>NC_089505.1:129729427-130389070 GCF_036850995.1 Saccopteryx leptura | reverse complement strand
TTTGGTTGGATATTTTGAAAGAGTGGGCCTAAGGTGTGTGTTGTGGGAGAAGACTGGTAGTCATTTTAGAGTAGATGAGGAGACCTCTGTGAGGAGGTAAGAATTCAAGAAAAAAAAAGTTTGGTGCTTCCTATCACACTTAGCCATGCTTTTTGTCTCGTTATTTATTTTATCCCTCATTTACAACCAAATTCAGTTTTTACTTTCTCCAGGAAACCCTCTCTGACCTTACCTATTCGGGTGAGCTACCCCTTCTTTATCAGAACCTTTACCATGGTTGCAGTGGTCTTACTTCTTGCTTCTTCTCTCAATGGAAACTCCTTGAGGTAGGGATGGTGGCTTTCCAATCTATATCATGTGACCATACACCAAAACTTAATTTGTTTACTCAGTTAACAAGAGATTTTATGATTGTTGCATTATCTTTTAAAGAAATCTTTATCCCAAGGTTCTATAATGTTCTCCCATATTTCCTTCTAAAACTGTTAGTTTTGCCTTTTACACTTAAACCTTAGACCTATCTAGAATGGATTTTTGTATTCCTAGGGAAGTAGAGATCTAATTAGATTTTCATCCATGAGTAGATATCCTAGCATGATTGAGTGGTCCCTATTGTTCCCATTGATCTACAGTACCACCTTTGTCATACCAAGTTTCCATACATCTGAGGATCTATATTTCAAGTTCTCTACCCCATTTCACTGTCATCTATATTTTGAGCACTGTGGTCTGAGACAGTAGCTGACCAGCTATTAGTATGCTGAGGAAGTAGTTGATATCAGCACTTTTACATGTTCTGACACATGATTTATACCTAGTCATGGTCAGTTTTTATAGACGTTCCATGTGTATTTTAGAAATCTATGCCCTCTTGTTTGTTTTTTTACTTCTCTAATATTTTGATACAAGGATCAATTTATGTCCTTTAAATCAAGAGTGTGTTCATTCTCATTAAAATCTTCTACTGATTCATGAATTTTTAGATGCTTGATCCGTCAACATTTAAAAGAAATTGGCTGAAATCTTGCACAAAGATGATAGACTTGTCAGTTTCTTCCAAAAGTTCTATCATTTGTTGCTTTATATATTATTATTACAAAATTTATTCTAGTGAATTGAATGTTTCTTCATTCTGTTACAGCCATCTCTATCCCTAATACTATTAACAAAAATACTTACATACTTTTACTCAGTCACTGTTTCATATATTTAATATGTATTAACTCATGCAATCTCACAACAACCCTATGAGGTAGATGCTGTTATTATATAAATTTTATAGAAGAGAGACTGAGGCACAAAGCTTAAGTTACTTGTCTAAGCTCACACAGCTAGTGTTAGAACCAGAATTCAAACCCAAGCAATTGGATGCCCAGTCCATTCTCTTTACTATGTACTACAGCATGCTCTATAGCCTAGTGATTCTCTGTCTTAAAGTGTAATTTGCCCAATATTAAATACCATATTTCCCCATGTATAAAATGTTCCCAGGTATAAGATGCACCTTAATTTTGGGACCTGAAATTTGAAAAAAAAAAATGTATTACATAAAGTTATTGAACTCAAGTTTTATTCATCATAAAATTCATACAACTCCTCATCACTGTCAAAACTCCCATCCATTAGCTTGTCCTCATCTGTGTCTAATGACTAATCACTGCCCTCATATATTGCCTCATCCTCAGTTCTATCTATGGCATTGGAAATGCCACACTTCTACAACCACTGTATAAGATGCACCCAGTTTTTAGACCCTAAATTTTTATTTATTTATTTATTTATATTTGTTATTTTCCGACGTTAGAAGCAGGGAGGCAGTCAGACAGATTCTCGCATGTGCACGACCGGGATCCACCTGGCATGCCCACCAGGGGGCGATGCTCTGCCCATCTGGAGTGTTGTTTCATTGTGTCGGGAGCCATTCTAGGACCTGAAGTGGAGGTCATGAAGCCATCCTCAGCGCCCAGGCCAATTTTGCTCCAATGGAGCCTTGGCTGCAGGAGGGGAAGTGAGAGACAGAAAGGAAGGAGAGGGGGAAGAATGGAGAAGCTGATGGGTGCTTCTCCTGTGTGCCCTGACTGAGAATCAAACCTGGGACTTCCACACACCGGGTTGATGCTCTACCACTAAGCCAACCAGCCAGGGCCTAGTCCCTAAATTTTTTAAACAAAATGTATATCTTATACATGGGGAAATATAATACCTACTGATCTTAGTTAGTATTTCTCTAGTAAACATTTTTATTTTTTAATTTTGTTTTCCATATTCACATTCATTGTCTCTCATATAAATTTGGCTCTTAAAAAAAATTCAGTGTGACAATTCATCTTATCTCCTACCTTGTCCTTGACATAAATTTCCGTCTTCTGAAATGTTATGGTGCTGATGCTAGCATTTTCCTCAGGACAGACTTGCCTTTTGTGCTTGCATACTGTTCTCTGTCTGGTCTCAGCTGACTTGGTGGTGGCTATTAGAGTACTATGAGTAATTCTTATTCTTCGTGTCAAGTGTGACAATTTGTTAAGACAAAATAAGACAAAAGACTTTTATCCAGGATTGAGTAGTTTTGAATTTGGAGGACCCTTTTTGAATATCCTTCTGCCCTGTACTGCCAAGTAAGTAAGTCCAGAACTCTGAACAAGAGGACAATCTAATCAGAGCTGTGCTTCAGGAAGAGTAACCCAGCCCCTTTTCAGGCTGCTGTGGAGAAAGTCTGCAGTAGAACAAATGTTAGAATGTCATTACAATCACTCAGGTGAAAGGTGACCAAAATGTCTTCTAGGGTGGTTAAAGGAATGGAGACATTAGTTCAGAGAATTTAAGTAGATGTTATTAAATTGTGAATTCCTCTGGTAGAAACCATATCTTCCTTTTTTACTTTTTTAAGTTTTCCATTGATTTGAGAGAGAGAGGGGAAGAGAGAGAGAACAAGAGGAGAAGGAAGAGACAAAGAGGGGATCATCAGCTTGCCATTCCACTTAGTTGTTCCATTTAGATGTATACTGAAACCATACCTTCCTCTCCATTATACAGCTCCTAATATAGCGCCTAAGACATGGTAGGTACATGAGAAACACTTCATAAACAAATATTTACCAAATCACCCTATCAAAATCTGATTTTCATGTGATAAAGGAAATCTTTTGTTTGGCCTTAGAGGAACCAATTATTAAAGGTATCTGTGGCAGGTAGAACACTGATGGCAAGTAGCAGAATTTGAAATGAGAAGGAGGAGGGGGGAAGATGGTATTTGAGTTCTTCTAAGCTTGGCTAGTTTCATGTCATGTCTTGGTAGGGATTGGACTGAGGAATAGCCCAAACCATTCTGGATGAAACTGGTGCTAGATAATCTAGACCTTGGCTTTGTGTTTCATTTCCTTTTGTTCATTAAAATATCTCCTAGGGCAGTGATGGGCAATCTTTTGAGCCTGGTGTGTCAAAATTCGCCCAAAAATCAAGCATAACTCGGATGTTGTGTCACTTCGAGAAAAATGGCCTAACCAGAAGTCCCAGAACTAGACGCTCTGTGTCAGAGTTCTGTTGTTTTGGCCTATAGACCTCCGGCACAGAGTGTTTACACTACAGCAAAGGTTTTATCCTCGGCTACTGCACCTGGCCGTGCGGGATTCGAGGATGAAACGTCCTTCTCAGCATGCTGCCCCATACTTCTCTGGTATGCGGCCACATGTCATCAAAAATGGCTACACGTGTCAGTGCTGACACACAGTTCATAGGTTCACCATCACGGTCCTAGTGAGTCAGCAAGAGAAGGAAGGGAGAATCTGGCAAAAGACACTGGAACAGCTTCTACAACCTGATATCAATGGGACGTGTGTCACGTCATCTTCTCTGAACCTTATTTTCTTAACCTGTGATGTGATAACAATCCTTACCCTGCCAAATTCATTAAGGTCTCCAACTAGATCCCTAGAAAAGCAAAAATAAGTTGACAAAGAGGCAGACTTGATTGTGATGTTTTCATGGTTAGCAAGGGTATAAATTGGTATGATATGATCTTTCTGAAAGATTAATTTGGCAATGTGTATCTAAGATGCCCTGACCCGGCCCTGGCTGGCTCAACGTTAGAGCATCGGCCCAGTGTGTGGAAGTCCTGGGTTTGATTTCCAGTCAGGGCACACAGAAGAAGCACCCATCTGCTTCTCCACCCCTCCCCTTCTCGCTTCTCTCTCTTTCTTTCCTCCTGCAGCCATGGCTTGAATTGGAGCGAGTTGGCCCCGGCCACTGAGGATGGCTCCATCGCCATCAGGCAATAAGAGTTCAGTTGCTGAGCAATGGAGAATGCCCCAGATGGGCAGAGCATCACCCTCTAGTGGGCTTGCTTGGTGGGTCCCTGTCCAGCTGCTCATGAGGAATTCTGTCTCTATGCCTCGCCTTCTCTTACTGAATTAAAATAGTTAATTAATTAATTAAAATACCTAGACCCTTTACTTAACCCAGTAATTTTACTTCAAGCAACTTGCTCTAGTAAAACAAACAAACAAAAAACAAAGAAAACATAAATATCTGTTTCAGGGTTATTTATAAAAATGAGATATTTAAAACCACTCAAACAATGAATGCTTTAATAAGTATAGTAGTCAACATAAACATGAAAATATATGCTATTTTAATGGAGGAATATTTGCACTGTGACAACTGAAAAGTAGTAGAATGGAAAATGGTATGTATAGTATAATTTCAATTCAGTTTTTAAAAGGACTTGGGAAATATTTAGAAGGAAACTCATATGTCTTGAGAGACCTGATTACGCTTATTTTGTCTCTTCTCTACTTCTGCTTCCAGTTTTTAAATACTCAGACTGTATTGCTTCATAATCAGGAAATAAGCTTTGAAGTAGGCATTGGCCTTGCCCATTCCCTGCCCTCACAGCTGTAGCTTCTTCCAGACAAGCCCACCCACCGGTGCTCACGGAACGCTCACTGAGTGCCCAGCATTGTGCCAAGCTGGTGGGACACTTTGGATTATGTTGTTGGATCCCATCTTCTGAGAACCTAAAGCGAAGAGAGAAAGTGAGCAACCATTAGATAGTTTATAAGCAGTAATTGCTGAGCTCCACGTTCTAGACTCCAAAGGCAGCAGACATTGAGAAAAGAGAGGGATTGGAGATCGCTTGACCAGTCCTGGGGGCTTCTTTAAAAACATATCTAAGCTGCATCTTCATAAATGCTGGGTCTTTGACATTCTGTTGGACATCTGTGACCATAATCTGAAGGGAATGGGAACATAATATCTCTGAAAATCTCAAAAATTCCTGTGACATACTATCCTGTGGTTATAATTTACTCAATGAAGAGTTTGTTAAGTGTTCAGTTGTGCAGACACCAGAGACAGACAGATGGTTGATGGAATAGGGTCCTGTTTTGCTCATATCAATGATGGACATATTGGTAACTGCGTCATACCAAGCAAAAAAATGTTTTGAAGCAGAAGCATGGTAAAAGACCATAGACTTTGGAGTCAAAGGCCCTGGGGGTGCAAAGCCAGCATTTCTGTGACCAAGATATTTCTCTGATTCTCTATTTCCTCCTTTGTAAAACTGTATGAATGACTACTTTAAAAAGTGCTTATTGTGAAAAAACAAATCAATTAACATATGCAAAAGCACAAAGACTTGACACAGAGTTGCAGAAAAAGTATTAGTTCTTCCTCTCCCCTCCCTGAATCCTTTTCTACAAATGCTGAACACCAGTTGACTAGTTTTCTCTCATAGTGGAGATTAATATTATTATTCATGCTTTAAAGGGAAAGAAAATGAAGCTCAGAAAAAGATAGAAAGTATGATATAATAATCATATTGATAATATGATTGATGTTTTTGCTTCTGGTTTCAAATTTGTATTACAGATTGATGTTTTTGCTTCTGGTTTCAAATTTGGATTGCTACAGATCAGGGGTCAACACTAGATGGTCTTGGGACTAAATATGGCCGGCCACTTGTTTTTGTAAATATAGTCACAACAGCGGTGTTAAGTGGTTACCATAGAGATGTTATGCCTTGCCAAGCCTAAAATATTCACTATCTGGTCTTGCCATAGATTATCAAAGTATACTTCTCGATGATTTTCAAATATGTTTTTAAAACATAATTGCCCAGGGAGCACTGATAATTCCATAACTATTTCCAATCTTAATTTACTTGCCCCCCCAAAAATGTTTTTCTCCTCAGAGATGAAGATAAAGTAAAAAGTTGGAAGTCCAAGTTTTTTAAAACAAAGGAGAAAAAAGAGAAAAGTGCTGAAGAATCAGAGAGGTAAGTACACAGGTGCCCTACATTACAGCTCACTTGCTGCCATTGATACCTCTCACCAGCTGCGTAAACTTTGGCACGTCAGCAGATTTGATTTTCGGCTCTTCACCTACAAAATGAGAATTGCAACACCTAAATTCTAGTTCAGCGAGAAGATCAGAAGAGACACAGGATGTGGGAATGTAGAGCCACACTCGTGTGTCCTCTTCACCGTCATCCCTGCTTTTTGGTGAATAGGGAGCGAGGAAAGAGTTCAAGCCAGCCCTGACCAAACCATGAGGTTTCCAGTCTTCTTTCAGGCTGAAAGCACTGTTCTCCTGTAATACAAACCTTAAATAACATACCAGTTTGAACTTAAATAAGAGTAGGTATCATATAGTAAGACTGATTTCCCTAAAATACAATGTAATTCCAGTTATGTCTATGTTCATGTTAAAATTACAAAATATTTTATCAACTCAGAATCTAACCCTCACTCATGTTGTTCAAGTTCGCATTTGGCTGTTGGGGGAGGTGATGTTTTTACTGTCCCAGGTGGTTGCTTGGTGCTCAGTGCTCCAGCTCCCCTCAGTTGTTAGGACATGGGGCAGACCCCAGGTATACTTTTGAACCAGTGTCTTCAGGAAATCCTTGTCTAAATAGTCATTAAGCTGGGAACACTGTGTGGTCTGTCTGCTTTGGAAAACCTGTCTAGAAAGGTCCTACAGGGACACCCCGAAAGAAATAAGACATTAGTCTCTACCAAATTTAAACTCAGAGGATGGTATGCAATGACCTTCCCCTTATGTTTATTTTCTTTGGGTTTAGACTTGATGTAATTTATTTTTCCCAGGTTGGAAAGATCTATTCACAGACTGGGAAGCACTTCCCATTTTAAACTACATACCTTTGCATAGCATAGCAAAACAGAATTCAAAGAGAGGAAATAACAGAATTTTTTACTGTCCACTGCCTAACCCCCTAAAAAAAATGCTTTTCAGTATTTTAATGACTACACATAAGTCTTTTTAGGAAAGATTTTTCTAGTGGTTTTTCTTTTTTTAATTCTTACAACAAATTGCTGTAATAGTTTACTTTTATTCTCAATGGAGTAAATGTGAAAATGTGGTAAATTTACAAATGCAATATACTGAGGCTATCTTGACTCCTGCAGACTGATGGATCAATTTTTATGGGCTCCTGATTTCTTTTTGAATGGTTTCTACCATCATTCATTCTACCAATAAGAAATGCTTTCTATATCAGTATAGCCCTTTCATTATCCCTTTAATAGTCCAAGATGATATGTTTTCAGAGACACCGGGGAAGGGTATGACAGGTATAAAGCCATGGGGATGGTAGCCCACCTTGTAAGATGTTCCATGCCCACAGACTCTGCATGTCGATGGGAAAGGGCAGCTGAAAAGGCAGAGTGGCCACATTATCACATACCCTGTAGACCATCGGAATAGGACTTTATCTTCTAGGCCGTGGAAAGATGAGATGGTTTTATGTAAGAGAATGACATGGTCAATTAAATTTTAGAAAGATGACTGGTGGCCAGTATGCAGGCGGAATCACAGAAGGAAAGACAAGAGGAAGGTGGCCATAGTCTAAAATAGGGCAGAGACTGATCTTGCACGGAATGAAACAGATATAGGTGATACTTCTGAGTAAAAGTGACAGGACTTGTTGACCTGTTTCCCTCTGTCAATACATAAATACATAAAAGCACTAAAATGCAGCGCCCCCCCACCCCCATGGAAGGGCAGGGTGGAGGAAAAGGAAGTATAAATATGAGCACAGTCAGCTTCTGCTGTCGAGACTTCCACTTTTATACCCTGAAACTTGAGCGTGTATTTTGTGACGTCTTGCTTTATTTTTTTAATTCTGTCTTCTCTAAAATCAGTCAGCAAACTGGACAGTTCTTTGATTGTTGCAGAGACTTTTGATTCCCCAGTTAGGTTTGAAAACCCACAAGATGTGATCATTCACTCACTCTTACTGGTTTCCATTAAATAATCTGAGGGTGAATGGGACAATTTATAACTCTCAAGTTTTTCTTTCTTAATTATACTTGTAAATCTGATTCAAAGCGGTTTTTTGTTTAAATTGCTTAACTAACTAGATGTTATTTCGAGTTATCTTGCTGCCAAAAAAGTGGTTTTTAATTGTAGTGGAAAAGAACTGGTATTACTCTGTTCAGCTGTTTTGACAATATGCTGTAGTAGAAATGTGTGTGTGATAGAAGGTATATAAAATTATATACACAAAGAAATTATACTTAAATTTATCCTGAAATAGGATGACTTTATAGGTTTGGAAGCATAAGAGTTTTGTTGTAGTACAGTTAACCCTACCTGCATTTTTCTTGCCAGTTTATCACGTAGGAATTTCTTTAGAATCAAGAAGCAAAAATTGGAAAAGAAGAGACTGGAAAGAGAAAATCTTTTCAGAGAAAGATTTGAGGTAAGTTCTGCCCTGCAGGTAAAAATCAACAATATGAAAGGCAAGAAACTTCTGTTTTGAAAGATTCTGTGTTGTACCTCTGCCTCCCTGGGATTAAGTCATGGTTTTTGACTAAAAAGCTGGTATTTTTATTTTTTCCTGATACATTTCTGTATTACCCTGCCTTTGTATATGCTATTTGCTATGCCTGGGAAAACTCCTAAGTTGCACAGTTCAAACATCAACCACTGTTCCCCAACTCCTTCAGGCAAAGTTACTCCCTCAGAACACTTTAAAAATCTATTATACACATACCTGGCCCTGGCCGGTTGGCTCAGTGGTAGAGCATTGGCCTGGCGTGCAGGAGTCCCAGGTTCGATTCCTGACCAGGGCACACAGGAGAAGCGCCCATCTGCTTCTCCACCCCTCCCCCTCTCCTTCCTCTCTGTCTCTCTCTTCCCCTCCTGCAGCCAAGGCTCCATTGGAGCAAAGTTGGCCCGGGCGCTGAGGATGGCTCTGTGGCATCTGCCTCAGGTACTAGAATGGCTCTGGTTGCAACAGAACAATGCCCCAGATGGGCAGAGCATCGCCCCCTGGTGGGCATGCTGGGTGGATCCCGGTCAGGCGCATGCAGGAGTCTGTCTGCCTCCCCATTTCCAACTTCAGGAAAAAAAAAATCTATTATACACATACCTGTAAGTACAGTTAGAACCAGTTGATCGCATTACAACCTATGTGTGCACGCATGCACACTTGAAACTAAAACTCGAGTCTCTTTTGAGATTTTCCTCTCAAATTAGCTCCCAACATAAAACATAAAACATTCAGTGAATGAATGAATCACTAAACAAAAGAAATGAATAGATAAATAAGTGAAGCATCTGATGCTCCTTGATCTTGTATCCTGTCATTAGGATCTCATGGAACATTCTTCCAGAATTCCAACTAAGTCAGACTATCCTCCCATCTGAGTTTACATACTGTCAAAACAAGAACTTATTAAGAGACATACATATTAAACACCACCCATGTGCCAGACATTGGATTGAGTATGCATCCTGCTCATAAAATTTATCCAAGTTACTTCTCTGCCTATAATCTTTCAAAAGTTCCACATTTCCAAATGGATAAAGTTTGGGCTTCTTAATATGGCACATATAGTTCTTCATGTCACAGAAACACATTAGGTTTTCAGTTGATAATTTCATACTATTAAAGTGTGGGATGAAATTGTCTACTGCAAACTCTGATGCTACTTGACTAGTTGAAAAACAACAGTGTAACAACTTCTTTTTATTTATTTATTTATTTTTATTTATTCATTTTTAGAGAGGAGAGAGAGAGACAGAGAGGGAGAGAGAGGAGAGAGAGACAGAGAGAGAGAAGGGGGGAGGAGCTGGAAGCATCAACTCCCATATGTGCCTTGACCAGGCAAGCCCAGGGTTTCGAACCGGCGACCTCAGCATTTCCAGGTCGACGATTTATCCACTGCGCCACCACAGGTCAGGCACAACTTCTTGATGAAAAGACCCAGACATTCCACCCAGTGCTTTTCTCCCCCACTGTCTTTGGACTGCCCCATATGGGGCAGAAATTCCATTTCTCCTTATTGCCTGTGGAGTGTTTCTTTGATATTCCATTAGAAAAAGTATGTCATTTCAATAACTTTTTTTAGCTCAAATCACAAAACATTAGGTATGTTTGTGCCAGGCATGGAAGGTGAAAGCATCAATAAAACTGTCTTCCACTTTCATTTTATAATACAAAATGTTTATTATAATGCTATAACAATTATATACAACATGCAATTGAAACTATAAATTATACATAGCATTCATCAGGCAAGGTGGTTAAGAGAAAAATAAAAGGCATTCCAGGCATGAGCGATGGCATTAAACTATGACAGGTAGGTGGTATATTCAGGATTATCATATGGCCCAGGGGTCAAGAACCTATGGCTTGTGAGCCAGATGTGGCTCTTTTTTTCCCCCCCCCTGAAGCTGGAAACGGGGAGGCAGTCAGACAGACTCCCACATGCGCCCAACCGGATCCACCCGGCATGCCCACCAGGGGGCGACGCTCTGCCCCTCTGGGGTGTCGCTCTGTTGCATCCAGAGCCTTCTAGCCCCTGAGGCAGAGGCCACAGAGCCATCCCCAGCGCCCGGGCCATCTTTGCTCCAATGGAGCCTTGGCTGGGGGAGGGGAAGAGAAAGACAGAGAGGAAGGAGAGGGGGAGGGGTGGAGAAGCAGATGGGCGCCTCTCCTGTGTGCCCTGGCTGAGAATCAAACCCGGGACTCCTGCACGCCAGGCTGACACTCTACCGCCGAGCCAATCGGCCAGGGCTCTAGATGTGGCTCTTTTGATGGCTGCATCTGGCTCACAGACAAATCTTTAATAAAAAAAAATAATGTTAAAAATATAAAACATTCTCATGTATTACAATCCATTCATTTCCTTCCGCTCATGTTCATGGTTGCGGGTGGCTGGAGCCAATCACAGCTGTCCTCCGGGACAACACCAAATTTTTATTGGATAATGCATAACGTGCATGGGTCATTGTATGGCTCTCACGGAATTACATTTTAAAATATGTGGTGTTCATGGCTCTCTCAGCCAAAAAGGTTCCCGACCCCTGATATAGCCGGATGTTTCAACAACATGGATAAGAATGAGGGTGTGAGGAGTGACAGTCTGCAGAGGACCTCGAATGTCAGGCTGAGAAATGTGGATCTTGTCCTGAGAGCAATGAACAGTTTTTAGAACTCTGAAAAGGAAGGTGACCAAATCTAATTTTCATTCTAAGAAATCACTGTGTAGTCACTGTGAACAACAGTCTAGAAAGGGTAAGGAATCAATTAGGAAGCTATTACTTTGTAAGACAAATCTATCTTGTGCTCAGACCCCACTTGGTAGAGGATGATCTTATAATCCATCAGCCAAATCCGGGATACTTCTGAGCGTGGAAGGAGGCACACCCAATCACAATAAATATTTGTCACTGAAGACTGAGCAAAGGGAGGTGTCTGGCCACCCCAATTTGGTAAAGTTGACATCTGTAAATATAAGCTATATATTCTGGAACTATGTTATTTTTCAGTCAAGGGATTTCATTAATCAGAAGGTGATGTACCTATAAATGTGTGGGCAGGTTAGTTTCAAACAAAAAAAAACCCCTCCCCTGATGGCAGACACTGAATTGCTCTTTTCTTTTCCTCTCACAAATGACTGTCTTTGACCACAAAAGGAGAGTGGGAATGCCCACACACCCATTCCTACTCCTTTAAAATGTGTGCTATAGCTATCACAGAGAGGAAGGGGGGTGGTGGGGTGGAGAGTGTGCCACCTAGAAGCACTAGTTATGTAAGAACATTATAAACTTTAAGAGGGTTTTCTCCCCCCCCCCCCCAACACATACCCCTTTTTAACTTCTCCTTTCCTGGGATTGGTGGTAATTTTATTACTGGAAGCCAGTACTTAATGAATACCCATGTTACAGCCCTCTCATTCACCAGATTCATTCTAGTACCATTAGATAATGGATGTGAAGACACTTTGAAAATAGGGTCATACCAAGCAAATATAAGATTGTAGCATTTCACAATTATTTCCTTAAACAACTTTACTTTCATGAAATAGCTTGCTATTTTCTATTCTATCTAAAAAATTAGATATTTACTAATATCTAGCACTTTGAGGTTACTATATTATGTCCTCCATTAATTTTATTACAATGAAAACATGAAATCTATATGACCCTAATCTGATTAGGAATTTCTCCTTTTAGTATGACAAAGAGATTACTGTCATCAACACCGCAGTGGCATGTTCCAGTAACTCCAGAAATGGAATATTTGACTTGCCAATAACCCGTGGAGAAGAACTGGAAGTCATTGATACCACAGAGGGAAATCTAGTGCTATGTCGCAATTCTGAAGGCAAATGTAAGTCATTGGCTTAATGCCCATAAAACTATACTGTTTCAGAAATTCTCAAAGCATTATCTACATAACTCTTAATGATTTTTGTTTCTCTAGATGGATATGTGCTCATTGAACACCTAAATTTCAAGTGAGTGGTTAGATTTTATACTTCAAATCATGAATTCTAAATACTCAACACACTGCCATGTACATTAGGCTCAAGGAAATACTACTGAATTTATTTATACTCAGAAAAAAAACACTAAAAATTAGATATGCAGTGCTCTTTCTATAAGGGTTACTTCGGAAGAGACTTTATTATTGTATCTCTTGAGTATGTCATCAAACTTCTCTCCAGACAATAATTATAAACATTTTAAAAGAGCATAAAATTATTAAACTGGATACAAAATTCCCCATAAATCTCCTGTTCATTATGCCACTGGTCTATATTTCAAAATATATTTTTTTTATTTTTTCTTAGGCATCAAGGTTGGTCACCTTAGGAAGATCAAGATCAAATGTATGGATGCACAAGTGAACTAGTTCTAAGACATCAGTCCTGCTCACGTTAGTTTCAGTTCATGGTCAGAATGAGATGGTAGAATCTGTGGAAACTCTGATAGGAATTTAGGAGAAAACAAAAACAAATCCTCCACACTTAGTTGGTTTTACTCCTAAAGGTTATCTTTCCAGGTCTATTTCAGAATCAACTCCACTGCTGGCTCAGAGACTATGAAACCATGTGCTAGCATTTCAGCACTAATTTAATGAGCTACATCCAAAGTTAGAAAGCATGCCTTATGGCACTACCTAGTCAACTGTACAGATGGTTAGCGCGTGTCTAATATTAGTACATGAGCATTTGTAATTTCTAAAAGATGTTGTACATTTAGGTTGGGCATAATTTAATTCTGAAAAAAAATAGTGTGACCAAGATCTTTTAAATACTCAAAGTATAACCTTGAAATAATTACAGCTCAGTCTTGAAAAAAAAAAAAAGGTATACGTGTTCTGCTTTATCACAAAAACAAAATCAGACTAAAAATGCTGCTCAAAATTGGTTTCTTTGGGAAGAGTATACTGAAAATTTATTCATAAGTTCTCCCAACATCACTTTAACATATATATATATATGCTGTATTGGTTTAAAATGTCCTGTTGCCCAAAATAAGTAATACTTATTATTATTTTGTCTATGCTTGAACACCTATTCAAATAATAAAATTCATATATATTTTCACTTATATGTGAAAGAAAAATAGGCTGAGCTGTAAATAACACTCTATATTTTAAATGATTTACACTGTCTGTTAAGCAGGGTGAGTCTGGCCTTCAAGGGGTAAATTTATTCTGTGGCCTCATCCTTTATACTGTGAGATTATTTCTTAGGCTTTTAGCTTTTTTTCTTTTTCAATTTCCAAATTGCACTTGTCAATAAAGGCCAAGCTTATTCTAGAAGACAAGAATGGAAAGTATTGTAGAGTTTGCAGAGGGAAATAGATATGAATGCAATGCCTAGAAGATTAAGAAAGGTTTTATAGATAAGATGGCGCTGCAGATCGGTCTTGAATCACAAGTATATTTGTTAGACAAGGCACAGCGATGGAAAGCCATGCTCTCTGCTGGCTGGGAAGAAATGGAAGGGGACTAGGGTGCCCTGTGTCTGGTGGGAAAAGGCAAGAGCTGGCGTGGGGTACGCTGGGGCTAGAACGTGACAAGAGTTCTGACTCAAAGGTCTCAAGCCGGAAAGCAATGACAGATGTTTAGAGAGAGAAAAATTTACAACAATACGAGTGATGTAGCAGTTGTTTTTGCAATATTCTAGGCAAAAGAGCATTTGAGGATAAGACAGCCTCAGTAAAAACATATAGGACAGGAGCCCCATCAGAGAGATCACGGAGGTAAGGAAACAACAGAATCAGTCTCGGTGACTGATTAGAGGAGAGAGAAAGAATTAGAGAATGACTCCAAGATTTCCTTTTGGGGAGCTGAGATTGAGGATGGAACCAAAAGTGAGACTGTGTTTCTGCTTGGACCCCCTGAATTAAATTCACCTACTGAGAGGCGGGGCAGTCAGGCCAGACCGGAACAGCCGGTGTGGAGGTCGCACCTGCCCAGAGCAGGTAAGTGCGGCTTGTGTGCAGGAGGTGAGGAAGAGCGAGGGCAGGGCTGTGCTGAGGAGAGATCTGTCGCGCAATAATCCTGTAAAAACGAGAATCATAAACCTTCTATCACTCCTGCCACCTGACCAAAACATGAAGTATTTTAAACCTACCATGGCAATGGGACTAAATTTCAACTGAGACGAGTTTGTCCCCTACACGTTCCATCTGGGGCTCGCCTCTGAGTCTCAATTGTCTCATCAGTAAAAGAGGGCTAATAACACTCACCTGTCTACTTCACGGGGTTGTTGTCAGGCTGTAATATAGTAACACAAATAAAAGTGTCCTAAAAATCCTTAACACACAATACTGCACAAATGTTGCTAATTTCAGCGCCTGGCCTTTTCTGAAGTTGGAAGATGTTTTGAAATTCAAATCTTAAGACGTGAAAAAAATTGCTGGGATACAAGTTTTATATAGATCTATTTAATAAACTCTTAAAACAACATTTTTCTATGTTTTTAAAGTATAAACAAAACTAACCAGTTACTACTTGTTGACATGGACTATATTTTTAGGAACAATAAAGACTTCTATCTATACTCAGCGTGATTGTCTTATTTTACTTTCAGCCACATTTCTTCCATCCTTTTACCACTGAAATTTCTCACACTATTGATTGGCAAGATTCTCTAATGTGAACATTATAACTAAGATGTCAGTGGTGTCATCTGTCTCCTAGAATGCTAATCTTAGCAAAAGTTTCAATGGAAAGACTGAGTCTCTACTTTTTACCATATTTCTCCATATATAAGACACACGATTTAAAAATAAATTTGGGGTCTAAAAACTGGCTGCATCTTATACAGTGGTTATAAGTTCTTTTACTTGCATTTCCCACTTTTTCGTGCTTGTTTTTGCGCTCACTGTTGAAGACAGTGATTTGTCATCAGACAGATGAGGACAAGCTAACGGATGGGAGTTTTGACATTGATGAGGAGTTGTATGAATTTTATGATGAATAAAACGAGTTCAGTAACATTATGTGATACATTTTTTTTTCCAGATTTTGGGCCCCAAAATTAAGCTGTGTCTTATACATGGGGAAATATGGTGATTTTGCATGGACACATACCAGTAAAGATAACATTCTGTCAGATAAAAACATCCAAAGGTACTTGACCCCACCAGAGGTGAACACGGGCCCACACAAATTCACTTCTCAGCCAAGTCACCTGCCACAACAAGACCTCCCCTTCCTCCTGTGGGTACTTCTGCGCAACACTCGGTCTCCCAGGATGGCACACCATGCCATGGACCAGATCCTCCTGTACATCTTCAGAACTTTTAAACATTCTAGGGGAAGACTAGGAAGAGAAAAAAAAAAAAGAATATATAATGACAAATTCCTAAGAAGTGGTTGTTTCTGGGTAACAACCCTGAATGATTTTAGGATAATTCCTTTTCAGCTTCAAACTTCCTGTACTTTTCAAATGTCCCACAATAAGCGTCCCCTACCCATGGAATTTAGAAAATAAAGGAAAAAAACGTTTTTACTAATAAAATACAAATTCCTTATTCTAAATTTAGAAAAACAAATTAAAATCTTTACTTACAGATCTTGACTTGCATGTGTCATTAAATGAGGACTAAAGTATAATGTTTTTCAAAATGTTGCTTTTAGGTATATAAATACGGACTGTCACCGTTATCATTTGGACATGGGATCACATCAGCACTGCTTGTTCTCTTCTCAGCAGCCATTAGTATAAACTTCCATTACTACCTGAGACCCTCTAGGCCTGCCCTTCCTGCTCAATGGCTGTGTAAGCAGAGTTTCAGCCTCCGTAGTAGCATGCCCCAGCACCGTACCTGTACATGTGTTATGTTCCAGTTTAAATAGATTATCCAGGCGAGCCCTATTCAATTGTATAAGCCCTTAAAACCAGAAGAGTCAGCCACTCAGATATGTAGTGGAAGAAGAGGCAGTGGACATCTGAACCATGAGCACCCTGTTGCTGGCTTTGAAGATGAAGGGAACAGTGGTCCAAAGAACCACAATGGCCTCCAGGTGCTACAAATGACCCGGAGCCCAGATCCAGAAAGAAAATGGGACTTCAGTCCCACAGCAACAGGAAATTAAATTCTGCCAACAACTTAAATGATTCTCCACCAGAGCCCAGCTCTACAAATGCTTCATTTTCAGTCTTATGTGACTGGAAGCAGACACACCAGCCAAGTTCACTGAATTTCTGAGTTATAGAACTATAAGATAAATTGGTGGTTTGGGAGTAAAATCAGCATCACAGCAGCATGAAACACCCCTGTGTATATCCTCTTAAATCTACAACCAGTAGGACATTTATAACTGAACAAAGGTTCCTCTGCTCAGCACCCTAAGACACACGAGAGTATTGGCATGCACAGTGGAGGCAGAAGTGGGGGGCCTCTCTAGCTGCCAGGGTGGAGCCTGCACCCCCAGTCAATGCAGTGGTGCTGGAGGAGTTGTGGTGTGGCCGCCACACCACTGCCTGCCAGAAAGTAAGAGGCCAGCAGCAGCAGCAGCAGCGCCCAAGAATCCAACTCCCTCCCACGGGTTGTGGTCGTGCTCACCAGAGAGACTATAGCAGCAGTAGAGATGTCTCTAGGCTCCTGGACACAGGGCCAGCTGCCATAAGGAAGCAGGAAGCACCATGACAGTCTGGCAAACCAGGCCATTCCCACACCTGCCACCTTCCCATCATGGTGGTGGTGACACAAGACTCAGGCAACCCAGACACAGTAGGGCACCCACCATCCTGATCACCCTGGTGGCGACTTCCACAACCACAATGACACCGTCCCCTCCACCACCACCACAAAGTGGAGAAAGCACCAGAGATTGGAAAGACGTAAGTAGTGTGCAGGTAAGAGAAAAACTGAAATTTGCATTATAGCACCTCCTACTGGAAACAAAAGACTTCTAATTATCAAACTGCTGAATTGGTAAAATCAAAATGGTACCTAAACACAAAATGTGTTCACTACTGTAAAAGCTCTGTAAGAGGAACAACACATCAAACACCATGAACCACTAAGGTAACATGGCATCACAAAAAGAAAATGACAATTCTCGAGAAACCAAATTAAAAGTCATGGATGATTGTGATCGAGCAGTCATAAAGAAACTCAACAAGATATAAGAATACTCAGAAAGGAAGGTCAACAAGCTCAAGAATAAAATTAATGAACAGAAGGAGCACTTTACTGAGTAGACTGAAACTCTCAGAGACTGAAACTCTCAGAAAGAACCACAAAGAAATTCTGAAGCTGAAGAACTCAGAAAATGAGGTGAAGAATGTATCAAACAATTGGGAATAAACAGACAGATCAGATCATGAGAAAGAGAGAATTAGCGAGCTCAAAGAAATTTAGAAATGATTCAGACTGAGGGGAAGAGAAAACTAAGATTTTTTAAAATGAAAGAAGTCTATGAGGACATTCTAACTCCATCATAAAGGGCAATATAAGGATAATGGCCATCCTACAAGGAGAACAGAGGGAGAAATAACAGGACATAGAAGTATAAGAAGCTGACAGAACACCTAATTAGCTCAATGCAAAGGGTCCAAGAAACATTAAAATTCAAAAGTTAATGCCAGCCCTGGCTGGTTGATCTGGTGATAGAGCATCAGCCCAATGTGTGAAAATCCCAGGTTTGATTCCCGGCCAGGGCACACAGGAGAAGCGCCCATCTGCTTCTCCACCCTTTCCCCTCTCCTTTTTCTCCATCTCTCTCTTCCCTTCCTGCAGCCAAGGCTCCATTGGAGCAAAGTTGGCCCAGGCACTGAGGATGGCTCCTGGTCTCTGCCTCAGGCGCTAGAATAGCTCTAGTTGCAATGAAGCAACACCCCAGATGGGCAGAGCATCGCCCCCTAGTGGGCATGCCAGGTGGATCCTGGTCGGGCACATGCAGGAGTCTGTCTCTCTGCGTCCCTGCTTCTCACTTCAGAAAAATACAAAAAAAAAAAAAATGTTAATGCCAAAGAATTTTCCTGAAACCTTTATGAATCAGTGTCACCTCAATAAATTCAACTAAAAAAAATTTTAAATTACTATGACCTTAGCTCTGGGGAAAAAAATTTTCAATGACAGATGGCCAGCAGGCATATGAAAAAATACTTAACATCAGTTAGTTTATTACCAGGGAAATGCCAACCCAACCACAGATTCTCATTTGTAAAGCACCCAGGAAACATAATCTGATCCTTCTGGCCTTCCCTTCTTCTCTGCTCAAGCCTAGCCAGCCACTTGAGTCCCTTAAGTACTGGGAACTTCTAAGGCCAATGACAACATAAGTCCCTCACATCATTTTAATCAGAATAAGGAAATGTCATAAAATGTCTGTGTTCACAGTTTTGGTTTCATTTAGGATATCCATAACACTCCTTAGAGCCTCTGCACGTATTCCTGGCTCCATCTTGAATGCTTAAAATGGGTCTGTACTCAGACCTGGTATGTTCAACCCTCTAAAAAATGATACAAGGATCAGGAGCATGTGAGAAAACAGTATGTTCTACCATGAGGCATGTATGAGTTATCTGTCATTGGGTCAGCTCTGACTTCTGGTGACCCTATGAATAAGTGATGTCCACAATGTCCTGTCCTCAATAGCCCTGCTGAGCTGCTGAGCTCCTATAGATACATGCCAATGGCTCCTTTTATACAGCCAATCCATCTCATATTTGTCTTCCTCTTTTCCTGCTGCCTTCTGTTTTCCAGCATGATTGTGTTTTCAAAAGAACCCTGCCTTCTCACAATGTACCCTTCAGTTTTGTCATTCTTGCCTCCAGCAATGTTTCAGGTTTAATTTGTTCTAGGACCCACTTTGTCTTTCTAGTTTCCAGGGTATCCATAGACTCTCCTCCAATACCGTATTTCAGATTAATCAATTTTTCCTATCCACCTCCTTCACTGTCCAAGTTTCGAATTTATACATAGTATCTGTAATTGGGAACACGAGCATGCGGATGCTCTTAGCCTTGGTATGTAACAACACGTCTTTGCTGTTGGTGATCCTTCCTAATTCTCCCACTGCCCTTCCAAGTCTCAGCCTTCTGTTTATTTCTTGGCTGCAGGCTCCATTTGAATTCATGACTGAACCAAGGTAAGCAAAATCTTTAACAAATTCAATGTCTCTGTTGTCTGTGTTAAAGTTGTACATTTCTTCTGTAGTCACGATTTATGTTGTCTTGTTCAGATGCCATCCTACTTTGACACTTTCTTCTTTCACTTTCACCCATTATTTCATACCACTGCTACTTCCTGCCCATAAGATGGTGTCATCTGCACACCTGAAGTTACTGACATTTCTTCCACCACGAGGTAAATACAGGGAAATGGGCTTCCAAGGCCAGCAAAGGCTAACTAAAGGTGAGGCCCAAAGGGCATGAGGAAATGTTTGCCCTAAAAATGTCTTCTAAAGATTTCAATAAGGCCACAAATGCCACATTTTAGAAGTTCATTCCTGTGGTTTACAGCTGTGCCTTCTGAGGGCACTAATAAAAGGCCAGGGAGTGCATGACGGGGTGGCTAAGTGTTGCTTGCACCTTAGTGGAGCAGCTGTTTCCTTTATGGCTTCTAGCTGAGACCAATGGTCCTGAACTGTCTTTTTAGAGAGCAAAAAGGACAATTTGGAGCAGTGGGCACTCTTTGAGGACATGGGTCTTGATGGGGCACATATGTGGTCATCCAGAGGACACTGCACGGCTGCAATGGGATGAGAGTGGAGGCAGATGTTTGAGTTTAAAGTCAGTTTGTATCAGTCAAATGCCCATGTTTTTCCATTCTCCACTTTGATACTAAAATTTTTTTCTCACTTTCAATCCTTTCCTCTTGATTTTCCTCCTCTCATTTTACTTAATTTCTTTCTTCCTTTGCTTCCCTGTCCTTTTTTCTCTCTGCCTTCCAATAACTTCAGCTGAAGCCAAATGTGTATTTTGATAATCATCAGTGTTTCTCAAACTTGACTTTTAATATATATAGGTATTTATAGGTGTGTACATAAACAAATGTATATGCACATGTGCACTTACATACAAAAGTTTTACCCTTTTCATAGAAAAGTAAAACAATAACCAATAAAAGCTTTTATGGGCCCTCCATCTCAGTTTAAAGGATTATTAATATAAAATGGCTTAAATATTTATACATATAAGGTTGGTATAAATTCACTGTGTGTTGTTCTTAAATAACAAAAGAACCAAAAAACATTTTGTTTTATAAATCTGTAAATCAAGAAATACAAATGACCTTAATTTAATGTGCAAGATGATAGGACTTGTAGTGACATGTACCATGGAGAGAACTGACCTGATGTGGGTCCCTCGCTCCAGTCCTCTACGTGGCACGTGACGAGGCGGCTCTCCCCCCAGGTTACACTACCACGACAGCCTTGAAAAAACCTATGATGAAGAATTCTCAAGGCAGCCAGGGAAAAAAAGACAGTAGGCTACAAAGAAACCCCATCAAATTATCATCAGAGTTCTCATCAGAAACCCTACAGGCAAGGAGGGAAAAGAATATGAGAGGAAAAATCACCAGCCATGAACATTCTATCTAACAAAGTTACCCTTTAGGTATAAAGGGGAAATGAAGGCTTCCCGGACAAACAAAAGCTGAAGGGATTTACCACCACAAGACCCATGTTATAAGAAATGTTGAAAGGAGCTCTTCAACTCAAAAGAAAAAGACAAAAATACACAAAATTTTGAGTAAAGTGTCTGAGAAAAACAGGAAATTGCAATTCCATTTTGGTATAGGATGTTAAAAACTTAAATATAAGAAAAGTTAAAGGAGAAAAGCATTAAACACTGTAGCTACTTCAATTTGGTAACAAACACAAATATATTAAGGGACAATTTGTGATGACAAAAACATAAAGAGGAGGAGGAAAAGGATGAAAATTGTTATCTATGAGACATTTTCTATAAATCTCATGGTAACCACAAAACAAAAATCCAGAGCTCAGACTTGAAAAATAAAAAAAGAGAAATGGATAAAAACATCATAGAAAACCATCAAACTAAAATAGCAGAAATAACACAAGGGGAAAGAAACAATGGAGATACAGGGCAATCAGAAACTAAAAGATAAAATGGCAGTAGTAAGTCCACATATGTCGATAATCACCCTGAATATAAATGGGCTGAACTAACCAATCAAAAGGCACCAAGTAGATGAATGAATTAAAAAACAAGACCCAACTATATGCTGCCTTCTCAGAGACCCGTCTCAGCTCCAAAGACACACATAGGCTCAAAGTGAAGGGATGGAAGATGACAACTCAAATAAATGGTATGCAGAAGAAAGCAGGTGTAGCATAGTTACATCAGATCTGCTGCATTTCTATATATGAACTACTATCAGAAAGAGAAATGAGGAAAACAATCCCACTTATAATCGCAACAAAAAGAATAAAACACCCAGGAATAAACGTAACAAAGGAGGTGAAAGACCTGTACACTAAAAACTACAAGACATTGTTGAAAGAAAGTGAAGAAGACACAAAAAGTGAAAAGAACCCAGATTCATAGGTTGGAAGATTTAACACTGTTAAAATGTCTATTTAACCTAAGGCAATCTACAAATTCACTGCAGTCCCTCTTAAAATTCCAACAACATTTTTCAAAGAAATAGAACATAAAAATTTAAAAATTGTGTAGAACCACAAAAGATCACAAGTAGCTAAAACAATCCTGGTAGGGGAGGGGGAGCAGGAGCTACCACACTTCCCAGTTTCACTACACTACAGTATAAAAAGCTACAGTGATCAAAACAGTATGGTATCAGCAGTAAACAGATACACAAACCAATGGAACAGAATTGAGAGCCCAGATATAAATCCACACATATATGGACAACTAATTTATGATAAAAAACCCAAAACACCTAGGAATAAATTTAACCAAGAATGTAAAAGACCTGTACTTGGGAAATTATAAGACAGTGAAGAAGAACTCTGAAGAAGATACAAACAAATGGAAGCATATAGCGTGCTCATGGTAGGAAGAATTAACATCATTAAAATGTCTATATTATCCAAAACAATCTATAGATTCAACACAATGCCTATCAAGATATCAATGGTGTATTTCAGAGAACTAGAACAAATATTCCAAAAATTTATATGGAATTACAAAAGACCCCAAATAACTACAGCAATTTTGAGAAAGAAGAAAAAAGTTGGAGGATCATGCTACCTGGTATCTAACTAGACTACGAGGCCATAGTAATCAAAACAGTATGGTAGTGGCATAAAAACAGACATAGATTGATGAAACAGAATAGACAGTGCAGAAACCAACCCACACCTACCTGGTCAACTAATATTTGACAAAGGAGGCAAGAACATACAAAGGGGTAAAAATAGTCAACTCAATAAATGGTGTTGGGAAAACTGGACAGATATGTTTTTTTAAAAATGAAACTAGACCACCTTCTTACCCATACAAGAATAAACTCATAAAGGGTTAAAGATTTAAATGTTAGACTCAAAACTATAAACCTCCTGGAAGAAAACATAGGCAGTGAAATCTTGGACATTTCTCATAGCAATATTTTTTTCTGATATAACTCCTCAGTCAAGGGAAACAAGAGAAAAGATAAACACATGCAACTGCATCAAATTAAAAAGTTGTGTAGAGCAAAGGAAACCAATAAAATGTAAAGACAACCC
Organism: Saccopteryx leptura; assembly: GCF_036850995.1. Taxonomy (NCBI): domain Eukaryota; kingdom Metazoa; phylum Chordata; class Mammalia; order Chiroptera; family Emballonuridae; genus Saccopteryx; species Saccopteryx leptura. The sequence continues at coordinate 130,365,633 of NC_089505.1, read as the reverse complement.
ACCAAATGGAAAAATATATTTGCCAATACAGCTGATAAGGAATATCCAAAATATATATATAAAGAACTTACAAAACTCAACACCAAAAAAACCAAACAATCCAATTAAAAAATGGGCTAAGGACCTGAATAGACACTTTTCTAAGGACATACATATGGCCAATAGATACATGAAAAGATGTTCAACATCACTAATCAGAAAAATTCAGATTTAAACCACAATGAGATATAGCTCACACCTGTCAGAATGCCTACCATCAATAAATCAACAAACAAGTGTTGACGAGGGTGTGGAGAAAAGGGAATTGTTGTGCCATGTTGGTGGGAATACAGATTGGTGCCTCCACTGTGGAAAGCAGTATGGAATTACCTCAAAAAATTAAAAATGGGGCCCTGGCCGGTTGGCTCAGTGGTAGAGCGTCGGCCTGGCGTGCAGGAGTCCCAGGCTCGATTCCCGGCCAGGGCACACAGGAGAAGCGCCCATTTGCTTCTCCACCCTCCCCCCTCTCTGTCTCTCTCTTCCCCTCCCACAGCTAAGGCTCCATTGGAGCAAAGTTGGCCCGGGCGCTGGGGATGGCTCCATGGCCTCTGCCTCAGGCGCTAGAGTGGCTTTGGTTGCAACAGAGAAATGCCCCAGATGGGCAGAGCATCACCGCCTGGTGGGCATGCTGGGTGGATCCTGGTCGGGCGCATGCAGCAGTCTGTCTGATTGCCTCCCCGTTTCCAACTTCAGAAAATACAAAAAAAAAAAAAAAAAAAAAAATTAAAAATGGAACTGCCTTTTAACCCAGTAATCCTACTTTTGGGAGTATATCCTAAGAATCCAAAATATTAATTTGCACCCCTTTATTCATTGCAGCGTTATTTACAATAGCCAAGATCTTTGGAAACAGCCCACGTGCCCATCAGTAGCCCAGTGAATTAAAAAGCTGTGGTACATTTACACAATGGAATACTACACAGTCATTAAAAAAAATCTCTTACCTTTTACCACAGCATGGAAGGACCTGGAGTGCATTATGCTAAGTTGAAATAAACCAGTCAGAGAAAGGCAAGTACCATATGATTTCAGTCATATGTGGACTCTAATGAAAAAAGAACTAACAAGCAAAATAGAGACAGACTCAAGAGAGCAGGAGGATAGCTGTCAGGGTAGGGGGCATCTGGGTGAGGGGGTAGGATTGAGCAAAAGAAGAACAAAAGAACAAAGAAAAAACTCATGGACATGGACAACAGTGTGGTGATTGCTGGAGGGAGGTGGAAGATGGTACAGGGGCATAAATGGTGATGAATGGAGACTTAAGTTGGAGGGGTGGACACAAAATATGGTGTACTGGAAAATTGGGCATTTGAAACCTATATAATTATGTTAAACAGTGTCACCCCAATAAATTCAATTAAAAATAAAAATTACATATTAAATAACAAAAAAGATTAATGGTTTGTGAAAACTGGATTGTCACATGCCAAAGAATGAAACTAGACCACTATTTTACATCATATACAAAAATTAACTCAAAATGCATTAAAGCCTTGAATGTAAGACCTGAAACAATAAAATACATAGAATTAAACATAAGCAATAAGCTTATGGACAAAGATCTTAGTGGTGTTTTTGTGAATTTGACTCCTAAGGCAAAAGGAACAAAAACAACAAAGAAATAGGTCTACATCAAACTAAAAGCCTTCTACACAGCAAAGGAAACCAACAAAACAAAAAGGCAACCACTTGAATGGGAGAAGATATTTGCAAATGATATCTTTTCTTTAATACAAAATTAATACCCAAAATATATAAAGAACTCATATATATTAATGACAAAAAAGAAACAATCCAATTAAAAAGTGAGCAGAGGATCTAAATTGACATTTTCTAAGGAAGATATAGAGATGGCCAACAGGCACATGAAAAGATGTTCAACAGCACTAATTAGTAGGGAAATGTAAATCAAAACCACAATGAGACATCACTTCACACCTGTTAGAATGGCTATTATGAAAAAGACAAGTAACAACTGTTGGGGGGGATGTAGATAAAAGGGAACCCTTGTACATTGTTGGTGGGAATGTAAATTGGTGCAGCCACTATGGAAAAGAGTATGGAGGTTCCTTAAAAAAATAATAATATGATCCAACAATTCCTCTTCTGGGTACTTATCCAAGGAAAAGGAGAACACTAATGTGAAAAGATTTATGCCGATGTTCATTGTAGCATTACTTACAATAACCAAGACATGGAAATAACCTAAGTGCTCATCGATGGATGAATGATAAAGAAATTGTGGTTTTATAAACACACACACACAGAATACTACTCAGTCATAAAAAAGATAAAATATTGCCATCTGCAACAAAATGGATGAATCTTGAGAATATTATGCTAAGTGAAATAAGTCAAACAGAAAAAGACAAAAACCATGATTCCACTCATGTGAAATACAAAGATAAAAAGATAAATGAACCAAAAAAATAAAATAAAACTGAGATCCAGACAACAAAGTGGTGGTCACTGGGGAAAGTGGGGTGGGGTGAGGGCAAACAGGTCAAGGGTGTCAGATCTATACTGACGGGTGGACACCCGACTTTTGGAGATAAGAACACTGTAGTGTACAGAGATACCCAATTATAACGTTGTACACCTGAAAGTATATTATTAACCAGTTACCTTAATAATAAAAAAATTGGGTTAAGTCACTAAGTTCATGGTAATCTGTTATGGCAGCAACAGAAAATAACACAATGGCTAAAGTTAGAAACTACAACGTACAACAAAGAAGACAAAGATGGTAATGAAATCTCCAAGGAGTCTGAGGCAATCTTTTTCTACAACAGCTTTCTCTGTAACTATTAACTGACATGCAGAGTATTAGCTTAATAATTGAACAGAAACAAAAATAGCTTTCAAATTAACCAGACTTTGTGAAAAAAGCTTATCAGCAATCGAATATGCTTTTTTCTTTTGTTACCTATGAGTTTGTGCAGTACAAGTATTAACTAGGGTGAGCCTATACCTATGAAAGGCGATGTAATTCAAAAAGACATCTTTGCCAAAGTTACTGAAGGCCATATCCTTACTACTGATCACTGAACCCTCAAAAAATATTCCTAACGAACAAAACTGAAGTTTGACGCTTAGTTATTAAAACACATAAGCACTGGGAATCTGGTCTTTATTTTTTTCTTCCTGAAAGCAAATTACAAAAAGTGATCCCAATTTCAACAACTAAAAACATTATTTGAAGTTAACTTTGCCATTGATTTGAAAGAGAGAGAGGAAAGAGGGGAAGGGAGAGAAAGAGAAGTATCAACACATTTCCCTTAGTTGTTTCATTCAGTTGTGTACTCATTGATTGCTTCTCCTACATGCCCTGACTGTGGGTCGAACCCGTGACCTCTGGCATACTGGGTCGAAGCTTTACCCACTGAACCACCTAGCCAGGGCCTAAAAACATTTTAATAGATATATAATCAAGTGTTTCAACAGTTTAATGTATCAGCCTATGGATTTTTTTTTTCTTTCTCAGAGACGGTCTAAGAAAGAATGCAGAATATTCTTGGAAAAAAATGAAATAATATCCAATCTTACACTTTCTTGATTGTCATGGACATAACCTAATGGCTGTCACCTTTAAGTTTTATTTGTTGCAATCAAAATTCACTATATGATATTTAAGTATACATGATAAAGAATACAAGCAATCTTCCTAAAACAATAATTAAGTTTTACTATGCTTAGAGTTTACAGTTTTGTAACAATTTTACATTAAACACTCAGAACATTGTACAACCATACATTTGTGAACAGTCTTGAGAAAAAGCTGTATTTTGGTACATTAAGGCAGCTTCAGCCAACATTTTAAAAAGTACTGAATATTTTTTGCAACAAAAGACAAATTTGATAACTCAATATTCAATGTGTTCAAGAAATGTTAAGTCACTTAAAACAAGGATACCATAATTTGTGGAACTGTGGTTTTAAACATTTTTACTACTATATTCTTACCACATAAAACTTACCTAAAATCAAGATATTCATCCTATCAGTATCAAACATACCTAGAGAAAAAGGTGAAGATTTACATTAAATACGAGTATAATAAACCCTGTATGTAAACAAGGGCCTTCAAACAGTTTCTCACACACACCTGTGAGGTAGGTTATTATCCACACTTTGCGGATGAGAAAACTAACTGTGGTTGTGACCTGCTGACACAGCAGCTACAGTGAGACTCAGATTCCAGATTAGATGATGTCCTTTGCTCTCCATCACGTCTCTCTTTGACAGACTTTTTATGAGGGTCGAAATATCAAGATTGCTATTCGTCACATTCATTTTGCACACACGAGAAGGCAGCCAAACTTTCAACAAGGTGACTTAAAAGTGAAGCGACACAAGAGAAATAGAAAAATACATCCAGTGACCAGCTCCCAGCGGGGAGAGGCTGAGGTCTGGCCCAAGGAGCTTGAAAACCAGCAAGCCCAAAGCAAGCCCTGTGGTCGTTCAAAGAGAGAGGATACAAAGAAAAGTGGGAGGAGTTACAACAAAAGAAAAACAGTTTAAACAAGTTTTTGACTAATTTTTACTGTTCCTATAATTTAAAAGAGAAGGCACAATTAAGGTGTTTTTGTTTTTAGATCAGTAGATCTGTTTCTTTTCCATTTTAGGAAAATGGTATCTGTCTTAAAAAATGGCCTTTCTTTGTAACAAAACTTACTTAAAAGGAACTTTTAGCTGTGAAAAATGCATGCGTAAATTAGCAGCAAAAATTAACTATGGGATTCTCCTTGGCTAGAATGTTCCTATTTCTCCTTGAAATTTTAAAGCAACACAAAGTAGCAAACCTTGAATAAGCAAACGAACCAAAAACACACTGTATGAACCTTGTCAAGATTCTGTGAATGCTCAAAAAAGTTTTCATGCTAGGATATTCTACAAATACTTTTTCCTGTAAAGTGCGCTCTACTCTAGAATTTCCTTAATTGCACTTTACTGGAAGTGAAACTTACCTACCCTGCTTGTCCCAATAATCATGAGCTACTTCCATAAAATCTAAACTGCTGTAGATATAAACAATTGTTATCAAAATTCACATACACAGTTGTGGCTGAAAACTGGCATTGCTATGCAAGGCTGGCAGTAAACATTAACATCAGCTCACAAAATTAATTCAGGCCCACAGTCTGGTAACTTCTAGACCAGCCTGATTCTTATCAGGTTATGGCTGAAAAAGTTTAATTAAAACCCAATCCAGTCTGAACCGTGGGTCCTGCTGGCTCTGCTATTACTGTTCAGTGCCATCAAATGCATAATTATATGTGGGAAAGGCTAGTAAGAATGCCAGCAACTTGTTTAAATAAGATTTATATAACTTTTAAAACTCATCAAACAAAAATTACACTTCAAAGGTTTATAAGGTTTGAGAGAATCTCCATCAAGCTAATAATAATTAGGTAATTTGTGAATAGAAATATACTCTATGAAAATAAGTGTTTTACCATCTAATATGCATATAAAATAAAAAATCATCAATCTGTATATGAAATTTAGATAAGCCTAATTCAGATAACAGTCAACAACTATAATAATTTAGGGTAGGGGCGGGAGCTAGTTTTACTTTCTAAAAAGGTTGTATTATAACCACCATGTAAATTAAAGAAGCATGTCCTAAAAAGTTTCTCCTGTATTTTGTAAGCACCGTCAATAACTTACAAGTACTTGCAAAATTCAATGTTAACCCTAAATTTTGTAATTACACCAAGTTGGTACAATCAACTGGTTCCAATAATTAAACTCCCAAACATTCCGTTAAGACGATATCATGTCACTCTATGATTTGAACGCGATCCCTCTGTGTTTATCACTCAAACCCTCAGCTGTTCCTGTGGTTCAGACTGTCCCCCCACCAGGAAGGTGGTATCTAAGAGCAGTGGTCCTCGCGGACACTTGAATGGCATGAAATCTTTACGAAGAGCGTTCTGGCCCTGCTTCCTCCTCTGGAAAGTGGTTACCTCACAAGGTTACTTACTGCGTGTTAAGTTCATAGAGGTGGTGGGTCTCTTGATCTAAAAATCACTATAAAAATGTAAGGAACACTCCTATCACTTCAAATTAGCCACATTTTGCTTTATGTCAAGTGCACATGATGTTTTTAACAGGCTTGGTTTTCTGAATGATTTCTGCCATTTGTATTCCAGGAGGCAGCTGCAGTTAAAAAAAAAAATCAAGTATAAACCTTCCAAATGCCTCACCAACATACAGAACATTCTTACTAGTATGAAAACTCTAAATATATAAATAGTGGACACTAACACAAATCATATAAGACAGAACTTTAAAGCTCAAAGGTACCTCAGAGGTCTCTTCATCTATCCCTCCCACTTTAGAGGTTACAAAAATGAATCCCAATATAGGAGGGGACTTACCAACAGATTGCACATTATCCCTCATCCAGAATTTCTAATAAAGTAGAATCTCTGAGAACTATCATTAAAATAAATTACATTCCGTATTTTAAAAGTCAGTGATAAGATAACCGGGTAAAGAAATGCCAGATTGAAAAGCTAGAGGGATTTTGAAAACAAACAAAAACATGCAGAACTGTGACCATGTCTAGAATTTAGATAATGAGATTTCACAACCATTCATAGGATTTCAATGATTAACCAGTGAACAAGCAGTCAATGTCTGTGGCAGACACCTTCCAAGCTTTCACATTGTACAAACAGAAAGTGCAGTGCTTACATGAACTCAGTATGCTGCACAATTAACAGAGGGTCCAGATAAATCCAAGCAGTCAGAAAATCTGTAACAGTTGTCCATGATTATGTCCTCATTTATGTCTCACCTAATACTAAAAATCAGCTTCTATTCCCTGAGTACAGACTGGCTAGGGAATGAGAATGCAAGCCCAGAATTATTTAACTGTCATGGAAATCGGATTTGTAGAAAACAGAACTACCTGTACTGCAAACAGAAAAATTCCCTGACACAGAACTATGATCATCTCTGATTTAATTTATGCTCCTGGATTCTCTTTGTAGAGGGCTAGTATCAAGGAATGCAAACACTACAGATTACAAAAGTATCTCTTAACTTGATCGAAACAAAAACTCAACTTATAATAGGTTTGCCCACCTCCCTCCCTACAAATTCAATTTGAGATGTTGTTTGTTCCTACATTAAAGGATAGGAATTAGATCTAAATATGGTGTCCTACTTAAAAGTACTTAGAAAATGTTCACTGAAGACACATTTTGAAAGTAAGAATCAATGATATTGACTCATTATCCATAGAGCCATAAGCATTAGTCACTAGTCTTAGTACTTTTTTACAAGTGATCTTGTTCAAGATTTTTCAGTTACTCATCAGCATAAATAATAAATTTTGCTCCCAAACAATACCACCTGATGAAGGAAATCGAGATGCTAGGAAACAGATTGTATCTATACACACTTCTGTGTAGTCCAGCTCAAGATGACTATGTCCACAGGTTAAAATGAAATTATTCTGACTCTGAACCAGATTGTCTCCAACAACTGATAAAAGGAAATCCTTATTCTTAACTATCCTAATTATGATAACCTGGAACAATAATTTTCCTAAAAGAGTACCTTCCAATTTTTTTTCCCCCATGAGACAGTAAGTTTAAAAACATGTTCAAATTAATTCTTGCAAAGCAGGGTTAAACAAAGTGAAATGGTGGTCTTTCATCACAGAAGGACTCGGCAGAGTCTTGACCACTCATGCCCTCTAACCCTCCAGCAGGGGAGTCGCATGGGACCTTTCCCAGACTTGCTCAGATGGAATCGTTCTGCAGGCCATCTCGCAGGATACACTCTGGGAGGTGGGTGCTCTTCTAGGGCCCTATGGGGTCCATTTCCATGATCTACCTAAGGCTTTATCTATAAGCTACTAACAGGCATTCTCTTCCAGAATTTTAACTGGAAAAAAATCATTGTTCCTACCCAGCCCGACCTACCTTATACACACTCACAATTCACCAGTTTGTGAGACTGAAATGTGGGAGTGTAGTACTGATCCCTTCCCTCTCTCTCAGGAGCAACAAGCCTCCTCTGATGTTCTAGTTCCTGTTACACTGGACTAAGCCTCTGGTAATCTTCTCTCCACAAAAAAAGTCTAAATTCACACAATAGCTGTGCTTTAAAAACTTAAATAAACAAAAATCAAAACTGTGACCCTTGGTTCTCCTAAAATTCAACCAGTACCTACTGAACTATAGATATTCATGAATACTGGCAAAAATGAGAAAACAGTAAATAATTTCTAACTTTCAAAATATATGATAATCATCCATATAATTTTGATATGTTTCTTATATATGATTTATTAAGACTAATGAAGTTAAAATACCACTGCATTCCTTCCTGCTGTTTCCCAGCCTTCAAAATTGTTGGGGATTTTGTCACTGAGTAAGGAATCAGACTAGTTTCTTATTTCTAAGGTCATCTCATTTACTGTCAGGCAAATGTTATAAGGTGGTCTTGTTTATCCCAAAAGAGGTATTCACACATTTGGAGATGCCAAAATTATGCTTTATCAATAATGCACATCAGACTAATACAACAGGACTACTGCTCATCTCTATAAAAATAGTCACAAAAAAGCACCATTTGGTGCCACTAGGTGGCAACCTTTCAAAGGTTTAAACCTAAAACTTCTTAATTGCAACCTCACCTTCTTTCTCAACAAGGATTCCTTTTATTTTGATATTAAGAAATTGAACTTAAACAATTACTTAACAAAAAAAAAATTTTTAAAGATCTACAAAACAATACAATATAACACTGAAAATTCCTGACTCATTTAAAGGTAGACATGCTTGTCTTCCATAAATGCAGGAGAAATTTGGTCTAACATTCTCATTTGCTTCTGGTAGGAAACATTATTTTTGGCAAAGAGAAACCTGTCAAGGCTTAGTCACTTTTTGATTTCAAGAGCTTAATCTTTTCTAGGGTCAGGTGAATGAGATTGTTAATTATTACATACTAAAGAAAACAAATGAATAAATACAAACTAGATAAATTATACATAATTTAAAAATTAAATACTTTTCCTAACATAAAATTAATAAGCTATTATCTACCCTGCTGCATATAGGTTGTGTTTTTAAGATTAAAAAAAAAATTACTTGGACAAAAAACAAAAACTGTTTGGTTTTTCACCTGACCAGGCGGTGGTGCAGTGGATAGAGCGTCGGGCTGGGATGCAGAGGACCCAGGTTCGAGAGCCCGAGGTCGCCAGCTTGAGCGTGGGCTCATCTGGTTTGAGCAAAAAGCTCACCAGCTTGGACTCAAGGTTGCTGGCTGGAGCAAGGGGTCACTCGGTCTACTGAAGGCCCGCAGTCAAGGCACATATGAGAAAGCAATCAATGAACAACTAAGGTGTCACAATGAAAAACTGATGATTGATGCTTCTCATCTCTCTCCGTTCTTATCTATCCCTCTCTCTCTGTCCCTGTAAAAAACAACAAAAAACAAAACTGTTTGGTTTTCCTTTAAAAGCATTGGTGTGTGAAAACATATATGTATATATGTAAACAACAGATATATTTATAAGAGAGAATTTTTTTAGTGTCTAAGGCCTTCCTTGCCCTAAGAGTTTCAACAGTGAAGGTCACAGCCTATGAAGCTTTGGAGTTAAATTAAAGCCCTTAAGGCCAGAACAGTGTTTTCAAATTAAATGGCTAGCAACCAAGATTTAGAAAAAAGAAAGGACAACAGAGAAGATTTAAAAGCTGATCCAATTAGCCACAAAGGAGCAAACAATAAACAGAGACAATGGTGACCAGGGAAACTGAGGAAGAGGGTGGCTGCAATTATAAACTTCAGATGAAGAATTAACTTGAGGGATGCAACAACACACACACACGCACACACTAAGAGATCAAAAATAAGAATTCTCTTTTAAGGGACTATTGATATTTTGCTTTGTTTCATGTAACTATCAATTTTCATCATGCTTGATAAAGTATAAAAATAAACAATCAAAAAGCATTTGAGAAAGGTAGGTTTTAAAGGCATGTTTGATAATAAATGTAAGTTTATGACAGAGGTTGCTGCAATTCCAGATGTTCTAATACTGAATAGAACCTTGAAGGCTCTTAAAATAAGTATATTATTCATGGAACTATCAAGATAAAACCTCTAGTTGGTTATACTTGTTTTAAAGGAACCAGGAAATCATGGTTACCTGTTTCAGGACCTCAGCTTTTTCGTTAAACACTAGGGAAAAACTGCTAGAACTTGGCTTCTAAAATTTTGGGGAAAGGCTTTTACAATTTCAACATTTAAATACTATCTTACTAATGGTTCTTTTTTAATCTTCCTGTGCAAAAGAATTAGGTGCATAAACATACTTCAAGCCTGCTGAAACTGTTAGGATGTAAACTGATTCCCCTACCCTGAAGAGGAAAGCGAGCAGGGCTGCCTAACCACCCTTCGACTCACAGGGTTCACCTGTGAAGGTCTATTAATCATCTGTACAGAATTCACAATTTTAATTAACAAGCTTCATCAATGTTCACCTATTAAAGATACTGCCTATATAAATTCATCATAGACAAAATAGAATTACATATTTCTACAGGTAAATAAATGTCAGGCTTTTTTGTTTTCAGTAATTTCAATGGCATTGAGTGTCCCCTGTTGATATTCATGTCTGTCAATCAGCATTTTAGAGTGTATGATACACATGAATAAAATAGTAATTTAAAGAATATATGTGATTTTCACAGTGCAATAACAGAAAGATATAAACTAGGAAAAGATCATCAGCGGGCTAAAGTAGTAATCAGACTGGCACACATTTCAAAAAAGTCCATGGTGTGACTGCCCAGGCGCGGGGCCGCCGAAGACAAGGTGCTCCCGGTCAAGGAGCCGGTGAGGGAGCTGGAGAGCGAGTGGCTCTCGGGAGTCGCGGAGTCGAAGCTCGATCTCGGTTTGTGTAAGCCAGCGGCAGAACAGGAACGCTGAGGGGTTGAGGACCCAGACCTCTGCTCCACCACCTCATCTGAAATGGACAAAATAGCAATTCATTGGAAAGGTAGATTTGCCCCAGTCCCTCCTATAAGACGCCGTATTCAAAATATTCAGTAGGAAACACACCTGAACAAAGGTGACTTAAAAATGTCATATTTCAGTGTTTTAAGAGCAGGGTGACAACACCTATTCCCTCCCACAAGCATAACAGACATCACTAATCAATCACAACACTCCCATACAGTTAAAACGTGACCCCACAACCCCTTCTCAACAAGGACTCGGCATTAACTTTGAAATCAAACTGATATTCTTGCATATGTAGAAAGCACATCCTTAAATTGTTCTGGCAGTGTATCAACAAAATATCATGTATGATAAAAATAAAATTTACCATCACACCGTGGTTCTAAACCTTTGGTGTACTGGAATTGCCTGAGGGGAGGGGTGAGGGAAATCTTTTTAAAAATACAGATTCCCAGTTTCCCACCTCCAGAGATTCTGACTTAGTAGGTCTGGGGATAGCTCAAAAGAATCTGCATTTTATTAAGAACTCTGTCATTTCTTTCTTTCTTTCTTTCTTTCTTTTTTCTTGTATTTTTCTAAAGTTAGAAGTGGAGAAGCAGTCAGACTCTCACATGTGCCCGATCAGGATCCACCTGGCATGCCCACCAGGATCCGGGGCATTGCTCCGTTGAAGCCGGAGCCATTCTAGCACCTGAGGTGGAGGCCATGAGCCGTCCTCAGCACCTGGGCCAACCTCGCTCCAATGGAGCCTTGGCTGCAGGAGGGGAAGAGAGAGAGAGAAAGGAGAGGGGGAAGGAAGGAGAGGGGGAAGGTTGGAAAGGGGGAAGGGTGGAGAAGCAGATGGGCACTTCTCCTGTGTGCCCTGACCGGGAATCAAACCCAGGACTTCCACATGCCGGGCCGATGCTCTACCGCTGAGCCAACCAGCCAGGGCCAAGAACTCTGTAATTTGATGATGGTGGTCTGGGACCAGATAAACACTGCTACGGATGATGCTAATTTGAGAATAAAATTCGAAAGCTCTGTTTAAAACAACTTCCTTATATTTGTACTCAGTTCTTCTCTTGTTCCATTCAGCACCTGACTGTTGGCTGATGCTATTTTTGTTCTACTTTGAAGGAAATGCACAGGTTGACTCCTGGTACACACTACATGTTTGGACAGGACCTCGTCCCCGACTCCTTTGGTTCCCAGACAGCCACAGCACCAAAATCTAACCTACATCCCAGAAGAGGCCTATCTGGTCACCGTGGCCAAACAGGATGAAAGAAGCTGATGAAGAAGTTTAGATATTGTAATGCTAACAGCAATAATATGTGAATGAGGAAACGTGACAAAGAACGTGACATAAACTGATTTTAGGTAAAAATTGCTTTCCTGGTTTTTGCTCCACAGCCAACACTTCAGGTGACTTTACAGCAAGGATGCACTTCTTCTGGAAAGGTGCTGGATTAGAGACATCCCGTGTGTCTTTATCCTTTTCATTTCACTTACGTTTTTAGCTAGATCTAGACTACTGAAAAAAACAGCATAAAAAACCTACCCACCATGCCTCTGAGATGATTTTAACATCTTGTTAACTAGTGGCAAGTCTTATCTTCTCAGAGCTCATGCCTGCATAACTTCCTTACCATCAATGCTTTTAAAGTCCAAAAGATAGCTTCTACTGTCAACCAGGTAAAGCTGTAAGCTCATTTTCACATAACTGCCAGTCACTGGATTTTTTCTCCTTACCCGAAGGTGGTATGCGTTCACTACCTAAAACGAGAAACCTTTGTTAAGGAACGTTAAAACCAACAAACTATAAAATAAAATATCTCCCTATTCTTACTGCAAAGAATATCAAAACAAATCACTGATAGAGGTGGGATAAAGAAGAAATTCCTGAATGTTCCTTTTTTTATATTACATGGTAATTTAGTATTTTTAATTCCCACTACCAATACTGTGTGTGTACAGCGACTAAAATGAAAAGGAACTCAGGGATTATAAAGTCTAGCCTTCACTGTAGATATGCCTCCCTCCAAAACATCAGTAATGATTTTGGTTGCCCAGCCTCAACTTGAATAATTTTACCTATAAATATGGAGTAGAAAAAATAAAGGGAAAGTACTATATTACAAGTTTGCAGCAAGCACTGTAACAGGTACTGTCACAAAATTTAAGTTATCACAAAAAATCCTGTGAGAAAGATATCTGCCTTTTGGAGATAAAAAGATTCTGGGTTTGCAAAAACATCAAATTAGTTACAAAAATTTTTCAGTAAGAAAATTTCAAGATATTAGCATCTCTTTTTTCAAATGACTAAATAATAAGTGCTTCAGAAAAGAGAGATCTGATTTTAAATAGCTTTAAGGAAGTACTTTATGCATTTTACATATAAATAATGAAATGAAAATGACTTATTTATTCAAACACGTCAAGTGAATATTTACATTGTATGTTTAAATGTTTTTCTTCTACCTTTAAAAATACATTCACAATCCTCAAGAAAGAATAAGTTAAAAGAATACCTGAGATAAAAAAAAATGTCCCCCCCTCAACAAATAAATGGAACTGAAATGAATTTGAGCACTTTTTTTTTTAAAGTAAAATGTGAGCTGAGAGTAAGAAAAATATAACTAAGGATTAAAAACACCAGCCAAATAACAGAGGTTTTCTCAAGAGAAAAGTCAGACCCTGGCCAGCTGGCTCAGTGGATAGAGAGCATTGGCCCAGCATATGGTTGTCCCAGGTTCAATTCCCAGTCAGGGCACACAGGAGAAGTGACCATTTGCTTCTCTCCCTCCCCCTCCTTTCTTTCTTCTCCACCTACAACCAGTTGGCCTCTGGAACTGAGAATAGCTTGGTTGGTCCAAGCGCATCAGCCTCAGGCACTAAAAGTAGCTCAGTGGATTCCAGCATCGGCCCAAGACAGGGGTTGCAGTGTACCCCGGCTGAGGCACATGTGGGAGTCTGTCTCTCTATCTCCCCTCCTCTCACTTCAACGAGAGAGAGATAGACTGAATAAATATATTCTGATGATATAATCTGTATTGACCACTACCTGCAACTGCTACTGGCAAAAAGAAAAACCCTGCCTAGAAAGGAAAGGAAACACAAACTATCTTTGAAGATGCATGACTTTTTACTGCTATAATGAATACCGAAAGAGGCTATTTTCTCAATTAACTTCAAGTTGATTACTTTTTGTTTCTTTGATAAATAATGCTATTTTTTTAAATTCAAAAATATGTAGATCCTCAACATCAACACTGTTCTTCCTTACACTGGTTGGTTTTGTTTTGAATGCACATGGTATATGACTGCAAAGAAAGGCATTTATATCCAGAAGCATCAAGACCACTAAATTTATATATAAATCAAAAACAACTTTTTTATTGACCCAGTATTCAATTCGGCTGCTCAGAGCAACTTACTATACAAAAAAAAAAAAAAAAAGGCTTCTACAAATGATCTTAACATACAAATTCCCACCTTCCATTCAAAATCCAGCTGCTTCATAGCTCGGTAAACTTCAGCCATAATGTCATATGGTTTGCTTTGACTTCGGATTCCAAGATGCCACTTGGCTTTCTTTACAGCTAAAGATTTGGGCTTAGTTGTATTCAGTGCATCCAATGGACATCTTGCTTTAGGGCTGTCTGCTATTAGAGGTGGCATCCTTTCTGGATGAGGTTTCAGGCCTGGGGGAATGTGCATGGCACTGTCATCCATGAAAGAACCAGTTGGGGGACTAGAGGCGAGGTAAAACTCACTGGCTTGGTTCATTATTCTCCGATTGTCAATAATAAGATGATAAGCCACTGCAAGTTGGTCTTGAGGGTCACCACTATACAGACTGTTCATGACTTCTGATTCTGTACACTCAAATTTTTCACACACTTCTCTCACAGCCTCATCATCAATGACGTTAGCATCATAGGAGGGGTCTTCAGGAAATAAGTAACTGGGCAAATCTTGTTTAAACCATTCATGTTCTCTAGGAAAAATACCACAATAGATTATTGTAAAAACATGCTTTGACAAGTCCCAAATAATTTAGACATGGGGCAATACAATGTAACAGAATCAGAAAGACCTGCTCCCTAGACACTTAATGGCTGTGTGATCCTAGGTAAGTTATTAATGTGTACCCTCAAATAACTACTGGTTATTCAGACTTGGGTATTTGACATTTTCTCAAAAATAAACTGAACCTGTCACCGTGAAGGAGACAACTGGAAGTATTTGATGTCAATGATAAAAATCTAAGCTTTCAAGCAAAATTTGTATAATTTGTATCTGTCTCCATGAGCCTAAACATTTTCCAAAACATAAAGACTTTTCTGGTAACTTTGTAGTGGTAGCAACAATAAAGTGTGTGTGTGTGTGTGTGTGTGTGTGTGTGTGTGTGTGTGTGTGTTATTTTTCCGAAGTTAGAAGTGGGAGGCAGTCAGATTCCCACATGCGCCCAATCGGGATCCACCCCGCATGCCCACTACTAGGGGGCGATGCTCCATTGCAGCAGGAGCCATTCTAGCTGATGCAGAGGCCATGGAGCCATCCTCAGCGCCCAGGCCAACTTTGCTCCAATGGAGCCTTGGCTATGGGAGGGGGGGAGAGAGATAAAGAGAAAGGAGAGAGGGAAGGGTGTAGAAGCAGATGGGTGCTTCTCCTGTGTGCCTGGCCGGGAATTGAACCCACGACTTCCACACACTGGGCCGACGCTCTACCACTAAGCAAACCGGCCAGGGCCCATATGATTTTTGATAATGTATAATGAAATGTGTCATCATTTGGCAAATCTTTATAACTCAGTAACTCAATATTTTCCAAATGACCAATGGATGATGTTACAGAATTATATATGGATATAAATGCACTCAAAATGCAAAAGGGACCAGTAGATTTCAATATAAGAAGTATAATAGTTAATGGATATGTTTTCTGATTTGGTAATGAAACTAAAATGTTAAGCTTTGGTTTCATATCAAAGGAAAATACGTACAATTATCTAAAAGCTATTAAAATGTTCCTCTCTTTTCTAGCCCCTTATATGAGTGAGGTCAACATTTAGTCCATGGACTTCAACTAATACAACACAACACAACACACTGCAACAAACTGAATGAAGAAGTAGGTATGTGAACCTAGCTGCTGGCTCTGATTAAACCACACATTGAGAAGATTAAAAAAATGTAAAATAATACCACTGTTGTCACCATTATCTTTTGGGGAAATAAGGCTATTTTTTCATAAAACATGTTATTCAGGTTAACATGTATAGGTTTACTATTATTTTAAAGTGAGTTAAATAATTTTTAAATTTCTCATTTTTAATTGCTAATATGGTAAATTCTGATAGATATACCTGCATTAAAACACACACACACGCACACACTCTAATTCTTTGGAGACCTCAATTTTAAGAGTGTAAAGGGGTACAAAACAAAAAATTTCAAGAATCAGTCTCCTAAATCTTATATTCTGACATTCCTGGGTCTAGGATATCCCATGGACTATTCTTCCAAGATTGCGTAAGCATTACTACATGGGGGAATGGGGCACTCTCTAAGCTTAAATTCAAACCAATATATATTTTGCCTGGATACCAACTCATTTAGGAATATTCATGAAGGCCATTCAATGGGGAAAAGACACCCTCTTTCACGTCACAAAGACATTATATTCCAGCTGGATAATGATTAAACAAACACAAAATAAATATATAGTTACAAATAGAGAAAATTGAAATTTCTGTGATAAAGAGTCTAATGAAAACAAGGTAAATGAGAGAATATAATTCAAAATGGGGGGCAGGTGATTAAAGAAGCCACTCTGAGTAATATTGAAGCAGGTAGCAGAATGATTAGAAGTCACCTAAGCAAAGAGTTGAAGAACAGGTGCTCCCAGCAAAGAAACAATACATGCAGACTCTGAGACCGAGTTTTGCTACATTGAAGGGATGGAACCACTATCATAAAAGCATAACGACTTATGAGTTGGAGTGGCAAAAGATATCAGAAAGTCTGACAGCTACAGTCTACAAAAAAGGTTTGGGCATTTGAACCTATGGTTTAAAAGCAATGGAAAATTTTAAAGAGACAGGTGTGACAGGATGTAATTTTTATTCTGTAAATTTCTTCTGCTTGTGATATAGAAATGGAATTGAAAAGACAAAAATAATAATGAAGATGGTGGTGGTGATGCTAGCGCAACAGACCAAGTGAGAAATGATGGTGTGCCAGGCCTGAGAATACACCAAGATGAAACTTCATCAGCGTCTAGTAGATCTTTCTATTAAACACTCATACTTTTTTAGTTGTTGGTTTTTCTTACTCTTCCCCTAACTGGGAGCTTCCTGAAATAGAGGCCATGTCTTATTTAACTATACTTCAGTACCCAATAGAGTAAATGCTCAATAAATGCAGAATAAATAATGAATAGACACATGAAAGACGAAGACAAAAGTGAATTCATTAATGAATTTATCTGCTATATCATGATAAGTATTAATAAATGTTTAGCAATAAAAATGACTGATAGTATTAATTTTTTCAAAATAAATAATAGAAGATAAGAAATTATATTACAAAAAAAGGAAATTATATTACATGTCTAAATCAGGTATCAGTTTCATGGTCTATAAAATAAGATTAATAACAGCTACCTATTAAGAGTCAATGAAATAAAACATGTCAAGTATCTAGCAAAATACCTGGTATATAATAATTATTCAACAATTAGTAATTCTTTCCCTGTTAAACTGTATTTTATTAAGTCAAGAATTCCCAAACATTAAAAACCTGAATTTGGATAAATAAAAAAATTATGAAAACTACTAATTTAAGTTGCTATATTATTTTAAATTTTAAAAAATGAATGTTGCTATTTTATACTGCCTATATGCTCTTAGACTTTCACTAACATTTTCTTCTGAAGTCAGTACATAGACAAATATCTGTTTTAAAATAACACAATCAATACTTTATTCTTCTAAATGTGCTGATACAGACACAAGTATATATATTAACATATCTAATTTTCTTCCTAAGGAAAAGCCAATTAAATGAAGCAAACAATCTAAAGAAGTGTGAACACAAAAGGATTTTTCCCCTGTAAATTCATTTCCATAACTAAATCCGGTGCTAATTTACAATTCTGCATGTGTATGCATGAGGCCTGGAATGCTGGGGAAGAAAACAGTGCACGAACACAAACGGACCAGTCCTCCTTCCAGTCATGGAAACAACTGCCTCAGCCATCGTTTAAATGTTCCAGGAACCAAGGGTCTCTAAAACAGTCATTCTGGCTTATGAAGAGGAGGATTCTGGAGAGCAGTCAAATGAATGTGTTTGTAAGCAAATACCTGATGAAATGTTAGGTAAAGGCCTGACCTGTGGTGGCGCAGTGGATAAAGCGTCAACCTGGAAACGCTGAAGTCGCCAGTTTGAAGCCCTAAGCTTGCCTGGTCAAGGCACAAATGGGGAGTTGATGCTTTCTGCTCCTCCCTCCTTCTCTCTCTCTTTCTCTGTCTCTGTCTGTCTGTCTCTCTCTCTCCTCTCTAAAATGAATAAAAAATATTTTTTAAAAAAATGTTAGGTAAAAACAACAACAACAAAAAAAACCCTCAAAGAAACATGTACAATAAGTACAAGTGGAAGGCAAGGAACCATCCTGGCTTGCGCGCACTATATAAAGGTCATAGCAACACCAGCCGCTGCACTTCCAAAGTTTCTCACATAACAAAAAATCCTTCATAGCAAACTCACTAGCAACTATTTTTGGATTCAAAATCTCTGCAAAACTTTTATTCTTTATTTCATCAACCATATATAAAATGCATGTCTCACCCTGTTTTCTATTGGAAATTTATTCAAATACTTTCTGGGCATATACTATAGCCTGACCTTCTAGCACTGCATATATAAAGATGAGGAAGACACTCTCCATTTACCCTTATTTAACTACAATTTGAGAGAAAGACACACTGGAAAACAGCTAGATGCAAAGTGAGAAGAAAACAATACAAGCATGAACAAAATGTGAAAAGCATGAAAGTGGAAAGAACTAACATTGTCTAGGGAAATTATACATAGAAGTGATTGCACAAAGGAGGTGATATGTGAACAGAATTTCAAAGATGAATAGAAATCCATCAGGTCAAAAAAGGCAGACAAGACATCAGAGGCACAAGGAAACATATAAACAGAGACATGAAGGCATAAAATATCATATGTTTGAGGAAACTGGAAAAATCCCATGTGTCTAAAGCCCTGGCCAGGTGCAGCAGCGAGTGCAGGAAATGAGACTGCAGGAGAGGGGAGGAGAGCCTTGCCATGAAGGGCCTCTTATGCTTTGCCAGCTCAGCTAAGAAATTTAGGAAACAGTGTGAAATATTTAACAGACAAGTGGCATGATCAGGCTCGTGTATTAAGGAAAGCACAATGTGCATAAAGCACTACAGCAGTTAGTAACACTAGATGTGCACACAGTGGAGAAGGCTCACCTTATGTCTTTGATAGTTGCTCGTTTCAGGGGGTCCACCTGTAGCATGTGCATCAGGAGCGTGGCGACAGAACGATTGAGATATTCTGGGATATAAAACACACCTCCTCGGATCTTCTTAAATAATGTGGGCACGTGCTCATCATCAAATGGCAGGGTGCCACAAAGAAGAGCATACAAGATGACACCGCAGCTCCAGATGTCAACTTCGGGGCCGGCATACAACCTAAGAGAAAAGGTGACAACACGCACCTGAAATGCAAGAGTCACTCACTATACACATGGTATGAACTCGGTCCAGACTGCTTTCAAGGTCTTGAGGAAGCCCATGGCCACTCCTCAGCTCTCAATGGTTGTTCCTCATGGAGAATAATTAATTGGTCTAACCAATTACTATCCAAGTCTTCCAAGAGAAAAGAGGATTTTCATTTTTTTGGCACAAACTCTTTTCACTGAAATTATTAATTCACTAATTAAAAAATATAAAACTTTCTATGATTGATTTTTTATAGAAACATCAAAGTAGATGAGCATAAACTTGGAATAAAAACAACTCAATACCATAGAGTATATAGGCTAAATCTTTTTACCATGAAACAATTACCAAAAAAATACATTATGTAATAGAATTTCATCTCTGGTATACCTATTTTTAAAATATTTGAGACAGTAAAGTCTCTAATTAATGCTGTGGCAACGTCTTTGACAGTATTCCTCCTGTATCACATCATCCTAAGTATCTGCTACTTTCATTCTAATCACTTGCAAGCTCATGGGTCTAAGATTAGCTTTGCTCCAGAAAACCTATGCCTAGAAGGTTATTCCTTTTTTCTTTCGACTACATACAGTATTAAAATTCCTGACAGCACATTACCAAACTCAAAACTGGGTCTGAGTTAACAAAGTAAATCTCTACAATTCCAATTAAAAGAGTGTAATCCATTTCAATAAAAATTGCTGTCCATCTTTTATACTGTTGGTCGTATTGTCCAAATTCGTACACTTGCTACCCATGATAACACCTTTACTATCATTTCTCTCATAGGATTCTGTTAACTTTTAAAATCAGACATTGGTCTCTGTAGAAGACTTGGGTTTACCATTGCAATCTGCATAAGCATTTTAAAAAACATGCCAATGAAAAAATTACTTGAATAATTACAAAATCTCCAGTTGTGCAGTTGAATTCATGAAATGACATACTGCTCCCCAAAACTGCATTCATCCAAAAGCAAAATATAAAATATTCTATATACTTAGAATATGTAAAATGTCATTAAAGGATCATGTCTACTAAGAAAATAATGGCACTAGCTTAAATTTAGCAAATACTTTATCTGCACTTTCCTAAAATAAAAAAAATCAACATTTATTTGTCATTTTTAATAAAAACATTCTTAAATACATTCATAAAACAAAATTAAAGGTTTAAAAATTGTTTAATATAACTATTCTCTCTTCAAGAATGAAAAAATTAAAGCAATAATTTGTTTCTAGTGCTAAAAATCTTATCTTGTAAAGAGAATGCATAATTAAGCATTATAAGAATGAACAAAAGATTAGAAAAAGCTTACTGTTCGTTGACACATTATTACCTTCCTGAGATTACTTCAGGTGCTGCATAATTTGGAGATCCACAACTTGTTCGCAGAAATTCACCATCTGACATCATATTAGATAAACCTGAAAATAAAAATGTTTACCTGGTGTTAGATATTTCTAAAAGTAGATATAGATAAATATATGAGGAAAAATGTCTTTAATGCTCCATGCATCATACTTTAATTATTTAAAAAAGCAGTGGAAAGCATTTGTTATAAAGAGCCCAGTTTAGAGCGCTCTTACACTATGACAAAATAGCTAAAGCACCATCACATCTGTGATTGAAATTAAATTCCTTCTATAAATAAAAATGTTGATTCACTTCACAAATATGATATTATTCTAACCTATATGAACTTTTCCAAACATTAAGAGCATCAAAATATTATTTATCCACTTCTACAGATGAAAGAATGTAGTCTATTATGGTTTTGTTATACTTTCAAAAGCCTTTTTTAAAAATTCTCTAAGTAGAAATCAGACAGGCCCCAATTTATAAAGATTATGTTTCAAAAATTTTTAATTTGGAAAGCTTTAATTTAACATAGAAAAAAATAATACATTGAATCAAAAATCTAGATGAATTATAGTACTAAATGAGTTCTGTGTTTTAGAGAAGAAAGAGAAATAGAGAAAGCAGTTTCCTGGTTTTTAAACATAAGGTACTGACAAAAAATTTAAATAAGCAGTGCTGACCTCTGGGACACTTCCATTTCTCTCCGTAATATATTACTTCCTAGCCTGACCAGGCGGTGGCGCAGTTGATAGAGCGTTGGACTGGGATGCAGAGGACCCAGGTTCGAGACCCCGAGGTCGCCAGCTTGAGCGTGGGCTCATCTGGTTTGAGCAAAAGCCCACCAGCTTGAACCCAAGGTCGCTGGCTCCAGCAAGGGGTTACTCGGTCTGCTGAAAGCCCACGGTCAAGGCACATATGAGAAAGCAATCAACGAACAACTAAGGTGTTGCAACGCACAATGAAAAACTAATGATTGATGCTTCTCATCTCTCTCTATTCCAGTCTGTCCCTGTCTATCCCTCTCTCTGACTCACTCTCTGTCTCTGTAAAAAATAAAAATATATATATATATATTACTTCCTAATACATTTCCCAAAACACCCTACTATGGCACCCTTTCCAGTTATGTTTACCCCAGAAAGTGTTTGGTGCATAAAAATTACATGTTAGCTTTTCTTCCATCCCTGACAGAAACTCCTATTCTTTTAACCAGTGGTATATGCTTCCCTGAGACCCCGATTCACAGAAGGGCTGTAAAGCTCCAAAACAGCATGCGAATTTTTACAGTCTCTCTGTCTAAGTCAGCGGTTCACAACCTGTGGGTCGCGACCCTGGTGGGGGTCAAAGGACCAAAACACAGGGGTAGCCTAAAGCCAGGGGTCTAAGTGCATTCATCAAAGAAAGTGCCCGTATTTTCAAAGGAGTTTGTGGCCCCCACATAAAAACTTCAAAAGAGTTACATTTCAGTGCCTTAGGTATAAATGCAGATTGAATGGCTTACCTTGATGCCTAGCCCTCTAACTTCTCTAGAAGTATTTGCTGTACTTTTTAAAAGTATGTTTAAATAAAAAGAACAAGCTGAATTGAAGGTTGTGTAACTAATCCTTTTTTACAGTACAAGATTTACAATGTTGAAGTGGAAAGTTCTTACTTCTTTAAGAATCGATACTGACACTTTGAAAGGCAGCTAGTACACTTCTGAGCAACACTAGGGTTACATACCGAAATCAGCGATCTTGGCATTCATGTGCGCGTCCAACAGCACATTCTCTGGTTTCAGATCTCGGTGAACAACCATATGCCTGTGACAGTAATCCACGGCAGACAGGATCTGCTGAAAGAGCCGCCTGGCTTCCATCTCCTCAACCTATCAGTGTAAAAGAAGCTGCACTAAGAATATTTGAGACATCTATAGCACGAGTTCCAGTTTCATTATCAGCCTAAATATAAATGAGTAAAAGCTCATTAGACTATGCTAGAATTTCCAACAAATCAAACCAAAAACTTGCATTAAAGCTCAACAGGTTTTTCTTTGCTGCTAGGCAGTAATATTTAATTCTCAATTAATATTACTAAATGTGTAAAAGTTTTGGGGAATCGGCAAGTAAAACAATCTAAAATAGAATTTATGGGAAAGTGCTAAGAAAAGAAATACGTGAAGCTTCAAAATGATGCTGCGGAACAGATTTTTCATTTTGAAAAGCATAGGCATCACGCTGGCACCTAAATGGAACTTATTTCCTTAAATCAGTATTTCAAAGGTATACTTTTTAAGAAAGAAAATATGCCTGACCAGGCAGTGACGCAGTGTACAGACCGTTGGACTGGGATGCAGAGGACCCAGATTCAAGCGCGGGCTCATCCGGCCTGAGCACGGACTCACCAGATTGAGTGCGAAATTGCTGGCTTGAGTGTAGGATCACAGACAGGACCCCATGGTCGCTGGCTTGAAGCCCAAGGTTGCTGGCGTGAGCCCAAGGTCACTGGCTTGGGCAAGGGGTCCCTCACTCTGCTATAGCCCCCCCCCATCAAGGCACATAGGAGAAGGCAATCAATGAACATATAAGGAGCTGCAACAAAGAGCCACAACAAAGAACTGATGCTTCTCATCTCTCCCTTCCTGTCTGTCTGTCCCTCTCTCTGTCTCTGTCACACACAAAAAAAGAAAAAAAAAGATAGTATGTCTAATGATCTGTTTAGTTGAGCACTATTACAAAAGCGACCCCAACTTTAAAACTATCTCACTACTTCCCTCATTTTTAGCTTGGGAATTTATTGTAATAGGCAGTGTTACTCACCCGTCCATGTTTACAGATGTAGTCAAATAATTCACCACCAGACACATATTCCATTACCATAAAAAAATCTGTTGGAGTGCTGATCACCTGGTATCTTTTTTGTCAACAAATAAAAAAAAGTTCATAAAAAATATTACTTTATCCAAAATCAACCTGTACATCTATTACAGTATTTTAAGATGGCAACAAATTTATAATGTTATCAAAATAATCAGAGAGCTATAAACATGGAGCTTAACAAAATTCATCCACTTTCTGCAGCCTATGGACTTTCTTCCAGTTGTTCCCATTCATGTTTACAAAATCTCTGAAATCCTTCAATCTTCAACAACTAAGCGAAGCATTAATTTTTTCCACTTAAACAAAACTTGTTTACTCTATGGAGATGAGATAACATATATTTAAACATAAGTAAAAAGTATTCTTGGAAAGCTTAAATGATACTACAGGGATATAATAAAAAAATCCAGAATGTAAACAAATGACCCTTTATTCAACAAATAAACCCTAAGGAAAAATAGAGAGAAAGGAAAAGCTATAGATGAAAGCATAATGACCAGTTATTCTGTACACACTTGTTTTGATTCTGATTTGAACAAACCAACTTTAAAAATCATTTATGAAACAATCAAAAAAGTCTGAATACTGACTGGATGATTGATAATATTAATTTTTTAGGTTTTAAAATAAACTGTGCTTAAGTTTATATATTAAAAAGAAGCCTTCATGTACCAGAATAGATACTAAAGAATTTGCAGGTTAAAAACATAAAATTTGGGATTTGCTTCAAAGTGATTTAGGGTAGAGAAGTGGGGGGGCAGATAAAACAATACACTGACAATGTGGAAGCTGAATGAGAGCGAGATGAGGCTGCATCACTTTACTTCGTATACACCTAAAAATTCCCATAATAAAAATGAAACAGAGGTACATATATGTGCGTGAAAGTTTGTTTATTTATTTATTTCCAGTCATTCAAAGCAGGGCACATTAAAATTAAAGAACCCTAGCTCTATTTGACAAAATAAATTTTTTTTCCTAAAGACTAAACCTTCCCTTCAAACACACAATTATACAAAAGTAAAAATTCTGAAAAAAAGTAGAACATTGTTTTAACTGAAGTTGCATTTCATACCTATAAATGAACAATTGTTCTACTTTCTAAAATAGGTTTGCTTTGTTTATGAAAGACCTGCCTGATCATGAGTAATGTCTCCTTTACACTGAGTTACTCTTTAGGACCACTAAGTCTAGTTGTGCAGTTTTTGCATGGTTTAACGGCACCCTGTGGAAGGCAGAGCAGGAGCTGAGAACGGGCCCCGATGCCACTCCGTGAGCAGTGTGCACCTCGATACAGAATGTGTCAGAAGCAGGGGAACCTTTGAATAACTAGTCCACCCAGATGAGGCAATGGTGAGGTCAGTAGCTCCTCCCCGTGCTGTGGAGCCTAGAGTCTACCCAGGAAGATGGGCATTAAACAAGCATTCTTTCCAAAACACGAATCTGTTCTTCAGTAGATTCCTAATTAGAAATCTTCAAGGGTTTCTCATTGCTCCCAGGAACTGGATTAATCATGCTTCTGTCATCTCTGTAGTTCTGTGTCACCTTTGATTCCCACCACTATGGTAATCTATTTCTTTTATTAGTCGTGCTGCATTTCCTCTGCCACAGCTCCCTTGTGTACACTGTTTCTGCTAACCTGGATCCTGTACCATGACCTGTGAGCCACCCTTTAACTGGCTCCTCGTCACCCTTTAAATCTCAGCTTACAGGGCCTTCTTAAATCCAGAGTAAATCCTTTCTGTTCTCACAGAAACATCTCACTCAGCTCCAGAGCATTCACCTCAGTTTCTAATTAGACATTTATTTTAATGATGATTAGGTTAATGAGTATGCACCTAGCAAAGTATCTACAACAAAGCAAATATTTAAATATGTGAATTAGCACTTTTTAACAATGAGAGCAGCTTGGAGTCACAACCTTGATAATCTGAAACTGAAAAATTACAGCACAATTACAATAAAACTTTAAGCAATAAAACTTCAATTAGCAGAATAAGGTAGGGATAATGGGAAACAGATTTTTGAAGAAAAAAGTCCTAAGACTTTTTATCAGGAATTTAGTGAAAAAAACAAATTCTAGAATGTGTTAAGCCTGGCCAGAGAAAGCCAAATCTTTGTGTGCCCTCTAAAATAATCGATCACATTGAAGCATTACAAGAAATTCAGTCATGAATCACTCACACGTCATTTTTTTCATACAACTGAAAAGCAAACTAATGTACATTAGAAACTTTTTCAGAAATACTATCTTTAATTGAGCAATAATAATAATAATAATAATAATAAAGAAGAAAACTCAAGCATGCAGAAAAATCTAAAGCATTCCCCAGGTGTCCAAGTAGTGTTCATTTTTCAGCAATAGCCATTTAAATAGCATATAAAACTGACCAAAAATAAATCTTTCTAAAGTTAGACAAAAATCAACATTCATAAGTATACCTTTTAGATGATATCTATAGAGATTTAAAAATACTATATAGCAATGTACACAGAATAATACTTTTCTTCAATTACAGCTCAGTTATAAAGAAATGAAATAGGCCCTGGCCGGTTGGCTCAGCGGTAGAGCGTCGGCCTGGCGTGCGGGGGACCCGGGTTCGATTTCCAGCCAGGGCACATAGGAGAAGCGCCCATTTGCTTCTCCACCCCCCCCCCTCCTCCTTCCTCTCTGTCTCTCTCTCCCCCTCCCGCAGCCAAGGCTCCATTGGAGCAAAGATGGCCTGGGCGCTGGGGATGGCTCCTTGGCCTCTGCCCCAGGCGCTAGAGTGGCTCTGGTCGCGGCAGAGTGATGCCCCGGAGGGGCAGAGCATCGCCCCCTGGTGGGCGTGCTGGGTGGATCCCGGTCGGGCGCATGCGGGAGTCTGTCTGACTGTCTCTCCCCATTTCCAGCTTCAGAAAAAAAAAAAAAAAGAAATGAAATAATTATTATCCCTGGTTCATGGCCCTCCTCTTTATTGGTCCACAAATGGTCTGTTTTTATTTATTATTTTTAATGATATAAGTACCTACAAATCCATCATCCCAATGAAATGCCAGGGCCTTTGCATACCTTCCATCTAGCCATACAGTAGTTGCCCCCCACCTCATGAGCTTCTGCTCACCCAAAGTGGCCATCACCCTGCAACCCCTGCTCGTCCTTCCCTTGCTTTCTCTTTTATAGTGTTATTTATACATGTATGTATGTGTGTATGTGTATCACTCTCTCCATATATATGTAAAGTATATAGTCATATGTGCATTTTATTTATTTATTTTCTTTTTTGTGGCAGAGACAGAGAGAGTCAGAGAGAGGGACAGATAGACAGGAAGGGAGAGAGATGAGAAACATCAATTCTTTGTTGCGGTTCCTTAGTTGTTCATGATTGATTTCTCATATGTGCTCTGACCTGGGGGCTACAGCAGACCAAGTGACCCCTTGCTCGAGCCAGCGACCTTGGGCTCAAGCTGGTGAGCCTTGCACAAACCCCATGAGCCTGCGCTCAAACTGGCGACCTCGGGGTCTCGAACCTGGGTCCTCTGCGTCCCAGTCCGACGCTCTAACCACTGTGCCACTGCCTGGTCAGGCTTATATGTGCATTTTTATTTTAACTTTTCCTAGGTTTTAAAAAAAAGGTATCATTCCATATATAATATTTTAGGACTTGTTTTATTGAGATTCATCACATTGTTGTGTTTGCTATAGTTATTTAATTTGACCACTGTGTAATATTCCTTTGTACTTACTCATTTAGTCTCCTGTCAATGGAGAGGCTATTTCTTCATACAACTTTCCACTAAACAAAAGGATATTTAGGTCATTGCTACAATTTTGCAATTATAAATAGCACTGCTGTGAACATTCCTGTACATGGTAAGATTTTCTCTTTGATATATACCTGTGAGTGAAATTGATGAGTCATAGTTTATATGAATGTCCAATTGTTTCCAAAAAAGAAAAATGTCAACTGTTTTCCAAAGAAATTTTGGCAATACTAAAATATTTAAGAAGGTTGTGTATTTATGTATTCTCCAGACACCATACACATTTCTTATGACATGTTTAATTATGTTTCCTGCCTGTTTTTATTGTTGATTATGCTTTTATTATTTATGTGTGACATATAGAAATCAATATTTTCTATAACATCCATTAAGATAATTAACATGTCCTGGTTCCTAACTTTTTAAAAGTATATATATTTTTCAGTCATCGACTTACATTGAATTTGGCTTTCACTTTTTCTTTCTTCTCTTCTTTTCAAGTGAGGAGGGGAGATAGACTACTGCATGTGCCCCACTGGGATCCACCCAGCAACACCCATCTGAGGCCAACGCTCTGCCCATCTGGAGCCATACTGGCTACCATGTCATTTTTAGGACCTGAGGCAGAGGCTCCATGGAGCCATCCTCATTGCCCAGGGCCAGTAAACTCAAACCAATAGAGCCATGGCTGTGGGAAGAGGGGGGAAGAGAGAGAAAAGGGGGAGAGGTGGAGAAGCAGATGGTCGCTTCTCCTGTGTGCCCTAACCTGGAATTGAACCCAGGACATCCACACACTGGGCTGATGCTCTACCACTGAGCCAATCGAACCGGCAGGGCCTTGTTCCCCCCCCCCCTTTTTTTTTTTGTATTTTTCTGAAGCTGGAAATGGGGAGAGACAGTCAGACAGACTCCCGCATGCGCCCGACCGGGATCCACCCGGCACGCCCACCAGGGGCAAGCTCTGCCCACCAGGGGGCGTCGCTCTGCCACGACCAGAGCCACCCCAGCGCCTGGGGCAGAGGCCAAAGAGCCATCCCCAGCGCCCAGGCCATCTTTGCTCCAATGGAGCCTTGGCTGCGGGAGGGGAAGAGAGAGACAGAGAGGAAGGGGGGGGGGGTGGAGAAACAAACAGGCGCCTCTCCTATGCGCCCGGGCCGGTAATCGAACCCGGGTCCCCCGCACGCCAGGCCGACACTCCACCGAGCCAACCGGCCAGGGTCTTTTTTTCCCCTTTAACTAAGTCTATATGTAGCTCTAAAGCAGGCGTCCCCAAACTACGGCCCGTGGGCCACAATGCGGCCCCCTGAGGCCATTTATCCAGCCCCCACTGCACTTCTGGAAGGGGCACCTCTTTCACTGGTGGTCAGTGAGAGGACCACTGTATTTGGCAGCCCTCCAATGGTCTGAGGGACAGTGAACTGGCCCCCTGAGTAAAAAGTTTGGAGACCCCTGCTCTAAAGGATAACTAAAAAAATGTATGTGTACATATTTATGCAATATTGTTATCAGGCATAAATTTAACACATCATGAATGGTATCAAATATCCAATCAAGTTTCTTGATTAGCTTATAATGTTTTGTTTTTATAATTTTATTCAATTAGGATTCAAATACAATATATACATTTGGTTGATATGCGTCTTATGTTTTTTCATTTATAGGTTGCTTTTCTTTTTTATTCCTTTGTTGAAGAAAACCTTTGTTTTTCTGAGAGTCTCATTCTGCTGATCCAGTCTTTATAGTAGCATAATGCATAATTTCTAGCCCCCTTTTAGCTCTAGAGACTTGATCAATTTCAATAGGCTACTGTACATGTTGAGCCAAAGGCATATAATGCCCATCTCTCTTTTTTGGGATATTAACAGCCATTGCCAGTCAGAGCCTAGATTTATTAATTCATACTGAAATTTTAAATGCTGGTCAATTTGTATGGCCTAATGAACTATTTAAAGCAAATCCTCATCCAAAACCTCCTTCCTCAAACCACTGTCTCTGAAGTACCAATCACCAGATCACACTATCCAACACCTTTTCTCAGTATAGCCATTAACCAATCTCCTTGCCAACTTGCCCACATTCTGATTTAGTTTTTTCCCCCACTCTTACTATGGTCATCTTTG
Source organism: Saccopteryx leptura (assembly GCF_036850995.1). Lineage (NCBI taxonomy): Eukaryota > Metazoa > Chordata > Mammalia > Chiroptera > Emballonuridae > Saccopteryx > Saccopteryx leptura. The sequence continues at coordinate 130,335,778 of NC_089505.1, read as the reverse complement.
GGGTATAAATCATACCCATTTAGACAAGTTCCTTGACCACCTCACCTCTATCTATCTTTTCCTCCTATGCACAGCCCCACATCTCAGGGACACATACTGTCTAAGACTAACTCTTCCCATTATGCACTGGATCCCCCCTTGAACTTCTTGTTTATCTACATTCACATCCTTAGTGATCTTATTCAGTCTCAAATACCATGTATATGATGACTTCTAAATTTATCTCTAGTTTACAGTTCTCCCCGTAACTTCGGATTCACATATTCAATAGCCTATTTGTATGTTTACTTGGATGGATAAAAAACATGTCAAATTCATAAACCCAAAATAAAATTCTTAATACCACCCCTCAACACCCCACCTCAAGCTTCTTTCTTTTACAGCCTCCTCCACTTCAATTAATGGGAAATCCATTCTTTTATTTGCTAAAGATAACCTTGGGGGCTTCCTTGACTTCTCTACATCTAATCTGTCAGTGAATGCTGTTATTTCTACCTGGAAATCATATACAGAAGATGCTTATTTCTCAGTACCTTCCAGACAATGCTCTATTCCAAGGCATCATCTCTTTTACCCAGAATACTGCAATTGACTTGCATCTGGTTTCTGTGCTTCAACAGTAGTCAGGCAATATCCTACTTCTGATCAAAACTGCAATAATGGCTTCCCATCGTACCCAGAGTAAAAGCCAAAATCTTTACAAAGACCTTTAATAACCCACGCAAGCTGGTTTGCTGATTCATCTCTGAAATCATCTCTTACTTCAATTCCCCCTAGATCATTCTGATCCCTTGATCTCTGGCCTGTGGGAATTTCCACCTCAGAAACTTTGTGTTTGTTGTTCCCCCCATCTCTTATTTTCCTCTTCAGGTATCTGCTTGGCATATCCCCTCACCTCTACACTGTCTAACATACATGATATTTTACTAATATAGGGTTTATTGTCCAACTCCTCTAAGTGTTTTTTCCCCCCAATTTCTTGTTGTTGTTTTTTTTTTTTTTTTTTTTTTTCTAATTTCAAAGGAACAAATCAGGCTTAAGATGTCACCCATTTAGTTCCTTACAGAGAAGTTCTGTGAAGAAGTAGCCTTAGGGTGAAAGGTCTGGAGACAGTGTTTTATATATTTTATTTTATTTGTTTTACAGAGACAGAGAGAGAGTCAGAGAGAGGGACAGATAGGGAGGAACGAAGAGAGATGAGAAGCATCAATCATTAGTTTTTTGTTGCGCATTGCGACACCTTGGTTGTTCATTGATATCCTTCACATATGTGCCTTGACCGTGGGGCTACAGCAGACCGAGTAACCCCTTGCTCAAGCCAGTGACCTTGGGTCCAAGCTGGTGAGCTTTACTCAAACCAGATGAGCCTGCGCTCAACTGGCGACCTCGGGGTCTCGAACCTGGGTTCTTCCGCATCCCAGTCTGATGTTCTATCCACTGCGCCACCACCCAGTCAGGCCCCCCAATTTGAGTTAATAGAGAAACCGTGCAATAAATATCCTTACTTCTTGGCATTTAGTTTTCAAACTTTCTTGCTAATTCTAGAGACCCATTCTGTAACAATGAAACAATTCTTGGCAGCTAGTCCAAGACTGGACAAAACAAACAAAACTACAAAAAGGATCAGGTCTCTCTCCTTGTTTAAATCACTAACATTATTAGAGGCTATGTCAATAAGCTTGTTCTGCAGCAAGAATGCATGAGAGTGCTTTTTATTTTTTTAAATTCAGATCCACAATTAAAGAGGCAATGTAACCAAGTGGATTCAGCACAAGTTAGGAAGCCAGAAGTTTTAAAGATCAAATTCACCACTGCCAATTACTTTCTGACCAACCCTGAAAAGGTTATAGAATGTTCTGTAACTCCTGCAACAAAGCAAAATAGCAAATAGTTAAATAATTCTAAACCAGAATGAGGTAATGAAACCAAAGTTAAACAATTATAAATAATTATAAAAACTGAGGTAAGAAAACACTGGTAGTGTAAATGCTGAGGTCGCCGGTTTGAAACCCTGGGCTTGCCTGGTCAAGGTACATATGGGAGTTGATGCTTCCAGCTCCTCTCCCCCTTCTCTCTCTCTGTCTCTCCTCTCTGTCTCTCCCTCTCCTCTCTAGAAAAAATGAATAAATAAAAATTTATAAAAAAAAGAAAACACTGGTAGAATGACATCAAAAATAAATCTTCACGACAAAACTTGCAACCCCACTTCCTGACAAAATCTGTGTTTGTCAGAGCAGCTCAGAACCCAGGGCTCGTACCTCCCCTGGGGTCCTTTAGGGTTGGCAGTCTAGATGAGGAGGACAAGAAACAAGGTAAATACCTAGATTTCTCTCCCTTCTCCACTCTCACTTTGCCATGTGATACTTTTAGTCTGGCTTCCTGGTTTTATACTCTTACAGGAAGTAGCCACTCAGTAAAAAAAGAACAAAGAAACACAGCTTAGAAGACACTCATGTCTGACCAGGCGGTGGTGCAGTGGATAGTGTCGGCCTACGATGCAGAGAACCCGGGTTCAAAACTCCAAGGTCGCCAGCTTGAGCGCAGGCTCATCCAGCTTAAGTGCAGGCTCATCCAGCTTAAGTATGGGCTCATCAGCTTGAGTGCAGGGTTGCTGGCTTGAGCGTGGTGTCATACGCATGACCCCATGATCCCTGGCTTGAGCTCAAAGGTCACTGGCTTGAAGTCTAAAGTTCCTGGCTTAGCACAAGGTTGCTGGCTTGAGCAAGGGGTCACTCGCTCTGCTGTAGCCCCCACTCCAGTCAAGGCACATTTGAGAAAGCAATCATTGAATAACTACGGTGCTACAACAAAGAATTGATGCTTCTCATCTCTCTCCCTTCCTGTCTGTCAGTCCCTCTGTCTCTCTCTCTCTCAAAAAAAAAAAAAAAAAAAGTCACCCAATAGCTAGAATAAAGTCATTACTAACACAGAGTCAGAAGCACAAAACCACTCAGAATCATGAAAGAGAACTGGAATCAGCTCACAGATTGCCAACTCCCGCTTTGGGCCAATGCACCTCAAACACAAGGCATTACACCAGCGCAAATACATTTAATCCTCAAATAACACCAATGTAAAGTTAAGGAAACAAAGAAGAGGAGAGGTGAGTCACTGATCTCATAGGTTTACTTAAATTCTTATGATAATCTTTAAAATCCTATACATATATATATTTTATATCATCTAGAACAATAGTCCCCAATCTTTTTGGGCCACAGACCAGTTTAATGTCAGAAAATATTTTCACGGACCGGCCTTTAGGGTGGGACGGATAAATGTATCACGTGACCGAGACAAGCGTCAAGAGTGAGTCTTAGACGGATGTAACAGAGGGAATCTGGTCATTTTTTAAAAACAAAAAATATCGTTCAGACTTAAATATAAATAAAATGGAAATAATGTAAGTTATTTATTCTTTCTCTGCGGACCAGTACCAAATGGCCCACAGACCAGTACCGGTCCGTGGCCCGGGGATTGGGGACCACTGATCTAGAATATACCATAGGTTCTAGATGATAACCTTATAATCAAGTACTGCCATGCAATTTCAGGAGCCTTTCTGTTTGTTTATAATTGAGTGCAGTCTCCATGGTAGTGGTGGAGAACTGAGTCACCATAGGTTATTCAATGTCATGCCAAACCCAAGAAAAGCTTTCTCTGAACAGTCAGTGGCATATTCATACTGTTATTAAGATGCGCTGAATGAGCCCCATTACTGAACATAGCAACAGAGTTCACTAGCAATATATATAGCTACTGATACTAAAGACTAAATTATTTTCTTAGAGTTTCATAGGTTAGAAGTCTGACATACGTCTCACTGGGCTGAAACCAAGGTGTCAGGAGAGCTGCATTGCCTTCTGGAGGCTCTTGGAGGGAAATTTGTTTCTCTGTATTTTCCAACTTTTAGAGACCTGAATTCCTTGTCTCGTGGTCCCCTTCCTCCATCTTCAGAGCCAAAATAGAGCCAGTTGAGTCCTTCTCACATTTTAGCCCTCTGACCTTGCTTCCAGTCTAAAATCTCTATGACTCCTTTGACTCCCTCTTCTACTTTTAAGCATCATTGTAATTAGTTTGGGCTCACCGAGACAACCCAGGGAAATCTCCCTGTTTTAAGGTCAGCTGAAGCTCTGGCCAGTTGGATCAGTGGTAGAGTGTCAGCCTGGTGTGTGGAAGTCCAGGTTTGATTCCCAGTCAGGGCACAAAGGAGAAGCAACCGTCTGCTTCTCCACCCCTTTTCCTCCCCCTTCTCTCTCTCTTCCTCTCCAGCAGCCATAGCTTGACTGGTTTGAGCAAGATGGCCCCAGGTGCTGAGGATGGTTCCATGGCCTCGCCTTAGGTACTAGAATAGTTCAGTTGCTGAGCAGTGGAGCAGTGGCCCCAGTAGGGGGGCTGTTGGGTGGATCCCGGTTGGATGCATGCAGGAGTCTATCTCTCCCCCCACACACACCTCTCACTTAATTAAAAAAAAAAAAAGGTCAGATTAGCAACCTTAAATCTGTAGATTAAAAAGAAGTTCTATAGAAAGTAACCTCCTAGGGTAATCTGATCATAGACTCCTAACTGGGCAGGTCATGGTAGGGAGTTGCATCCCAGACATGTAACTTCTTTAGTAAAAAGCTTATCTTTATCTTAAGCAAGGCCTATCTGTTCTTTCTGTACATTGAGGTCAACATACTTTTGAAATACCTCTTTTCAGACCCCTCCTTCTAAAGTATGACCACCCTTAAGAGAGCACATAATCTTTACTATAATCTGATCCCCACCTCACTTTCTCCCACCTTCATGTAGTCTTCCTTACTTAATCTTCTTAACCCTCCTTACTCGCAAATGCATGAAAGAAACTGAAAACTGTTATTCTCAGAAGCATTTCTCCCAATCTTTTGATATCTTGCTTCTAGGATTTATCCTCTGCCTCAAATAAACTTTTATAAAAATTCTGTCTAGGTTTGAACATTTTTACATTCACAAATCTATAACTTAATTCTCCTTTTCTGGGGATTAGAACATCTTGGGGGCCATTATTCACCTACCACAGCTACTATTCTAGCCTTGTTATGAGCTATAACAGTGTACCTACAAGATTATCAAACTATTCCCAGTTAATGCTGACCTCAAAGATTTCTCAGTAACAAAGTTTAGGCTAAATATATACAGGCTTTCTCTGCAATATTATCTGAAGCAAAATAAATAATATAGTATTAGACCTCCTTCTACTAGTTCTACTACTTAACAGTGACTTGGTTTTGCAAAACACCATTTTTTGTCACACTACACTATAAACATTATTTTGAATTTCATTGACTTCATTATTTTAGTTGTATCTAAATTGTGAATTTATTTTGGATTCCTAATTGTGTCAAAGCTATAAGCATATGGAGTTTACATTTACTATAGTTCTTTGTTTCTGTATACTAAAGTAACAGTATAGTCATATGTCTTTTAAAAGAGGGACACATTCTGAAAATGCATCATTAGGCTATTCTGTTATTGTGTGAACATCACAGAGTATGCTAACACAAACCTAGATGGTAAAGTCTGCTACACATCTAGGCTATATAAGACAACGTGTTACTGCTCGTAGGCTATAGGCCTGTATAACATGTTACAGTACTGAATACTGTAGGTCAGTGTTTTTCAACCAGTGTGCCGTGAGACATGGTCAGGTGTGCCGTGGGGAAATTAAACATGGGTCTCCGAACTACGGCCCGCATGCCAGATACGGCCCACGGAGGCTATTTATCCGGCCTGCCGCCAGCCGCCTCCATTCGAACATAAACATTCCCCTCACAATCCCTCCAGCTATCAGCGACAGGAAGAGTGGAGGCATAGGGAACGCTCACTGACCAATCACCTTCTAGGATTCATCCCGACCACTAGTGATGAACCAATAGTAGGCCGCCTCTCATCCACACCCAGGAAGGTCCCCGCTCGAGATGCCGCGCACTTGTCATTGTGTGGCCATGGCGAGTAGTTGAAGCTGCTACTCCCCCCCATGGTTCCGATTTCTAATCCTGGTCAGGACTGGAGGTAATGTTGCCACCACTAGCTGAAGCCTCAGCCTCAGCTGGTTATGTCTATCCTGATGGTGTATATGATATTTGACCTTTTTCCTTTTAAAAGAGGCCCCTGCAGAGGGTGATATACAATGCATCACAATGTTATCTAACTTTAAAGCTAATGTTTGCTGATCTTCCTTTGGACAGTTTTTGGTTATCTGTTGCCAAGGAGTTCCCCATTCTGGCCAACAAAGCTATTTTGACATTGCTCCCGTTTTCAACCACATATCTATGTGAGCTGAGCTTCTCAATCTTGACTGCGATAAAAACTAAAAACAGAGAGCCTGACCGGGCGGTGGCGCAGTGGATAGAGCGTCGGACTGGGATGCAGAAGACCCAGGTTCGAGACCCCGAGGTCGCCAGCTTGAGCATGGGCTCATCTGGTTTGAGCAAAAGCTCACCAGCTTGAGCCCAAGGTCGCTGGCTCCAGCAAGGGGTTACTCAGTCTGCTGAAGGCCCACGGTCAAGGCATGTATGAGAAAGCAATCAATGAACAATTAAGGTGTTGCAATGTGCAATGAAAAACCAATGATTGATGCTTCTCATCTCTCTGCCCCTGTCTATCCCTCTCTCTGACTCTCTCTGTCTCTATAAAAAACAAAACAAAAAAAAAACAAAAAAAAAACTAAAAACAGAGAGACTGAGAACTGTCGAGGAAGAGCTTCGTGTGTGTCTTTCTACCATTCCTGCCAGGATATCCCTTTTGTGTTCATTGAAACAGGCCCAGGTTTCACACTGAGTATAAATACATTTAGAAACTATATTATTAACTATATGTATAATATGTACTGTGTTAGAGTGTCATTCTGTGTCATTTTGGTAGGTGGTGTGCCCCAGGATTTTGTAAATATAAAAAATGTGCCGCGGCTCAAAAAAGGTTGAAAATCACTGCTGTAGGTAACTGTAATACAGTAAGTATTTGTATATCTAAACACTATCTAAACATAGAAAAGGTACAGTAAAAATCTGGTATAAAAAGCCTTAAAAAACGCTCCACCTGTCTAGGGCACTGACCCTGAACGGAGTGTGCAGGGCTGGAAGATGCTCCAGGGAGTCAGTGAGCACTGCAGGAACGCGGCAGCCCGGGACATTACTGCACATGACTACAGACTTCATGAACACTGTCCCACAAGCCCTCCCCCAGCCCCCTCTGACAGAAATTGAACCCTGAGGTTGTCAGTGCTGCTTCGTGAGCAGATATGTGGGCTGGACTGACTGGAAACATCCAGGAGAAACTGGCAGGGTAAGGCATAGATTACCACATAGTGTCAGGGGAAGTGAAAGGGGGCCTGAGGATCAGGAGGAATGAGACCTCAGATGGAGAGATCAAGGAACACAGAGGACTGACACGGCAACGTGGTTTTGGCTATTCCATCTTGGAGCAATGGTCAGATTAAGAAATTTTGTGGTATTCATACACTCACACACACACACACACACACATACATACATACATACACATGAGGGTGTTTAAGATGAAGAGAATATAGAACTGAGGACTCAGTATTTTAACTTTAGAAATTTACTTTGGTTCCCTTGACATTATCTGGCACAAAGAACTAACACTGAATTAATAGAAGAAAGCTTTACATCATTACTGAAAAGCATTTCCAAAGTAGAGGGACAGGCTGGCTCCACACTGCCGCAGAAAGCTCTCAGCAAAGTGGCAGTGGCACTTACTAGTTGTAAAAGCAGCTCCTGTGGACCTGTGTCCTTGTACAGAATCTTAGGTCCTCAGCAAAGAATGAACAGCTGTTGTGGACCGTAAATGGCAAAAAGCCTTTGCAGATTCGAGGCTTAGCAAAAGAGACAGTTCTCCCCCCTCCACCTCCATATTGGCTATGATGCTGAGTATTTGCACCCACTTCACTTGCTACCTTAAGTTGCTGGAAGCAATTTACGTGCCCTTCCTCTTACTCTTTGTTTGTTTAGATGATGGTTGATTTCACTTATGCATGGTAGGGGGATTCCTATTTATGCCTTGGGAGAGTTCCTGTTTTAGCCTTGGATGTGTAACTTTGTATCAAGGACTTCCTTGATTTGCATATGGCTATATAATAAAGCAAACTGGGGCTATGGGGCACTCGGATATTGACATCAGCATTTGAAGAGTCCTCCCGGTCCCATTTTTTCTTAATAAGTACGTTTCCTTAATTCTGCACCGTTTTTAGGAGCTGCGCTGGTCCGTGGCAGACAGCAATGTTCTCTGAAGACCATGAAGCTAGGTCTGGGAGGGCTGTGGCGCCCTCTGGACACGGTGCACTGGGGGGACAGGCTCCTCCGTGCTGAATAGGTCAATGAGTGACTAATAGGGATGTAATGTGAATACTCAAAACTGAGGTGCTGTAAATGAGAAGGAATCTACTGCCAAGCCCTAAAGATATTGCTCCTGTCAGAGAAAAAGGTTCCTCCTGAACAACGTATCTTCCATTTCTTATAAGAAATTCAGCTCCATTATAACCTTATGGGACAAACGTTGTACACATGTTCCACTGTTGGCCAAAACATCACCATGCAATACATGACTGTATATTAAAAATATACACAAATTTATTTTTCCTTTAAAAGAGATTTATATAACTCGATTTTGTGCAGAATAGATATTAACAGCATGGAGTTTGGAATCAGATATGAACTCAGCTACCAGCTCCACAACTTATTAGATATTTGACCTTGGACAAGTTGCTGATACTCTTTAGATATGCAATATCCTTACCAATAAAATGAAGATAATATCAGGAGGATGAAGTGAAATTATGTATGTAAAACTCTCAATATAGCTTCTAGCCATCATTAGGTACTCAATAAGTAAAAGTAATACTTATTTTATAAAACTTTACCCAAGCTTTAAGATAAACAAATACAATTTCCAGTGTTTAGCATATCACATTTTCTCAGTGAATATTACACCATAATTTCAAATGATTTAAGGGAATACTGTTGCATATTTAATGTCTAAATTTTCAAAAATTAATTACATTGGAATTTATTTAATTGGCTTATTTACTAACATCTAATAAATATTTACTTATCTTCTAAGTTTGTAACTTGTCTTATCCCCTCAAGAATTCATTTGCCTTCCCAAGAGCTTTACTACCAATAATTAAAGTAATATTGCAATTATATACTCTGGTAGGTAATCTTTAATAGTTACTTTCTACCTTTTCAAAAAAAAATACCCTGAATATGTTAATGAAAATTGACTAGAAAGAAAATTACAAAATAAATCTAGGAATATCGAAGTCCTAAAAAACTTCAAAGTGAATACTAGAAATAAGAGTCAACTTCCAGCCTGACCGGGCGGTGGCACAGTGGATAGAGCGTCGGACTGGGATGCGGAGGACCCAGGTTCAAGACCCCAAGGTCGCCAGCTTGAGCAAGGGCTCATCTGGCTTGAGCAAAAGCTCACCAGCTTGGACCCAAGGTCACTGGCTCGAGCAAGGGGTGACTCGGTCTGCTGAAGGCCCACGGTCAAGGCACGTATGAGAAGGCAATCAATGGACAATTCAGGGGTTGCAATGCGCAACGAAAAACTAATGGTTGATGCTTCTCATCTCTCTGTTCCTGTCTGTCCCTGTCTATCCCTCTCTCTGACTCTCTCTCTGTCTCTGTAAAAAAAAAAAAAAGAGTCAAAAAAAAAAAGTCAACTTCCAAAGCTGAACCCATCACTTGAAAACAGTACCAATTTTGAAACAATAACTTTTAATTCTACACCAAAAGTATGCAAAAAAGAATTGATAGAGGTTAAATAAACACTTGCTAAATATAAATATGAAAAGAAGTCCTTTTATGAAAGGTTAATCAAAGACAAACTATTTGTAAATTCATAAATAGTGTCTCAAGACAGTTTCTCTTTTGGTTTACTGAGTACAAAAATACTTACAGTTTGATAATATGTGGATGACGAAAGAGTTTTAGATTTTGAATTTCGCGTTTTATTTTTCCAACAACATCTAAACTGCGAATCTTCTGTCGATTTAAGATTTTAACTGCCACTTTATGGCCTGTCAACTGATGTTCTCCAACTGAAAACAAAAGAAAGAAAAATAAACTGCTGTCATAGCAACACACTCATTTATTTATACTTCCGCTGTACCCTGTTTCTTTCCTCATATAAACTACTTTTATATCACTTAGTGCAACAGAACTGAAGTTAACCCTTTCACTTGTCTCTTTCACTAGTGTACACTACTGAGGGCAGAAAGGGTATTTTAGTCTTCTTTGTGTTCTCAGCACTGAGCACAGAGATGTTCACTAAATATTTGTGGAAAGGATCACTGAATTCTATATTCCTACGTAACAAATATAATCACACTTGGAATACCTTGGATAGAATAGAATTCACTATGTTTTGTTAATCTCTTTATTTCTCCTCTTCTGGTTAATGCTAGTCATTGTATTACAGGACAACATATGATTGCTGTAAAATTAAAAACTCCTCATTTCTTTCATTACTATTTTCTCAGAAAACTCATGTGTAGTCCTTTTTTGGCCTTTTTCATAAAATCTCCCTGTATTAAAAGAAATCCAGTATTTATATTTCCCCTTATTTGATCGAATCTCTACTTCTTCCAAACCCTCATAGTACAGTTACGTTTATTTTTAGATATTATGTGCCATTTACCATTTTTAAGCTATTATAAATATTTATGTTTTTTGACAAATCATATGGCATGAGCTATTAGTTCATACATTTCTTGAATGACAGTCAGTATTCATCTGAATCAGGAAGTACATAGCATAGGGCACATAAAAATGATAAATAAATCTTGTGTTAAATGAAACAATAGCCTTTCCCCTTTCCTATAACACGTGCACAGTACCCACACTACTAGTGATATACTTAAATGCTGTTCTGATGAAAAACTCCTCACTTGAGGAACAAATGTTTCAGCCCCCCTTTCCTGTTTGTTTATTCAGTCTAAAAACATTTTACTGAGTACTTACAACATGACAGGACTGTACTGATCAAAGACATGAAAAGAGAGGTTTATTAGGTCTCTATTTAGTGTGGGCTGGAGGAATATCAGCAGTAAAAGAGATAAGTTTTGTATGGTATTAAATCTGTTGGAAGACTATTAGGGATACTTTATTTGTAAAGGGAGAACACAGACAAGAACAAACATTAAAGAAAACCAAAGATAAACAAATTTGCCATAACTTGTCAAGTATATTAGTTAGTACTCAGACCACTATCTATTCTGACAGGAACACTAAGGAACATTCATCCAAGAAACAACTATTTAATGAATGCCTACTATGGTATGTGTTGTACTAGGCTCTTGGGATTTAAGTGGTTAGCAAAGTAGTTTTGTCACACCACTAGTTGTGCCAGTATCTATTCCACCCTCTTTCCCAGACATAAGACTCCCAAATTACACCTGAGCACATGCCTATTAAGAGTAAAAATTGTGTTCTAGCATCTCTTGTAACTATGTGGCCACGTGACTATGTTCCTGTGTTCTGGTCAATGACGTGAAAGCAGAAACGTTTCTAACAACTTCTTCATCCCTTCCTACATCCTGAAGCCTGGAATTCCAAGCCACCATCTTGTACCTTGAGGACAGGATTAAAAAGGTTAGTAATGAGAGGAGAAAGAAGCCCATGCTTCTGACACCATCAGACATGACAAGTCTGAACTACCTGCCGATTGTTATAAGACAGCAAAATACTATTTTGTTTAAGCCAGTCTTATTTTCAAAATTTCTGTCATTCACAGTTAAATATAATTAATGCACTATTCAGAATACTATAAATCTCAAAAGGCTTGAATTTACTTCCTAAAATTTCCAGTTTTGCTGAACTACTAATCATGCACTAATAAAAATAAATGATAATTTATAGTCCATACAATTTCTTGGATTAGTTTTACAAATTTATCACCCATTAGTGGTTCATCTTGTTTTTCCTAAATTATAGACAAATTGCAAACAATATTCTAAACCTATGGACTTTTACAGGAAAAAATCTACATTTATACAATCTACAATTACACAATACATTTTTGAATTTTACATTTGTTAAGGTGAAGAACTGTCACATAGAAGAATAAAAGTGATTTAAATTGTTCTAGAGACAGAACTGAAAATAACAGAACTTCAACTAATGGAGTCATGAATGCTCTTCTCAACTCCTTTTTTACCACTACTAAAAATTTCCTTTCTAATATAACTACTGGACCTTCAATATACTTTTTATCCACAGGACGTGTAACACTAAAATCTACTTGATTCTCAGTTCATCTTTCAATACTCGATAACAGAGGGTTGAAGGTCAGGTCTCTTGTAGTCTTTGTCTATTGCCAGGGCACAGTTCCAGGCAATCCACAATAAGCCAGAAAAATGGGATACAGAGAGGCTAAGAACTTGCCCACAGTCATTCAGCTACGAAGTGGTAGGGCAGGGATTTAAACCCAGCAGTGTGCACCATTCACTATTTAGACAGCGGATGCTCAGCCATTTGTCAGGATTATAAGTAACAGGTTGGACTAGATCAAGCCTAATTCCCCTTCCAAGTCTTAAGATTTTTCTAATTACATCCCCAAGGATCATTCCACATGACAGGTATAAGACTTTTAAGCCACTCTAGCCTCCTGATGATTTTAGTTGCTATTTTCTGGATGCCCTACATCTTTGACATGTTTTTCTTGATGCACAAGAAGACTTCATATATCTGAATTATGTATGTAGCTATAAATACATGACTGTTTTTGCACAAAGACTCCAATTTTTCAAATCTCCATCATTCATACTGAAGTCCAGTATTCTTTACCAAACTGCAGATCCTATATTTTTATTAAATATATATAATTTGGAACACTTCTCTTTCTATACACCGTTACTAATTCATACAAAATACTTCCTCATTCAATTTTAATATCATAGAATTTAAATTATATCTAATAAAATAAAGGGATAATTAAAAATAAAGCTTTGATTATTTTAGGTCTGAATTATAATGTTTATCTTCTAGGCTCAAACAAAGAGTTGTCAAAACATCTTTTTTTTTTTTTTTTAAATAAATTTTTATTAATGGTAATGGGATGACATTAATAAATCAGGGTACATATATTCAAAGAAAACATGTCTAGGTTATTTTGTCATTAAATTATGTTGCATACCCCTCGCCCAAAGTCAGATTGTCCTTCGCCACCCTCTATCTAGTTCTCTGTGCCCCTCCCCCTCCCCCTAACTCTCCCCCTGTCCTCCCTCCCCCCACCCCTGGTAACCACCACACTCTTGTCCATGTCTCTTAGTCTCATTTTTATGTTCCACCAATGTATGGAATCATGTAGTTCTTGTTTTTTTCTGATTTACTTATTTCACTCCTTATAATGTTATCAAGATCCCACCATTTTGCTGTAAATGATCTGATGTCATCATTTCTTATGGCTGAGTAGTATTCCATAGTGTATATGTGCCACATCTTCTTTATCCAGTCTTCTATTGAAGGGCTTTTTGGTTGTTTCCATGTCTTGGCCACTGTGAACAGTGCTGCAATGAACATGGGGCTACATGTGTCTTCACGTATCAATGTTTCTGAGGTTTTGGGGTATATACCCAGTAGAGGGATTGCTGGGTCATAAGGTAGTTCTATTTGCAGTTTTTTGAGGAACCACCATACTTTCCTCCATAATGGTTGTACAACTTTACAGTCCCACCAACAGTGAATAAGGGTTCCTTTTTCTCCACAGCCTCTCCAACATTTGCTATTACCCGTCTTGTTGATAATAGCTAATCTAACAGGGGTGAGGTGGTATCTCATTGTAGTTTTGATTTGCATTTCCCTAATAACTAATGAAGCTGAGCATCTTTTCATATATCTGTTGGCCATTTGTATCTCTTCCTGGGAGAAGTGTCTATTCATGTCCTCTTTCCATTTTTTTATTGGATTGTTTGTTTGTTTGTTGTTGAGTTTTATGAGTTCTTTGTAAATTTTGGATATTAGGCCCTTATCTGAGCTGTTGTTTGAAAATATCATTTCCCATTTAGTTGGCTGTCTGTTTATTTTTATATCAGTTTCTCTTGCTGAGCAAAAACTTTTTATTCTGATATAGTCCCATTCATTTATCTTTGCCTTCACTTCTCTTGCCATTGGAGTCAAGTTCATAAAATGTTCTTTAAAACCCAGGTCCATCAGTTTAGTACCTATGTCTTCTTCTATGTACTTTATTGTTTCAGGTCTTATATTTAGGTCTTTGATCCATTTTGAATTAATTTTAGTACACGGGGACAGGCTGTAGTTGAGTTTCATTCTTTTGCATGTGGCTTTCCAGTTTTCCCAACACCATTTGTTGAAGAGGCTTTCTTTTCTCCATTGTGTGTTGTTGGCCCCTTTATCAAAGATTATTTGACCATATATATGTGGTTTTATTTCTGGGCTTTCTATTCTGTTCCATTGGTCTGAGTGTCTATTTTTCTGCCAATACCATGCTGTTTTGATTATCGTGGCCTTATAAGATAAAGTCAGGTATTGTAATGCCCCCAGCTTCATTCTTTTTCCTTAGTATTGTTTTGGCTATTCGGGGTTTTTTATAGTTCCATATAAATCTGATGATTTTTTGTTCCATTTCTTTAAAAAATCTCATAGGGATTTTGATGGGAATTGCATTAAATTTGTATATTGCTTTGGGTAATATGGCCATTTTGATTATATTTATTCTTCCTATCCAAGAACAAGGAATATTTTTCCATCTCATTGTATCTTTTTCGATTTCCCTTAACAATGCTTTGTAATTTTCATTATATAGGTCCTTTACATTCTTTGTTATGTTTATTCCTAGGTATTTTATTTTTTTTGTTGCAATCGTGAAGGGGATTATTTTTTTGAGTTCGTTTTCTAATATTTCATTGTTGGCATAGAGAAAGGCTATAGACTTCTGTATGTTAATTTTGTATCCTGCGACCTTACTGTATTGGTTTATTGTTTCTAATAATCTTTTTGTGGAGTCCTTCGGGTTTTCGATGTATAGGATCATATCATCAGCAAAAAGTGATACCTTTACTTCTTCTTTTCCGATATGGATGCCTTTTATTTCTTTGTCTTGTCTGATTGCTCTGGCCAGAACTTCTAGCACCACTTTAAATAAGAGTGGAGAGAGTGGACAACCCTGTCTTGTTCCTGATTTAAGGTAGAAAGTCCTCAGTTTTATGCCGTTTAAAATGATGTTGGCTGATGGTTTATCATATATGGCCTTTATCATGTTGAGATATTTTCCTTCTATACCCATTTTGTTGAGAGTCTTAAACATAAAATTGTGTTGTATTTTATCAAAAGCCTTTTCTGCATCTATTGATAAGATCATGTGGTTTTTGTTCTTTGTTTTGTTGATATGGTGTATTACGTTAACCGTTTTGCGTATGTTGAACCATCCTTGAAATTCTGGGATGAATCCCACTTGATCATGATGTATTATTTTTTTAATATGTTGTTGTATTCGGTTTGCCAGTATTTTGTTTAGAATTTTAGCATCTGTATTCATTAGAGATATTGGTCTGTAGTTTTCTTTCTTTGTGCCATCCTTGCCAGGTTTCGGTATGAGGGTTATGTTGGCCTCATAAAATGTGTTTGGAAGTATTGCTTCTTCTTCAATTTTTTGGAAGACTTTGAGTAGAATAGGAACCAAGTCTTCTTTGAATGTTTGATAGAATTCACTAGTATAACCGTCTGGGCCTGGACTTTTATTTTTGGGGAGGTTTTTAATAGTTTTTTCTATTTCCTCCCTGCTGATTGGTCTGTTTAGGCTTTCTGCTTCTTCATGACTCAGTCTAGGAAGGTTGTATTGTTCTAGGAATTTATCCATTTCTTCTAGATTGTTGTATTTGGTGGCATATAATTTTTCATAGTATTCTACAATAATTCTTTGTATATCTATGATGTCTGTGGTGATGTCTCCTCTTTCATTTTGGATTTTATTTATTTGAGTCCTGTGCCTTTTTTCCTTGGTGAGTCTTGCCAAGGGTTTGTCAATTTTGTTGATCTTTTCAAAGAACCAGCTCCTTGTTTTATTGATTTTTTCTATAGTTTTTCTGTTCTCTATTTCATTTATTTCTGCTCTGATTTTTATTATCTCCTTTCTTCGGCTGGTTTTGGGTTGTCTTTGTTCTTCTTTTTCTAGTTCCTTAAGGTGTGAAGTTAAGTGGTTTACTTCGGCTCTCTCTTGTTTGTTCATATAGGCCTGAAGTGATATGAACTTTCCTCTTATTACTGCTTTTGCTGCATCCCAGAGATTCTGATATGTCGTATTTTCATTTTCATTTGTCTGTATATATCTTTTGATCTCTGCGCTTATTTCTTCTTTGACCCATTCATTTTTTAGAAGTATGTTGTTTAGGTTCCACATTTTTGTGGGTTTTTCCCCCTCTTTTTTGCAGTTGAATTCTAGTTTCAAGGCTTTATGATCAGAAAATATGCTTGGTACAATTTCAATTTTTCTAAATTTGCTGATATTGTCTTTGTGGCCCAACATATGGTCAATTCTTGAGAATGTTCCATGTACACTAGAGAAAAATGTATACTCTGTCGCTTTGGGATGAAGTATCCTGTAGATGTCTATCATATCCAGGTGTTCTAGTATTTCGTTTAAGGCCACTATATCTTTATTGATTCTCTGTTTGGATGACCGATCTAGAGCTGTCAGCGGTGTATTGAGGTCTCCAAGTATGATTGTATTTTTGTTAGTTTTTGTTTTAAGGTCAATAAGTAGCTGTCTTATATATTTTGGTGCTCCTTGGTTTGGTGCATATATATTAAGGATTGTTATGTCTTCTTGATTCAGTGTCCCCTTAATCATTATGAAATGACCATTTTTGTCTCTGAGTACTTTTTCTGTCTTGTAGTCAGCATTATCAGATATGAGTATTGCTACACCTCCTTTTTTTGGGTGTTGTTTGCTTGGAGTATTGTTTTCCAGCCTTTCACTTTGAATTTGTTTTTATCCTTGTTGCTTAGATGTGTTTCTTGTAGGCAGCATATAGTTGGATTTTCTTTTTTAATCCATTCTGCTACTCTGTGTCTTTTTATTGGTAAGTTTAATCCATTTACATTTAGTGTAATTATTGACACTTGTGGGTTCCCTACTGCCATTTTATAAATTGCTTTCTGTTAGTTTTGTATCTAGTTTGATTCTTCTCTTTTGTTTTTCTATCATTTGTTTTTGTTTGTTTGTGTTCCATACTTCTTTCCTCTGTTGCTACCTTTTTTAAGTCAAGTGTTTTTGTGGTGGTTTTTTCTAGGGTGGTTACCATTAAGTAATGAAAAGGGTACCTACCATATTCATTGTAGTACCCTATCTTATAAGTATTTCTGCACTTCATCGTCCTTTGCTACTGTTAATCTCCATCCTCTCCCCCCTTTTTTTCCTTTGTTGTCACAGTTTAAGTTTGGTTTTATTGTGTTCTTGGTGGAGCTGTTACTTGTGGTGTTGTTTTCTTTTGTTCTTTGAATCTGGTTGGAAAACCCCCTTTAGTATTTCCTGGAGTGGGGGCTTTCTGTTGATAAATTCTCTCATCTTTTCTGTATTTGTGAATGTTTTTATATCTCCTTCATACTTGAAGGATAGCTTTGATAGGTATAGTATTCTTGGCTGAAAGTTCCTCTCTTTCAGGGCTTTAAATATTGGGGTCCACTCTCTTCTAGCTTGTAGAGTTTCTGCTGAGAAATCTGATGATAATCTAATAGGCCTTCCTTTATATGTTGTACTCTTCTTTTCCCTGGCTGCCTTGAGAATTTTTTCTTTGTCATTGGTTTGTGTCATCTTTATTATGATGTGCCTTGGAGTGGGTTTGTTGGGGTTAAGAAAACTCGGTGTTCTGTTTGCTTCTTGAATTTGAGGCTTTAGTTCTTTCCACAGGCTTGGGAAGTTCTCGTCTATTATTTGTTTGTGTATATTCTCCATTCCATTTTCTTTCTCTTCTCCCTTTGATATACCTATTATTCTTATGTTATTCTTTCTGATGGAGTCAGACAATTCCTGTAGGGCTTTCTCGTTTTTTATTATTTTTGAGTCTCTTTCTTCTTCTCTCTGTTGTGCCTCAAGTTGTTTGTCTTCTATTTCACTAATCCTATCTTCAATCTGGGCTGTTCTGCTAGCTAAGCTTGTTACCTCGTTTTTCAGCTCGTGAATTGAGTTTTTCATTTGTTTGATTTGTTTTTATAGTTTCAATTTCCTTGGTAATATATTCTTTGTGTTCATTGAGTTGTTTTCTGATCTCCCTATATTGCCTTTCTGTGTTTTCTTGTATATCTCTGAGTATTTTTAAGATTTCTATTTTAAATTCTCTGTCATTTAGCTCCAAGGCTTCCAATATGTTGTCTTTTCTCCATAGATTTTTCCACATCTATTTGTGTTACCTCTCTTTCTTTTGTATCCATAATATTCGATTTCCTCTTTCTTATTGGCATCTGAGGGTGGTCTTGTTGATAGCACTAATTAGAATTAATAAAGAGTAAAAAGAAAAAAAAAAAAAAAAAAAAAAGGTAAAACACCCCACAAAAAAAAACAGTAATAATTTATTATTTCCCCTTTTTTTCTTTCTTCTCTTTCCCTCCTCTCCCCTCCTCAGGGAAATATCGTGCCTATAATGGAGGGCCTGATTTGGGGTGAAGAGTTCAAGGGGCAAAAAAAGGGGAGTAGGGACCTACTAAATGCAAAAAAAAAAAAAAAAAAAGGAAGAAAATCTTAGACAAGCATAAGATGATTTGCTTGTGAGTGATGGTCAACTAAGAGATATAATGAGAGGGATAAGAGGGAACCAGAAAAAAGGACAAAAAAAGGAATAATAAAGAAGAAAAAAATAAAAATAATAAGTAAAAATCTGTTGTATTAAGTGGAGCGAAGACTAAATACAATGGACAGCTTGGGTTGGGAGGACCCAAAATGCCACAAAAATAAACAAACAAGAAAAAAACAAAAACAAAAGCGAAAAAGAAAAATAAAGCCAAAAAAATCCTTGAGTCCCAAATTAACTAATTTGTTCGTGATTGAGGATTAAATGGGAGGAAAGTAAAACGAGAAAAGAAAAAACGAATAGAAAGGAAAAAATAAGAAAAAGAGAAAAACGAAGGAAGAAATAAAAAAGGAAGAGAAAAAAACAAGATAAAGCAAAACAAAAAAAAAAACAAAAGAGGAGAGAGTGAGAGTTAAGTGTTTTGGAGTATAACCTTAAAGGAGGGTGAGGATGAAGAAGAGAAATAAAATGTAACACTTATGGGTAGTGTAGTTCAAGAAAAGGGAAGCATAAGATGGGCAGAGAATAGAAGGACCGAGGTGGAGGAAATAAAGGCAATAAGATAGAAGAAACAAACAACAACAAAAAAAAAATTAGTGGAACAAGTTGTAAAGTCTGTGGATTTTTCTTGATTTTGAGATGTTAACTTCTTCCTTTTTCTTTTCTCTCCCTCTTCCTGGTTGGTGACTCTGTACCCCAGGCTCTGCCCCTGTGTCACACTTAGGTAGGGATTTGCAGTTGATGGGATTCTATGGCAATGTCATATAATTGGCTTTAGTCTTGCTGGTAGTCAAGGCTTGTTGGCGTTTGCAGGGTCCAACGATGAGAGAGTTTGCTTTCCTGGATTCTCTCTCCTAGTCCCCCCTTCTTGAATTAGCAGCCTGGTGATCCAGCTATAAGGCTGCAACTGCTTCTGCCTGGGGGGTAAGAGGCTCAAAGAGCTGGGAAATCCCCACTCTATCCCCACTCAGTGCAAGGCTTTGGGAAAGGCTCTGGCAGTCAGGGCCTCCAGTGTAATCAGGCGGGGGTGGGAGTCAATTGTTGTCAAGGTGACTGTTCAGCGCCTAGCATTCAGTTGGACCTCTCAACCCAGGCTTTCCACACTTTGTAGCCTGTTTTGGCTGGGAAGAAGAGGCACTAGTCTCTGCTTGCGATTAGTGTAGTATAGATCTTATTATCTGCCAAGTCCTTCTTGTTAGCGTTTATCCCTGAATATGGAGGCTCTATCAATCAGAAGTTGCCCCCGTCCCTTTAGCGAGAGGCACTAAAAAATATCACGCCTCTTGTCTTGGGTCGCTGAACTGAGAGAGATCTTATCAATTAGAACCGAGGGTGCGCAGATTTCACGGGTTAAGCTAATTTCAGTGATTGGGTCGCAGCTGTGCTCCCAAAGGTATTTCAGGCTGCCTGCGCGCGCATCCCTCCCCCAACGCTTGATTGTTAGCTTGAATGGCTGGGTGAGGTGCCCCGCCCGCGGAGAGAATCTCCCAAGTAGGGAATACCGCCCTGGGGCCTCTCCCGCTCCCCCCGTTGCTGGCAGCTGGGGCGCACCGGGCGCAGGATGATGGGGCACCCTGGGTGTGCGGGCCAGCAGGGCGCTCTGGGCGCGTGGAATGCCCAGGGTACACGCGCGAATGGGGTGCTCCGGGCACCGGTGGCTGGCGACTCTCACTCGCAGTGCGCGGGCCGCTGGGAACGTTAGCGGTGCTCGCTCTGCAACCGGACCGGGCGCGCGCCAGCGGCTGCTCGCCGCTCCGGAGTTTGGGCGGTGCTCGCTCTGCAACTGAACCGGGCGCGCGCCTGCGGCTGCTCGCGGCTGCTGCTCGCAGCTCCCGAACAGGTGCGCGCCTGCGGCTGCTCCCGGCGGCTGCTGCTCGCGGCGGCTGCTCGCGGCTGCTGCTTGCAGCTCCCGAGTGTGGGCTGACTCACCACAGGCGCACTCCCTCGCGGCTTGAATGAACGTCCCTGCGGTAGCTTCCTCCACACCCTCGTCTCTCAGATTCAAGTGATAACAGTCCTTTCGCTTTCAGTTTGTGTGGAACTCCGGAATGCTCCGAGGATAAATTTTCCTGTTTCTAGTTGATAAATTTGTTGTGATTTTGGGGAGATCTGTCGGACGCGCTGCTCACGGCGCCATTTCCGTGACGTCACTCCAACATACTTCTGCTATAAAGGTTACAGACATGCTCTATAATAATTTGAACTATGTCAGGAAAAAGAAATCTTCAGTCCACAAAAATAAAACCAGGGCCCTGGCCAGTTGGGTCAGTGGGAGAGCGTCAACCTGGCATGCAGGAGTCCCAGGTTCGATTTCTGGCCAGGGCACACAGGAGAACCGCCCATCTGCTTCTCCACCCCTCCCCCTCTCCTTCCTCTCTGTCTCTCTCTTCCCCTCCCGCAGCCAAGACTCCATTGGAGCAGGGATGGCCCGGGCGCTGAGGATGGCTCTGTGGCCTCTGCCTCAGGTGCTAGAATGGCCCTGGTTGCAACAGAGCAACACCCCAGATGGGCAGAGCATTGCTCCCTGGTGGGCATGCTGGCTGGATCACAGTTGGGCACATGTGGGAGTCTGTCTGACTGCCTCCCTGTTTCCAACTTCAGAAAAATACTAAATAAATAAATAAATAAAAATAAATAAAGTAAAACCTATTTAATTTCATATGCTCCACAGGACTAGTAGTTACATGTGGTATTCCCTACGGCTATACAAGGCCCTTGACTGAGGTACAAAATTTGTTAGCAAATTTTTTGGCAGTTGAAAAGGTATCTCATTGGACATGACATTCACAATGCTATGCTACCAGGAAATTATTAGCCTATATAAGAAAAATCAAGTCTATCACCATGTTATCAAACACAGCTGGAAGTTTTTTAAAATTTTCAGGGCCTGACCAGGTGGTGGCACAATGGATAGAGTGTTGGACTGGGACGCAGAGGACCCAAGTTCGAAACCCTGAGGTCACCAGCTTGAGTGCGGGCTCATCTGGTCTGAGCAAAGCTCACCAGCTTGGACCCAAGGTCGCTGGCTTGAGCAAGGCGTCACTTGTTCTGCTGTAGCCCCCCGCCCCAGTCAAGGCACATATGGAAAGCAATCACTGAACAACTAAAGTGTCACAACAAAGAATTGATGCTTCTCATTTCTCTCCCTTCCTGTCCGTCCCTATCTGTCCCTCTCTCTCTGTCACACACACACACAAAATTTTTTTTCAGGGTATATTTAGGAGGGTATGACCTGAAATTCAGACTACAAAAATGCACACAATCCTTCAGGAGGCTCTAACTAAAACACAGGTGAGACCACAAAGAGAAGGACATCATCCTACATAAAGTCCTGAGGCACTTTAAGATCTCTATATAGAAAGTTCTCGATTCTGCTGGTCCATGGACTTATGCCTTAAGTAGCAAAAGGGAAAACAAAGGGTGCTATAGGAAGGGAACTAATCAGAATGGATCTCCAAAGGCAGGATGAGAAGACCATTCTGGGGCCCAGGAAGTGAAGTAACTTAGGGAAAGGTAGCTACGATATCAATAGAAAGAAAGGTATTTCTGAAAGGCAGATAATAATGGTAACAATGAGTGTCTACCACATACCAGGCACTCTGTACACATGCATGTGTATATGTGTGTACATGAACATTAAGCACTTCATATACATTTTCTTACTTAAAACCTACAGGGTTTTTATGGAGAAAAACTTAGGAAGCTACATCTTGCTATCTCCAAGGCAATTCTTAAAGAGGAAAAAGTTTGTTCTCTTCTCATTTCCTAAGAGTCCTGGAGAGCCCTGTTGCCATGGTAAAATGAATAATAATAGATTGGAAACAAAACTTGGGACTAAAAAGAATACGACAAAATCCTCTTCTCAAAGTATACTGCCCATTCGAAATATAACTTGATTGTTTTACCCAAAAGTTACACTTCTGATAGACATTCTTGTCATATTCAAGTTCTCATAAACCTTTCATATTAAGAAGACACTTTCTAAACTAAATCGTTGTGAATGACAAATGATTACGTATGAAAGATACATCTACCCAAACATGTATCCATCCTTAGCTGAGATAAAGATTTTATCAAGAATGTGATGATATATTAGTGGAAAATGATTCCATACTTACAAATGTAGAATATCATCATACTAAATAGCCTTTTAAAGATCACTTTCAAAAAGCAGTGCATTGTGAAGCTCGTAAGTATAATTCTACAAGACAAATGAAAAAAGCCAAGGCTCCAATGTTCTATTGGTGCATACCTGTTATAGTCACACACATTACTCTGAAGATTATGGTAGATGATTCAGAAAGTAGCCCCAGTCATGACAAAAAATCTGAAATGTAAAGTAGGAAAAAAACAGTATTTCTAAAATAATATTTATATATATTTTAAATACGTATGTTTATCTAAAATAGTAATATAAGTGGAGAAAATACAAGTACAAGAATGTTAAAAGCAGCTTTATGCATAATAATCAAAAATTAAAAACTACCCAAATGCCCATCAACTATGGAATGATATATTATGAATGAAAGAGATACAGCAATGAAAAGGAACAAATTACAATGATGTGGATAAATCTCACATACATAAACTCAAGTCAAAGCCAGACACAAATATGATTCTGTTTGTATAAAGTTTAAAAAATAAGTTAAACTAAGCTGTGATTAGTGGATGGAGGAAGAAACAGTAGCTAAAATGAGACACAAGGCTGACTTGTGAGATAGTGGTCTTTTTTTTGTTATCAGTGTGCTTATATGAGTATGTGGAGTTTGAGAAAACTTATTGAGGATTTATGTAGAAAGTCACTTAGATTGTAACTTTTTGAATATGTGGTATACAATTCAGTAAAAAAAGTTGAAGAATGTTTGGACAACATTATACCCACACCAAGCTGATGACAAGCCAAGGGACACCATGTGTCAGCAAGTAGGGCCTTGTCAGGTGTCAGTCACCCTTACTCATTTATATCAAGAGCCCTCACTCAAGAGTCAGGAGTCAGCTGACGCACACATGTTCTAACCCCTACCATCGCCAGTCTCCTGCCAAAATTACACAAGGCTCCTTTCTTCTTCGCCTGTGGTGAAAATAGAACTGTCTCATCACTTTTCTTCGAATTTCCTTTCCCTGGAAGTCCTTT
The DNA here is from genome assembly GCF_036850995.1 of Saccopteryx leptura. NCBI lineage: Eukaryota > Metazoa > Chordata > Mammalia > Chiroptera > Emballonuridae > Saccopteryx > Saccopteryx leptura. The sequence goes on along the minus strand of NC_089505.1, from coordinate 130,311,857 downwards.
AAATTTTAAATTTCTTGAAAGAATAGTTCTGAACAGGAAGCAAACAACTTTATTCCTTTTGATCTGGCACTGATTAAATAAGTACTACCAGAACTCTTATGAGGTAAATATTATTACTGCCAGTTCATAATGAGGAAACCAGGAATCAGAGATCAGTGATTGGCAAGGTAGTATATTTGCCTCCAAAGCCCAAGCTCAAAACTCACACTACTTGTTTATAACACATTGGGAACGCTTACTTGCATATTTATCCTTTTATCTCTAGTAGCTGAGTTGGGAAATTCGAGCATAATGAAGGGATGGGGTCTAACAGTGACAGGCTAGGAGAGGAAGGACAATGGATGAGAGTAATCAAGTAAGGAGAATTGCTGTGCTCAGTTAAAACGCAGGCTGGCAGAGAATATGGCCTTTGCACTGCATCAGATATACAGTACTAAAGTTATTCATCAAGAGCTGCCAAATGTCAAGAAAATAAAACACAGATGGAAACAGTCCCATAATATGTAACAGGCACACGATTTTTTTTTTTTTTTTTTTTTTTTTTTTTTTTTTTTTTTTTGGTATTTTCCAGAAGTTAGAAGCAGGGAGGCAGTCCGATTCCCGCATGTGCACCCAGCATGCCCACCAGGGGGCGATGCTCTGCCCATCTGGAGAGTTGCTCCCTTGCAGCCAGAGCCATTCTAGTGCCTGAGGCAGAGGACATGAGCAGACATGGAGCGTCCTCAGCGCCAGGGGCCAGCTTTGCTCCAATGGAACCTTCGCTACGGGAGGGGAAGAGAGAGATAGAGAGGAAAGAGGGGGGAAGGGTGGAGCAGATGGTTGCTTCTCCTGTGTGCCCTGACCAGTAATCAAACCTGGGACTTCCACATGCCGGGCTGACGCTCTACCACTGAGGTCATTTTTATTGAAAGAACTCATACATCCTTGACCTTTTTTCTCCTAGTTGTTTTTACTCTTTATCTGTGTACTTGTTCATTCATTTACTCATTCAACAAATATTTTCTGAGTGTCTGCTGTGTCCTAGGCATTGCTCCAAATGCTGAAAATACAAGTATAAATGAAACTTGACTTCTGGTACAGAATATAAACAGTAAACAAACATATAATGGTGACATAATGGCAAAAAATAAAACAGTATGTGTCACGGGTGAGGAGGTGGGAAAATGGGCTATTTTAAATAAACTGGTAAAGGCCTGAAGATAAGATCTTTTTAGCAGATTTTCTCTACATCTAACTTCTTGGAGAACTGATTATATGATATGCTGCATTCTGCTTTATTTTTAAAACCTATGTTTGTACTTGTTTTAAATAATTTTAAATTTTTTCTTTAAAGCTAAGTCAATCAAGAATCCCAGAGAGGAATCAGCTTACTTTTACATAATCATATAAGACAAATCATTTAGAGTCAGAAAAAGTTTTCCAGTATAGAGTCATTATTTAAAATCGCTAGAGAAACCATTAGCACTTGATCAAAAATAAAAGATTTGAAAAAATGTTCACAGATATCCTCACTCAGATGAACAGTTGAATCTGCCAGAAACACTCCCAAAGCTTCTTAAATCATCCCCTCTCTATGTCTTTTTTTTTTTCCCTATGTCTTTGCAACTGTGGTCCTTCTGTGTCTATTTTCTTTCTGTGTTTATATCTTGTTCTACATGCTTTGTCTCCTTCTTCAAACTATTTTTCTGTCTTCAAACATCTCCCTTTCCATCTCCATAAACTGTCCCTGAGTATATTTAATCAACACAGTTTTATGTTCCATGTAATTTTTCTTTAAAGAACTGTAAAATGACTTTAGAGTTCTCTCCAAAACAAAATGAGAAATAAGCTGTTTCTTATCTGTAAGGTTTTTATGTCTTCGTTTTAGTGGTTACAATACAGATTACAATATACAGCCCTGACATAAGAGAATTTAATATACACTAATATTTTTACCATTTCCTAGGCAATGCAAGGACTTCAGCACACTTTGTTTCCTCTCCCACTTTTTCTTTTGTATTTCTACTTACATTTTAAACATCACAAGACTATTATTTTGTAGTATAGTCAATATCTTTCTGTCTGAAGAATCCTCTTTGATGTTCCCCTTACTGTGGGTCTGCTGGTGACAAATACAGTGGTTCCTCGTCTATCGCAGGGGTTAGCTTCCAGAACCCCCCGTGATAGGCAAAAAATCTACGAAGTAGTGACTTTATATTTATTGTATTATTTATATATATTTTAAGGCTTTATAAACCCTCCTCACACTCTTATAAACCTTTCTCACATTGTTATTAACCTTTCCCACACTCTTTTTATAGTTTTCAACATTTTTAGGCTAGAAAATGCTTATTTTACTGCAAAAATAATTAAAATAATAAATATATAAAAATACCTATATACCACAAAATCCTGTGATACAACAAAAACTCCACGATACAAAATTAGATATATACAATTTAAAAATCCGCGATACAGTGAGACCGTGAAAAGAGAACTGCGATATGGCGAGGGATGACTATACTCTCAATTTATGTATACCTAAAAATGTATTTTGCCTTCATTTTTAAAAGATATTTTTGTTGGGTACAAAATTATAGTTTGGCTATTCATTTCTTTCACCTCTCTAAAGACAGATACCATTACACCATTTCCTTACTTTCATTGTTCTGTTAAGAAAGTCAGATTATTGTGCCTCTGAAAGCAATATACGTCTTTCATTCTTTGGCTACCATAAGACTTTCTCTTAATATTTTCTCCCATCTCTGCAGAGATAGATGCAGTCCACTCATGTATCTCAAGCAAACAGGACTGGTTTTGAGCAGTTTTTCAAAGATGTGGTTAGGAACGGTTTTCTTATATTTACTCTGTTTGAAATTCATAGAGCTTCTGAATCTGTGGCTTGATGTATGTAATCAGTTTTGGAAAATGTCTTGCTATCATCTCTTTAAATATTGTCTCTGCCCCACTCAGCCTCGCCTCTCTTTCTGGAATTGGGTAGTACCTCCTCTGTATGATCATCAATGTCTTGGCTTAAAAACGACATTCACATTAATAGGACATAATAGGTAGTAATCTAACACTAATTTTACTTAGCTTTTTAGAACAATTTAGGAATGTAAACACAGCATATCAATGTAGTAGAATCAAATATATCTTCATTAGGATTCCTTAAAATACCCAGTTGCTGCTTCCCAGACCCCTCATTACACAGGGCAGACTAGGTTATGGGGGCTGAAACCCACATGCATGAATACAATGTACTCCAGTATTCATAAATTTCAAAGAATAACCACATCATATAACAGCCCATTCATGAAGCTTCTAAGCCCTTTACCAGCAGTGCATTCAGTTAGAAAAGACATCATAAGGAAAGCTAGAAGTCTGTTTGCCTAAAATTTTATGGCAGTAAAACAATGTAGAAGTAATTTAGTCCCTTGGTAACATGTCTCTTCATAATCCTCCCAGTCCAGATGTACTTCATCAATCACAGATCATTTTCACAATATATACTGGTGTTTGGTAACAGAAACAAACAAATAAATCACATTTATCTTGGTAGATGTCAGGAGAAACTGCAATTTACTTTTTTCTATAGGTTCCAATAATATATACATTGACATCTTACTGCATTCCTATATATCTCCTACACTTTCTATTGTTTTCTCTCTTACAGGATTTCCTTTATTTTTTTAGAGAGTTCACTTCTCTGCTAAACTTCTCCATCTTAAACATATTAATACAAGTTATTTTAAACTCCATGTCTGAAAACTTTAATATCTGAATCACCTATGAGTTTGTTTTCATTGTCTTGGCTTTGTCTACAATGTTGAACATTGTGTGTGAAAAAATGTCGAGGCTCCGGAGGATAAATATAAGAAGCAGATCATCTTAATAAGCCTAGGATTAAGCTGATTCTAGGAAGAAGTTTAGTCTTCAGGGAACTGCAACAAAAACCCCAAATGTTTACCATGTACTCTCCCTCCTTGATAAGCTGTAACCTTTGTTTTAAGTCTCCAGGACTTAAACTCTGCTTAGTTTTTCTCCCTTTTAGCCACATTTACTATTATTTCAAATCAGCAAATGACTCAAAAGCCAAATAAAATGTCATGTTCACTCATTTTTCTTCTGACAGGGATATTGACTGCTCAAGCCCTGGCTGCCTTCAAACAAACTTTTAAATTTTCTCCAGATTTTATCACTGTTCTTGACTAAGGCTGATTTGATACAAGTTTGAAGTCATAGCCAGGTATGAAAGTCAATCACATTAGAAAAAAAAAATGTATACACAATAATAGAATTGTTAAGGCTAAAAAGGACTTAATAGATTATCTATACCAAACTTCCATTCAAACTAGGTAATTTTGTGGTAACAACCTTGAAAGATTACCATACAGTATCTAAGTAAATATGTCAATGACAGAATCTAATTAATTTGTGGTAAAACGCTAAATCACTTCTAGACAGTCTTCGTAATGGAAAGAACCTTGTTTTTCTGGATTATAATGTGTCTCTTTAAAATATTCACCCAATAGTCACAGTTCTATCCTTCAAAGCATTATTGAATATGGTGACTCTTTTTCCAGGTGACGGTACTTTTGCCATTTAAAAGCTATCACATTTAAAATACATCTCATAGTATGAAAAAAAACTTTGTTTCCTTTGCCATATCTCACATGGCATACTTTTTGTGCTACCCTAATAATAATGGTAATTCTTTGAGTGAAATGAGTAATTTTCTTCCAAATTGTAGTGCCAAACACAAAACTCAATATTCAGAATTTAATCCTAAATACAGCAGAACTATGAGAAATTTCTACATTTAAGTATTCATAATATATACTTTGTAAGCTTGTGGCCAGCTAAAACTTCAACGTCTTAAGAACCTCTATCAACTGTTCTCCTCTTTTATGCACCTCCTTTTTGTTTTTGTTTTACCTTAAGAGCTAGATTGGATACTTGTCCCTATTAAATTTCACCTTCTTGGTTTTGACCTAGCAATCCAAACAGCTGGTATAAATTTAAATTCTGATTCTGTGATTTGTCTATTAATTATCTCATCTAGCTTTGTGCCACCCCAAATAGGAAATCTTACTACACTTTTTAAATAGTCAATGCCTGAGATGTCTCTGCAGGATGACACCTAACTTCTTTGGGAACAGCTGTTCAGCAGCAATGAGCCATTCAGAACACATTTCTTGGAGCTCCAGTGGCGCAATCAGCGCGCGGTACTTATACAGAACACATTTCTTCATCGCATCCAGAAAGCTATTATAATACACAGTCTAACTTCTTGCTGAAATAAAGTTTATAGTATAACTGCTATACTATCTAACTGAATTAGTAGAGCACTAAAGGGGCCCGGTGTAAATCTGAGAAACGGTGGATCCATCATTTCATATTTGACTTAGAATTCAATTGTCAGGCAAGAATCACTTAAGTAAATTCTGTGATGAATAGTTCCAATAGTTTTAAATTAATAAATCATCATTTGTCATATCATTAACACACTTTAAACACTTGTAAAAAATTTGCTTAAAATCCAATATGACTATAAAAAATAAATAGTTTACACACACATAAATTTCATTAACTGAGTCAGGGAGAACTGAAGTCAATTATAGAATACAATATAATACCAAGTTATACTCAAGCATATTAAGAAAGAAAATAAAATTAATACTTATGGTATTTATCAAGTAAAGTAAGAATTTTGAAAAATGGTATAGTATATTTAAAATATTTTATTCCATTATTTTCCATTAGCTAGACAACTATCTTATAATTAATTTGTAATTTAAAATGCAGAGATTGTTGTGTTTTTTTTTACAGAGACGGAGTGAGAGTCACAGAGAGAGGGATAGACAGACAGGAACAGAGAGAGATGAGAAGCATCAATCATTAGTTTTTCACTGAGACACCTTAGTTGTTCATTGATTGCTTTCTCATATGTGCCTTGACTGTGGGGCTACAGCAGACCGAGTAACTCCTTGCTCAAGCCAGCGACCTTGGGTCCAAACTTTTGAGCTTTGCTCAAACCAGATGAGCCTGCGCTCCAGCTGGCAACCTTGGGGTCTCGAACCTGGGTCCTCGCATCCCAGTCCAACACTCTATCCACTGCACCACCGCCCGGTCAGGCTACAAATGCAGAGATGTTAAACGAGAACATATTACTCATGGTGTTTCTAATAGTATGTAGAAAAAAGATTTTAAAAAGTATACTGCTCATAAAAATTAGGGGATATTTCAAAATTAATATGAAGCAATAAAAAAGCATTTGATTTTTTATTAAATAATAACATCAGAAAAGCAAACAAGTCAAAGTTGTTTGATTATGCAAATGAGATGCAAACTCATTTATCATGATTGAGTAGAAAATGACATATCAAATGCTTTTTTTATTGCTTCATATTCATTTTGAAATATTCCCTAATTTTTGTGAGCAGTATATTTCAATAAATGATACATTGGCATTCAAAATAAGACACATTATAGCAAGATCTGATAATCTTCAACTATATAAAAGGTTGTTTTAAAAATCTAAGGGCATATAAATAATTACTAGCACTTTAAAAACAAAGGCATCACCAAAAGAAGTACAGTAAAATGTATTAGAGACAAAGATTGTTAAATATAAGACACCACTTAAGCAAAAATACTGTTCCCTTAAAGGGGTGAAGGTTTCTATTATTAGCAGAGATAAGAGCTGCCTGAAATTCTTTCCTTAATAACACCACACTAAAAATAAAATGGTTCCTAACATTTCAAAATAAACACATTGCTTTGCATATGCATTTCAATCACTTAACCAAATTCAAGGTGCTTTCTCTTATATTTGCATCTAATAAATATATACAAGGGAAATTTGCTCTCATTTTTATAATACATTCAGTATTTTAGAAGTCTTGTACCACCTACTTACTCATTAGCTCTTAAAGGATTTGAGATTAGATCCTCTGCTAAATCAAATTAAATTATCTGCTTGCCTTTAAAAAATTAACTACTTTCTCTACAAAGTATTTTTCTATCATCAAGAAAACCACAGGAATCCCAGAAAAATAAATGGAACAGTATTACCATTACAAAGCAATAATACCAACAGCAGTACCAAATGCTTTAAGGAAACCTAACATGGACAACAAGATAAGTGAATATTTTGTTGTTTTCACAGAAAAAAAAAACCAAAAATAACACTAGATAAAGCAGTGCTGTGTCAGCACGGAAAAGGAGAAAGTCCAAGGAAATGAGGTAATTACCTCAGTATATGACCAAACTACAAAGAATCTTTTCTAATTTACATAGATGTCTTAGGACAAAGTTTGTAGAACGGCATTTTTAGTTCTGTATTTCCTGTAGTTTTCAAAATGAACTTCATTCTTTCTGTTCTACTTTGAGACACGGCCTTAAAAATGATCCCTACAGTGAAACTGCCAGCTGCTGCTCACATCGTCCGCCCTTTCCCCATTTCTGCCTCCCTCCTTGCCGAGTGCTGAGAGTGCTAACAGGGGATCTGAGGCCCGCACGTTAGAGCCTCTCCTACACACATGCATTGCAAGCGATGTATAGGAGAGGGTGATGAGTGAGCGGCATCTAGAGAATTAGAGTTTTCTGTACATATTTGAATAAAATATAAAAGACGACCTGGGAAAAACAAGTAAACTCTTCTTCCCCCTCACCAAATAAATTTCTGTTCTCAGAACCAGACCACAGATTATTCTCAGAGCTAAGCCCAGATTGAGTTTAAGTATATAACAGATCCTAGGTACATAAAAGTACATCAGAGTTAAGGATTGTTGAGTATCTTCTACATTTTCTCATGTACTTCTCAGAACAGTGTAAGGGAACATACAGTATTATTTTCTTTTCTATAGATAAGTGATTTTGGCTTAAGGCCACACAGCTGACTTACAACACAGCAAAAGTTTCACACCAGGTCCTCCAAATCCAATGTTCTCTATGCCAGTGTTTTTCAACTGCCCTGGTCCTACTGACATTGGTCTGCATACAGGCGACTGGAAAACACTGACCTACACTGTATTTCATGTTGCCTTTGTGGACTTACTCTGAATCTATCTACATTTATAACATTGCTTCCTATGAACAAAATCCATTCAGAAGGACAAAACTACCTATATTTAAGCAATATAAATAATATATGACACTCAGCCATAAGAAATGATGACATCGGATCATTTACAACAACATGGATAGACCTTGATAACATTATACTGAGCGAAATAGGTAAATCAGAAAAAACTAAGAACTATATGATTTCATACATAGGTGAAACATAAAAATGAGACTCAGAGACACGGACAAGAGTGTGGGGGTTAAAGGATGGGGGGAGGACAGGGAGGGGGTTGGGGGAAGGGAGGGGCACAAAGAAAACCAGTTAGAAGGTGACAGAAGACAATTGGACTTTGGGTGACGGGAATGCAGCATAATCAAATGTCAAAATAACCTAGAGATGTTTTCTCTGAACATATGTACCCTGATTTATCAATGTCACCCCATTAAAATTAATTTTTAAAAAATGACAGCAAAAAAATAAAAACCTAAATAGCACATCATTTACCTCATTGTTTAAAGGATATGAATGATTTGATTTTGATTCAAACACTAATCTTCTAGTATTTGAGAAGAAATATAGCTTCATTATTTGGAACTATTTCAAAACTAAAGTCAGTTCAGCCAGTAATTTATATGAATGTTCACCATTATTTCCATTTCATTCTTACTCATTTTCCATATCTGAAAGAACAAGTTACATGACTTACCCAAAATGTACACTGTATTTTAATATAAACATTAATAATTAAGTATTATATAGCACAAATAAACTGGTTATTTTAAATTTTCCTCAAGTCAGGCAACCAAAAAGTAGGGGCAGATTATTCCAGTTCTGTCAAGGTTGATTTTAGAAATGAAGGCATTTCTAACCAAGCAAACAATGAACACCTCACACAGGGTGTGGAATTTATTCACAGGAGCCATTTGACAATTTACCTTTTTAAAAGCCATTTTATGTACCTCAAGTCATTTAATCCTCATAAAAATTCTAGAAGGTAGGTAGGCCAAGTGTTGTTTATTGCTATTTACAAAGGAGAAAACAAGCTCAGAGAAGTTTAATGGTTTTCCCAAAGTCATATAACTAGTAATGCAATGGAATTAAAATCCAGGGCTAATTAATGCCTTCTGAAATCAATGTTCTCTCTAGGTCATTAAATCATTTCTGCAAGTTCTCTTTAGTATGGCTACTAAAGGTTACTGGTAATCTTAGTCAAGGTTACTTTTGAAAATAAGTTATTTATTTATTTTAGAGATTGAGGAAGAGTGAGACAGAGAGATTGATCGATTTGTTGTTCCACTTATTAATACATTCATTGGTTGATTCTTATATGTGCCCTGACCAGGGAGTGAGTTCACAACCTTCATGTTTTGAGACGATGCTCAACCAATTGAGCTACCTGGCTGGGGCAAGGTTACTTCCATAATAAGAAAAACACTTGAAATACCCAGTATTTCTAACAAATTTGGGTTAAAATTATTAGAATTCAGCACATTCATAAGAAATGGAATGGACTGAGGTATAAGAATTAAATTTGGGAATATAAAAATATAAATTTTAAGCATACATATGAAGTTTCAAAAATCTTTTATTCTCTCTAAACATGAACCAAAATAAAAATATTTAAATCTTATTTTCTCAATCCCTGCTAAATATCTAACATGTAAAATTATATCCTGTAGGTTTGAAACTCACCAGATAATATACTATGCATCTTGACATTACATTCCATAAAGCACAAACTTTGGAGTCAGAGAATCTGAATTTGACTGTCAATTCTGCCATTTACTAGCACTGTGACCTGGGGCAACTTACTTAACATATCTGATCCTCAATTTCTTCGTTTGTAAAATGGAGATAATACCAAACTCAGGATTACTCTCGCAAATAAATAAAACCAAGTCCATATATAGTACTTAGAATATAGTAAAAATCAGGCTGTAACTTTTATCACCCAAGTGTTACAGGTATTTCTTTTATTCTACATTACATCTACATTTCAGCTCTGGTTTTCAGTAATTCAAATTGTCATTAAACTGAAAAGAAAAACTAAACACATTCATTTTTTATATTTATTTTTTTAAAAATCAGTTTGACCTGACCAGGCGGTGGTGCAGTAGACAGTGTTGAACTAGGTTGCGGAAGACCCAGGTTCAAATCCCAGAGGTCACCAGCTTGAGCGTGGGCTCACCAGCCTGAGCATGGGGTCACCAGCTTGAGCTTGGGATCATAGACATGACCCCACGGTTGCTGGCTTGAGCCCAAGGTTGCTGGCTTGAGCAAGGGGTTACTCACTCTGCTGTATGAGAAAGCAATCAATGAACAACTAGGATGCCAAAACGAAGAATTGATGCTTCTCATTTCTCTCCCTTCCTGTCTGTCTCTATCTGTCCCTCTCTCTGTCTCTATCACACCAAAAAAAAAAAAAAAAAAAAAATGAGTTTAATGATACCCTGGCCAGGTCACTCAGTTGGTAAGAGCATCATCCCCATACGCCAAGGTTGCAAGTTCAATCCTCAGTCAGGGTAGAGAAAAGAATCAACCAATAAATGCATAATTAAGTGGAACAACAAATCAATGTTTCTCTCTCCCCCTCCCACTCTAAAATTGATAAATAGGCCTGATCTGTGGTGGTGCAATAAAGTGGAGACCTGAAACGCTGAGGTTGCCAGTTCGAAACCCTGGACTCACCTGGTCAAGGCATGTATGGAAGTTAATGCTTCCGTCTCCTCCTCCCCTTCTCTCTCTCTCTCTCTCTCCCTCCCTCCCTCTCCCCTCTCTAAAATGAATAAAGCCTTAAAAATTTTTTAAATCAATCAATAACTTTTGAAAATAATTTAATTATCACATTGTAAAGGCCCTGACAGATTGATTATACATTACAGCATTCTCTTTTAGAAGAAAACAAGGCCCAAAGAGGCTAAATGTCCTGTGCTGCGCCTTGACACTACATGGGAGTCAAACACAATTCCAGCAAGGGCTCAAAATACTACAGGCACAACTCTCAAGTCCACCAAGTGGCCAAGTAGTTGTCCAAAAATCAATATAATATCGTTTGGGACATTTATTAATATGTCCAAAAAGGTAACGCTGTTTGTCTAAAAATTTCAAAGAAAGGCCCTGGCCAGGTGGCTCCACGAATAGAGTGTCTTCTGGGCACACCAAGGTTGCAGGTTCGACCCCAGTCAGGACACACACGAGAAGCAACCAATGAGAGCACAACTAAATGAAACAACTAAGAGGAACAATGAGTTGATACTCCCCCCACCTCTGTCTCCTTCCACCTTTCCCCTTTACCACTGTCCCTCTGGTTCTCTCTCATATCAATGGAAAAATTTAATTTCAATTAAAATTCTATTCACTAATCTTTCCACTTACCTCAAAAATAAGTAGAGAATTAGCAAAACATTTATTTAAATTCTTGAAAGCCAATTCAATGGGGCATTCAAGTAACGAGAAGATAATTCCTCGATGAGACTTTGCTGGCCAGAAAGAAGCTTAATGTGCTTACAAAGTATCCCTTGATATCATTATAGTAATAATATCAAAAACCAAATTTATCAGTCCCCATCTTAAAAATGCAGGCTTCTTTTAAAATAAATAATTAACATTACATTGCAAATATATTTTTCTTCAGCCATTTTTTGTACAACACAAACAACAGATCTATTCTCCTAGAATTTCTATCACTTTACTAATTTAATTTAGGTAAAAACTGAACAAGTCTAATTACAAGAGCTTGCAAACAGCAATTCCGCCCTACATTAGGAAGAGTAACAACTGAAACAACAAATATAGAGAAACTACTTAAGTAAATAAAAGTTTTACTTTTAAACTCTATTAGCCTGCATAATCTGTTTCCATAAGTAATCTTAAAACAGAATGAAGTAAAAATTCTATTTAAAAAATTTTAAATAAAACTTTATCAACAAACAGAAAAGAATTTCCATATGGTTAAAAAAAAAACACCCTAAGCCAGTGCTAATAAATGAAAACTGCCATTTTCAAAATCTATAATTAGCATACCAGTTGAGAAGGCATGTAAGATATTCCTCACTCCTCCATTTCCATGTTTTTATAACCATATAAAACTAAATAATCTACTATTAATTTAATATAAATTAACCGTACAAAGTCTAAATCTATACAAATAAAAAATGCATGTGTTTTCTGTGTTTCCAACAAAATGTGCTGGGACACTTGGATAACCATACTCAAAAAATTGACCTTGAACCCTTCTTTAACTTAATGCTCAAAAATCAACTCAGAATGGGTCATAGATATAAATGTAAGAGCTAAAACAATAAAACATTTAGAAGACAACACGAGAAAAAATCCTTGAGATCTAAAGCAAAGATTTCTCAGATATAATACCAAAAGTATGGTCCATAAAAGAAAACAAAAACCAATAAATTAGACCTGAAGTAAATTAAAAACTTTTATATTTCAAAAGATACCATTAAGAAAATAAAAAGTCAAACAATAGACTGGGAAAAAATATTTCTAAAATGTATCCAGTAAGGAATTTGTACCCAGAATTTATAAAGTATTCTTATAACAACTTATGAGATGGCAAACAAACCAATCAAAAATAACCAAAAGATAGGAACAGACATCTCACCCAAGAAGATATATAGATAGCTAATAAGTACATGAAAAGATGTTCAACACCAATAGTCACTGGGGAAATGTAAATTAAAGTCACAATGAGATACCATTTCACACCCCTTAGAATACCTGTAAGGTTGACAGCAGTAAATGTTGACGAGGATGTGGCAAAATGAGAACCCTCATATATTGTTGGTACACTATGAAATAGTATGACCATGTTGGAAAACAGTTTGCAATATCTCAAAAAGCTAAACATAAAACTATGATATGGTCTGACCTGTGGTGCTACAGTGGATAAAGTGTCTGTCCACCTGAAATGCTGAGGTCGCCGATTTGATACCCTGGGCTTGCCTGGTTAAGGCACATATAGAAGTTGATGTTTCCTGCGCCCCTCCACCCTTCTTTCTCTCTCTCTCTCTCTCTCTCTCTCTCTCTCTCTCTCTCTCCCCTCTAAAATGAATAAATAAAATCTTTAAAAAATAAAATAAAAACTATGATATGACCCAGTCATTCTATCCTAGTTACTGTATATACGCAAGATAAATAAAACATGTGTCCACACAATGACTTGCATGCAAATGTTTGTGGTGGCATTATTTGTAATAACCGAAAACAATGTTTTCAACTGGTGAATAAATTGACAGAATGTGACAGGCTTACACATGGGGAAAATAATTCAGCAATAAAAAGGAACTACTGATACATGCTATGTCATGCATGAACCTCAAAAACATTGTTTAAAAAGCCAGACATGAGATACTCCATATTGAATGATCCCATTTATAAGAAGTGTCCAGAGAAGACAAATTTATACAGATACAAAATAGTTTAGTGGTTTTCTGGGACTGACATTAGGAATGAGAATTAACTAACTGTACATAAGCATGAGGGATCCTTCTGTGGTGATGAAAACCTTCTAAAATTGACCTATGGTGAAAGCTGCACCACTTAGTAAAGTTACTAAAAATCACTGAATAAGTGAATTTTGATATGCAAAATATACCTCAATAAAACTATTTTTAAAAATGCATGTGCTTTGTTTCTCAACCCTTGAAGAATTAAATGTAACTTTAGATTGCAGCATCTTCTATAATTTGTATTAAACAAACAATTGTACTAATTCTAACCTTGGACTGGAAAACCACAATCTAACTTTAGAGAGGTTCTAACAAAGTATTAGGAACATTCCTCCCAATGGCTGCTCATTGGACCAGGGTCCTCCAGGTAGAGGATTTCTCATAAATCAAAATACCTTCTGTAGATTTATATTTTAAGGAGCCAGTGCCTTGGAAGCAGCTCAAGACTAGTGTATACAGAAGGGATTTAAGTTGTGCTTTGACAATGGGCCAATTGACTTAGCGGGGTAACTCAGTTGGTTAGAGCATCATCCTGGGCTCCATCCTCAGCCAGGGCACATACAAGAATCAACCAATGCACTGCTTGTTTCTCTTTTTCTCTCCCTACCCCTCCAACCTCTCTTGCCAAAATCAATTTTTTAAAAAGTTTGGATTAGACAATAAGTCAATTGATTAGATAGGTGTTTTGGTCTACATTCCCATTACAGTTGAATTTTTTTTTTAATAAACAAAAATTTCAACACAATTTGGAATGACATAAGGTAAGTTATATACCCTGTACTTGTCCAGAGAGCAAAGGCACCATTTGCTTGAGGACCTGCATAATGTCAAAACACAATAGTCTTCAATAACAGTATTTAATGACAACATTTCAAGCATTAACCCAATTCCTGGATCTTCCTACATTCATTCTAAATACATTCTCCTAACTATCCACCCTGTTTATGAGGTCTTTCAAAAATAACCTAGAACTTCACAGCACTCATGGGACTTCAAAGAATTTTACAAACTGTTTAGGTCTCTACACAAACACCACCTTGTCTGTGACATCTTGCCTGATACTTTATTGAAAACTGCCAACCTCAAAAAACTTTCTACCCATCCCTTCCCTGATGCATTTTTCTCATACATATTATTGTTTGTCAGACCTTACTACAGTATGAATTCCACAAAAGAATGGATGTTAATCTGGTTTTGTTCCTTGCTGTGCACCTACTGCCCACAACCCTGGCTAGCACACTGCAGGCGCTCAATACGTGTTTTCTGAACAAACGAAGGGGTACCAGACATGTGGGATAAGAGCTGACCTTTGCCACAAAAATGTACGAATTTCTTATATTTAACAGACTTCAGTTTAAAATAGGAATTTAAAAGGAAATAGAGACCTCAGAATAAAATACCCAAATTGCCTATCCAATATTTCTACAAGAGAGAAAAAAGCCATCGTTTTACTTATAACTCTCTATTTGCAGCTGTCAGTATTTTTAATAAACTGGCTCGAGTTCTGGAGAGAGGACCAATAAATTAAGTCCCATGTGACTCTCTGCTAACAACAACAAAAACGGAAAGTTTAATACTTAACTAGTAAGAAGTAGTAAAAAAAAAAAAAAAAAGTCTAAAGCAGCCTGTTTTTCTACATCCATAATGGAATTCCGTCATCAACAAAAACAGAACTCAGCACAATCCGCTTTAGCAGTTCTGGCCTCTTCAACCCCACATCCTCCAAGGTACGACCCCCAGGAGCCTTTCTTCTTCCCCATTCCAGAAGCCTTCCCAGAACCAGTTTATACCCGCCAACCACACTGCAGTCTCCGCCGTTCTCATTAATCCCTGACCTACTCCATCCTTCCACACGCCTAGCAGGAAGATCTCCTTACCTCCCAGCCCCTACCCATCCCTCCATCGGCAGCCCCACCCGAGTCGCCCCGCACGAACAAGTCCGGATGGCAGGGATGGCCCTCCAGCCTGGCCAGAACTGGAAGACATTTTACTTTTCATCCTGGTTCTGCCAATGTCTGTGTGACCTTGGGCAAGGTCCTAAAACTCTAGGGGCCCCGTTTTATCACCTTCGAGGTGAAGATAACACCTGCAGACAGTTGCTGTAAGGATTCAATGAAATCACCTGTAAAACACCTACCACAGGGCACCTGGCACGGAATGGGAACTCGAAATCAACCGTAAGTGGTGTTCCTCCCAACCCTATCCATACGGTCTCAGAGCCGGAGGGCACCTGACGAACGGTGCGGTCTCCGCGTTCCGGAGAGCAGCGCACTGAGGTCCGGCAGGGAGGAGCGCCCGGCTCCCGAACACCGGGCTGGCGGCGGGGCTCTGTCCTGGACCCCGCGACGCCTGTGCCTCCGCACGCGCCCTCGCCCGCGCCCCTCTTCGCCCGGCCCCTGCCCGGCTCCTGCCCTGCTGCAGCCGCCGGGCGGGGCCCGCCGCCCATCCCGGACCCCCAAGCTCCGCGGGGCCCGGAGCGGCTCCACCTGCCGCCAGGCCGGCCGCTGTCCGCGGCTCCGGGGCTCCCGCAGCTTCGCCCGCGCTCCCGCGAGGCGGACAGCGGGCGCGGCAGCCTCGGACGCGTACTCAACTCTTCACTTTGCCGAAGGTACCGACGCCCAGCGTGTCGCCCAGCACGTAGTGGCCGATTTTCACCCGCCCGTCATGCTTCTGCTTCTCAGCCATCTTCGGCACGCGCAGCCTCGCTCCGCCGCGGCCGCCGGTACGGGCTGCTTAGTGCGGCCGCCGCCTACCCACAGTGCAGCGGGCCGCGGCGGTGGGGGCGGCGCGGGGACGCCCGGGGGCGCGCGCGGGCGGCGGGGCCGGGACCAGGTGGTGCCCGTCGAGGAGCTGCGGGCGGGGCGCGCCGAGCCCACGGGCGGGGGCGGGGCGTGGGGGCGGGGCGCGCGGAACCCCGGGCGGGAGGCGGGAGGCGGGAGGCGGAGGCCCGGGGGCTGGGCCCGGGGCGCTGAAAGGGGGGTGTAGGAGCAGGGCCCCGAGCAACTAACGGGGTGGGTCCGAGGCGGACAGGTGTGCGCGGGAGGGGTGCAGGGGACGGCTCCCTTTACCTGGGGGTAGGGCCCGAGGGCGACAGTGGGCTGTGCGGACCTATTATGAGGAACACCGAAGGGAGTGAAAATGTGAGGGTGCGATTCAGGGCCAAATCCTAGGGAATGGAAAGAGGTGAAAATAGAATTTGAAGAAGAGAAACAGGCCCGAAGTGTGTGGGGGCGGAGGGGGAGGGAGACAGTACGTAAAAATGACAACGTGAGTCTACGGAAGTGGGTAGGAAGCGGTGGGGAAGAGCCTCGAACCAAGGGTAGTCGAGGACAGCCGCGCGGAAGTTTCTCAGATCAAGGACTGAATATTTTGGGTCCAGGACATGGCACACGGAGAAAATCTCTTGCTCTCTTCAATAGTCCTCCTTTCTGTATCTTACAAGCATCAATTATTTTGTCCTAAATATGCAAGACATCTTCTCCTCTAGAGCTCTCAATTCTAATTTACACAGTTCTCCAGTAAATCACAGCCACAATATTTTGCTCAGTTGGATTTGAAAACATGCTTATATAAATATATAGTGTAGAAATAGTTTGTGACAGAACTCCACAAAGATGGTGAAAGAAATGACAATGCGAACGGAATGTAGTAAGCATAGAAAGTTAAATGCATATGAACAAAGAAATTGTAAAGAGCAAGGGCAATATAAGAGCACAAATTAAAGAAAGAATAAATATGATAAAGACAGAAGTGGTGGTGGGGAAGACTAGAAGCATGATGCCCAGACACAGTATTAGACAAACATTTAGTAATAAAGTGATTATATATTCCTCTCTCCTTTCCTCCTGCCTTCCTTCCTTTTTTCCTTCCATCCTTCCTTCCTTTCTTCCATATTGTCCTATTCTTTCCATGTTGCCTATCTTACAGTGTTTAAAAATCATTTGCTGTTTGACAATAAATGTTTAAGGGTTTGTTGAACATTTTTAATATTGTGCATAACAATAGAGTTTCAAGGTCACATTCCTCCAAGAAGTCTCATTATACTGTTTATATGTAAAGAGAAAAATGTATTGATCAAAGAGAATAAGATATAACAAAAGTTTATATTCTGAGAAGTGATAAATATACAAATGGCAAACATATATCCATTATTGTTTAGACACCAAAACAATCTGAGAGCTGATCACAGCTTATAAATTATAGATATCACAGCTGTTGAGCAGAGGCTATTTTTGTTCATTCTTGAGATCATCTTTCTTACCAACAAGAAGTATCATGTAAGAATCACTCTACCTAGCTGGCAATTTGGAGAAAATAGCCAGTTATTTTTGAAACTGAGCTTTCATTTGGTTAAAGGTCACTCCTTCAGTATTTATTCAAGTAAGAAAACAAAATACCCACCTATTCAGCTTTTGAGGTTTAAGATGTCTGCCTGTCTCTTGTTTTAACATTCCATTAAAAGAAGTTGAAAAGTCTATTAGATTGCTTTCTTGAAGCTACATGAAGACAAACTTTATTTTATTGGTTTATTTAATTGTGTTTGTTTATTTATTTTTGAGAGAGAGGTAGGGAGAGAGAGACAGGAACATTGAGCCACTCCTGTATGTGCCCTGACCAGGGAATTGAACCGGCAACCTCTACACTCCTGGACAACTCTCCAACCAACTGAGCTATCCAGCCAGGGCTTAATTTTTATTGTTTTTTTAGAAAGACAGAGGAAGGGAGAGAGAAAGAAGGGGATAGGGAAGCATTTGTTGTTCCACCCAGTTGTGCATTTTTAGGTTAGCGTATTTTTTGCTCCTAAGACGCACTTTTCCCCCAAAAGTGGAGGGGGAAATGCCCGTGCGTCTTATGGAGCGAAAAATGTGGTATTTTATTAAATATTTTAACACACCATTTGGCTCAGAATATTTTTTTTCTTATTTTCCTCCTTAAAACCCTAGGTGTGTCTTATGGTCAAGTGTGTCTAACAAAGCGAAAATATGGTATTTCCCATGTGTTCCCTGACTGCGGATCAAACCCACAACGTTGTTTCAGGACCATACTCTTAACCTACTGAGCTAACCAGCCAGGGGACAAACTTTAAATAGATGTTTTAACACATTCTGCACTCTCAACTGTTGATAATTACAACTTAAGTATGAACTACCTTGTAGCTTTATTTTTTTTTATTTTTATTTTTTATTTTTTGCAATTTTCGGAAGCTGGAAACGGTAGGCAGTCAGACTCCCGCATGTGCCCGACCGGGATCCACTTGGCATGCCCACCAGGGGGCAATGATCTGCCCCTCTGGGGCGTCGCTCTGTTGCATCCAGAGCCATCCTAGCGCCTGAGGCAGAGGCCACAGAGCCATCCCCAGCGCCCGGGCCATCTTTGCTCCAATGGAGCCTTGGCTGCGGGAGGGGAAGAGAGAGACAGAGAGAAGGAGAGGGGGAGGGGTGGAGAAGCAGATGGGCGCTTCTCCTGTGTGCCCTGGCCGGGAATCGAACCTGGGACTCCTGCACGTCAGGCCGACGCTCTACCACTGAGCCAACCGGCCAGGGCCTATTTTTTATGTCAAACAAGTGTTTGATAATTTTTTTTTTTCAGAGTCAGAGAAAGGGATAGATAGGGACAGACAGACAGGAACGGAGAGAGATGAGAAGCATCAATCATCAGTATTTCGTTATGGCACTTTAGTGTTTTGTTTGTTTTTTACAGAGACAGAGAGTCAGAGAGAGGGATAGACAGGGACAGACAGACAGGAACGGAGAGATGAGAAGCATCAATCATTAGTTTTTCATTGCTCATTGCGACACCTTAGTTGTTCAATGATTGCTTTCTCCTTGCTTGAGCCAGCGACCTTGGGTCCAAGCTGATGAGCTTTTGCTCAAACCAGATGAACTCACGCTCAAGCTGGCGACCTTGGGGTCTTGAACCTGGGTCCTCGGCATCCCAGTCCAACACTCTATCCACTGCGCCACCGCCAGGTCAGGCGTGTTTGATAATTTTTTGATTTAAAAGTTCACTTAAACACAACTATCTCATTTAAATGTCATAAAAGAAACATTATCATCCCCATTTTATAGATGGTAAAACTTAGTTTTTTTCTTTTCCAATTTGCTCAAGGCTAATCAGCTAAGTGTCAGAGTCAGAACTCCTATCTAGTTCTGACTTGTCCTTTATCTTGCTACAATGCCACAGCTGCCTAATAAAAACATGGTGCTCTAGAAAAATTTAAAAGTTTTACAATTATAGTCCCAGTCTCGTATTTTTATTTCTAGGAAAGGCCAATAATATACCCTATAAACATATTTTTAGCTCTTTTCCTGACTTTTGTTTAGAGGAAAGGTTGAATGTTAATGGGGTGAGAAGGGTGGGAAAGGACAACGCTGGCGGCAGCCTCAGCCTTTCTATTGCCCAGAACCTTTCAGATATGGCTCCAGCTTTGTCTCTCCCTAACCAGCAGTGCAAACCTGACAGTTAATCAGACCAAATCTCCTTGACAGTCATGCCTCTTGGGAGTTTGACTCCCAAAGATGTTCTGATAAATGCAGCATTCCGCATTTTGTCACTATTTTCCAATGGCATTTTAGTTCTTAACCCTAGTCCATCTGTTACTGCCTTACCCTCCTGTTACTGCCTTACTGGGTCTTTGGGATTTTTTCAGGTGAATAATGGAGTACCACTGAGCTGATATACTGTGCTAGATTCCAATGGTATTAGCAGTAACCAGGTCCTTCAAGTCCTTATGCAACTTGTGCAGGGTTACCATCTCAGTCAGGCCTGCCTACTCAGACCAACCCTATTTTAATTGCAGTTTTATCTCACCTGTACTCCTGAACTTCCTCAACTTACTGCTTACACTCTACTTACTTGTTTATTATGTTTTTTGTTTTGTCTGACTCTCCCAACTAGAATGTAAGTTTCATAGAAGAGTTGTTTTCTTTATTTTGTTCACTAATGTATCCTCAGTTTCCAGAGCAGTGCCTTACAAATTATAGGCAACAAAGTCAGTTCAGGTTGCATGACATTTTAAGCTTATACAATCTGAGGGAATACTTTATGGGGAACAAATTGAAAAATTGGGTATGAAAGTGAATATTTATTTGAAATGAAAATAATAACTATCTAGAAATACTTGACAACACAAATATCCCAAAATTCAGAAAAGTAAATCTTTGTATATTAACTATCTCACATACCTTTATAATGCTTGTTTTCTATATTTTGGGGCTACATGTTCTTTTATTGTCTCTTCATATTATTTTATGGGTCTTTTTTAATAGAATAGAAAGATAATGCCATCCTTCCTCTATCTCGCTAGAACAAATTTTGATCACATGTTTCTCTTCAGGATCATTATAGCACTTTTATTTTATTTTATTTTATTTATTTATTTTTTCTTTTTGGTATTTTTTCTGAAGCTGGAAATGGGGAGGCAGTCAGACAGACCTCCACATGCGCCTGACCAGGATCCACCCGGCATGCCCACCAGTGAGCGATGCTCTGCCCATCTGGGGCGTTGCTCTGTTGCAACCAGAGTCATTCTAGTGCCTGAGGCAGAGGCCACAGAGCCATCCTCAACACCTGGGCAAACTTGGCTCCAGTGGAGCCTTGGCTGCGGGAGGGGAAAAGAGAGACAGAGAGGAAGGAGAGGGGGAGGAGTGGAGAAGCAGATGGGTGCCTCTCCTGAGTGCCCTGGCTGGGAATCGAACCCGGGACTCCTGCACCCCAGGCTGACGCTCTACCACTGAGCCAACCGGCCAGGGCCTATAGCACGTTTTTTATATAGTTAATATAGCATCTATCAATTCTGTTATTTTATATATATATAATTTATATATTATATTTATATATCCTCTCTATATAAATGAATACTTCATATATTTATGTATAGAAACAACATATTCCATCAGCTATAGTCCTATGGCCTAATGCAATCTGGCATATCATTCCAGAAATATTTGTTGAATTAAAATAAAGAAGATGGTTACTAAGCTATGGAATTAAGGAACAAGAATATAGGAAAGAGCACTTTAAAAAGAAGTCAAAGTTAATAGCAGGTTTATTTTATTTATATATATATTAAATACAAAGCATAATTTTCTATCTTGGTGTAGTAGTCATTAGTGAGGTTGGAAATAGGCATAAGCCAGTGATGGGCAATCTTTTGAGCTTGGTGTGTCAAAATTCACCAAAAAACCAAGCATAACTCGGGTGGTGTGTCATTTGAGAAAAAAACCCCATAATTTTGTGATATTTATAGTTTAAATAACAAAAATGTATAATTGTAATATATAACTGTATTTAATAAACCAAAAACTAATTATTTAACTTACCTGCTTAGTGACTTCTTTTTTCATCTGTCAGTCCGTTTCTTTTGTTGGTCTTGATATTATTTAACTTGTGTGGGTGCCATGAACTAAGATGAGTGAGGGGGAGAAGGAGTTCTTTAACTAATCTGCCTATTAGTGACTTTTTTGTTGCTGAATTTCATTGGCTAAATCTTCAATTGAAGGTTAGTATTTTGTACACTTTGAGCCCAAGCAAGCGCTACTAATTTCATCTGTCAATCTGTTTCTTTTGTTGGTTTTGATATTATTTAATGCTGAGAATAAGGTCTCACAAAAGTATGTAGAGGGAAAAATTGTGAGTAAAGCCGTTGCTATATTTTTCAGGGTGCTAAAAGTGTCTGGTAATCGGTTCCAGGCACTCCAAATTTCCTGTTTGTAGTGGCACTCCTCTTGATTCTCCAAGCGGCACCTTTCCAGATTCTCAAGCTTTGACCTCAAGTAGATATACACCTGAGCCCAGATGCTGTTTTGAATTTCTATAAGTTGCATCTTATGTAAATTAAGATGGCCACTGCTATTTCTAATGGCGGGAAACGACAACCATAGCACAGGCCCTCGCCTCTCCCAGCCTCCATCTCTTATCTCAGTAATGATGGTCAATTAGAAATCCACGACACCCCAGAAGAGTAGATTGGATGGTGGTTGCTGTGGTTATGTGGTTGCTGGTAATGGCGATCACAGGACCCCAGAGATGCATCCCCCGCGGCATTCCACTGCTCCCTGCTCCGCCAGGCCAGCTGGAAGTGAGGTCAAAGATCCCCTAACGGCCTAACCAGAAGTTCCAGAATTAGACGCTCTGTGCCCTCTGTGCCGGAGTTCTGTTGTGTTGGCTTACAGACCTCCAGCACAGAGTGTCTACACTACAGCAAATGTTTTATCCTCGGCTACTGCACCTGGCCGAGCAGGAGCTGAGGATGAAACGTCCTTCTCGGCATGCGGCCCCATACTTCTCTGGTATACAGCCGCATGGGGCCATGTGTCATTGAAAATGGCTACATGTGTCAGTGCTGACACACGTGTCATAGGTTCGCCATCACGGACATAAGCCATAACATACTGGACCTTAAGATTTATGATAAGGTGTTCCTGTATTGTTCTCCAGTTTAAAATGAAAAGAAAGTTGGATACTCAATGATTAATAAAGTGTGTTGATGGTATCTTATATGTAATACAAGCCAACTAATTGCTTGTTTCTTTTCATTTTTGTTATGAAAATGTTCAAACATACACTAAAGTAGTATAAGTAAACTCTACACTCAATGATTGTCAACATTGTTATCATTTACCAATCCTTGCATTTTTTTAAATAAATAAATTTTTATTAATTTTAATGGGGTGACATCAATAAATCAGGGTACATATATTCAAAGAAAACATGTCCAGGTTATCTTGTCATTCAATTCTGTTGCATACCCATCACCAAAGTCAGATTGTCCTCCATCACTTTCTATCTAGTTTTCTTTGTGCCCCTCCCCCTCCCCCTCTCCCTCTTTCCCTCCCCCTGCCCCCCGTAACCACCACACTCTTGTCCATGTCTCTTAGTCTTGTTTTTATGTCCCACCAATGTGTGGAATCCTGCAGTTCTTGTTTTTTTCTGATTTACTTATTTCACTCCGTATAATGTTATCAAGATCCCACCATTCTGTTGTAAGTGATCCGATGACATCATTTCTTATGGCTGAATAGTATACCATGGTGTATATGTGCCACATCTTTATCCAGTCTTCTATTTTTTTTTACAGTGATTAAAGCCTTTAAGCAAACTCTTGGCCAATACAGCAAGAATCCATAAAAGAGTAGTGTCCTTAACAAGGTCACCAAGTCCAAGTTGGCCCCAACAACATGCCAAGTCCCTGAAAAATGCAACCCAACCCCAGTTCAGTCCATTAGGAGCTGTCACAAGGAGCAGGAGTCCAGGAAAAGTCCACATCCAGGAAAAGTCTGCATGGCACTGGAATTGTTGTCACAATTCTATACTTTGCAGCTCACATCCAAGTCCCAATGACCGCTGCTTCTAGCTGGTAATGATTCAGGTAGACTGGAAAATCCATCTGCAGCATGTGTGGAGATGGAGCTTCTGTTCTCCTCTGCCTGGAGAGATGAGACCAGGTTGCTTTTCCCTGAAGCTCTGCGACTGTGGCTTGGTAAAGAGAACCTTGGGATACACTAAGCTGAGTGGCAAAGGTAGATTCATATTAGAAGTTGGCTACAGGGGGAAAGAGAGCTCTAAATTAGGAGTAGGTCCCAGCCTGAAATATGAGTGGGGCATTGAGGTAGGAGGAATAAAGGAAACACTATATGTTAAACAAAGCAGCAGAAAATGGGACTATCAACACCCACGACAGAGATCTTCGAGGGAAGAATAAAAAACCTGACTATTCAGGCAAGACATATTTAAGTGGCCCTTGTGCAAATGAGATCAGTTTACCTGCTTCTTGGAAGAAATACCCTAGGCTCGTCCATAGTGTCATAGATGGGGCCAACGGCCCTGGGCACCTTCAGCCTTCAGTGGCAAACCCCAGCATTCTGGGCAAGGTTAGGTCATAGGTGGCTGGAGCAGGGCTGGAAGAGACTGAACCCTGCCTTAGAGGAGCAAGGGGGAAGCCTACCTTCCAGTGTCCCTGTTTCCTCACAGTAGAGGCATGTAAGCCTGGCAGGCTTTAGCTCAATGACCTTCCTTTCCACTATTGAAGCAGGACCCAGATGGCAACCTATGAGACCCCTTTGGGGTGTTGGAGCCTTTAAGGGTGTATCCTAAAAGCTGGTAGTTCCCCTGATCTCTATTGGGCTTTTTCTGCCTCTTGGTATCTTAAAAGCCATGCTCAGAAGATCTTGCTGAGGGGTTTGAGGATCCCCATCCGCCTATACAAATCTTTTCCATATATCTGGGGCTATTTGGAAAAAGACAAAACAGTGTTATTAGCTGGATCAAATAAAGAAAGTAGTAGTTTTCAGGAGAAAAAGATTTGGCGTCTCCTGTTCATCAGCATTCAAAAGAAATTTAAAATTTTTTAAGTAAAAAGCATGGTATGGTAGACCTGTAGAAGTTCCAGGATATGACTCCCCCCTTTTAATTTTTTTTAAATTGACCTTAAAATATTTGCTGGGTACACTTTAATAATACCTTGACTTTAAAGATTGTAAGAAATACACATAATTCAAAAGGTTTGACAAAATACAGTATGCTTTTGCTCCATATGCAGGAGCATTGTCAGTTTAACCAGTTTAGGAAATCCAATAATAGAACAATGAATACAGACAATGAGCTATAACATGCTTAGCAGCCTCTCCTGTTCTGACAGAGGTTACTATAAATCCAGAATATGTATCCACAGTACCATGGACATAGGACTGTTTGCCAAATGAAGGTATATGAGTAACATCCATTTGCCAAAGTTGATCTGGTAGGGGTCCTCGAGGGTTAACTCCAAATGAAGGGACAGATTGTAGTATAGGACCCCTTGGACAGGATTTCCCAATCTGCCGTACTGCTTCCCAAGAAAGTTGAAACTGTTTACACAGGGCTGCAGCATTCTGGTGATGAATAGTATGAGACTGAATTACTCGATCTTTCGTGGTTGCTCTATATAATTTTCTTTTGGGTAGCTTGATCAACAAGGGCATTCCCTTGTGCTAAAGCTCCAGGAAGCATGGAGTGAGCTCAAGTATGTCCTATAAAACATGGAGCTCTATGTTGACATACAAGTCTTTGAAGAAGGAGGAAGTGCTGAAATAATTCATCAGCATTTGTCCCTAAGACCGCAGTCTTTATAGTGGAAACACCATAAGTAAATATTTGCTGTCTGTATATAGATTAAAGGGGGAATATGGAAAATGCTGAAAAGCCATGATAATGGCATATAATTCTAGTCTAGAGCTGATTTTAAGTTGACAGTTTCAGTATAAAGTTGTCCATTGATTTGCAAGACCGATTTGCCATTTAGTGGAAGTTTCCCAGAGCCATTGTTGTTGATCCTTTGAAAAAAGGAACAACAATAATTTTGAGGCTCAAAACCTATAAGCTATAAGGGTCGCCTATGCCCCTAGATAATCCAGGAGGCAACAAGATCAAAATATGGAAGTGTATTTCATGGGCTATTAGATGGTTCAATGTGCCCAAGCTGTAGCTGCTCTTGTACCAATCGAGCAGCTGTCCTAAGTTTCTCCTGAGAAAGGAGCCATTGGTCTACCCATACAAGATTATCTGATTTCAAAGTAATTGGGTCTGCACAATGCATTATTGGGGTAGCAGAAGCTACCAAGGCCCCTATGCTAAATTTTGATATCCTAATCCACACCTTCTGGTATTGGGTGCCATTTCTATGGGGGTGAGAATTCCTCGCTGTTCTTTCCCTAGTCCATTAGTGGGCAAAAATCCCTGATCAAGCATCTGAGTACTGACTAAACCATTAGGACTGACAAGCAATGCTCCTGTGTTTTTCAAAACATCTCTACCGCACAAGTTAACTGGCCATCCAGGGAGCGCATAAGGCTTAAAAAATCCAGAATGACCTTCTTAATCTTCCTAATGTAGAAAACTAGAACTTTGTTGAGGGGATTTACTCTGCCCTATATCTTGTAATTCTGTGGCTGCTGCATGAGTGGGCCAGAAAGGAGGCCAATGTAGCTTAGCAATAGCAGATACATCAGCTCCAGTATCTAAAAGTCCTTTAAATTTATGCTCATGTATTGTTAGTTCCATTTCAGGGCGTTCCTGACCTATTTTTTTTTTAAATCCAATTGGCAAAATCAGAGAGGCCAAATCACCAATTTGCTTGGGGCCCCTTTTGCAGGATGTGGCCTGAGAAGCAGAATTAGCATCCTTATACTATTCTTCTAACTGCCTGAATTAGCCATGAGACACATTTTTTTTTATTAATTTTAATGGGGTGACATTGATGAAATTGTCTTCCGTCACCTTCTAACTGGTTTTTTTTGTGCCTCTCCCCTCCTCCAACCCCCTCCCTCTCCTCATCCCCACCCTGTAACCCCAACACTGTTGTCCATGTCTCTGAGTCTCATTTTTATGTCCCACATATGTATGGAATCATATAGTTCTTAGTTTTTTCTGATTTACTTATTTTGCTCAGTATACTGTTATCAAGGTCCATCCATGTTGTTGTAAAAGATCCAATGTCATCATTTCTTATGGCTGAGTAGTATTCCATAGTATATATTGTATATACCAAAGCTTTTTAATCCACTCATCCTCTGACGGACACTTGGGCTGTTTCCAGATCTTTGGTATTGTGAACAATGCTGCCATAAACATGGGGGTGCATTTCTTCTTTTCAAACAGTGCTATGGTGTTCTTGGGGTATATTCCTAACAGTGGTATAGCTGGGTCAAAAGGCAGTTCAATTTTTAATTTCTTGAGGAATCTCCATACTGTTTTCCACAGTGGCTGCACCAGTCTGCATTCCCACCAGCAGTGCAGGAGGGTTCCCTTTTCTCCACATCCTCACCAGCACTTAGTCTGTGTTGTTTTATTGATGATCGCCATTCTGACTGGTGTGAGGTGATATCTCATTGTGGTTTTAATTTGCATTTCTCTAATGATTAGTGATGTTGAGCATTTTTTCATATGCCTATTAGCCATCTGTATGTCCTCTTTGGAGAAGTGTCTATTTATTTCTTTTGCCCATTTTTGGATTGGATTGTTTGTCTTCCTGGTGTTAAGTTTTACAAGTTCTTTATAAATTTTGGTTATTAACCCCTTATCAGATGCATTGTCAAATATATTCTGCCATTGTGTAGTTTGTCTTTTTATTCTGTTCTTATTGTCTTTAGCTGTGCAAAAGCTTTTTAGTTTGATATAGTCCCATTTGTTTATCCTGTCTTTTGTTTCACTTGCCTATGGAGACAATCGGCAAATATATTTCTGCGACAGATATCAGAGAGCTTACTGCCTATGTTTTCTTCTAAGATGCTTATATTTTTACGGCTTACATTTAAGTCTTTTATCCATTTTGAGTTGATTTTTGTGAATGGTGTAAGCTGGTGATCTAGTTTCATTTTTTTGCAGGTAGCTGTCCAATTTTCCCAACACCATTTGTTGAAGAGGCTGTCTTTACTCCAGTGTAGGCTCTTACCTCTGTCAAATATCAGTTGTCCATAAAGGTGTGGGTTTATTTCTGGGTTCTCAGTTCTGTTCCATTGATCTATATGCATGTTCTTATGCCAGTACCAGGCTGTTTTGAGTACAGTGGCCTTATAATATAACTTGATATCTGGAGGTGTGATACCTCCCACTTTATTCTTCCTTTTCAAGATTGCTGAGGCTATTCGTGTTCTCTTTGGTTCCATATAAATTTTTGGAATATGTGTTCTATATCTTTGAAGTAAATCATTGGTATTTTAATCGGTATTGCATTGAATTTATAAATTGCTTTGGGTAATATAGACATTTTAATTATGTTTGTTCTTCCTAACCATGAGCACGGTATATGCCTCCACTTGTTTGTGTCTTCCCTGATTTCTTTTATCAATGTTTTATAATTTTCTGAGTACAACTCTTTACTCTCCCTGGTTAAATTTATTACTAGGTACTTTATTTTTTTGGTTGCAATGGTAAAGGGGATTGATTCCTTAATTTCTCTTTCTGACAGTTCATTGTTAGTGTATAAAAATGCCTCTGATTTCTGAGTATTGATTTTATATCCTGCCACCTTGCTGAATTCATTTATCAGGTCTAGTAGTTTTTTGACTGTGACTTTAGGATTTTCTATATACAATATCATCTCATCTGCAAATAATGATAGTTTTACTTCTTCTTTTCCAGTTTGGATGCCTTTTATTTCTTTTTCTTGTCTGATTGCTGTGGCTAGGACTTCCAGAACTTCGTTGAATAAGAGTGGTGAAGGGGGGCACCCCTGCCTTGTTCCTGATCTTAAGGGGATTGCTTTTAATTTTTGCCCATTGAGTATGATGTTTGCTGTGGGTTTGTCATAGATGGCCTTTATCATGTTGAGGTATGTTCCCTGTATTCACACTTTGCTGAGAGTTTTGATCATGAACGGGTGCTGGATTTTATCAAATGCTTTTCCTGCATCTATTGAAATTATCATGTGGTTTTTCTCCTTCCTTTTGTTTATGTGATGAATCACATTGATTGATTTGCAAATATTGTACCAGCCTTGCCTCCCAAGAATAAATCCCACTTGATAATGATGTATGATTTTTTTCATATATTGCTGGATCTGGTTTGCTAATATTTTGTTGAGGATTTTTGCATCTAAATTCATCAGGGATATTGGTCTATAATTTTCTTTCTTTGTGTTGTCTTTGCCTGGTTTTGGAATCAGAATTATGCTCGCCTCATAAAAGGAATTTGGAAGTCTTCCTTCCTTTTGAATTTTTTGAAATAGCTTGAGAAGGATAAAAGTTAGTTCTTCTTTGAATATTTGGTAGAATTCACTTGTGAAGCCATCAGGCCCAGGACTTTTCTTTTTTGGGAGTTTTTTGATAACTGTTTCAATCTCATTTATTGTAATTGGTCTGTTTAGGTTTTCTGATTCTTCCAGATTAATTTTTGCAAGATTATATGATTCAAGGAATTTTTCCATTTCATCTAGGTTGTCTAGTTTATTGGTGTACAGTTATTCATAGTATTTTCTTACAATATTTTGTATTTCTGTTGTGTCAGTTGTTATTTCTCCACTCTCGTTTCTAATTTTATTTGAGTCCTCTCTCTTTTTTTCTTGGTGAGTCTGGTTAAAGGTTCATCTATCTTGTTTACCTTTCCAAAGAACCAGCTCCTGGTTTCATTGATCCTCTGTATTGTTTCTTTAGCCTCTATGTCATTCATTTCTGCTCTGATATTTATTATTTCCTTCCTTCTACTAGCTCTGGGCTTTACTTGCTGTTCTTTTTCTAGTTCTTTTAGATGTAGGGTCAAGTTGTTTATTTGAGCTTTTTCTAGCTTTTTAAGGTATGCCTGTAATGCTATGAACTTCCCTCTCAGGACTGCTTTTGCTGTGTCCCATAAATTTTGAATTGATGTATGCTCATTATTGTTTGTTTCTAGGAATTTTTAAATTTCTTCTTTGATCTCATTGTTTACCCATTCATTATTTAATAACACACTATTTAGTTTCCAAGTGTTTGAGTATTTTTCAGTTTTTCTATTGTGCTCGATTTCTAGTTTAATGCCATTGTGATCACAGAAAGTGCTCGATATGATTTCAATCTTGTTAAATTCATTCAGACTGCTTTTGTGCCCTAACATGTGGTCTATTCTAGAGAATGTACCATGAACACTTGAAAAGAATGTATATTCTGTTTTTTTAGGGTGAAAGGTTCTGAAGATATCTATTAAATCGAGTTGATCTAATATGTCCTTTAAGTCTGCTGTTTCTTTGTTAATTTTCTTTCTTGAGGATCTATCTAATGATGTCACTGGGGTATTGAAATCCCGTACTATTATAGTATTGCTGTTGAATTTGCCCTTTAAATCCATCAAAGTCTGCTTTATATATTTAGGTGCTCCTATATTAGGTGTGTAGATATTTATAATAGTTATATCTTCCTGTTGGATTGCTCCCTTTATCATTATGTAGTGACCTTCTATATCTCTAACTATAGTCTTTGTTTTAAAGTCCATTTTGTCTGATATAAGTATTGCTACCCCAGCTTTTTTTTCATTTCCATTTGCATAAAATATTTTTTTCCATCCCTTTATCTTCAGTCTATGTGCATCTTTTGATTTAAGGTGTGTCTCTTGTAGACAGCATATGTATGGGTCCTGTTTTCTTATCCATGCAGCTATTCTATGTATTTTGATTGGATCATTTAATCCATTTACATTTAGGGTTATTATTGACACGTAATTGTTTATTGCCATTTTATTCTTTAAAACTGTGTTCCTCTTTTGCTATATTCTTTTTCTCCTTTGATCTGTTTACAACAGGTCCCTTAGCATTTCTTGCAGCCTTGGTTTGGTTGTAGTGAATTCATTGAGTGTTTGTTTTTTTTTTGTCTGTAATGCTTTTTATTTCTCCTTCAATTTTAAACAATAGCTTTGCTGGATAAAGTAGTCTTGGTTGTAGGCTCTTGTTCTCCATTACTTTGAATATTTCTTGCCATTCCTTTCTGGACTCAAGTGTTTCTGTTGAGAAGTCAGAAGTCATCCTTATGGGGACTCCTTTGTAGGTGATAGTCTTTTAATATTTTCTCTTTATCACTTAACTTTGGTATTTTAATTATGATGTGTCTTGGTGTAGATTTCTTTGGGTTTCTCCTTAATGGAGTTCTCTGTGCTTCCTGAACATGTGAGATGTTTTCCTGCCTTAATTTATAGAAGTTTTCAGCTATGATATGCTTGAACAAAGTCTCTATCTCTTATTTTTTCTCTTCTTCTTCAGGAACCCCTATAATGCAGATGTTATTTCTCTTCATGTTGTCACAGAGCTCTCTTAGAGTTTCCTCTGACTTTTTGAGTCTCTTTTCCTTTTTCTGCTTCGCTTCCATGCCTTCATTTATCTTGTCCTCTAACTCGCTGATTCGATTCTCAGCTTCATCCATCCTGCTTTTAATTCCTTCCATTGTATTCTTTATTTCAGATACTGTATTTGTCATTTCTGACTGATTCTTTTTTATTATTTCAATGTCCTTTTTTATATTTGCTATCTCTTTACTTAGGTGTTTGTAATGACCATCTATTGTTGTTCTAATATCTTTGAGCATCCTAACAATTGTTATTTTAAACTCTGCATCTGGTAATTTGGTTATATCTGATTCATTTAGGTCCTTTTCTGGGGATTTCTCTTGGTTCATTTGTGTTGCGTTTCTTTGCCTTCGCATTTTCTCTGTGAAAAGGAAGGTTTTGGCCACTGGAGTCCACTGGGTATGGCCTCTGTTCCCTAGGTATGGCCTGTCTGCAGGCCTGCCACCCCCTCTTCTGTTGCTGCCTAGGGCTTTTGGCTTTGGGCATTGCCAGTGCCTGTCCACTGGGGCTGTTGCTGTGGTTTCCACCTCTCCTTCATGGTAGTGGCTGTGATCACATGCTTGGGTACACAAGCCTTGGTGGCCTTGGCCTTTGCCCCGCCCCCGTGGGTGGCGTTATGCTCGGCCCTGAGGGCAGTGGCAAGCACCTTTGCTCAGCTGTGGGTCTCTGCCTGTTTCTGGGCTTTTGCCCCGCCCTTGCAAGAGGAGCCCACTCGTAGAATGGCTGAAATCCTTGGCTCCACAGGCCAGGTGGGACTGTGTGCCCACACTCAGCTCAGTAGCAGAACTCAGCCTGTTGTGGGCTTTTGGCTCCACCCCTGCGGGAGGAGCTGGCTCCCAAGTCAGGCTACAAGCCTCGGTTACATGGGCAGGGCAAGGCTGTGCTCCTGCGCCCTTGCTCAGGGGCTTGTCTCTAACCCTTCCAGGGTTCCCACCCTTCTCCCGCAGGCTGGATTACAGGCTGCAAGCAGGCTGGGCTTGACCACTTTTGCACACCTACTCCTCCCCAGCCGGGCAAAACTGAGCTCACACGTGAGCCCAGTGGCGGCCAGCTGGCTTCCACCCTGCTGACAGAACCGCGCCTCTGCATCCCGCCACTGCCCGCCCTCCGGCGAGCCCTCAGTCGTGTGGGGTGTGGGCGCTGCAGCTCAGACCCTAACACTCACTACTGTAGACCTGAAAGCTCCCTCCTGAGCAACTCTGCTCTGAGTGCCGTGGGAGAGCTTGTTTGGCTGGTGTCCTGCTTCCCTTTGCTGGTATTGCTGTTTTCAGGGGAAATATTCCCTTCAGATTTGGGGAGTGACTTGTCCCAGAGGTTAGGGTGGCTGTCTCCCAAAATGTTTCTCCCTGTGCCTCCTAGATTACACTCTCTTCCTGCTACTCCAGTCCTCTCCTCTCTCCCCATTCCCCAGAGCCCCAGGTGAGTGGTTGTGAAAGAAGTTTTCTTCACAGTCCCTTTTAGAAGAATCTTGGGTCTGAGATATCAGACTCTTTCTCACAAACAGTATCCTGACTTATTTCCAGCTAAATACTGTCCTTACGCCTCTTCTAGGCTCTGGGGCTGCAGGCTGGGGCTTTGTTCCTGGGACTCAGGACCCTCCCCTCTCTGCTAAACTCACTTCCTGCCACGCAAGTCTCCCCTGGCTGCCATTCGCTCTGTGGAGCTGGGCAGCCCTCTCCGCATTTCCGCTTTTCCTACCAGTCTCAGTGTGGCTTCTTCAGTGTTTCTCGGTTGAAGAGTCCTCTTAGTTTAGTCCAAAATTGGTTTTTCCAGATGATATTTCTTAAAATTATTTTGCAATACACTTTGGTTCTGGGAGGTGGATGCTGGTACGTCCGCCTACTTCGGCGCCATCTTGTCTTCTCCAATCCTTGCATTTTTTAAAATTTGTTTATTTCCAGTGGTGTTTTAAAACAAATAATCAGATAGATTATTTCACTGCTGAGTACTGGTATATAGCTCTAACAGATAAGAACTTGTTTTTAGCGTAAGCATACTACCACTAATTATAGCTACTAAACTTAACAATAATTCCTTGCTATTATGGAATACCACTTTGTTCAATTTCCCCTCATTGTCTTAAAAATACAGTTTTACTTTTGGTTTATTCTCAACAAGATAAAAAAGAAAGTCTACAGTTACCATTTTGTTGATGTAGTTCTGATATGTCTTTTAATATATGATGATTTCTCCTCCCCCTCTTTTTAAATAATGTCATTTATTCGTTGAACAGCTGGGCCATTTTACTTGTTGGATATCCCAAACTCTGTTGGATTTGGCTCAATAAGTATTCTTGATCATAAGAAGTAGTATGTTGTTGTAGATAAAGCACAGTATTTAGAAATAAAACTCCTGAGTTCATGTCCCACGTTAGCCATGAAGCAATGTCCTTAAACAGATAATTTCACATCTCATTGGTAAAACTAATAGTGTTCAACTGTTTTACATTTAAAGTTTTAATGCCCTTTGTTAGGAAATTCACCTCCCAAATCCTAATGCCCATTTTAGAATGAAGCTATCAAAGGAAAAAGGGAGATTACTATAAAGTATTTTAGGCTAGTCTATAGTCCAAGATATCTCAACAAACTAATATTGGAATATTATTTTTTTCTACACACATTTACCTCTTGACATTTATTATTATTGGTTTGTAATGTTGAGAGAATATTGCCTGGCCCAATCCCTTCAAAAAGATAAGTAGATGCAATAATTAAAACCCTTTCAAGGAAATGTAATATGTACACAATGGAATACTACTTGAAATACAATGAAACAAGAAAGAGGAAATCTTACCCTCTGCAATAGCATTAATGAACCTGGCAAACATTATGCTAAATGAAATAAGCCACCCAGAGAAAGTCAAGTACAAGTACCATATGATTTTACTTCTATGTGGAATCTAAGTAGTAAAATGAACCAATAAGCAAAATAGAGACAGATTAGATAGAGAGCAAGGTGACAGCTGTTGGGTGTGGGGGGGGGGGGCTGCATGAAGGGGTGGAAAAATCAAGCAAAAAAGAGGAAACTCATGAACGAGGACAACAGTGTGGTGATTGCTGGGGGAGGGGCAGTGTTGGAAAGGGGAGGAGAGTATGCGGAGGATAAATGGCGACAGATAGAGATTTGACTTGAAGTGGTGAACACACAACACAGTGTACAGAGATGTGTTGTAGAGTTGTGTACCTGAAACCTGTATAATTTTGTTACCAGTGTCACCCCAATAAATTCAATAATAAAAAAATGTAGTTTTTAGCAGGTACCCTAGTAACAGATATTAAACTTAACATAACTCATTTTGTGGCTGCATTCACTTCTAAATTGCTTCAGTATGAGTCAACATTGTAATTTTCAGTGTAGCTGAGAAAAAATAAAACATTTTGGATCAGATTTCCTCCATAAGCAGATACATTGATTGGAATAACAAAGGTTGTTTGCTTTGCTGCATAAATAGTATGAATCTGACAGCATTGTTTGACTGTTGCTTCATGTGTGTGTTGACAGCTTGTCTGGAAAAAGCACAAACACACTTTTAGATCAGTTAAATCAATTATTCCTCCCCACACATTTGCATGGATTCAGTGCCTATCTATACTGAATGAACACTTTAAACTTCTAAGGTTTGACTGGGAGATACCAATGTTGCCTTGAATTTATTAGCATTTTTATTATGACTGCACTTTAGAATTAAACAACCCTTAACAAAACTATACAGTATACATATTATTATTTGAAGTCCTCTATAATACACTTTTAATGACCTCAAGTGGGTGTTAATATTTTGGCCATTGGCTCAATCCTGTTAACAATAGCTACAAAGCTTTGATATGATTAATTAGTGCACACTTAAGATAATTAAGTAATTTCCAAATTTCCAAATGCTTTGTAAATAATAAAATAATTCTCTCTCCAAGAATAAAGATCTTCTAACAATAGCAGCCAGAGAATTCAATTTATTTTTTAAATTAGAATATTGGCTTATACTATGTGTCCTTTAAGAGCTCTTAACTTTGAGATTCTGATTCTATGAAATTAAATGTCTTAATAAAGTAATAAAGTATTGATTAATAAACTTTCACCCTTAAATTTTAAAATATTGAAATGCTTTAAAAGTGGTATACAAGCAGCTATTCCACCAATTAAAGATTCCCAGAAATTTTTTTTTAGTATCTTCTTCCTTGTTCTAAATATATTTATTCATTGCACAAAGATACATTTGATGCCTGCTGAGTGCTCAGCACTAGTCTAGGCACTGGACATATATGTGATAAGACTAAGACAGTCATGATAGATAGTGTGTCTTGTTTACCATTGATGTTAACATTTGTTAAAGAAAAAATTAATTATGCCATTGTTAAAGAAGGTAAGGCCTGCTTTGTGCAGGATTCCTGTGATAGATATGAGAACTGCAATGGGGTTTTGCAGTAGAGGTGAGAGATTGCTCTTAACTCTGAATCAATAAAGAAAAGTGGGAATTTATAGCCAAGGAACAGGGTGGTAGGGTCAGTGGTGGAAATTACTAAAAGGATAGGGTAATTCATTGCTAAACTGACCTAACAGGATCCTTGCTGAAGGCAAGCCAAAGAGTTAACAATAAAGAATTTTGCTGGGCCTGACCAGGCAGTGGTGCAGTAGATAGAGCATCAGACTGGGATGCGGAGGACCCAGGTTTGAGACCCCAAGGTCGCCAGCTTGAGCATGGGCTCATCTGGTTTGAGCTTACCAGCTTGGACCCAAAGTTGCTGGCTCGAGCAAGGGGTTACTCGGTCTGCTGAAGACCCGCAGTCAAGGCACATATGAGAAAGCAATCAATGAAAAACTAAGGTGTCGCAATGAAAAACTGATGGTTGATGCTTCTCATCTCTCCATTCCTGTCTATCTATCCCTCTCTCTGACTCTGTCTCTGTCTCTGGAAAAAAAAAAAAGAATTTTGCTGGATATTGACAATGATTATCCTGGCTACACTAACTTAGAAGGACTCTTATTAAAACTGGGTTCTTAGGCTCTGGCCGGTTGGCTCAGTGGTGGAGTGTCGGCCTGGCGTGCAGGAGTCCCAGGTTCAATTCCCGGCCAGGGCACACAGGAAAGGCGCCCTTCTGCTTCTCTACCCCTCCCCCTCTCCTTCCTCTCGGTCTCTCTCTTCCCCTCACACAGCCGAGGCTCCATTGGAGCAAAAGATGGCCCGGGCGCTGAGGATGGCTCTGTGGCCTCTGCCTCAGGCACTGAAATGGCTCTGGTTGTGACAGAGTGACGCCCCAGATGGGCAGAGCATAGCTCCCTGGTGGGCATGCCAGGTGGATCCCGGTCAGGCACATGCGGGAATCTGTCTGACTGCCTCCCCGTTTCCAACTTCAGAAAAAAAAAAGGATTCTTAAAAACAAAACAAACAAACAAAAAAACTGGATTCTTGAGCACATGCCCCAAAATGGGGCCTAGATGAGCTAGAGAAGACTGATAAGAGGCAGTCAGGAAGAGAATCACATTTTTGTGGACAAACTAGACAATAATCAATCAAACAAATGTATAGCAGTCCCCCATTATCCATGGGGGTTATGCTCCAAGACCCCAATGATGTCTGAAACCATGGATAGTACCAAACCCTATATGTACTATGTTTTTCCTTATGCACCATACCTATGATGAAGTTTAATTTCTAATTTATACACAATAAGAGGCTAATAACAGCTAATAATAACATAGAAAAATTATAACAATATACTGTAATAATTAATTGAATGTGGTCACTCTCTCTTACAATATCTGATAACTGATCTGATAACCTAGACAGATATACTAAGTGACTAATAGGTGGGTAGTGTATACAGCTTGGAAACACTAGACAAAAGGATGATTCATGTCCCGTGCAAGAGAGAGCAGGAAAATGCAAGATTTTATCATGCTACTCAGATGGGAATGCAATTTAAAACTTATGAATTGTTTCGTTCTATAATTTTTTAGTTAGTATTTTTGAACCTTGGCTGACTGACCAGAGTAACTGAAACCGAATAAAGTGTAAACACAGATGGGGGGGACTACTCTATAATATAATGTAATTATATATACAATTAATGATATATATATAATATATTTATACATATAATTAGTATTATATATATTTATAATATAAATAATGTAATTATATATATAGTAGTGGCAAGTGCTATAAAGAAAACTAAGCAGAATAAATGGATACAAAGATGAAAATGGGGGAAAGGTTGAATAGGCATTTTATATAGGCTGTCAAAGAAAGTCTCTCTGAGAATGTAGTACTTGAGACCTGAAATCATGTGAAAGAAGGAGCCATTGAACTATCCGGAATTAGAGCATTTCAGAGAGATAGAAGAGCAAGTGCAAAGGCCCTGAGACAGTAAAAAGAGTATATTTGAAAAATATCAAGCAGGTCAATGTGTCCAGAGCAGTAAGTACAAGAATGAAAAGGAGGGGTTTCCAACTAGACTGCCTAAAGCCAGATCGTACTGAATAAACTAAATTAAAAACTTTAGGTTTCTTGTGATCACCTATTTTTGGATAATTCATGAACAGGAGTGATGGGTTATGAATGACAAACTTAATGGAATTCTCTAGACCAGGGGTAGTCAACCTTTTTATACCTACCGCCCACTTTTGTATCTCTGTTAATAGTAAAATTTTCTAACCACCCACTGGTTCCACGGTAATGGTGATTTATAAAGTAGGGAAGTAACTTTACTTTATAAAATTTATAAAGCAGAGTTACAGCAAGTTAAAGCATATAATAATAATTACTTACCAAGGACTTTATGTCAGATTTTCGCTAAGTTTGGCAGAATAAATCTTTATAAAACAACTTACTATAGTTAAATCTATCTTTTTATTTATACTTTGGTTGCTCTGCTACTGCCCACCATGAAAGCTGGAATGCCCACTAGTGGGTAATAGGGACCAGGTTGACTACCACTGCTCTAGATGGTTGTGTGGAAAAGAGTCTTAAGGTGACAAGAATAGAAGCAAAGAAACTAAGAGGCAATTGTTGTGTCCATTTGAGTATTGATAGTAGCTTAAACTAGAGTAGTAGCAGTGAATATGATGAGAGTCATTCAGATCTGTCATATACTTTGATGTTGGCACTAAGAGGATTTGTCAGTGGTTGGATGAGAGATGTGAGAAGAATCACAGAAAAGAAATGAAAGACTTTGAGGTTTTGGCCCATACAACTAGATGAACAAGAGTACTATTGACTGAAATGCAAAAGACTTTATGAGGAACAAGTTGAGAGGAAAGTGACGAGGAGCAACAAAATTCTGCTTGACCTTGGTAAGTTTGAGACGTTTAATAGAAATTCAAAAGGACATATCAAATAGGTAATTGATCACAGAGCATGAACTTCAAGGAAGAGGTTCAGACTGAAAATGTATGTTTTAAAATCGTCAGCATATACATATTACCATACAACTGGAGATTCTGTAGGAAATGAATACAAACAACAACAAAAAAAGAGATTCTTAGACTGAGATAGTCAAGATTTAGAAATCTGTAAGAGGTAGAGTTAGCAAAAGGTACTGAAAAGGAATACCCACTAAGATAAGAGGAAATTTAAGGAAGTATTTTGAATATTTCAAGACACTATTATCAACCATGTCAAATGTTACCAATACATCAAGTGAGTTGAGCATGAAGAGTTGACTATTGGATTTGGTGACCTAGACAAATGATTTTTTAGTGAAATAATGGAGATAAAAGCCAGAATTAAAGTGAAGAAATAGAGAAGATGATTCTATATAATTCTTTTAAGTTTTACTATAAAAGGGAGCAGAGAAGTTTTTGAGTTTTGCTATGAAGAAGTATGTGGAGACAAGGGTAGATTTTTTTTAGGATGAGGAAAAATACAGCATTCTTGTATGCTGATGGAAATGGTCCAGTAGAAAAGGAAAAAGTGGTGGTGTAAGATAGAGTGAATAAACTAGAGAATATTTGGCAGTGCATACCAGTTTGATGAACCTTCAGGGAATCCCATACCTGCTTTCAAGGAACTTATACTCTAATGGAAAACATATACACTTAGGTTAATAAATTTCAAAACAGTATGACATATGATATAACAAAGTTGTGGATAGGACTGAAAAGTATGAAGCAGCAAGTTAGAAGGCTCTTGTATTCCACCAGTGGAGAAATGATGAGGACCCGAACCACTGGCAGTTCTAGTAAGACAAAAATGGAAAGGATGGATGTGAGAGTTATTTTTAAAAAGAATAAATAAGATTAGTAACTACGGCAGTGACAAGATGGCGATGGAGTAGGCAGACATACCAACTTCCACCTCCCAGAACCAAAGTGGATTACAACTTAATTTTAAGAACCATCATATGGAAAAACCAACTTTGGACTAAACTAAGAGGACTCTTCAACCAAGGAACACTGAAGAAGCCACACCGAGACTAGTAGGAAAAGCAGAAACGTGGAGAGGGCTGGCCAGCTCCCCGGAGTGAATGACAGCCTGGAGAAACTCGCATTGCGGGAAGTGAGTTTAGCAGAGAGGGAAGGGTCCTGAGCCCCAGGAACAAAGCCCCAGCCTGCAGCCCCAGAGCCTAGAAGAGGCGTATGGACAGTATTTAGCTGGAAACAAGTCAGGATACTGTTTGTGAGAAAGACTGATTTCTCAGACCCAGGATTCTTCTTAAAGGGACCGCGCAGA
This sequence comes from Saccopteryx leptura, assembly GCF_036850995.1. NCBI lineage: Eukaryota > Metazoa > Chordata > Mammalia > Chiroptera > Emballonuridae > Saccopteryx > Saccopteryx leptura. The sequence goes on along the minus strand of NC_089505.1, from coordinate 130,271,893 downwards.
AAACCTCTCTCACAACCACTCACCTGGGGCTCTGGGGGACGGAGAGAGAGGAGAGGACTGGAGAAGTAGGAAGAGAGTGTAATCTAGGAGGCACAGGGAGATACACTTTGAGAGACAGCCACCCTAACCCCTGGGATGAGTCACTCCCCAAATCTGAAGTGAATATTTCCCCTCGTAACAGCAATAGCAGCAAAGGGAAGCAGGACACCAGTCAAACAAGCTCTCCCGTGGTACTTAGAGCAGACTCGCTTAGAAGGAGGGAGCTTGTGGAACTACAGTAGTGAGTGTTAGGGTCTGAGCTGCAGCACGCCCACCCACACAGCTTAGGGCTCTCTCGAGAGCGGGCAGTGGCAGGACGCGGAAGCGCGGTTCTGTCGGCTATGGTGGAAGCCGGCTGCCACAACTGAGGCCCAGATGTGAGCTCCGTCTTGCCTGGCTGGGAAGGAGGGGACGCAGGAAAATGGTCAAGCCCAGCGGGCCACCTGCAATCCAGCCCATGGGGGAAGGGCAGGAGCCCTGGAATGGGCGAAGACCCACCTTGAGTAAGGGCGCAGGAGTGCAGCCTCACCTCGTCCACAGAACTGAGGCTTGTGGCTTGATGCAGGAGCGGAGCGAAAGCCCAGAACAGGCAGAGTTCTGCAACTGAGTGTGGGTACACAGCCCCACCCGGCCTGTGGAGCCAAGGCTTGCAACCATCCCATGAGCGGGCTCCTCCTGCAGAGGGGGAGTGAAATCCTGAAATCAGGTGGAGACCCGCAGCTAGCAAAGGTGCTCAACCCTGCCCTCAGGGCCAATCATAACCCCACCCACAAGGGCGGGGCAAAGGCCAAAGCCACCGAGGCTTGTACACCTGAGCACGTGATCACAGCCCCACCCATGAAGGAGAGGCTGAAACCACAGCAACAGCCCCAGTGGGCTGGTACAGGCAACACCCATACCCAAATGCACTAGGCAGCAGCAGCAGAGGGGGTTGCAGGCCTGCAGACAGACCACACCTAGGGAACACAGAGGCCACACCCAGTGGACTAGAGTGGCAAAAACCTTATTTTACACAGACAAAATGAGAAGGCAGAGAAGTGCAACACAAAAGAATAAAGAGAAATCCCCAGAAAAGGACCTAAATGAATCAGATATAACCAAATTACCAGATGCAGAGTTTAAAATAATGATTGTTAGCATACTCAAAGATCTTAGAACAACAATAGATGGTCATTACAAACACCTAAATAAAGGGATAGCAAATATAAAAAACGACAGTGAAATAATAAAAAAGAATCAGTCAGAAATGACAAATACAATATCAGAAATGAAGAACACAATGGAAGGAATTAAAAGCAGGATGGATGAAGCTGAGAATCGAATCAGCGAGTTAGAGGACAAGATAAATGAAGGCATGGAAGCGAAGCAGAAAAAGGAAAAGAGACTCAAAAAATCAGAGGAAACTCTAAGAGAGCTCTGTGACAACATGAAGAGAAATAACATCCGCATCATAGGGGTTCCTGAAGAAGAAGAGAAAGAACAAGGGATAGAGACTTTGTTCAAACATATCATAGCTGAAAACTTCCCTAAATTAAGGCAGGAAAACGTCTCACAAGTTAAAGAAGCACAGAGAACTCCATTAAAGAGAAACCCAAAGAAATCTACACCAAGACACATCATAATTAAAATACCAAAGCTAAGTGATGAAGAGAAAATATTAAAAGCTGCTAGAGAAAAAAAGGCTATCTCCTACAAAGGAGCCCCCATAAGGATGACTTCCAACTTCTCAACAGAAACACTTGAGTCCAGAAGGGAATGGCAAGAAATATTCAAAGTAATGGAGAACAAGAGCCTACAACCAAGACTACTTTATCCAGTAAGGCTATCATTTAAAATTGAAGGAGAAATAAAAAGCTTTGCAGACAAAAAAAAAAAAAACTCAAGGAATTCATTACAACCAAACCAATGCTGCAAGAAATGCTAAGGGGCCTGTTGTAAACAGATCAAAGGGGAAAAAGAATATAGCAAAAGAGGAATACAGTCTAAAGAATAAAATGGCAATAAACAACTACATATCAATAATAACCTTAAATGTAAATGGATTAAATGATCCAATCAAAAAACAGGGTAGTTGCATGGATAAGAAAACAGGACCCATACATATGCTGTCTACAAGAGACACACCTTAAAACAAAAGATGCACATAGACTGAAGATAAAAGGTTGGAAAAAAATATTTCATGCAAATGGAAATGAAAAAAAAGCTGGGGTAGCAATACTTATATCAGACAAAATGGACTTTAAAATAAAGGCTATAGTAAGAGATAAAGAAGGTCACTACATAATGATAAAGGGACCAATCCAACAGGAAGTTATAACCATTATAAATATCTGCACACCTAATATAGGAGTACCTAAATATATAAAGCAGACTTTGATGGATTTAAAGGACGAGGTCAACAGCAATACTTAATAGTAGGGGATTTCAATACCCCACTAACATCACTAGATAGATCCTCAAGAAAGAAAATTAACAAAGAAATAGCAGACTTAAAGGACACACTAGATCAACTTGATTTAATAGATATCTTCAGAACCTTTCACCCTAAAGCAGCAGAATATACATTCTTTTCAAGTGCTCATGGTACACTAGGATAGACCACATGTTAGGGCACAAAAGTGGTCTTAACAAATTTAAGAAGATTGAAATCATATTGAGCACTTTCTCTGATCACAATGCATGAAACTAGAAATCAACCACAACAGAAAAACTGAAAAATACTCAAAAACTTGGAAACTAAATAGCGTGTTATTAAATAATGAATGGGTTCACAATAAGATCAAAGAAAAAATAAAAAAATTCCTAGAAATGAATGATAAGGAGCATACATCAACTCAAAATTTATGGGACACAGCAAAAGCAGTCCTGAGAGGGAAGTTCATAGCATTACAGGCATACCTCAAGAAGCTAGAAAAAGCTCAAATAAACAACTTGACCCTGAATCTAAAAGAACTAGAGTATCAATGAAACCAGGAGCTGGTTCTTTGAAAAGGTAAACAAGATCGATGAAACTTTAACCAGACTCACCAAGAAAAAAAGAGAGAGGACTCAAATAAATAAAATTAGAAATGAGAGTGGAGAAATAACAACTGACACAACAGAAATACAAAATATTGTAAGAAAATACTATGAAGAACTGTATGCCAAAAAACTAGACACTTAGGTGAAATGGACAAATTCCTTGAAACATATAATCTTGCAAAAATTAATCTGGAAGAATCAGAAAACCTAAACAGACCGATTACAACAAATGAGATCGAAACAGTTATCAAAAAACTACCCCCCCCCCCCAAAAAAAAAAAAGTCCTGGGCCTGTTGGCTTCACAAGTGAATTCTACCAACTATTCAAAGAAGAAATGGCCCTGGCCAGTTTGCTCAGTGGTTGAGCAAACTGGCATGCGGGAGTCCTGGGTTCGATTCCCAGCCAGGGCACACAGGAGAAGCGCCCATCTGCTTCTCCACCCCTCCCCCTCTCCTTCCTCTCTGTCTCTCTCTTCCCCTCCTGCAGTCAAGGCTCCATTGGAGCAAAGTTTGCCCAGGCGCTGAGGATGGCTCTGTGGCCTTTACCTCAGGCACTAGAATGGCTCTGGATGCAACAGAGCGACGCCCCAGATGGGCAGAGCATCGCCCCCTGGTGGGCATGCCGGTGGATCCCGGTTGGGTGCATGTGGGAGTCTGTCTGACTACCTCCCCGTTGCCTTCTTCAGAAAAATACACACACAAAAAAAAAAGAACTAACTCCTATCCTTCTCAAGCTATTTCAAAAAATTCAAGGGGAAGGAAGACTTCCAAGCCCCCTTTTATGAGGTGAGCATAACTCTGATTCTAAAACCAGGCAAAGACAACACAAAGAAAGAAAATTATAGGCCAATATCCCTGATGAATTTAGACGCTAAAATCCTCAACAAAACATTAGCAAACTGGATCCAGCAATATATGAAAAAAATCATACACCATGATCAAGGGGATTTATTCTTGGGAGGCAATGCTGGTACAATATTTGCAAATCAATCAATGTGATTCATCACATAAACAAAAGGAAGGAGAAAAACCACATGATAATTTCAATAGATGCTGGAAAGCATTTGATAAAATCCAGCACCCATTCATGATCAAAACTCTCAGCAAAGTGGGAATACAGGGAACATACCTCAACATGATAAAGGCCATCTATGACAAACCCACAGCCAACATCATAATCAATGGGCAAAAATTAAAAACAATCCCCTTAAGAACAAGGCAGGGGTGCCCCCCTTTCACCACTCTTATTTAAACATCATTCTGGAAGTCCTAGCCACAGCAATCAGACAAGAAAAAGAAATAAAAGGCATCCAAATTGGAAAAGAAGAAGTAAAACTATCATTATTTGCAGATGATATGATATTGTATATAGAAAACCCTAAAGTCTCAGTCAAAATACTACCAGACCTTATAAATGAATTCAGCAAGGTGGCAGGATATAAAATTAATACTCAGAAATCAGAGGCATTTTTATACACTAACAATGAACTATCAGAAAGAGAAATTAAGGAAGCAATCCCCTTCACCATTGCAATGAAAAAAATAAAGTACCTAGTAATAAATTTAACCAGGGAGAGTAAAGAGTTGTACTCGGAAAATTATAAAATATTGATAAAAGTAATCAGGGAAGATACAAACAAGTGGAAGCATATACCATGCTCATGGTTAGGAAGAATAAACATCATTAAAATGTCTATATTACCCAAAGCAATTTATAAATTCAATGCAATACCGATTAAAATACCAATGATTTCCTTCAAAAATATAAAACACATATTCCAAAAATTTATATGGAACCAAAAGAGAACACGAATAGCCTCAGCAATCTTGAAAAGGAAGAATAAAGTGGGAGGTATCACACTTCCAGATATCAAGTTATACTACAAGGCCGTTGTACTCAAAACAGCCTGGTACTGGCATAAGAACAGGTATATAGATCAATGGAACAGAATAGAGAACCCAGAAATAAACCCACAGCTCTATGGACAACTGATATTTGACAAAGGAAGTAAGAGCATACAATGGAGTAAAGAAAACCTCTTCAACAAATGGTGTTGGAAAAATTGGACCGTTACCTGCAAAAAAATGAAACTAGACCACCATTCACAAAAATCAACTCAAAATGGATAAAAGACTTAATTGTAAGCCATAAAACCATAAGCATCTCAGAAGAAAACATAGGCAGTAAGCTCTCTGATATCTCTCGCAGCAATATATTTGCCAATTTATCTCCACGGGCAAGTGAAATAAAAGACAGGATTAACAAATGGGACTTAATCAAACTAAAAAGCTTTTGCACAGCTAAAGACAATAAGAACAGAATAAAAGGACAAACTACACAATGGAGAACATATTTGACAATACCTCTGATAAGGGGTTAATAATCAAAACTTATAGAGAACTTGTAAAACTCAATACCTGGAAGACAAACAATCCAATCAAAAAATGGGCAAAAGAAATGAATAGACACTTCTCCAAAGAGGACATACAGATGGCCAATAGGCATATGAAAAAATGCTCAACATCACTAATCATTAGAGCAGCGGTTCTCAACCGTTGAGAACCACTACATTAGAGAAATGCAAATTAAAACCACAATGAGATATCACCTCACACCAATCAGAATGGCACTCATCAACCAAACACACAGAATAAGTGCTGATGAGGATGTGGAGAAAAGGGAACCCTCCTACATTGCTGGTGGGAATGCAGACTGGTGCAGCCACTATGGAAAACAGTATGGAGATTCCTCAAAAAATTAAAAATCGAACTGTTTTTTGACCCAGCTATCCCACTTTTAGGAATATACCCCAAAAACACCATAGCACTGTTTCAAAAGAAGAAATGGACCCCCATGTTTATGGCAGCATTGTTTACAATAGTGAAGATTTGGAAACAGCCCAAGTGTCCGTCAGAGGACGAGTGGATTAAAAAGCTTTGGTACAGACCCTGGCCAGTTGGCTCAGTGGTAGAGTGTCGGCCTGGCATGCGGGAGTCCCGGGTTCGATTCCCGGCCAGGGCACACAGGAGAAGCATCCATTTGCTTCTCCACCTCTCCCCCTCTCCTTCCTCTCTGTCTCTCTCTTCCCCTCCCGCAGCCAAGGCTCCACTGGAGCAAAGATGGCCCGGGCGCTGAGGATGGCTCTGTGGCCTCTGCCTCAGGCGCTAGGATGGCTCTGGATGCAACAGAGCGACGCCTTAGAGGGGCAGAGCATTGCCCCCTGGTGGGCGTGCCGGGTAGATCCCGGTCGGGCGCATGTGGGAGTCTGTCTGACTGCCTCTCAGTTTCCAGCTTCGGAAAAATGAAAAAAAAAAAAAAGCTTTGGTACATATATACGATGAAATACTACTCAGCCATAAGAAATGATGACATTGGATCATTTACAACAACATGGATGGACCCTGATAACATTATACTGAGAAAAATAAGTAAATTAGAAAAAACTAGGAACAATATGATTCCATACATATGTGGGACATAAAAATGAGACTCAGAGACATGGACAAGAGTGTGGGGGTTACGGGGTGGGGGAGAGGAGGTGCACAAAGAGAACCAGTTAGAAGGTGACAGAAGACAATTTGACTTTGGGTAATGGAATGCAGCATAATCAAATGTCAAAATAACCTGGAGATGTTCTCTCTAAACATATGTACCCTGATTTATCAATGTCACCCCATTAAAATTAATTTAAAAATCTCACTTATGAATAAAAAAAAAGTCAATAAAGCAATAGCTTACCTATATATATAATAGCTTCAACTGTGAGATTAAAAATCCATTTATAAATAAAAAGATTAGTAACTGCTTAATTATGAATTAAGAGAGAAATGAAGCAATTTTGGATGACTCTTAGATTTCTGGCATTGCATTGTGGATGAATCTTTCTTAGCCTATTAATTACCTCCTTTTAAAAAATGTTAAAAAACTTTACGTTGCCTAAAAATTGTTTAACACTTTACCATTGAATTCATGGACCCCTAAAATCTGCCATTTGGCATGGCCTTTGTCTTCCTGAGACACAGCCTTGCAACTCAACTTAGTGGAATCCAATTGAGAAAATATTGGCCTACAGAATAAAATTTAAAGTCGTTAAGTCTGTATTAAGAACCTTCTAGAATCTAGTCCCTACCAACCTAATTTCTTGCCTCATCTTCCTTACCCAATGCTCTATCCACATTACATTTATTTCTATTTTTCTTATAAACTTTTTAAAAATTTATTCATTTCAGAGAGGAGAGAGAGAAGTAGGGAGGAGCAGGAAGCATCAATTCCCATATGTGCCTTAACCAGGCAAATCAGTGACCTCAGTGTTCCAGGTCGACAAATTCTCAAATCAGTGACCTCAGTGTTTCAGGTTGACACTTTATGCACTGTGCCACCACTGGTTAGGCCTAATTTATTTCTATTTGGTGTCCACACCAAGCTCTCACACACTGCTGTACCTTTTCTCCCATTGTTCTCACTGTCTGGAACTTCTTTATTTCTTGGGATTCTCAATCACAATCTGCCAAACAAATACTCCTACATGTTTCTATGCAGAGTTTCCTCAAACTCCCAGATACATTTGACCATCCTGTCTTTAATAATGCTGTGTGCATTATAATTAATTAAATCTATCATTATACCAATTTATTTATATGTCTGGCCCACCATTGACTATTAGTCCTTTGAGAGCAAGAACTGTGAACATACAGTAGGCACTTAATACATGTTAGTTGAATGAATGAGTAACAAATGAATGAAATCTCAGTTTAGGTAAAATTTTATTTTAATTTATCTCTCTGCTCCCAGGCAGCACTAAAGGTTTCTTTCTGTTCCGTCCTGTAAGATCTTGTATCACTTCTGTTCTAGCACCATATTGTACCATAACATGGTATTTGTTCTGTGGCATTTTTTTCTCTGTTTTATTTTGGTGTATATGTCCCCTGCCTGAAATATTTAAAGGCATGGATTTTATCCTGTTTATCTTTGTATCCCAAGCACTTAGGTTCTCAATAAATGTTTTAAGAATGTATTGTTTAATAATTAAAGTGCTATCTTGCCTTTTAAAGTCTTAGATCGTGTAATCATGCCCATCTTTTTCCACCTTCACAAAGTATTCCCTCATCACCCTGAGCTAGAATTTATCTTTCATTCTGGCATTCTATTAACCTGTAGCTGTTGTGTAATTATTACTTTCCTGGACAGTTATTGATATACAGTGACTATAAAAGCCTAAGAATAAGGACATTTTATTCTTCAGTATACTGCCATTCTGTATAACTCTCAACTCTTCTTTGTGTGTGTGTGTATACTGCTCGACTTGAGTAGTGCATACCCTTAGAAATTCCTAGAGCCCTTGGCATAATTCTACCCTTTCTCTTAGGAGAGAGCCATAAAAGCAGCACTCTTGAATATGATATAACTTATTTTGTTAATAAACTACTGTACTTATACTATTGTTAGTAACTTTTCTAACAACCTCTTGCCCCACTGAGCCTTACACATTGTAAGCATTCTTTAAATACTTGATGAATGAATAAAAGGAGGAAGGAACACTATTTCCACCAAGTTCAAATGGAATTCAGACTTGGCCTTTTGTACAAAATTAGTCCACTCCTAATAGAGCCATGAACGATTTACTTGTATGGGATAGAGGAAGATAATATTGTCCATGCTAGCCTTGGAAACAAACAGAAATGTTATAGGAACTGAGTTTTCCCTGAGGTTTTGTTAAGCTGACCTCTGTATTCTCTGTGGAACCAAAGTGACACGTACTCTTTTCCATTTCCCAGTGTTCCTCAGCACTGCTTGTCCATGTGGCGCCCTCTACAGTCCACAGAGCCTCAAAATTGAAGAGGAGGGATTTGGGGCTATTTTCTTCTCCCAGTGACAACTACTCTTTAACAATTGAAAGGGTGATTGTGTTCTTTTACAATAGTTTACAGCCCCTTTACAAAGCAGAACTTGAAACAGAATTCTCAGGAAAGGACTGAACAACATGTGAAGGGGATCATCCAATACAGTTACCACCACAAACCATAATTTGGCAGCCCAACTCTAGAGCACCTGTCTTTCGGCTTTCTTCCACCACTTGTCTAGTGCTTACCTTCTCTGGGTACATGTTATACTTTCCCAAAGACTGAAGGCAGCTTGTATTTCCCTCACTTTCCCCCCCTTCTTTGTGTCTTCATCCTAGTTCCCCAGAAAGCTTCTCCTATTACTGGGGAAAAGGTAGGAGGGAGAACAAAGCATGCTGGGAGGAAGTCTCCGTGCAAATTTGACACTTTGGGGCCCTTGCCAGAATTTGGAAAGTGAGCATGTGGTTGGCATCCCACTATTATCCTGCTCTTATACTCTTTCATTATTTGATCCACCTGCTATCACTTAGATTTTATATTAAGTTGTGTAGAATTTCAGGCTTACTTGGCTACAGACAGAGATTAGGGAAATGCTCATAATTATAACGTATAATGAAAAATTTATCACAGCCTCTCCCATGAGTTTTTCCAGGAAAAAAATAGAGGTCAAAGCTATCTTCCACTATATTCTCAAAAATGGGGCTTTAAAATTTTCCTCATGAGAATAAAAATAAGTCACCTTAATATCTCCATTTATATTTTTAAATTTGTATTGCAAGACTTTTATAAGCTCTTTCAAATGTTGTTTGGGGAACAATGAAGAAAAAGAAATTTAAAGGCATTCTTTTATTAAGTGATTCTAATTTACTTTTTATATAACATAAAAATTTTAATATAGATTTTTGGGGTAATTATTATCTGGCTTACTATAAATTTCGATCATTAAATAAATTGTTTTTGTTAAGTTTAAATGCTAATTTTTTAAGAATCCAATTCAAACCTCAAAAATTATGCCCATGAAACAATTTTTTTTTTGGAAACAATTTAAAACCAAGTTACTTACTTTTTCACTCACGGATTAAAATGGCACTTCATTATATATTTCTGTCACCAAACTCTCAGGAAAGAAGTTACTTTCCTTTTTTTTTTTTAATTTTTAAAATTTATTTATTCATTTTAGAGAGGAGAGGGAGAGACATAGAGAGAGAAGGGGGGGAGGAGCTGGAAGCATCAACTCCCATATGTGCTTTGACCAGGCAAGCCCAGGGTTTCGAACCGGCGACCTCAGCATTTTCCAGGTTGACTCTTTATCCACTGCGCCACCACAGGTCAGGCTACTTTACTTTTTTTACTTTACTTATTTTCATTGCTTATGACATAAATACCTTCAGAAACATAGACTTATAAAAGAGGACTGTGATTTTATTTTTCTTCTACCATTTTTTTTTTATTCCCCTAGTCTAAAATCGTATGGTATCTTTATGATGCCCACAGGACAAAAGCTAAATTGTGTGGTGATCACATAATGAAAATAACCTGCAAATGAAGGAAAAACAAATTTTGAGACAGAATTAATGAAACCTATTTTAAATAAATCCCATGTTTCTAAGTACTATCATAGACTATAGTCCTTGAACCCAAAACTCAGGTTCAGCCCTAAATTATTGCTGGAAAGGCTCTCTGCACTGGTTGTATACACACCTGTTGTTAACTCTAACCCGCTGTTTCTTACTTTGCTTCTTAGTTTGCTGGTTAAGTCTGTTCCACCTTATTGACATTTACTTGTTTTCCATTCCTGATCCAAACAGTAAAGGTCTCAACAATCTGTTGCTGATTCCTAGCAGTCGAAAATCCATTCTACAAAATCTGGACACATCCTAGCAAACTTCAGGCTTTCACCAGAAAAAGGTTGCCATAGTATCAATTAAACCAGAAGCATGCCACTCTGGCAAGTTTCTTGTCATACCAAGTGACCCCCAACCTTGTCACTCACTAGAAGTTATCAACATTGAAAAGGTATTGCTAAGACTATACTTTCAGGGATCATTTCTATAGTTTGAAAAGGTATTGCTTTTCCCTCTTCCTCACGAAAGACGGTGCCACAGACACTTTATTGCTGAGCTTTATTTAAAGAGTTAAGGTTTTTGAAAGGTATCAGGTGAGGAAATATTTGGATTGATAGTAGAAGGAATGAACAGCTTTTATAAATTGGAGGAATGAATTCTGAGTTAAAAGCACATTCTACACGTATTTCCTGTTCAATAAATGAAGCATTTTCGTGGAAATAAGCCAAAGGTTTATGAATAGCTCCTTACTTTTTCCCATGAATTAGGAACATTTTTTCTAATATAAATTAAAAAATAAATCCCTACAAGAATTTGTATGTTTTCACTCCTTTGCTGTTTGAAGCTCAATATCATGGCTTTATGACATGAGTTTTAGTGAGTTTGAGTCAAGCGCCAGGTAAAAACAACTTGATGTTATTGGATGGTAAATATGTATCTGCACTGAACAAAGAATCTTGAGATTTCAAATGATAACTATTTTTAAATACTTTACTATTTCTGCCATGATGTGTCTAAGGTATTAAATTAAAATCTGAATATTTATTACAAATCTAATATTTCATTAGGCAAGCTGGTTTTGCTGTGTGATTTGAATAATTTGTTTAGTTCCTAAAATGTTTTCACATTTTAACTGATACTTTAAAAAGCCAAGTTTACTTGAACGAAGAAATCATATCCATTTGGGTCCTCAAAAGTTTTGTCGTTGGCAACAGGGGCAGGGGGTTGGGGGAGGGGGGATGGGGTGAAGAAGGAGAGAGGGGTTAGGGGAGGGGAGGGGCACAAAGAAAACCAGATAGAAGGTGACAGAAGACAATTTAACTTTGCGGGAGGGGTATACAGCACAATCAAATGTCAAAATAATCTAGAGATATTTTCTCTCAACATATGTACCCTGATTTATCAATGTCACTGCATTAAATTTAATAAAAAAATTAAAAAAAAAAAAGTTTTGTCGTGAACAATTAGGTTCCCATAGTAGGATAAAATGCATATATAAAAATCATAAGCAAATTTTGTTTCCTATTGTGTAGCTACATTAAAATAATATTTCTATTCTTGTCATATAGTCTATATAAAACCAGCTACAGAATTGGAAAGTTGTGCTTTGGAAAAGCAGGGGAAGTTGTACAGATGATATCTCTGTATTATTTCTGGATGACTTGCAAAGATGCAATTTTGTATGAACTTTACTTATTTATTTGTTTGTTTGGTTGTTTATTGAGAAAGAGGCAGGGAGTGAGAGAGAGAGACAGGAACATCTAGCTGTTTCTTTATGTGCCCTGACCAGGGATTGAACCGGAAACCTCTGCACTTCTAGACGACATTCCAACCAACCTGCCAGAGCTTAATTTTTGAATATTTAGACAGAGAGAAGAAGGGAGGGGGAAGGGAAGTATTTATTTGTTGTTCCACTCAGTTGTGCACTCATTGGTTGCTTCCCATGTGTGTCCTGACTGGGGATTGAACCCACAACCTTATTGTTTTCAGACAATGCTCTAACCAACCAAGCTAACTGGCCAGGGCCTGTATGACTTTAATTTTAAATATTTTATGACTTCAGTGTGAAGTTGAATTATGAAAAATATGAAATTGAGCCAAGTAAGTTTAACAATAATTTTATAGAAACTGAAAGGTTTATTGAAGTGTTGAATGTTAAGAGACCAGTTTGCATTATACTTACTTTCATTTTATTTTCCATTTATTTTATCATCAACTTTCTTACTCCTTTATATTGTTGTCTGCTGTTTACTCAGAAGGCACTGCATTATACAATCTAGCTGAAATCTTTTTAACTGTCCTACTATGGTAATAATCCTTCTGACAGGCTCAGAACTACATAATTTGAATCTCTGAAGGTTTTCCCAGTAAGCAAATCACAAAAAAGTGTGGAAAGAACCCAGTTCAAGAACTGCTTTTCATCACCAGTATACTAAATGAATAGTGAGTACCCTGTAGTTATTTCCAAAATGTATAAAAAGTGTTTGCACAGATATCTCTATATTACACACACACACACACACACACACACACACACACACACACGTGCACAAAGCTTATCTGATGGAAGATATTTGAAGTATATCAAACCAAGCATGTTCAACTATTTTATTTTACTTCACTGAGGAAAGGAAAAGTGAGAAGACCCAGATAAGGAAAAATAAAAAAAACCACAAAGGTGGCCCTGGCCGGTTGGCTCAGCGGTAGAGCGTCGGCCTGGCGTGCGGGGGACCTGGGTTCGATTCCCGGCCAGGGCACATAGGAGAAGCGCCCATTTGCTTCTCCACCCCCCCCCTCCTCTCTGTCTCTCTCTTCCCCTCCCGCAGCCAAGGCTCCATTGGAGCAAAGATGGCCCGGGCGCTGGGGATGGCTCCTTGGCCTCTGCCCCAGGCGCTAGAGTGGCTCTGGTCTCCGCAGAGCGACGCCCCGGAGGGGCAGAGCATCGCCCCTGGTGGGCGTGCCGGGTGGATCCCGGTCGGGCGCATGCGGGAGTCTGTCTGACTGTTGCTCCCTGTTTCCAGCTTCAGAAAAATAACACACAAAGGAGAAAATAAATATATTAAAAAAATAAAATGTTAGTTTTCCCATGTTATAAAGTAGAAATAACTTCCATAGAAAAAAGAATAACATACAGTAGTCTCTCTTTATCTGAGAAGAATCTATTCCAAGACTCCTGGGACACCTGAAACCACAAATAGCATTGAACCCTTTATATACTATGTTTTTCCTGTTCATACATAACAGTGATAAAGTTTAATTTATAAGTTAGGCAGAGTAAGAGATTAAAAACAATAACTAATAATAAAATAGAACAAACTATTATAGCAATATACTGTAATAAAAGTTGTGCAAATGGCTTTGGGACCATTATTAAATAAAAGAAGGGTTACTTGAAGCCAGCACTGGAAAATTGAATCAGTTGATCTGATAATCCAGATGGCTATTAAGTGACTAACATATACTGTGTGAATATACTGGGAAAAGAGATCATTCACACTGGGCAGGACAGCATTGGCAAGTGGGAGAGTTCATCATGCTACTCACAACAGCACATAATTTAAAACTTATGAATTACTTATTTCTGAAATTTTCCACTTAATATTGCTGTACTGAGGTTAACCAAATAAACAAAACCAAGGAACGTGAAACTGCAGATAAGGTGAAACTATTGTATTCTGGATTATGTATCGTACTTATGATTCCTTCAGTATTTCAACATTCACTGAGTTATCACTCTGTGCTAGGGATTTTGCTAGGCCTTAGGTGTAGAAAGGTATTAGATACTGTGCCTGTCTTCAGAAATGAACAATCAGAAAGAATAGCTATATGAAATATATCTGAGGTAAGCATAGGTGCTATGGAAACCCCAAAGAGGGATGAATGTGTTTTGTTTTGCACTTTCTTAGATTTAGTTACTATAACAGATTTTTTTAATCTAAATTTTCACTCTGGCTCCCATACAATCAAGTCCTTTGTAAGTACCTGTCCAAATATGTATTAAAATTTAATAAATTTGCAATGATATTTTAGTATTTAACGCTTTTTTGTAACTCAAGGATATAACTTGTGTTTTAAATCTGCAGTCGTGATAGATTATATTATTTTTCAACTAATATTTTTACTCTCCTATTCCTCCCTCCTTCCAGGTGGAGGAATATATTTTCCTTCTGCATGGATAAGGGGAGTGGCCATGTGACTTGCTCTGGCCAATGGAATGTGAGCAGATGTGACATGCACCCATGCTTGCAGAAGTATTAAATATGCTTATGTGGGTTGGCTTGACCTCTTGAGTTTCTGATCTCTGCCAAAAGAAGAGCTTTCCTTAAATAGTCCCACAGTGAAAAAAATAAAAATACATAGAGCTCATCAAAGCTGTAGATAATTCGCGGGTCTGTGAGCATGAAATAAATCTTAATTAGTGTAAACCACTGAAATTTTGGGGTTGTTTGTCACTGCAGCAAAACATGATTAATACAAAAGTCAACCTTGTAAGCACACTTGTGTGAAAACCATAAGCAATGTAAGTGAAAGGCAGACTGTTTGAAGTGACTTTAGAAACAAAAAAGATGCAAATGTTATATGCAGATTGTGGAATATGTCCATTTGTATCACTGCTAACATGATGTTGACCTTATGGTACTAAGTATATTTACAGAGTGCAAATATTTAGAAGCCAGGCAATAACCTACAATATGCCTGTGTGTCTATATGTGTGTATTAATAACTAATAGTTATATATCTGTCACGATTCCCTTTATACTACACAACTTAGAAGGACAATGATTCATTTTTACAATAAAATCCATTGCCTTTCATCTAATCCAGTGCAGAAAATTACATGAGGAAACAGTTTCATCCTAATAAAATAGAACGATAATAAGCTTATTAAATACTTCAGTTTTCACTCTCCACCAATGACCACAGGAAACAAAATAAAGAAAGGAAACTATGTTCTGTGACTACAGGAATATAGAACTACCTATCCAGATATAAAAATAATATCTATTAAATTATATGTATATAATTAAATAAATTAATATGAAAATAATATCAAACAGCAAAGCCCTCATTTATAGCAAGGTTCTAATTTTAACACTTAGAAAAGATTTCTTGTTCAATATTGTGCATTAATAGATCATAAAAATTTTAAATCATCTATGACTAACACTCATCTTGTTTATATTTCTACCATTTTTCACTCCATAGTATTTGCATATTATAGTTAACTGGATATCTCAAAGCGATCTTCATGTTCCAAAACTAATTATAATGTAGATTTGTATGTGTGAGTAGAAATACTATAACCATATAAAACATAATGATATTATACCATTTCCAATATGAATACTCTTATATACTCTAAAATCATGCAAGAAAGCATATTTTTATAAATTGAAAAATGATTTATAAGCATCTGGTTGGACATAAACTTCCTTCACAAAGACACATATGGGCTCATTTTTGAACTATCTGGTATTTTTCATCTAAGTGAGAATTATTTTTACAGCTGATTTTTGCAGCAGCTTTTTTCACTGTACCCTGCAGATGTAATAATGCGTTTTTATCATGTTGACATCTGATTTTAAACAAATTCATTCTGTGTTAAACTTAGTGTTTTTCTCATACTTGTATTAAGAGGAAGTGGGGACTCATTTGAATAAAAATAAGTATGTGTAATAGTCCTTCCAGGAGTTCCTGTAGACCTTTGCCAGCTTGAGGCTAATTTTTTTTTTTTTGGGGGGGGGGGAGATACAATCATTTAAAATATAAAAAAAGTGTTTTTCCAAACTTTTTTGAGTCAGAAAAAAATATATATTTGGGCTATCCTAGACATATTTCTTTGAATACTCTTGCTTATTCCAAATGAACCCACAGCCAAACAATTGAAGCTTATCATTGTACAGTTGGAGACTTATGACTTGTTCATTTTATGAAAATAAAACTGCAGATAATGGTGAACCAGTTGGTCTGAACTTACACATGTAACCAGTAGGTAATGAATTACTTCCTTCGCTTTCTCCAGGTACTGAATAAAAGCATTTATCATGACAATATACTGAATGTAGGAGATTAGCTATTAAGGCTGAAAAATAACTTTTTGAAAGGTTATTTTGCCCATTCATTCCTTGATTTGTACCTTTGCCCTTATTTATTTATTCATTTAACAATAAGTAGTTATTGAGTTCTTCCTGTGAAGTCAGCACTGTGTGAAAGTTCTGGGAATACAATGGTAAATGAATAAACCCAGAAGGAGCTCAAAACACTATTCCAGATTCTTCTAGAATTTGCTCATCCATATATTCACGTTTATTTCCAGCACATTGTACAATGAAAAGAGTCAAACGTGGATTTAATTCACACTTAGCAGTTAGGTGATCTTGGGCAGGTTGTTTAATCTCAGAGTCTCAGCTTTCATATCTGCTATCTACCTCAGCAGTAGAGAGTGGATTACACACATAACATAGCAAACTGCTTGACATTTTATTTTCCCCTTGCCCACACCAAATATCACCTGTTCCCTGCATGTTAGGGCCTATGAGTATATAATGGATGGATGGCTTTTTGTTTTGGCACTGTGCTTAATTGTAGCTAAGAATATAGAAAAATATCAAATGTGGTCCCTGTCTTCTGGAAAATTACATTTAGAATAATAATGAATAACATTTAATATATACCAAGCATTGTTCTAAGTACTCTATAGAAATAAACTCACTTTTCTTTAATCTATGACGCAGAAATTACATGCATTCTGTTCTCTGAGTGAGAAAACTGAGGCACAGAAACATTAGATAACTTGGCAAGTCATACAGCCAGTGAGCAAGGTGGCGTTCAAACCCAGGAATTTAGGTCCCTAACCATTCTACCACCTTGCCTCCAAGGGGAGTTCTCAAGGAGAGAATTCAGGGGCTTTTGATGCAAAATTTTAACATTTGATAACATTTTTATAGAAATGTGAATGATGATGAAGAGAGATATAAATCATTTCAGGAAGGCTTTATTTGATCACTATAGAAAATGATTCTTCCATACAACTATTATAAATATACCACGCTGGGATAGAAACCATTCTATTTAGTGAAGATAGAAAACATAGAAAAATAATTTAAATTTTTTTATTGTTTCTGATTTATAAGAGTTATACACACTAATCATAGAGGCACCAATAAAACAGCAAACTATAAAGAAAAGCACTTTAAAAATCATTCCTCGTTTCATCAACCCAAAAAAGAATCACTTTAATTCTTAGCATATTTTCTTTGATTCTGTTTTCTATGTGTATTGTATTAAATGTATCTTTATGTAATACTGGGCAATGTCCTTACACACAGTTGTCAGCCTGCCCTTTGCACCTATTATTTTATCCTGAGCAACAAATATTATTTTTTTCACCAATGTCCCAACAGTTCCTATCCTCCTTCTCTGCATTACTATCTTTGTACCACTTATCACGCTTCACATACTGTATATTTTTACTTTGTTTGTTTTCCTATTTCCTATCCCCCCAACACACACACATAAGAAAGTAATCCTCATGAGGGGAAGAATACATATATTTATTCTTCTCTCTAGGGTATCCCCAGTGCCTAGAGGAGAGCCTGGCACACAATGGGTGCTCCATTTGTTGGATAAATAATGTCAAAGAGGAGGATATAAAGGCACCATCATAGGAAATAATGCCTTGATTTAAAAGTTGGTAGATAATGTGCCTCCAAAAACACATTCACGCACAATACTTGGTTAATCTTTCTTATCCCTTATGTCAGATACCCATTTCTACTTATTTGGGCTAACACATACAGAACACAAGGGACAATTTCTCATGAGTAATTAGTTACATGGTTGCAGCTGACATATGGTTTTGTTCTCATAAGAAGTTCTCCTCAAAACTCTCTTTGTAGGCGTCTCTCTTATACCATCTTTGTTCTGTCTTTTCATTATGTCTTCTGCCATCCCTATAAACCTATGTTCCTAACTTCATTGTTTTCTAAAATTTTGGGTTTGTTTTCACGAAAATCTGCAATTTGTCATGCATGCAAACTTTTTCTTTGAACTGGTTTCACTTTGATTAATGCCTTGTTGATTTGTTCAGCTAGTCAGGTCTTGTAATATGTTCATACCTATACCTTCAGTTAAATTAATCAGCTTCCTGCATCACCCAGATGTCAGGTAGTCAGGCATGGACTCCCACCTTCATATCTAATTAAAACCCGGTTATTCAATATGTTTATATTCAATAGTTTTTTCTCTCATATTTATCAGTAATGTTTGTTTTTTCCTAGTCTTTTAAATAACTACATAAGACACATATGACATTTACATTTTTAACTCAACACTACAAATTATTAAAATGAGATCATGTATGTGGAAGTGCTTGGTAAGCTTTCAAACACTGTAGAGATGTTATCCCAATGCAGTCACCAAGAACTCATCTCATCTCAGACCGCACCACATGTCACATATATACATCATTCTCTGTGTAAAAACCCTTCTTCTACTAGAAGGCCATCATCAAACCCCCATTTTAATTTCTAGGCTAAACAGCCTACTTTGTTTAATATTTCCTCCTATAATCTCTTTCTCAAACTCTTAATAATCTTTGTATTTTGTGACTTCTCTGTGACTTGTCATTTATTCTATCTTTGTTACCATGACAATATTACAAGTGAGCCGCACTCCAAGAAATCTGGCTTTGTAAAAATAGAATTTTTAAAGTAAGTTGTGTCATATGACCAATGCACTCAGAGTGCTGAAGTTACTTAAAGGACTTCCGTAGAGGAACAGAAGTTAGAAAAGGACTTGTTTGTTGAATACTTACTGCTCATCTCTAGTGTGATCTGTTCCCTACCTTCCCTAAGTCCTATTTTCTTTATCTGTAAAGTAGGGGCTCACCATCAGCCCCTTTTGCAGTGGTTCTCAATGGTTGGGGTGCTAGGGCCCATTTGAAAATGTGTGGCAGCATTTACAGTCCTGACTGGGGGTAGCCATTGCTGTGTAGCGAGGTGGGGGGGGGGGGGCACAAGAACATAAATATCCTTAAGCGCTGGAGGTGGTTCCTCATAACTAGAAATTGTCCTGTCACAAAATGCTGGTAGTGCCATCACTGAGAAACAGATAAAGCCACTCCTTACACATTTCCCCTAATAAACTAGTGAACACTAGAGGGCGGGACAGGAGTGCTTTATGATGAAGAACAAAACAGTATTCGAAATCCATGACTCTCTGCCCTGTTAAAATAATTTAAAATTTGTTTCCTGCATAATGCTTCATTCCAAAGCATCTGAAATTCTCCTGCTATGTAGAAGGCCTCTGAAAACCTCTGATCAGCTCACCACCCAGGACTTCTCATAATGACTTTAGAAATGGCTAATTGATTTCCACTGTTGTCTGTGTTTCTAAAGTTTTTCTTGACTTTAGCCTAATTAAGTAAGCTGTATTCCCAATAGATTGTATCAGATAGTTCTTTGGATGTATCTGTCTCTTATCCCAGCTGTCGCTGGGCTGGCCAGCTCTGTAAGGGCTCTAAATTCACAGGAGCCTGAGTTGAAAACACCACACCTCCTACCCCTGCCTAGCACATGTTTTCTTCCGCCCCAGAGTTTCCTGCATACACCCAGGCATATGCAACTTGACAATGCAGATCATAGCCAATGGATAAAATCTGCCTCTTTTTTATCCCCTTCCTTCCTAAATATGCAGTCCTGAGATACAGCACATCCTAATTTGTAAGAGCACGACCTTTCGAATCCAGCAATCACTTGCACTTTGCAACAACTGACATATAATGTCCTGTCCTGGCCGGGTTGCTCCGTTGGTTGGAGCATTGCCCTGATACGCCATAGTTGTGGATTTGATACCTGGTCAGGCCACATACAGGAGTCAATCAATGAATACAAAAGTAAGTGAAACTACAAATCAATGTTCTCTCTCTCTCTCTCTCCCCTCCCTTCCTCTCTCTCTAAAATCAATAAAAAATATATAACAATAACATCCTCATTTTGGCTTTCTCTCCTTCCTTGTTTCACCCTCCTTGTCCATCACTCTTCTTCCCTGAGATTGTACTCCTTAATAAAATAAGAGCATATAAACTGTCTGGTTCAGGCTCTGCTTTGGGAGATCCAGGCTAAGGCCTAAGTAAAGTGGAGAATTAAAACCATTTTCTGGTTAATTCAGACCGACTCTTGTAGAGATGAATTTGATTACTTTACAAAACAGGATCCTAAATACAGAAGAACAGCAAAATTGCCCATTGATGAGTATAATGAGCTGTCAATACTGTCCAACCATCACATGACTTTTCTCTTCTAAGCTCACTTTCACATTCTTTGGGGTATCTGTTTCATAGACTCTAACCTGACGCTGTGTGTCACCATTGCTATCACCTTCAACTGACAACCTCACTTCCAATTTAATTGGGAAAATAGAAACCATCAGACTCACACTTTTTCATCATCGTATCATGAGATCAACACACCCATCCGTGCCTGCCCTCATCTCCTTCTTCTCCCCGTTTCATCTGATGAAGAGGCTCTCCTACTGTCAGCCATTCCCTTAATACAGATCTGATTCCCTCTGGCTGTCTCAGGGGCTTGCTTCTATATTTCCCTCTCCTTCTTGTAGTAATAATCCCTCTCACTCTCCTGCATTGATCCCCTTGGAAATCCGAATACTCTCCCATCTTTAAAAGTTCCCTCTTCAAAGCACACTGTCATCCAGCTCTTTCTCCACATCTCTTCCTCTCTCTCTCAAATCTATAAATAACATTTATTTAAAAAGTCACAGAGGTGGAGAAGGTGAGCCAGCTGTGCTCCGTGGGCTCAGGAAATAAGTTATAGAGGCAAAGAAAGGGCCCTTGGAGCTTAGGAGAAAGAAAGGCAGAGAAACCAAGCCTGAGAAAAGACAGGAGTGGGAAAAGGCACGGAGTGGTCAGGAGAAAGAGCTGAGATGGGTCCTTTGTCTTAAGGGGTTTTATCTGAAGGTCTCAGGGGAGGATCTCAACAAAATATTGATCAGCTTTTTGGGTGTGTCCTTTTAAGGTTGTGGTTTCTATTTACTGGTTGGCACCAGGGTAGGGGGAGGGGTCATTAGTAATCACAGCTGGTCCCGATGTCAACTATGGCCTCATCCCACCTGACCTTGCTGCTTTTCTGGGCCTGGAGCTGAAACACAACTGAGGCCTAGATGTTATCTCTAGGGCTTAATGCTTAAGGGAGTGGTTGTGCAAAGGATCATATGAGGCTCTTCTCCAACCCCCTTGTTCCTTCTCTGAGGGGGTCTACCACAGGACTAGTGATATGAAAGATCAGAGGGTCTAAACCCCATGACCAGTGACATGACAGGGGAGGAGAAATTACCCTGGGGGCAAGGTCCCACCCTACAATTGGCCATTGCTAGGCACCCCGGGACTTTCTGCCCTGGTGACCTTTGGTACCTGGCCTATCATTCCTATTCTGCTCATGCCCAACTGCCTACTGCAATATGACTGTAAAGGCTCTTTCCCCTAATTCTTTGATGAAACATACTCCTTCACATAACGACCCTTCCTGGTTAGCTCAGTTCGTTAAGAGCATAGTCCTGAAACAACAGGGTTGCTGGTTCAATCCCTGGTCAGAGCACACACAGGAAGCAACCAATGAATGTACAACTAAGTGGAACAACAAATTAAGCAAGCCCTGGCCAGATAGCTCAGTTGGTTGGAGCATTGTCCCTCCCTTAGCACGGAGATTTGATTCCCTGGTCAGGGCACATAGAGGAGCAGCTCAATATTCCTGTCTCTCTCTCTCCCTGCCTCTCCCCCCATGCCCCCAAAAGAAACAATATGATACGGTGTTGTAGAAAGTGATAGGGTGAGGGCCAGAAGATTTGGGATCTTGTTATTATTATTTTTTTCTGTTTTAAGCAAGCCCCTTAGTCTAAGATAATTTTTAGGATAAAATGAGGTCCAATCTATAATTGAGTCCTTTTGGCTCTAAGGGTTAAAGATTTTAATATATTCAAATAATAATTCTGCTGAGGTGGCTTCTTTCCGTAGCAAAGATGGACACAGACCAGTTTAGCAACTTGTAAATTACAGAGTGCAGGGGTTTAGATTCTATCACCATTCTTCTCATGTAGATATAAGCAAGTAATCTAAAGGTCAGGTAACAAAGTTTAGGCATAATGCAAAGAGCCTCCTAAGCTTTTTCAGATGAAGACTTGTATAGGCTGGCCTGAGAGTGAGCTCTCAGCCTTGTGTTTTGTTTTGTTTTGTTTTTTGGGGTTTTTTTTGTATTTTTCTGAAGTTGGAAACGGGGAGGCAGTCAGACAGACTCCCGCATGTGCCCGACCGGGATCCACCCGGCATGGCCACCAGGGGGCGATGCTCTGCCCATCTGGGGCATTGCTCTGTTGCTACCGGAGCCATTCTAGTGCCTGAGGCAGAGGCCATAGAGCCATCCTCAGCGCCCGGGCCATCCCTGCTCCAATGGAGCCTTGGCTGCGGGAGGGGAAGAGAGAGACAGAGAGGAAGGAGAGGGGGAGGGGTGGAGAAGCAGTGTGCCCTGGCCGGGAATCGAACCCGGGACCCCTGCACGCCAGGCCGATGCTCTACCACTGAGCCAACCGGCCAGGGCCTCAACCTTGTCTTTTTGTCTTTAGCTGTTTCTGTTTGGATGCATCTCTTTGTCTGATATAGAATACTAACTTTGCTTTCTCATTTGTTTATACATTTTAGAAATTTGTACATTTTAATTAGTTACCAAAGCTGACACGTTAATCTTTAATAAAACAATGTATTTTCCAAGTAGTCCCATTATGTGACTGAATTATAAAACATTACCATGAATCGAGCATTTTATTTAACACTTCATGTACATTCTTTTTTTTCTTTTTTGCAAAAGAGACAGACAGACAGGAAGGGAGAGAGATGAGAAGTATCAACTCAGTTGTAGGACTCTAGTTGTTCATTGATTGCTTCCCAGATGTATCTTGACTAGGGGGTGGTGGTGGGGCTCCAGCTGAGCCTGTGACCCCTTGCTCTAGCCAGTGAACTTGGGGTCATGTCTATGATCCCATGCTCAAGCCAGCAACTCCGCGCTCAAGCTGGTGAGCCCACACTCAAGCTGGCAGCCTCGGGGTTTCAAGCCTGGGTCCTCAGGGTCCCAGGTCAATGCTCCATCCACTGCGCCACCACCTAGTCAGGCATGTAAATTCTTTGCTTAGTCTGCACAGGAGCCCTGTAATGCAGGTGCAGCTTATTTTCTGTATCAGAAAACTCGAGAAGTAGCTTGCCCATGGCCACACATGCTCGTTAGTAGTACAGTCTATCTGACTGCACACTATCATGATATCAAGATTAAACAACTGGCCTGACTAGGGTGATGCAGTGGATAGAGCATCGACCCAGAACGGTGAGGTAGTCGGTTGAAAACCCAAGGTTGCCGACTTGAGCGTGAGATCATTGACAGGATCCCAAGGTCACTGGCTTGAGCACAAGGTTGTTGGCTTGAGCCCAGAGTTGCCAGCTTGAGCAAGGGGTCCCTGGCTCGACTTGAATCTTGGATGAAGGTTTCTTTCTGGTGCTACTGCTGGGCCAGGTGTCCCCTGCTGCTTTGGCACTCTTGGGGCTCATTTGCACGCCGCTCTTTCTGCCCTGACTGGTAGAATTGTCATGCCTGGGAATGGAAGAAGTTTTTTCTCTTCCAGCATTTGCATTTGGCTCACAAAGAGCTTTATAAATTATTCCCTGTTGGCTGGGATGACACATTTGCTAGTGAGTCACTGTTCTACTTGACACAATTTTTCTGTCAAAAGATCAGCTTGAGCTCCAAGCTGACTAACTTCTTTCCTACCAGGGTGATTTTACCCCATGGTAATTAGGGATGATCTTTATCTCCCTCACGCCCCCCTTTTTTTGTGTGAGGCTTAACCTCATGCTGGGTTCCACACAAATCACAGCTTAAGTATACTGTATGGTTTTTCAGGAGCCCTAGGACCCACAATGCATATCTGTGAACATCTTGAAGACAATTATTTGTTCTAGGACTTAACAAGAATCAGTGTTCAATTATATTTATTAAATAAATGGATAAATTGATGAAACATAGCTAAGTAAGCATACAGTTATATTTCATAAGAAAACTTGTACATAGCCTGACTGGTGGTGGCACAGAGGATTGAGTGTCAGCCCAGGACGCTGAGGGTCCTGGTTCGAAACCCTGAGGTTACTGGCTGGAGCACAGGCCCATCAGTTTGAGCACAGTCTCACTAGCTTGAGCGCAGGGTTGTAATTTGAGCGCAGCCCAAAGTCCCTGACTTGAGCCCAAAAGTTGCTGGCTTGAAGTCCAAACTTGCAGGCTTAAACCCAACACTGTTGGCTTGAGCAAGAGGTCACTGGCTTGGCTTGAGCCCCCCCTCCCCAGTTAAGGCACATATGAGAAGCAATCAATAAAAAACTAAAGTGAAGCAACTACGAGTTGATTTCTCTCTCTCTTTCTCTTTCCTCACTCTCTCCTTTCCTGTCTCTCTCTCTAAAAAAATAAATAAAGGAGGAATGGAAAAATGTTATACTGAAACATTCATGTATTTAAATATACCTATATAATATGTTTTTATGTATTTTTTAGACATTATGATTTATTTATAAGGCTATATAGTTTTTCAGAAAGTATGACTGTACCTTTGTATGGAAACACTTCTTATTAAAGAATGATTTCCAGACTACATTAGTAACATAATGTGAAGCACTTAAGACAAAAATGAATTTATACCTATATCTCTATCTAGTTAGCTATACCATTTCACCTCACTTTTAATATTTGTCTCAATACTTTTTCTTCATGTTTTTAGTACTAGTAGTAATAAAGCCTGACATATACAGTTTTGAGAATTCATTATAAATATGTCTCCTAAAACACAGAATTTATTAGGTGTTTATACTAAGTCTTTCCACTCTTTGCTAACTAAATGGCTGACTATGAGGACCCCTCTACTGTGCAAAGTGGGGGGCTTCCTGGATGTCTATGTGACTGGAAATCCCAGAACCACATGTGGTGGCTCTAGCTTACATAAATTTCCAAAATTTTTATAAACAGAATTCTGTCCATAAATAACATATAATCATATATAATGTATATAAACATATCAATGTTTATATGAATGGTAAATATGATCTGAAATTAAAGAGCATGCCTCAGAAGTCAAATCACTGCCAAATCTTAGCATTAAACTAGGAATTTACTAAACTATCCCACTGAAGAATTTTGATCATTTTAATGGTAAAAATAATGTAATAATGGTATATCTTCTCAGAAAAATTTTTTAATTTATTCATTTTAGAAAGGAGAGAGAGAGAGAGAAGAAGCAGGAAGTATCAACTCCCATACGTGCCTTGACCAGGCAAGCCCAGTGTTTCGAACTGGCGACCTCAGTGTTCCAGGGCAACACCCCATCTACTGCACCACCACAGGTCAGGCAGAAATTATTTTTTAAATAACTCTTTAATACAGTCATTTTTGTCTACCAAGGATTTCCACATTCATTATCTCATAGTATTCTTATGTCAATCCAGTATATAAGGTCTGTTTCTCATTATCAAGTTGGGAGCTGAGGTTTAGGAAGCAATAGCAACTTGCTTGAAGTCACACAGCTACTTAGTGACAGATTTGGGATTCAAATTGCTAATTTTATTTGCAGTAATATTTCACTGTGCCATTTTTTTAAAAAAATCAGAAATATCTTGCATGTGCCAGACAGAATTCCATGACCTCATAGGTGGATATAAAATCAAAGAAGGTATAATGATATTACCAAAAAGTTCAAAAAGAGCAGAAAAACCACCCACAGACATTAGAAGGGATCCTTCTGGACATTTTTATTTTATTGTGTATTAGAGTTTTCTAAATATATTTTATTATACATGGTTTATTGACTCACTTATTAATTCAGTATACATTTTGGGGGTTATTTGTTATTGACAAGGCACTGAGCTGAGCACTATGAGAACTGTAAAAACGAGTACAATATAGTGACAGGTCTCATGACACGTGTAATCTCCAAGCACACACATAACTATAATAGCAGGCAGAATGTTATAAACGCCACACCAGATGTGTGAGTGCAGCATTACGAGAAATTAGTATAGAAAAGGGGGAGAACATAACTTTTATTTTTATATATTGATATGGTATTACTCTTGTAATGATAATATAAAAAGGATTCATTTGTTTGTTTATTTTTTAAAGAATAGAGATTGTCAGGTTCATGGAAGAGAAACAGAGGTATGAAAGTGGCCATGGAAAGTCAGGAGAATACAGGCTGACTTCTTTTCCTCTGCCCAGTGAATCAACAGGAGAAGGAAAAGTATCTGGCTTCCCCAGCAAAGTTCCAAGGAAATTATGTTACCTGGGAAAGCTAGGTTTCAATTACGATATGCAAGTGGAAGAATTTTTAGGGCTATGGAGGGGGGTCAGTGATTCTGGCTATCATCTTGTACAACCTCCCCATTTTAAAGTGGAAGAAACTGAAGCACATATCACTGGAGATAGTTGCCCAAGATCACAAAATCAATTTGGAATAGAAACAACTCATATTCATGTTTCCTGACTCCATACTGTGCTCACTGATTATTGGCAACATGTAGAATACTGTCTGAGTCATAACCAGAGTTAGATTATCTTTATGGGATATCTAGAGTTACACCTTATACATAATAGATATTCACAATTCTTTACCAGGTGAATAAAAAATTAAATTGGTATACAAGTTATTTGATGTTATAAGGACAAATAAAATTATATCTATATTATATAGCTATCTGTCTCCTGGACACCCTGAATAACTAATAGACATTTCAAATTTTACATGTACAAACCTGAATTCCTATCTTCCCTCCCCAGACCTCCTTTGCTCTCAGTCTTTCTCATCTTCTATGGAAGGCAACGCCATTCTTCTAATTACTCAGGTTAAAAATCTAAGAGTTATGTTTGATGTCTCTCTTTTTCTTCTACCACTTTTCCATTTTGTCAACAAATTCTGTTAGTTCTACCTTTAAAATATCTCCAGAATCTGAACTCTCTCTCCACCTTCTCGGCTACTACCACCTTAAATCCATCCACAACATCTCTCACCTGGATTTCTACAGTCGTCTCTAAACTAAACTCCCTGCTTCTACATTTGCCTACCCTCAGTCTATTCTCAAAACAGCCAGAGTCAGTCTTTTAACACTTAAGTCATCACTCCTCTGACCCCAGCTCTAAAATAGAATTTTATTTCACTCTGAATAAAAGCTAAATTCCCTTCAAGGGCGCAAATGTTTATAGCAGCATTATTCATAACAGCCAAGAGGTAGAAACAACCCAAATGTCACCAAATGGATAAACAAAAAGGTAATATAGCCATACAATGGAATAATACTTCGTAAAAAAAAAAGTTAAATACTAATATATGTTACAACTTGAATTAACATTGAATATATTATCCTAAATGAAAGAAACCAATCACAAAAAAATAATATAGTGCATGACTCCATTTATATGAAATGTCAAGAATAAGTGAATCCATAGAGACAGAAAATAGATTAGTGACTACCTAGAGCTGGAGGAATTGAAGGAAACAGGTAGTGATTGAAAATGGGTCAAGTTTTATTTTGGAAGTGATAAAAATGTTCTAAAATTGATTTTGGATTTGATTGCACATCTTGGTGGATATATTTAAACCACTTTAAGTGCATTTTATGGTATGTGAATTACATCTCTATAAAGCTATTTTATAAAATTGAAGGTAATACAAGGGAGGGAAAGAACATAACAAAAGGGAAAATATATGTAAAGACCACATATTGGGAAGGAATTTAATGTCTATAAAGAACAGAGGGAAAGCCAGTGTCCCTAGAGTGTATGGTCAAGATGAGAAATTAGCTGGAGAGTTAGATAATGACCACAGTATGAATGATTTTTAATTTTATAGTAAGCCTTAAAGAAATTTTTTAAAGGAATTAATCAGGTACCTATAGCCAAAGCAAATTTCCATTTAAAAAATCATCCTGGGTGGTCTGTAGAGAATTAGAAGTGAACAAATGTAGAACTAGAGATATCAAATAAAAAGTTATTACAGTAGATGAGGAAAAAAGAACGGTTAGATTGAACACAGAGATAGATGGATTAGAGGGTATACTTTGGAGGGAGAATCAATGAAAATTAGTGACTGGATGTAGGGCATGAAGAATGGAGTAGATGAGTAGATGGAGATTCCATTTACTTAGATGGGGACACCATGGGGAAGAGCGTTTTTTTGTGATGTAGTTCTGGATATGCTAAATTTGAGATGCATTTGACAATAACCAAGTAGACATACATAGATAGTATGATAAATAATTTAGATTGGGTTCAGATATTGGTTCTGCCATTTACTACCTATGTGACATTGAGAAAAGTTATTTTTTTTCCTGATTCCTTTATTTCTTAATGAAGCTAATAATAACTTTTAATAGGCAAATAATAACCTGTTGGGTTATTACAGCTTGTTGGTTAAGAGCATAGATTTTGGACCCCTACTGACTGATATGGATCCTGGCTCTACCATGACTACAATTGTGTGACTTTGAGAAAGTTACTTAATCTCTTTGAATCTTATTTGCTTAACTCCCAAATGGGGATAATAGTAGCACCTAGGTCATTTGGTTGTTAAATAGTATATGCATTAAATAATACATGCTAAGTGCTTTGGGCTTGGCATAGAGTAAGTTCAACATAAGTAGTTAGCTATTATTATTACCTCACAGGGTTAACATGAAGAGATGATATAATGCATATGAACAAAAGCAGTGTTTAGTAGACTCAAAAATACTTACTAAAGTTTCCTTTCTTATTTCTTCACCTGAATTCTGTACTAATGGAACTTTTAAGTTTTATCCAAGTTAGATGAATCTGAGACACTCTCTCAACATAGGGAACACCACTAAATTGCTCAACAGTTTAAGATGGGAGATAAAGGCCAGTTAATATTGCCAGATGAGAAGAAAATGGAGACAGGATTGTCTAAGAGGAGAGGAACAGGCCAGACTGGGGGGATAGAATGCAATCAGCAAATATGAAATTCAACTTAGACAGTAAAATACCTGAGAAAAGTGAATTTGGTGTGGGACTTCGGCCGCTAAGGGACGAAACCCCAGAGCTGTGTCTTTTACCTAATGAATAATAACAAAGTAGTCTTCCTCAAGTGAGAACTCTGATTCAACAGTATCTAAAATTATCATTACCTCTCCCTGAGGCCTTGGTCTCTGCCTTCCCAGCTAGTCGCTCACTCTCTCACTCTCTCACTCTCTCACTCACTCACTCATTCACTCATTTACTCAAGAAATATCTGCTAAGTGCCAAGCACTTGGAAGGCTAATGGGCAAAAAAGACAGAAGTTCTTATTCTATTGGAGTATGCAGT
Organism: Saccopteryx leptura; assembly: GCF_036850995.1. Taxonomy (NCBI): domain Eukaryota; kingdom Metazoa; phylum Chordata; class Mammalia; order Chiroptera; family Emballonuridae; genus Saccopteryx; species Saccopteryx leptura. The sequence continues at coordinate 130,242,018 of NC_089505.1, read as the reverse complement.
CTGGTGAGGAAGACGGGAAAGAAACAAACAAGCCAGGGCACCGGGAGAGATGTGGCCATGGTGAAAAAAACAAAGGCCTAAAGAACATTCCAGCAGAAGGAACATTTAGTGCACAGGTCTGTGTCTTCCTGTCCCTGCCCGGCTGTATCACATTTCCCCACCCTCTAACATTTAAAGAAAGGAAAGGTTTCTGTGGAACTGAAGAAAATAATGCACTCAGGAACTCAATGTATTAGTTTCTTAGGGCTGCTTTAACAGATTAGTACAAACTGGGTGTCTTCATACAATAAAAATTTGTTCTCTCACAGTTCTGGAGGCTGAAGTTCCAAAGTCCAAACTCTGGCAGGAGCACTCTGCCCCCAGGGCTGTAGGAGAGAGCCCATTCCTCCCCTCTTCCGCCTTCCGTACACCCCAGCATTTCTGGGCCCATCACTGCAATCTCTGCCTCCATCTTCACATGGTCTTCTCTTGTGTTTGCACGACTTTCCTTCTGTCTCTTACCAGGATATTTTAAAATTAAATTTAGGTTCCACCTTGGAAATCCAAGATGATATCATCTCAAGATCCTTAACAATTATATATGCAAAGATCTTTGTTCAAAATGAGGTTATATTTAATTTCTGGTGCTTAGGACATAAACATATCTTATTTGGAGGGGGGGAGAGTTACTATTCAATCCACTACATTCAGTAAAGGTGTTTTAGTTCTCCATTGCTTTGACATAGAATTCCTCACATTCCCCATCTTTTCTTTTCCAAGATAAAAGGTTGTCTTTTAGAAGTGTTTTTTTTTTTTTGCGGGGGGAGGGATAGGGTACAGGAGGATGGCATTGTCTATGCAGAAGTAAGGTAGATAACTAAGAATTATCTGAGGTATGCCTGACCAGGCGGTAGCGCAGTGGATAGAGCATTGGCCTGGGATGCTGAGGACTCAGGTTCAAAACTCTGAATTGACTAGCTTGAACACAGGGTTGCCAGCTTGAGCATGGGATCATAGACATGACCCCGTGATCACTGGTTTGATCCCAAAGGTCGCTGGCTTGGAGCCCAAGGTCACTGGCTTGAGCAAGGGGTCACTGGCTCAGCTGAATCCCCCCAGTCAAGGCACATATGAGAAATCAATCAATGAGCAACTAAAGTGCCACAACTATGAGTTGATAGTTCTTATCTCTCTCCCTTCCTGTCTGTCCTTATCTGTCTCTCTCTCTTTTTCACACACACACATACAAAAAAATATCTGAGTTAGAGATGTTCGTATGACCATAGCCATTAATGTGATCCAACAGCAAGATTGGGCTGGTATTTGTTTCGGAGTTGGGACAACAAAGTGTGTTAAATTTCCAGAATGATTATTATTTTTAAGTTATTTTTTACTTATTAATTTTTTTTGAGAGAGAGAGAAACATTGATCTGTTGTTCCACTTTATTTATGTATTCATTGGTTGATTCTTTTATTTGTTGTGCCTGGGAATTGAACCTGCAACCTTGGTATATTGGGATGATGCTCTAACCAACTGTGCTACCCAGCCAGGACTACAGAATAATTACTAACTCTGTTGACCAACATAAAATAGATAATTTAATCAATGTTAACAATCTGGAAAATTAAAAAAATTCACTCATTTTTCTCTTTTCCCATTCATACCATACATAACTATTTTCTTTCTCATTCATACTTTTGCTACCTTATTATGGCTTAAGTCTATATAACATACATGCAGTAAAGTGCAAAACCTTTATGTTCACATATTAATTTCACACAATTACACTTTACATAAGTATGATATATACCCATGTAAGCACCATTCAAATCAAGCACTCAGAAGGCTTCCTCTTGCCTATGCCCAGTTAATAACCCCCTCCCCATAGGTGACCACTATTCTGAATTCTATCACTATTGACTATTTATTTTTCAATTTCTTAAAAAGTAATATAGTATGCACTCTAGTGTTAACTTCTTTATTTACAATTATGTCTACAATTATGTCATCCATGTTCTTCTGTGTAAGTATAGTGCATTCTTTTTCATTGCTGCATAGCATTCCACTATATGAGCTATCATAATGTATTTAACCATTCTTCTTTTGAATGGTTAAACTTGTGTTGCTTCCATTTGTGAGCTACCATGAATAAAGTCACTATAAACCTTCTTGTATTTGTCTTTTTGTTGAACATATGTCTTCATCTTTTTTGGGCATAGCCCTAAGAGTAGAATGGTTAGGACTTGGATATGAATGTGTTTAGTTTTAGTAGATATTGCCAAATAATTTTCTAAAGTAGCTATACCAATTTTCATTCCAGTTGGTCCATATCTTTACCAACACTTGATAATGTCAAGATTTTTAATTGTAGCCATCTTGATAGGTATATAGTAGGGTTTTATTGTGGTTTTAATTTATATTTTTCTAATGACTATAATTTTGAGCACCATGTCCTATGCTTATTGGCCATTTGTATATCCTAACTTGTAAAGTACTTATTCAAGATTCTCTCTTTTAAAGTTTTGGGGGATTGTTTATATATATATATATATATATATATTTTTTTTTTTTTTTTGTATTTTTCTGAAGCTGGAAACAGGGAGAGACAGTCAGACAGACTCCCGCATGCGCCCGACTGGGATCCACCCGGCACGCCCACCAGGGGGCGATGCTCTGCCCCTCCGGGGCGTCGCTCTGCCGTGACCAGAGCCACTCTAGCGCCTGGGGCAGAGGCCAAGGAGCCATCCCCAGTGCCCGGGCCATCTTTGCTCCAATGGAGCCTTGGCTGCGGGAGGGGAAGAGAGAGACAGAGAGGAAGGAGGGGTGGGGGTGGAGAAGCAAACGGGCACTTCTCCTATGTGCCCTGGCCGGGAATCGAACCCGGGTCCCCCGCACGCCAGGCCGACGCTCTACCGCTGAGCCAACCGGCCAGGACCTGATTGTTTATATTTTTATAATTGATTTGTACTTCTTTATATATTCTAAATATAAGTCCTCTTTGTGGATATATGTATTTTTCTAATCTGAACTAACTGCCTTTTCACTTACTTGTGCATTTTAGCAGTAAGAAAACTTCTGTAAATATTTTAGAGTTTGTAGGCCATGTGATCTCTGTTGTAACTACTCAACTCTGCCATTGTAAGTACACAAGCAGCTGCAGACAGACATATGTTAAATGAATAAACATGGCTGTGTTCCAGTAAAAATTTATCTATGGACAATAAAAATTTGAATTCCATATACATTTCACACATCACAAAATATTCTTCTTTTGATTTTTTTTCAACCATGTTAAAATGTAAAAACCATTTTGAGCTCACAGGCTGTACAAAGACAAGTACTGGGCTGAATTTAGACAACAGGCCAGAGCTTGTTACCTTGAATGTGTTTATAAATATAAGTTTTTTGTTTCTTTTCATTTTATTTTGTTTTGTTTTAGAGAGAGAGAGAAAAAAGGAGAGAAAGAAAGGGAAAGACTGATTTGCTCTTTCTCCTATTTATGTGTTTATTGGCGATTCTTGTATGTGCCCTGAACAGGGATCGAACCTGCCACCTTGGCATATTGGGTTGACACTCGAAGCAAATGATCTATCCAACCAGGGCTAAATATAACTTCTTAATTTTAATGAATTCCAATTTACATCTCTTTTTTGTCATTAATATTTTCTATTCCTGTATAAGAAATCTTTGTCTACCCAAAGGTCATAACTGTGTTCTCCTGTTTTTATTCTAAAAGCTATATTTTATCATTCACATTTATGTCAATAATCTATATGGGATTAAGTTTTGTGTACAGTGTGAAGTAGAGGTTTTACACTTTTGTTTGTATGTATTCAAGTTATTATACTATATATCTGTTTCAACTATATTATGCAGCTATGACTTAACTGCTCTGTAAAACTTTCCCTGATGGCCCTATGTGGAACTTATAACTCTCTGTTCATCATTCATTTAACAATTACTTTTGGAAGACTTATTACATACCATGCTAGGCACAAAGGTTTGTCTTTTGTTTGAAGGACATATAGTCTTTTGAAGAAAACAAGTTTTTACAGTAAAATGTAATACATGCCACAAAAACATGGCAAGTGATTTGTTTACACTTTTTTCCTAAAAATGAGTCATTTGAAGAAAGGAATCATAAGTTTTAATTTGATTATCTCTTGCAGCTAGCATGAATTCTAGTATGGACTAGGTGTTCATGAAAATTTGATGAATGGTTAAATGAGTGAATAAACACACACACATATTCAGTGAATAAACACACACAGTGAATATTTATACAGAGAGGTGTATATAAAGGAGTTATATGTGAATAACACACATAAATGTATAGATATGCATGAATGCACACACATGTGTACCCTTGCGCGCGCGTACGCACACACAGACACACACACACACCTTTTAACCTTCCTCCCAGACATGCACAGCTAAAGTACCACTTGGGGAAACCACTAATCTTTCCCTTGTGTCAGAGAACAAAATTTGTTCAGTCTAGATCAGTGATTTTCAACCTTTTCCATTGTATGGCACACATAAACTAATTACCGAAATTCTGCTGCACACCAAAATATATATATGTTTGCAAATATATCATAGGTATAATTTTGATTCATTCAAATCAGATGACTATTGTTGTGTTGACTATTGTCATTCTTTTTATTTGACAATCTAAGTGAAAAGAGGTCATTGCCCCTGACTAAATAGTCAGTTATTGAATGTTTTAAAAATTCTTGCAGCACACCTGGGTGCCATGGCACACCAGTTGAAAATTGCTGGTCTAGACAAATGATTAAAGTCTTGGTGGTTCTTATATCACATTCAAATACAGGCTCTATCATTAAGAAGCCACATAATCTTAGACTGGTTACTTAACCAAAAGTTGTCCCAGTAACCTCATTTATAAAATAGGAAAGCCTTCCTCATAGAGTTGTTTAGAATATTAAATGAATTCATACACATATAGTAATTAGAGCACTAAATGCTCAATGAGGACAGCGTTTTTGTCTGCTTTGTTCATTGCCATATTCCTAGTTTTTAGAAGAGTGCTTGGTACATAGTAGGTGCTCAGTAAATATCTGTTGCAAGGATGAAAAATACATAGATCAGGAAATTTTCAATAACTGTTGTATTATTATTTCATATATGATATAAAAGTTGTGAATTCTTATCCCAACTATTCTGCATACTCAAATTATGACTTTTCACTTTGGGAGTCATTTTTTTACAAGGACACAAGGTGGCAGCATCCGTCTCCTTTTGAATTATCAGTCCCACTCTTGTTTGACCCATTCTAGAGACAAACTGCAACATCTCTATTTGCAAATTCATCTATTCCAGATTCTGTTTTTTATTTAAACGAACTACATTCATTGTTTGAATTCTTATAAGGTTATCTCTTAACTACCCTAATTTCTAACTAAAGAAATGATTACCGGCTTGCAGAAAAGTAAAAACATTCACATGAATGGAGGCTGTTCTACACTAACACTACTTTTTTTTGTGTTCTTCAAGCTCCCTTTTGGTAAAAAATAAAGGCTTGGCAAATAATGAACTCAAAATTTCTGTTTCAGTGACACAAGATGCAACAATGTTGTTTCTTTCCAAGTCTACAGACAAGATAAAACAAAATAAAACTTATCCTCTGTCTTTTAAATAGACTTGAGGCTAATTCTGTAGTCCCTCTAAATTACTCTGAAACTACTGTTGAGAAGCTGAAATTTCTGAGCACCTTTGAGGGTGAGACTAACCTTGCGGTGTACAGAAAAGAATTTGGGTTTAGAAATTGAGAGACTTGTATTCTACTGGTGCTTCAGGAATCTCTACAAACTTCTCATCTTCACAGCATTCTGTATATTTATTTCTAAAACATGGATGAACAACACAGAAACTGTAAAGGGCTCTAGTTTATACTGAGTGACTAAGGTTAGAATCATTTCCATTTTATCTATAGGGAAAACCAGTTCTAGCCAGTACCATGGGCTTACCTCAGTTTTCTCATCTATAAAACAGGCTAATGATAGCAACCCCACCTACTTCAGTGAGGTGTAAGGATAAAATAAGATAATAGGAATGAAATGCCTTTAAAATGAAAGTGCTCTCACTTGCATAAGGTTATTAGTTTAAGTAAATGGCTATTCTTGAGTTTCACAAACAATCCTGAAGAAAACAGTATGTAACTAAATTGTCTAAAAAACAAAGCATGTTTGATGTACTACCTTCAGAAATCTCAAGAAATTGCACATTTAAAAGAAGATAGGAATAAAGATACTGAAAGTATTATTGCATTTGGTGAAGAATGAATAAAATTAAATGATGAGCATTATGTGGAGTATGTAGTCAGTAATTGATAAATGCTTTTTGTATGTTTGTATTTAAATTAGGGGTACTGTGTTCTTCTGCAGCACATATATGAAATTTGGTGTATTGAGAAACAAAGTGTTCAGTCAAATATAGTAACATTCAGCTAACATTTGTTAACTGCTCTGTTATGTACCAGCCATTTTCAAATATATTATTTCATTTTCAATATTATAGTTCCCTGCACCAGAGAAAAACAGCCCCATTTAAAAGACAAGGAAACTGAGGTTCAGAGAAGTTGCTCAGCTTGCCTCAGGTCAAACAGCAGATCTGAGGTAGACCTCACACCCTCTGCTCTTTCCTGTCTTTTATCAAGAGGATGACTGTGGAGGCCTCTATTCAGTCCTCTGAGAGCACTCATGATGGAGTCCAACAACAGCAGCAAGCCAGCAGTTTTTGTCTAGTAAAAAACAGAGGTGGAATGTAAATGTAAAACCAGAGGTTTTAAAGAACATGGATAAATGAGTAATTAGTAGCTCAAACTCATTTGTCTTCTTAGAATTTCAGTGGCTTGGGAAACTAGGGCTTTGACCTTTGGACTATACAACTTTATGTACAGAGAACTCAGTTATATCTCCCTTAAGTAGTTTCAGAGCCAATTCATGCCTTTCAAAATTAAAAAAAAAAATTAGTTATTGAATGATAGTGGTCAAAAAGAAAGAAATAAAATTATGAGGAAACAAAAGAGCTCTGACATAAAGGCCATTTACCTGACCTATGGTGGCACAGTGAATAAAGCATTGACTTAGAACGCTGAAGTCGCCAGTTCAAAACCCTGGGCTTGCCTGGTCAAGGCACATATGGGAATTGGTGCTTCTTGCTTTTTCCCTCTTCTCTCTCTCTCTATCTCTCTCTCTCTCTCTCTCTCTCTCTCTCCTCCCCTTCTCTAAAATGAATAAATAAAACATTTTAAAAAATGAAAAGGAAATAAAGGCCATTTATATCTGATGGGAGGTGTTAGTATTTAAGAATGATGGCTGTTGCTACCACAGAACAATATTTTTAATTTAATTTTTAATATTAAGGCATTTAAATGTCTTAATATGAAAAAGGTATTTATCCCCACTGATGCTACAGTTTTTATACAGACTAGTTTAATGATCTGGATGCCATTTTAGTTGTAAATTTTGGTAGGCTCTGTTTACTGGGAGGAATTTTAATTAGTAAATTACTTTGAAATGACACCATTCTAAAATATCAAGTTTGTTCTGTGGCATTTTACTTGCTCGTTTGATTGTTCAATTTTAGGTTTTATAGCAGAGAAGCCTTCACATTTATGTATCTGGTAGGCTATTTTATTTCCTGTTATTGAAAGAATGGTATTGACACTATATTTATGGATTGTTCAAGTCAATTTCAATGAGTCTTTGCAGTGTTCTCTTCCCTCAAAGAGTTATCCAAATATACGAGTTTGCATACAACTCTGTGCACCAATTAACACTATGATCTTTTTGTTATGAAAAAAAAATATTGACCTATACATAGACCCTTTTAAATGGAAATATAACTCTCTTTTAAACAGCCAATAATTTTCTCTTTCATTTGCTCATGGAATAGCAGGTTTTTATCCTTCTTAATAATTAGCTGAGTTTAATTTAGAGCACCTTAAAGCAAAATGAGTTCCCAATGTGGTAAGCAGTTAGAGACACACAAGCAGAGGAAGGACAATGGGCTAGATACAGACGGTCACAAGGACAGAAAGCCCCAGGTGCTTAGCTTAGCAATGGGCAAAAACTGGAAGACAGGCACCTCATCCCTAGGGTGACCTTTCCTCCCCCAGCATATCGCCAGTCATGTGGTTTAAATCCCCTGACCTTTCATATCGCTATCTTAGATCCCCTCGGTGGAGAAACAAGGGGCCGGAAAAATAGCCTCGTATGACTCCCATACAAGCCCTTGCGCGATTATTCCCTTAAGCATTGGGGCCTCAGGACAATGAAGCTCTGACCCGCATCAAATAACCTTAGGAACAAAGGCTCTGGTCTGTTGACCCTGGAGACAGAGTTTGGTCAAACTAGAGATGACATTTAGGCTACAGTTGTGTTTCAGCTCCAGGCCCAGAAAAGCAGCAAAACCAGACAAAGTGACACCATGGCTGACATCAGGACCAGATTGGATAACTAACAGCCCCCTGCCCAATCAGTGGAGACCACAACTCTGAAAGGACACACCTGAAGAGTTGATGGATATGCTATTGAGATCCTTCCCTGGGACCTCCCCTAAATTCCTCACCTTAAAAACACTGAGAACCAGGGACCCAGAACAGCTTTCTCTATGGGACACAACTGCACCTTTCCCACCACCTTCCTAGGAATGTTTTCCTTGCCTCACTCTTTCTCCTAAGCTCCAAGGGCTCTTCTTTTGCCTCTGTAGCTTATTTCTTGAGCCATTTCTTCTACAGCTCACTTCTTTTACATCTGTGACTTTGTAAATAAGTTTTTCCTTATATTTGAGTCTTGGCTCTGAATTCTTTCTTAGCCAGAACTCAGGTACCGAGGTTGCTGAACTGAGGTCCGATCTGACTTCATTGGTCTAACATCTGGTGCCATTTTGCTATCAGCATAGTATTCAATCCAGTGCCAGCTAAGTTAACAATCTTGCCCTGTAACTTGAAAGAAACCAACAAGGATTGCTGAGTTATAATACATTTAACGATAGTAAAAGTCTGGCTTTTAGTTTTAAATTAATAAATGTCATTTCACAGATAATGAAAAGAGAGGTAACTATAAAATTCAAATAATAGAACAGAGTTGTGCCCTGGCTGGTTGACTCAGTGATAGAGCATCAGCCTGGTGTGTGGAAGCCCGGGATTCAATTTCCGGTCAGGGCACATAGGAGAAGTGACTATCTGCTTCTCCACCCCTCCCTCTCCCCTTCTCTGTCTCTCTGTCTCTCTCTTTCCCTCCTGGAGCCATGGCTCAACTGGCTGGAGTGAGTTAGCTTCCAGTGCTGAGGATGGCTCCCTCAGGCACTAAAAAAAAATATGGCTCTGTTACCAAGCAATGAAGCACTGCTCCCAGATGGGCAGAGCATTGTTCCCTAGTGGGCTTGCCGGGTGGATCCCGGTAAGGGCACATGCAGGAGTCTGTCTCTGCCTCCCCTCCTCTCACTAAAAAAAAAAAAAAAAAAAAAAAAAAAAAGAATGGAGTTGTATACAGTAGAATATAAGTGGCCTTCTGAGTAGTACAGATGCCATAAGGACTTTTCGGGCTCTAAGAAGGCATAGAGCAGAGTGGGGTGTAGTTTCAGGAAGGCCATCACTTTTAGATGGAAATTCCAAAGGTATGGTTTGATAACTTAGAACTTGAAGAATGATTATAATCGCAAAGAAAGTTAGACAGGCAAGGGAGAGACACTGGAGTCCCTAAATTCTTTTAACAATGTCAATAATGGTAAAAAATCAGCCTTGTATTGTTTCTGTTACTTCAATATTTCAAGAGAAGGAATTTCTCACTGAAAAGCTATCTAAGGAATCTGTTCTGTCCGTTACCCTGGCTTTTACTTGCTGCTATTTTTCTTTCTTTCTTATGTGCAGTATCCCAGCTTTAGCACTGTCTTGGAGAGTCACTTACTCTAACTCCCAGAGGACAGCACTTTGGCCTTTCTTTATCAGCCCCACTTATTGTTATTCAGTCTGGACTTGAGCTTAATCCAGCAGCCACTAAGCCGTGTGCCAGGTACTGGGGATATGCTGTGAAACTGATAATTTATAGAGTGGACTAGTCTTTACTAACTACAACACCAATCAGACTGTGATAAGCGTTACCAGAGTGCTATAAACAAAGTGTCGAAGATGAAGTTAAATTCTGTCCAGGGGTCAAGAAAGGGCTGAGAGAGGAGGTGGCATTTCAGAGGACCGTAAAGCAAGAGCACTATTTTGAGAGCAAGAGAAGGGATGGACGTGCTTTAGAGGCAGAGGGAGTAGGAAGGCAAGGGTGTGGAATATAAAAAGACTGTTTGAAAATGGGCAAGTGGCTGATGGTGTCTGGATATAAGGTTATGGAACCCCATAACAAGTCAGTGTAAATGTATTATAAAGCTACAGGATGCATTAAAAGAGACATCTGGAAGAAATGTTCATTTATTGTCCACTGTGTGCTTAGCTCTCTTCTAGGCACTATAGAGAATATAAAGGAAGGTCCTTGCCCTTGCCCTGGGAATGTTTTACCTGGAAAAAATATTAAGTGATTATGTCACACAAAATAGTTTAAAAATAAAATGACAATCTAAGGTAAAGCTTAGACTGCCCCAAAACTCAAGTTAAATCTGATACCTCCTGCGCCACCCCCCCCACCCCCCACCCCACACTATAGGTGGCACTGAGGCCTGCTGAACTAGCACAGGGGCTTGAGGGCTCGGGCCTCCTTCACTCCAGACACAGGAGTAAAGCTCAGGGAACCCATACACGGCACTTCCTGTGTACCCGGCACTGTTCTAGGGCTTACATGGACTAACTAACTAAATCTACACAATTACTCTATTTGGGAGAGTTATCATCTCCAGTTTACATGTGGGGAAACTGAGGCACGGCCAGGAATAAAATCTATGAAGTCCAGCTCCTGAGTTCTGCAGTCTTTTTCATATTACTGTCCCCAGAATCTAGCACAGTGTATAGTGCTGGGTGTTAAGATCTTCAAGAAACCAAAGACAGTTTTTCCCTGAATATTTTCAGGATAATGCAATTCAAATAGAAATAAAGACTTGGGGGTGCGGGGTGAGGGAAGGCCCAAAAGCTTCAAATTTGTGAGGAGAAGTACATTTCAGCTGTGAAGACTTAACTTTTGCCTGACCCCAGGCCAGCGAGAAAATGTTCCATATATATGAAAATGTGTATATATTCCCCCCCTCCCCTTTTGTGACAATCTGATGTTTCTGAACGCTAGGGGCTCCCTGATTCTCTGGTTTGAAAGTAACTTTTCCTTTTAGTTTTTTTTTTTTTTTTGGAAGGGGGTGGGGGAAATGTGGCCTTAATTATCCTACGTCTTAGGCAGTTTAAGGAAGGGGCTGTGCTTTCTGAATCCCTTCAGAGCCAAGTGAGGAGGTACCTCTCGTTCTCTCTCTCTCTCTTTTTAAAGGACCTCGTGAAATAAAAGTGCAGAAAACAAACCCAAGGCGATCACAACAGCAGCCGCGGCGGCAGCAGCAACAGCAACAGCAGCGGCAGCAGGAGGAGGAGGAGGAGGAGAAGGAGGAGGAGGAGGAGGAAAAGTTGGAGTTGGGGCAGGCGCTCCGGAGTGGCTGGGCTGCGCGCAGCTCCCATTCATTAAGTCACCAGCTGCGGAGGAAGGTGGCCCATTGCCCGCGCTCCCCACTCGCTCCCTCGCGCTCGCAGACACACGCCACCCCGGCGCGTCCCGAGCAGGGCAGCTCTGCAAAAGTTTCTGCTCGGGATTTGGCTCCCTTCCCCTTGGACTTTCGAACAATTTGGGGCTGATAGAGCAAAGAAGGCAGAGGCACCCAAAAGGGAGCAGAAAACACCACCGTCTGTGTTGGAAGCAGGCAGCGAAGCCGCACTCGCGCTGTCGCTTCCCAAACCTGGGCCGACCCGCCACTCTCCCGAGCAGCCTCGGCCAGTTAGCGACCCCGGCGTCCGGGTGTTTGGCTGCTATTGCGGGGCGTCTTCGCGGGGCGGGAGGCTCGCGCCGCAGCCAGCGCCATGCAAAACTACAAGTACGACAAGGCGATCGTCCCGGAGAGCAAGAACGGCGGCAGCCCGGCGCTCAACAACAACCCAAGGAAGGGCGGCAGCAAGCGGGTGCTGCTCATCTGCCTCGACCTCTTTTGCCTCTTTTTGGGTGAGCCCAGCCCCGCTGTCCCCCGGCCCCTGACCCCTCCTCGCTCGGCGCGGGTCCCAGCCCGGCGGGGTGCCTGCGCGCGGGGCTCCGCACTTCCTCGCTGGCGCGGGGCCGCCAGCTCGCTGCGTCTCCGGGCACCGCCGCGCTGTCAGCCCCGGGAGGCCCCCACCGCCTTCTCGGGGGAGATTTCGCTTCCCTCGGGCCCCCTGGCCCGAGCCCTCCCCGATCCCATCGACTTCCCGGCCTGCACATGAATATTTGGGCGTGCTTAGGCTTTCGCGGGCAACTGTAAACCAGCTCTTTAAAAGCCGTCTCCACTTGGAAGCCCAGGTGGAATCCCACGGAAGATGTGGGTTCATCCTCTTAGAATAGGGGAAGCTGGCTGAACCATGCTTTTAGACCCAGCACGTTGCTTGTTGCTCTCCATCCAAATAAAATGGATGTGCTTGGAGCGCCGGCTCCTGCCTGGAGCCGAGCTGCCTTCCCCTGACTGTATGTAAACAACCAACCCCTTCCGCCGTTGCTGCCCCGGCCGGGCTGGACCTGCAGGCTGGCCTTTCCACTCGCTCCTCTCCTCAACGCCTCCTAGGGGTTTGGAAGGTGCTCTAGGGGCTTGATGCGGGTACCCATTCTATAGTTATTGTTTAGGCGCCTGCTGTGTGCCAGGTGGTCATTTAAAGTAGCCCTTTTCTTGACTCCTGCAGCTCGCGTGAGTAGCCCCATCACACCGATGAGAACTCTGAGACAGTGAGAAAGAGCAAACCGCCGTCAAGTTTTGGGACCACAATTAATGCACCCCAGAAGGTTGAGGCCATAGTCCACTTCTGTTTATCAAAGTAGTTGGAGGATCTGTGGGAGTGAAAGGAATTGGAGTGGGAGAGGATTTATGAACTCGGTGCAGGGAGGGAAAACGCTACTGACACGAACCTACAGGAGTTCCAAGGTTGAAGTCAGCCTAGAATTTTTTTTAAAAAAAACGAATCATGGTGTAATGGAAAGCACACAGGACTTGTCATCAGAACACTGCCCCTCTGCCAGTTGTTGGGTGTGCCACCCAACTGCCTCATTGGCCTCAGTTTCCTCATCAATTGAGTGAGTGGGTTGCACTAGATGCTCTCCAAGGCCCCTTCCTGCATTAAGAACTCGGATTTGGTCCAGAGCTGCTCTGCCAACTCCGCTAAACTGAGAAACATCTGTGTTCCCTATTCAGCTCCCTTAAAATAGAACTCCTGCACAGAGACTTAAGCCCCCTTTGAAATGGATTTGTCCAGGCCCATTGTGCACACCAGAGACTTCTTGGGCTGGACTTACGCTACCTCTGATCCTGACTTTCTGTAGCTGGGTCCTTGCTGAAATCCATTCCTCCTTGGCTTTCCTGTCCATAGTAAATTTTGAGAGTAAAAAAATAGATGGGTCTCTTAGAGTTTAAAAATAAGAATGACCCCCTTTAGATATGGGGAGATAGTTTAGGGTAAAATTGTGCTCTGCAAAAGAAGAAAAGTAACTGCAAATCCCTCTTCATGGAAATTCAACATTAAGATGCTATGTAAAGGAATTGTCACTGGAGGGCCTACCTTCCTGAACGCAGCTGGTTTATTATCATGCACAGTGGGAAGATTAATACTTTCTTTGCCAAGCTATTGAATTTTTAAAAGACCCTCCCGGGTGCTGGAGGAGAATCAGGAAACGCTAAACACATTGAAGCTGTTTGCTATAAACTCGCCTGGAGCTTCCAGTGGTTTACTGGTGTGTTTGGTTGGTGGTAGGGAGATCTCTTTCTTGCCACCTGGTCCAGTGTACCCTTTTACCTCCTACTTGGTGACTAGGAAGCCCAGCTAGAACATGCTTGACAGCCTTTGTACAGCATCATTGCTCTCCTTCTCCAGTCCCAAGAAATGGTGTATTATTATTAAAAGAGAAACAGGTGTGAAAGAATTTGCAAAAAGACACACCTATCAGCTGTTTTGTAGGCAGGGACACAAAAACCCCAAGCTGCTCCGTTGTGCATGGAAAGTATAAGGAAGGTGTATGTTTCACTTGCCTCAACTCTCCCAGTACCCCCACCCCAACCTAATGTTCTAAACCGGGTTGTTTATTACGTTTACTCACTACTGATCTGTTTGAATAAGTGATTTTGTTTACCTTGAAAACTAATGATAATAGCACCTTGTATTTTATTATAAGATGCACATTGCTATCCGTCTAAAGTATGTGCCTTGCCATTAAAGCCATATCAACTAAGTCATTTTCAAAGTGACCTATTATCAGTGCCTCCCCTAAGCATGGGGCTAATTACAATACCACTAATATAGTGCTTTAAACAACTTTAATGGGAAAAACTGTAAGGTAAATATTTACTTGAGAAATTTATGCAGGAGAACTCTTATTAGGCTTCCAAAAGAAAATTAATAACACAGCATGTGATTTTAATATTCCACACACCACAGTCCTAAAAAAACTGTTTTTACTTATTTTACTTTTTGCCTAAGACTGTCAGTATGGTTTAATTTTTTATATAGTTTATTGATTATATGGTTCAGATTACAGGGCACTAATATATTAGAAAGAGAGACAGAGTTTTCTGTTTATTCTATTGCAGGAATATATACCTAACTTCATCTCCTTTATCTGGGGTGAAAAAAAAAGCTCCTGTGCTATATAAGTGTTATGTAAGTGGAAATATGCAAGCAGTGTAACTTGTTCCACATAGCTTTTAGAATGTTAACCTCTTCATGAAAAAACAAAAGTCCGCTCTTGTTTGATGGTCAAAAAATCCTGTGTTGAGAGCACCAGTGAGAGTTTACCTTCCATGGGACAGCTATCTTCACCTTTTCAGTTGTGAATCTTGGCATGGTAGTTTTTCTGAAATTGATTTTGTTTTCCTTGCCATTAAATAATATATATCTCTCCCTGTTTTCTGTGCATTGGTTCTGGTGTATGAGGTTACTTACATGAGAGCAGTAGAGAATATTCTCAGGCAAGAAGGGAGGGGTGCCTCTATTATCGCTAGCCTCTTTTTGATATAAATTGCCTTATGTACTCTTCACTGAAACCCTCATGAAAAGATTATCCCCATTTTATAGATGAGAAAACCAAGTGTCTGAGAGGGGAAGGGCAGATTTATATTGAAGTTGATCCCTAACTCTCAGTGAACGTGACTGGAGTCCATCCCCCTCTCCTGTCATATCTGAAGAATCCTGAAACTCAGATTCTCATCAGAAAATCCTGCCTCTCCACATTTCCCAGTTACCCATTTGCTCCTAAGCAGATGGATAAGGCAGTTCAATAAGTGATGTGGCCTTGTTGCTTCATGACATTGTTTTGATTGGGAGCTAGTTCTAGTAATAAGTAATTCCCAGATTTTGAGGGCACTTTTTACCCCATGAGACAGTGGTTCCAAAGAAAGAACATGAAGCAGTACGTGGTTGTAGCACAGTGCAAAGACTTGGTAAATCCACGCTGAGCTGCCGTTTATGTGCCAGGCCTTTGCTCTTCCCTGTGTCCCTCTCTAGATCCGAATGGAGTGCCACCTTCCAACCCATGCACTTTCCTGGGTAGGCAGGTCCCGCTTTCTGGCCTGTGGGCCTGTTCAGGGCCCTTCATCCTCTTAGTTCAGCTAGCACATCTGCAAAATGGTGATCAGAACGACCACTAATCACGTTGCTGTGAGGATCAGAAGACATACTGGATGTCAAACTTATTTTGTCATCTCTTAGGACTTGGACAAATGCAAGGGATTTGTAATCTGGAGCTCTGGATGAAGGTTTTGTGATTATTTTTATATATTATGTCCCATTGGTAGATGAGACCATGAAATAAATACTCAGTAATGATGTTATAGTGAAGACCATAAACCATTCCCTTCAAAGAAAAGAACGGCACATTTGCCCAATACGTTGAGGACAGATGATTTCCATTCATTGTTGATCTAAACTTTAGCAGCATTCTTGAGCCCTAGATTACCATCTCATCCTCTTTAGAGAATGTGTTTTTGTTCAGAAAGACTGCTCTTCATGTGGTATTTGATACTAGGAGGTAGGTTAACTGAGGTTATGGAAGAGACAGGAGATGTTTAAGGAAGCAGGTGGTGGTCTGATGGTCTGAAGGTCCTGACTCCTGTTCCATTCTCCAACAGAAAACAAAGTCAGTGGATGGAGTGCCATGAGGCAGAAAGGGAGGTTCAAACAGGTAGAAATGTTGAATTTGGATAGTCAGCAACCCTGCTAGATAATTTATTGGTTCCAGGATGTTTTTGGATGTTTTTAATTTGCAATTAAATGGTTAAATATAATTCTAGCACTGTTTTCCTATATGGGATACATAAAATCATCATGTATCATTAAACTATTCATTTTTGATAGTGAGAGGGAGACGGTGTTGTGTAGTGAAGAGAATGGGCGATTTGAAACCAGAGACTTCAGATTCCAGGCCATCTAATGGCACCATCTGGGTGTGTGGTTGTGGGTAAGTAGGCTTTCTCTCGATCTCAGTTTTTGTTTTGTTTCCATTGGTAGAATGGCTGGTTGGGTGAGATTATGTCTGATGCCCAAGGCTGCCATACAACATTCTGTGACCAATTTTAAGAAGAGAGGAATGACACTCACATGTGCTGACTGCCTACTTCTTGCATGCTGTCTGTTTAGCTCTTCATCATACATTACCACATTGAGTCCTCACAGCAATGAGTAGTCTAGAAAAATAAGTTCTGGCCTTGTACTGCCACTACATGGCTATATGACTGGGAAAATTCAGTTGACTTTTCTGGGGCTTTGTTTCTTTATAATTTCAACAAAGGGAAGAGACTGGATAATCTCTGACCTTTTCTAATTCTAACAATATTATTTGTCTGGTAGGTCTTGTGATGTAGAAACCCAGTAATAACTTTTCTTGTGACAAGTTGTTACATTTTTTTTACCCAAGAACTGCTGCTGACAGTTTGCTTACATTGTGTTCATTCTGGAGAAACGGTAAGCACTTTTACTGAAGTTCATCCAATCTGCTGAGATACTGGCTAAGATTTCTCTTGGCTGGATGTTTTACCTGCCTCTTGAAATTTATAGTCATCACAAGTAAACAAGGTGACTTGCCTTCTTTCTGTTGTTCAGTTACTGTGGTCACGGAGTATGTGTCTTTAATAACTTGATAGGTTTTGCTAACTTAATCTACCATGTGAACCACAGAATATAGAAACAGGTTTTCTTTAATCAACTGGTGAACTATCTAGCTGAGCATCCTGCAAGGACTTCAATAAATAAGGGAACCTCCATTTAGTAGGTAAGCCCAGCTGATTTTCCTAGGATGGTTGAAAACCTCTATTTTCTCATTGTCCAGATGGCTAGTCTTTTTTTTTTTTTTTTTTTTTTTTTTTAATTTGCTCTTCTTCCCTAACGTTCTAATATACCTAAGAGATATACCATGAGGGTGTAGTTGCCTTTGGGGGAGATGGCTAAAGTCAGTCTGTGGCCTTCTCTACTTTTAGCCCAATGAATTTCCTGTTAATTTTGACTCTTTCTTCCCCCCTTCCTGTGCAGCTGTTTGGGCTGGCAAGCCCAGTTGGTCATAGCATGATACTAACGGGATCATCCTCAAGGACTTCTTCCCTGTGTAGGCAGTCAGATTTATGGAGAAACCCTACCCTGTGTGTCAGTTCAGTTCAGTGCACATTATTTGAGGAGTAATAATCTATTTTGGGGATGCCTACTAAGTCAATATTACCCATATTCACCTAATAAGGAGACCCATCTGGTGTGAAATACATGTTCTCAGACCCATTCCTCAGAGAGTCAAAATCAGTAGTAGGCTTTCGGCTAGTGCTTGGGATTCTGTATTTTATCAAAGCTTCTGGTGGTTCTGATTAGGCCAATTTGAGAATCACTATGCTGTTTAACAACTGATGTCTTAAGGGCAGTTAACATATGTGGAGGGCTTTTGTCCCTGCACTGAATGTTCTGGCACTTTACACATTGTTAGCTTGTCTGTACTTTTTTTTCCATTGTGGCCAGTGCACCTGTCATTCTCAGTAAAGACAAACAAGCTTGTTACAGTTCTTTCAAAAGGAAAAATTACCTCTGCGTGCCACCCTTAGGTCTACTGTGATCTTTAGTGCAAGGACTTGGTGGGGTCTCCTAATTGCTGAGAGGCTGAGATTTGTTTTTACTTCTGGGTTCTAAACTGAGTTCTAGATAGTTCAAGTTGCCAGCTAACTGACCACTTTGGATAAGTGATGTGTTAACTAAGTATTTTCTTTTGAGATACTGAAGTTTGTAAATGAGTAAAAAGTGAATGGAATAAATTAGATTCCCCAACAGAGCCTTTAATAGATCAAAGTTAGCTCAGCAAAGTTATGTAGGAATAATACAAGCTTTGGATTCACGCACAGATGGGTTTGAATCTTGACATAAAACTAAGATCAGTGTGACATAGGCAAAAATTATTTACCCTGTCCAGGCTTCAGTTTCCTGACCTGTAAAAGAAATAAGCAAACCCAGTGAACCTACCTGTGATAACACTCAGATGAGACCATGGATCTGAAAGCACTTTGAAAAGTTAAAAAACACTGTCATCGCCTGACCAGGCAGTGGCGCAGTGGATAGAGCGTTGGACTGGGATGCCGAGGACCCAGGTTTGAGACCCCGAGGTCGCCAGCTTGAGCGCGGGCTCATCTGGTTTGAGCAAAAAGCTCACCAGCTTGGATCCAAGGTTGCTGGCTCAAGCAAGGGGTTACTTGGTCTGCTGAAGGCCCGTGGTCAAGGCACATATGAGAAAGCAATCAATGAACAACTAAGATGTCACAACTAAAAAACTAATGATTGATGCTTCTCATCTCTCCGTTCCTGCCTGTCTGTCCCTGTCTATCCCTCTCTCTGACTCTCTATCTGTTAAAAAAAAACCCACTGTATCATCATCAGGTATTATGTTGCTAATATTATTCATAGTCATAATAGTAACTTCCTTTCCTTCCCCTTACCCTCACTCCTTAGTGGTTCTAAGGAATCCTTTCATTGTTTGGCAATAGAATTGCCTGAAATACCTGAGGAGAAAAAAATTGTAAGGAGACTCCTAAGCAAGAACTGGCAGAAGAAATACAAATGTTTCCCATTAGCTGAAGAAGAGCAGTGGCAGGTTTTCTGGTCGGAGAGAGTTACAGTGTAGGAACTTCAATAGCCTTTGGGGGCTGCCTCCTCCTTCTTTGAAAGAAAGATGCCATGCCATCTTAAGAGAACCACAAATACACCTTAGAAGGGTGGGAAGAGGTTTGTACAAATGGTCTGTTTTAGCATCAGTTCTTCTCTGTATCTTTTGACAGCCCAGAAAAAAAACCTAATTAAATAAAACATCTGTGATTGAAAATGATCAAAAAGCTTGTTCTCCAGGGCACTCCACATATTTGTTGATAAAGGGAATAACTGTTCTGGTTATCATATTTATTATTCATGCTAACCATGTGGTATAGATATTAGATCCCTTTTATAGATGAGGCAGCCGCAGCTCAGAGAAGTTAGTAACTTGCACAAGGGCATCGGCTTCACTAGATAGACAACAGAGTTTTCATCAGCTTAGCTGGCTGCCCACTTTTCAATGCAGTTAATGCCAAGAAGACCCACTCTTTTCTTTTTCATCTCATTTTATTTATTTTAATTTGATTGAGTCTGAATATGTACAGTATGTTCTGTAGGGCTCAGTAGAGGACACAGATATGAGTCTTAACTTAAAGATCACTTCAGGCAGTGGAGAAGACAGAGCTTCACCTAAATAAATGAGCTTGTCTGTGGACGTAATCAAGAAAGTGCCATCAGAGCAGTTTTTCATTGCCTAAATTCGTGGAATTTGAAAGTCCCCTCGGAGACATCATTATCAACAATACCAAGGTCATTTTGTTTATCTCAGTCAAAAAAACAGGCCTCTTTGAACAGGGGAAGGTTGGGAGGTCTGAGGGGTAAAGCACTGGTTTTGGAGTCAGACACATGGGAGTTTACTTACTATTATTAGCTATATAAGCTTCGGCAATTACCGAATGTCTCCCAAGCCTCAATTTTCTCATTTGTAAAATGGAATAATGTCTGCGTGTGAGGTTGTGAGGATCTGTGTGGCAGAGAGCAGTGCACACACTCAGCAGGGGGTAGCTGCTGTCATCACTGTTGTGGGGTCCTCTACTCACTCCCGGGATTCACAATTCCAGGCCTGGAAAGGTCCAGTGACCCTGGAATTGTCCATTGACAGTGAAAGAGCAAGGCCTAGAACCAAGGTCTTGGCATTCTACATTTTGCTGTTCAGGTGTTTACTTGTCAGTTTGAAATTTGATACCATCTCTGTGGCAGAGTTCTCCAGAGAGCTCTGGAGGCTACTCTTTCTCTTGCTGGTGTCTATTAAAAGAGGAACAAGACGAACAGGTTTAACTTTTAATCCAGATCAGTGTGGGGGGGGAGTTGAGAGAGGTCAGAGATGCAGGAGACGAATTTGAAGGACTAGGCCATCTGTGATGTGGAACTTTTCAAACTGACGCACGTTTTAGAAAGTGCTTCTTACCAAAGATAGCCGCTGACTGATTTGAGCTCAGGCAGGCACCATCTTTTTCAAATGATGTATTGAAGGAGAGAAAAAAGAGAGCCCATGTTTTCGGAGTTTTTGCTCTTTAAAAGCTATTCCACCACCTCTTGAGATAGAAATTACTCTAATTTGACAGAGGAGGAAACTCAGCCTCAGATTAAATAATTTTCTCAAGGTCATGCCTCAATTGGCAGCCATCCGAAGAAGTCTTGGTAAGGTTCTGGAACATCACTGTGAAACTATTCTCCTGTTAGGTCCAGAGTAAATTATAAATTATGATTTGCTTTAAAATTTCCAAATTAAAAACAAACCGAACAAAATAACACACATAAGACCCAGTTGGAAACTTTTGAAAGGAACTTGGTGATTTCTGTGCGCTTTGAAAGTATATATTGCAATCAGTATTGGTGGTAAGTGTGTTTTTGAGGTTTGTCACAAATTAACAAAATTATATGCCTAGAGAGCTATGTAGAGAAATGCAAATCAGTATAAGCGCCTTGTTATAATAAGCAGTATGCTTTGGTTCCTGTTTATGTATCTCTAAAACACATAATACACATGATTATATTGACACGAAGGAAGCCATTCTCATTGATGGTTTCTTTACATCTGACCCCTAAATTAGTTTGCAGCAACCAGCATATAATTTCTAGAGAGTCGATTTAAGTCTGTGTTTGTATCTGTCTTTTCAAGTATACATTTTTTGCAGATGTTCCTTGAGTACCTACTATATGCTAGATCCTGGAGGTTCCTTGCTCTGTAAGAATTCCCAGGCTGGCCTTGGCCTGGTAGCTCTGTTGGTTGGAGTGTCACCACAGTGTGCAAGGATTGTGGGTTTGATGCCTGGTTGGACAGGTGAGGGGGTCAACCAATGAATGCATGGACGGATGGAGCAGCAAATCGATGGTTCTCTCTTTCTCTCTCTCCCTGTCTCTAAGATTAATAAATTTTAAAAAAATCCGCAAAAAAGAATTCCCAGGTTGGTGAATGGGGGAGAGTTTTGCATAATTACACACACACACACACACACACACACACACCATACTTTGTAGTGGTAAGGAAGGGGTTTGGCAGCTTGGTAAAGAGTGATGCAGTTTGCTTATGGGTATGGACCTGGGTCTTGCAAGAGAAACAATAACTCATAAGCTATGAAAAAGGATTGGGTATTTGTAGTCAAGGGAAAACAGGTGCTGAGACATGGAAACATACTTGGGAAGGGTGAGTTGTTGGAATGTGAGTACGGTTTGTTTGCATCGAGTATCGAGTCGGGCAAGGAGGATCTGGGAGGCTAGGCTGGAGAAATCGTTTGGAGCCATTATCATAAAGACAGGCTGGATGGCGGCAGCTAAGGAACTTGGAACTTTTTTTTGGAGGACCAACACAGCAAATAAAGTTTTATTTTTGTTTTTGCTTTCCTTTTTCTTTTATTGTAGAAATTTTCATATAGAAAACAAACACAAAATATAGTGAGGCGTGGAATTACTGGGTGTAGGATTAATTTGATGTTTAGCTTTCTGAGGAACTGCCAAACTTTCCATTGTGGCTGCACCATTTTAGAAGTAACTTAAGGTTAGTTAAAATTTGTAAGAACAAAATATAAACATCTTACAGACAACGTTTAGATGAACATATTCGGGAAGAAAAATTTAAAAGGAGATTAGTCTAAGCTGATTCATGTTGCAATTGCTGGGCTTGAGGGGAGGGAAATTGGAGGTGGAGAGGGGAGATGGTTTGGGAGCTGGTGAGAGCTGAGCCTAAGGCACTGGGGGGCGGGGAGGACGGGCAAGAAGGAGGTTATAGGTAGTTCCTGATCTCCTGGTTGGGAACTTCAACTATGGCGAAGCCACTCCCTCCAAAAACACTTTAAATGCAATGTTTATAGAAGACTTACAAAATTCATATTATAGGGTTAGTAAATGCTTTTTCATGTTCGTAGTCTTATTAGAAAGATGACGCTGCAGTTAACTTGCCTTTTTTTTTTTGCTTTGGAATTTTTAAATTTCTCAAATGCCCCTTACAATACATGGATCGTTAGAAATCTTCTTGGTTTACAGAGATGGTTTTTCGTGGGTAGTAATGGTATTTTAAAAACAATTTTATTGAGATATAATTCATCATACCAGAAGTTTATCCAATTAACATGTACAGTTTACTGACTTTTAGTGGATTCACAGAGTTGGGCACCCATCACCACTATCAATTTTAGAATATTGTCATCAATACAGTAAGAAACTTGTACTCACATTACTCACTTTCTGACCTACTCTCCTCATCCCTCTGTCCCATGGAAGCCACCAATCAACTTTCTGTTCCTATTGATTTGCCTATTCTGGACATTGCATGTATAAGTGGAATTATATATTGTGATCTATTGTGACTGGCTTCTTTCACTAAGCGTAATGTTTTTAAGGACTATCCATCCTGTATTGTGCATGTTCAGCATGTATTAGCACTACATTTACTTTTATTGCCAAGTTATATTTCATTGTATAGACATACCACATTTAGTTTATATATTTATCAGTTTATGTATTTATCAGGCTTCTGTGTTATTTCCATTTGGGGGCTATAATGAATAGTGCTGCTAGGACCATTCATGTACAGATGTTTGTGTGGACATGTGTTTTTAATTCTCTTGGGTGTATATTCTCAGGAGTAGAGTTGCTGGATCGTATGGTAACTCTATGTTTAACTTTTTGAGGAACTGCCAAAGGGCAGCACCATCTTAGAAAGATATTAGGACTAATCAAAATGGGTAAGAAAAAAATGCAAAAGTTTTACCAAAGACCTTTGGAATTCACATATTCATGAAGCCACTATGGGGGCATTTGTTCTTAGGAGCAGTAGTCACAAAGAAACAACATTTTAAATCAACTTAGTAATATCATTGGATTTAAGATGAGTGAGCAGAGAACAATAAGGCTGACTGGGGACAGGTGCTGGGTGGTCAGCCAGACCCACTCACCCACTGAGTAACATTCTTCCACAAACCAGGCTGTGACAGCAGATTCCTACCTCAGCAAATGAAAAAAACCTTGGAGCCTCAGAGTTCTTGAAAACAGTTAAAAGTGCAAATATTAATATTAAAACCTATGTATTCCTAGTATCTGATTTATAAGATTTTTAAGCCATGAACTAGAACCATAGTTCCTGATAAGGTCTATTATTCACATATTCCCTCTTGTATATGTAATTATCATCTCAGAAATTAAATTACCATGTATTTTTTAGACTCATGTGTTGGATGTTTGGAGATAGTAAAGAATACAAGTACATGCCTGACCAGGCAGTGGCGCAGTAGCTAGAGCATCGGACTGGGATGCAGAGGACCTAGGTTCGAGACCCTGAGGTCGCCAGCTTGAGCGCGGGCTCATCTGGTTTGAGCAAAAACCCACCAACTTGAACCCAAGGTCGCTGGCTCCAGCAAGGGGTTACTCGGTCTGCTGAAGGCCCGCGGTCAAGGCACGTATGAGAGGGCAGTCAATGAACAACTAAGGTGTTGCAATGCGCAATGAAAAACTAATGATTGATGCTTCTCATCTCTCTCCATTCCAGTCTGTCTGTCCCTGTCTGTCCCTGTCTGTCCCTCTCTGGGACTCACACTCTGTCTCTGTAAAAAAAAAAAAAAATAATAATAATAATAATAATAAAAAAAATTAAAAAAAAAGAATACAAGTACAAATGTTTAGGAATTAGTTGGAGCGTCAAGTTGTAAATTTCACTTACAAGTGTATGAAAAATTAAACTACAACTGTTACAAGAGGTGAGGAAAAGGCACTTTTATTATTAGGAGCTTTAAATGATATCTCACTTTATCTTTTCAATACCAGAAGAAGGAAGATGTCAATAACCTGGTTTTGCAACTCGGAAAGGTAAATGATTTGCCCAGGTTCACACAGCTCATGTGTGTTGGAGCTGGTGTTTGGCTGGACTCAAGGCTGACTAAATAATGACAATCGCTAACATTTACCTAGTGCTAGCTTTGCACCTCTCACTGGCTTAACCAGTGTGCGTGCATTCTCTTGTTTAATCCTCCTGTGAAGTCCTTATCACTGCCTGTCTTCATTTTACAGAACTGAAAAGTTCAGAGAGGTTAAAAATAGCTTACCAAAGGCAATGGGCAAGTGAGGCGGAGAGTCAGGGCCAGATCTAAGAAGCCTGTCTTGTGAGGCCAGTCTTAACCACTGGGACCTATACTTACTCTACTTATGTTCCTCAGGTGTCTCTGAAGGCCCACTTTCCCACAACTCTGGTGGCTTTCACATCGGCAACACTTCATGCGTTGTCCAAAATGAGGGAGACCTGCGATTCTGACCCTGGGTTCTTTGGACCTAGAGAAAGATCAATTAGGGCAATCAGGAGGTATCTTACGTTCTTTTCAGTACTTCAAAAGTACCTCATGTGTATCGTGGGTTTCTCTACGAGTAACTTGCTCTGACTACCTCAGAGCATGAGCCTCTGTCTAGACTCGTCAAAGCATCTGCATTCTGCTTATCATTTGAATTTAGAATGATACCTGTCAGCTCTTGCTGGGCTTGCTAGTCATTTTCCTGAACTAGGAGATGGGATCGGCACTTCATGTACTTTGATTAACAAAAGGGGAGAAACGATTTTAAGCAGTTTATTGGTAGATAAAGATGTCTTCCAGAAATCACAGAGGCTCGAGATGGGAGCTGCAGGGGGTCTTTGGTGGTGAAAAGTTGGGACATCCTAGAATGGACAAGCAGCTCTGTAAACATAGAAGAGAGAAAGACCACTAGATCCTGGGATGTTTCCCTAAAGCGAGAAGGATCCTGAACTAGGCCTTTGTCCCTCATATCGGGCAGTGGTAATGGGTCGTCATAGGCTCAATCTGCTGTCCTTGTGGTTTGGTTTAACCTTTGGGTCACACTGAGAAATTTTGAACTTCTCTGGTAAGCAGCTGCGGATGCTGCACCTTCATTAAATGCAGTAAATAGACCTTCCACCAGTAGCCTCTTCCCCACAAATGATCCACATTGTTAAAAAGTTAGCAACCACGGACAGGAAGTGGCAGAAATGCTCAGCCACGGGGTGGATTTCATTAGACACTTGCCCATAGAGCTGTTTCAGTCTGCAGCCTGTGTTGGTTTCTAGGGACGGATGGCCTAGGACACTATTTCTCATCATTGCATTTGTCTTGCTGTCATCTTGGCCTTAAAGATATTTGGACCAAGTGTATAGTTTCTTTTGATGCAGCTGCACGCGCCGTGATCATAGGGAGGAACTCTTGGCAGGCCGAAGTTTTAGACATATTTTTGAGGTGTTACCAGTTTACTTGAGGCTTTGGCTTAGTGGGCTTCTCCCCTGAACTCTGGAAAGTGGGGTCCCAATGATATGGCAGGAGGGAGGATGGGCTTTACTCATCCTTGTAAACCATTGCTGCGGACATTGGTACCTTGGGCATTATGTAGAATTCCGAGGGGCTGGCTGGAAAATTAAAAGATACTAATCAGGTCAAAACATTCATAATGCAGGGGGAAATAAGCCATCCTTTCCTAAAGCCATTGGCATGGTTGAAGAATGTATAATTATAATTTTGCCTTAAACTGGTTATTTATGGTTGTGCTGGCCTCAGCTGAAAATTCAACCATTTTTATTATCATTAATTAATCATCTCTTTCACTGAACAGCTCTACCAAACAATAATGGCTGCAGCTGAGATTTGAATGTAAATATCCTTTCTTGCTTCATCTGATTTTTCTCATTCTAGATCTCCAGCTCTCCAGCCCCGAAAAGCCAGCAAAACAAAACGTCAGCACCACCACACCCAGCATATCATTATTTCCAAATGTCCACTGGGAAAAGAACATTTTTGGACCTTTATAGTTAGGCATATTTGTGCGTCTCATAACATTGTACCGTCCTGAAGGGGCGACACTGCTCTAATTGATTTTGCAGATGAAGCAGTTGCCTGTAGGAGCCGCTGAGGGGTTTGCTGGGGATCCTGCAGGGAAAACGGTAGCGCATCTGGGGTGAGAACCACCCAGCACCTATGCTCTTTCTTCCAACAGTGAAGACTCGCATTG
Source organism: Saccopteryx leptura (assembly GCF_036850995.1). Classification (NCBI taxonomy): domain Eukaryota; kingdom Metazoa; phylum Chordata; class Mammalia; order Chiroptera; family Emballonuridae; genus Saccopteryx; species Saccopteryx leptura. The sequence goes on along the minus strand of NC_089505.1, from coordinate 130,215,286 downwards.
GAATTTGCACTGGCTACTATTTTCAATAATAAGCATGTAAAGAAAGAAAGCTTTAAAATGAAATTATCTGGTCTAGTTACATGTTCAGCTGTGATGTGGGGTTTCCAGCCATTTGCTCATTTGAGTGTTGCCTGTTTCATTGTCAATTTCTAGAGGATAAAGAAAGATTAGACTCAAAATCTATCTATAGACTGGGCAGGGGAAGGGCATGAACTTTACTCAATACTTCTCTGGCAAGCAGCAGTGTGAAGGGCTTCACATGCATTATTAATCTACTTGAATTTCACAACAACTTTAGGGAGGATGTTGGAGGGCGTTTCAGTTTTCCATAACCGGGTCAGCAATGCCCATCTCAGCTCTTCTGGGTGGCTAGCTGGTGACACACTGTATTAATAATTCAACTAGTTAATCACTAGCAGAGATGGTTTACTAAGATTCCCGGGGAAGTGCTTTGCCAGAACCTGCTTTGAGCTGGTCACTTAGACCATGAATCCACTTTTATTGAAAGTTATGTCAAAGTCAATTTTGGCTCCATTCTGCAGAGCCTTAGAAGGCAAGGGTAGAAGTCATGGCTGGAGAATACTTTGCCAATTTCATACAGAAACGGAATGACTTTTTTGCAGAGTGATAGAACTGCAATTGCGTTCATTCTTTTTATGAGTCTCTCCAAAGGAGTTAAAAAGCCAGAGAAATGCAACAGTTTGAGTGAAGCAGCCTACACTTTGGTTAAAGGCTCTGTGTATTTCCCAGGCTATTGTAAGGGCTTCTATTCAGCTGGGATTTGAATGGTGGCGGTGTGATTAGCATGAGAGCAAGTGTATAAAGTAGGTCCTTTTTTCCCTTTCCTAAAAGAAGTTTTGTGGCATTTCTTTTTCTGACAGAGTTGGCATGAGCTTTGACAAACACGGACCCTCCACATTTAGAATGCGGAGCAGCAAAGCAGCTGGCAAGAGACACCTCAGATCGGAGGAGTCGTAGCAAGGCCTGTTCCTCCACTTGGACCAGTGCTGAATGGGAAATATAAGACCAATGGGAAAGTGGACCCTTGGCTCTTGACTAGTAGTCTCTGTGGTACGAGAAGTATAGAGAACATTCCTAGGACGCAGTTGTCTGTCTTATCTGCCCCTCGGTTATTTATTGAGATAAATACAAAGCCCCAAGGCGGGGACAAGAAATAGAAGAGGTGGATCCCACCCTAAAGGGGCAGGTGAGAGGATGAGAAGATAAGCACACCAACAACAGGCAGATGATGAAAACTTGGCCATTGCCTCGAGCTGATCATTAAATGACATTTTTAAAAATTAAAAAAAAAAAATCTAGCTGAGCACTGAGCTGGGCCCTGTTTTCAGCTTTGCTCTATCAGCTGGATGACCCCTGACAAATTCCTGCCATGTTAGGCATGATAAAATGAGGGTGGTGGTTTATTCCTTGCCTGCCTCCTATAGCTGTTGAGGCCAAAGGGTAGGGGATCAGGGACGTACATAGGAAAATGCTTTGAAGCTTATGAGTGTAAAGTCATATTTGTACAATGAATATCATTTTCTCTTGTCTTCTGAATCCTCTCTCTCTCCAGTCTATTTGTATCCCATTTTAGGTACATGCTGTTATATACCAGAACTGAAAACATTTCTTTACAGGGGGTGTTTTTTTTTTAGGAGGATAGTTTCTCTGTATTATTTACGCAATGAGTATACGGGAGTCATTTCTCAAAACAGCGATTCTGGTCAGGTAGGTCCTTCTCTTCAGAACAGGACTTTTGTGACCCCTCATTAACTGCAGAATAAGCTTCTTAGCATATTTGAGACCCTTCAGAATCTGACCCCCAACAGTCCTTTCTACTCCATTTATTCCCTTGTTTTCCATCCCTTCATATCCCTTGTCCCAGACAGCTCTGGCCTGCGACTAGCCCAGACACTTTCCTGCTCTTTCATTCTTTTCTGCTTGGTATATGCCACTCACCTCTTGATACTCAATTCAAGTTCCACCTCCTCTGGGAAGCCTTTCCTGACTTCTTCCAGGCAGAATTAAGTCTTCTTTGGGCTTCCATAGCACTGACCTTTCTGATACAAAAATTTTTAGTTTGTTGCAAAATTTTGTAAGGTTCCATTTAATAGATTATAACTTTCTTGTATGTAATAGATTTTGAAATTTTTTTTTTTAATTAAAGAAAAATGCTAATATAAAGTTACTTTAAAAAACAGATAAGCAAAAAGAAAAAATTGTGTTGCCGATACTACCTTAAGGTAGTCACTGGCATAGTATCTCCTTCTATAAATAGCAGAATTATTATTAAGTATAATTATAAAGCTAAACACGGGGTGCTTAATACATACCTCCTGCAAGTCCATGTGATGAAATGGAAAAAGCCTTCGCTTGCTAGAGTTTGTAACAGCCCCTAATGAAGTATTAACTAACCTGGGAGAATTGGGAGTATGGAACTTAAGAGCAACTAGGTATTTTAAGTTCAATTTTGCATTCACAGTGTTTTGAACTTGGTCAACAGACTGAATTTGTACTAACCACGATGGCTTCTATTTTATAAAAAGTCCTAAAACTTTTTTTAAAAGCCAGGGCTGTAGTTAGAATGCGTGATTTTTTCTCATCCTTGTCTTGCCTTAAGGAGGCCTTTGAATGGGAGAGTAGACATGCCCTCCTACAGAGCAAAAAACTGCCCAAGCTGGGAGTCAAGAAATCTGGGTTACATCCTGCCTTTGTTGCTAACTAACTGGGTCTCATTGGCCAACCAACCTTCCCTCTCCGTGACTCTGTTGACTCACGTGTGACAGGGGACAATGAAATCTTCCAGCATGAAAGATTCTCTAATTCTTCTGCTGACCTGGGTACTTACTTCCTCTGAAATCTCTATTTCTTAAAGCAAGGTGAGGTTCTCACTTCAAAGAAGGAAGGTAAATGATTTTCTCCCTTAACCTTTTTCTGTTGGATCATATTGCCATACTTGTTCTTCTAGCATTTCAAAAGTGGTTTTGGATCTTTGCTTTTACTTATGGAAAAACCTTTTAGAACAACCCCCTGTGTGTTTGTTTGTTTGCCTTGTTAGATATTTATTTGGAGGTTTCTCACTTCTCCATTCTGAGAGGGCTGAGATTGAAATACCACAATGTCTGGTTCAGAAGAGAAAGGAACTGAGAGTAGAGAGCACCTACTGTGTTCCTGATGTTTCACATGCTTTATTTAGTCCCTGCAATATCCTCGTTTAATGGGTATATCAGTCCAGTGTCACAGATGATAAAACTGAGGCACAGAGATGATAAGTATTAGGAATTAGCCCCATAGCTGTGTATCTTATTTCAAAACTCAGCCTTCAAGACTGTTGAACCAATCTTCCCACTCTCACCCCCATCCGTGGATTAACCCCTCTAAATCATCTTTTCTGGGTTAGCATTAAGCCTCAGCTTAATACTTGTGGGGATGGCAAGTTTGTTCCTTGGAAGCACTTCTAATGGTTCAAAAGGTTATATTAATGTACAATCTACCTTCCTATAATTTTAGCCCAGCATCAAGTATGTTTGGTACCATGTTGATAAGTAATTATTAGCATTAATAATAATATTAATTAGTTTTATAATTAAAAGCCACTGAATAAATGGTAGTGGTGTGTCTTTTCAACAAACATTCATTGGGCACCTTTAATGTACTCCATACCTAATGATGGATCAGTGTGGTTCCTGCCCACTCTCATTCTATAGATGGAAAAACGGGCTCAGAGAAGTTAGAAAATGGATTGTAAAATCCAGAGGAAACAAAACTCTTACCTTGTGCAGATTCAAGTTTAAATCTAGTAAATACCGTATTTTAAAGCAACCCTTTATACTCTGGACTTGGTTATTTTGTGAAATCAGATATTGGCCCATGTTTCAGTAATCGACAAGCCTTTTAAACTTTTAACATAACCTCACAAAGCACAATAATACAGGGCTGGAGGTTTTCAGTTGTTCGTGTGGAAAATAACACAATAATACAATAATTAATAATAATACAAGAATAAACTCTGTTTCATGTACTCAGAACTGAAAGCCTACTTTTGCCCACTCTGTCTATTCTTATTGTAAAAATATTCCAGAAATATGATTACTGTAAAAAGGAGTAACCCTCTCATCATTCTTCCAAGTTCCTGCCAGCCTGGTTTTGAGTGCAGAGGTATTCTCCTTGACATCAACCTTCACCCATATTGGTCTCGTTTCATAGACTCACCCCACAGGGGTCTGCCTTCTGGTCTTTTGAGCATGTCTTTTCCCTTCAAAGAAATCTCCCCTTTTTCTCTGCCTATGGGTAAGAGTGTCTATTTTTTAAAAAAAATATATTTTATTTATTGGTTTGAGAGAGAGAGAGAGAAGGGTGGGGGAGAGAAGCGGAAAGCATCAACTCATAGAAATTGCTTCTTGTATGTGCCTTTACCAGGTAAGTCCCCTGGGGCTTTGAATGGCCAAGCTCAGCACTCCAGATCAACATTTCATCCACTGCAACACCATGGGTCAGGCAAGAGTGTTCATTCTTTTTTTTTTTCTTTTAATTTTTATTTTTTTATTTTTTACAGAGACAGAGAGTGAGTCAGAGAGAGGGATAGACAGGGACAGACAGACAGGAACGGACAGAGATGAGAAGCATTAATCATTAGTTTTTCATTGCGCGTTGCAACACCTTAGTTGTTCATTGATTGCTTTCTCATATGTGCCTTGACCGCGGGCCCTCAGCAGACCGAGTAACCCCTTGCTGGAGCCAGCGACCTTGGGTTCAAGCTGGTGGGCTTTTGCTCAAACCAAATGAGCCCGCGCTTAAGCTGGCAACCTCGGGGTCTTGAACCTGGGTCCTCGGCATCCCAGTCGGATGCTCTATCCACTGCGCCACCGCCTGGTCAGGCAAGAGTGTTCATTCTTAAAGCTGGATTCTGCTCACCCTACTTCCTCAACCAATCCAACTTTGGGGAACTTCCACCGCATTTCAAGTCATTTCCAGCTCTGGTACTAGTTAGTGACCTTAAACAAATGACACTCTGCTCATCTAACTATCCTTACTTAAATAATAAGGCAGATAGGATGGTCTTTAAGGTCTGCTGAGGTCATCAAATAAAGAAAGACTCTGCACCTAGGACAGTGGGAGGTCTTGACCCTGTTGAATTGTTGAATCCCACCATAGGGTTGCAAATTAAGGGAATATATGAAGAGATTCACCGTCACTAGGTTTCACAGTTTTAGCTTAGTGTCATCAAGTTTTGAACTCATTTAAGAGGCTGCGTGGCACAAGGGAAAAAGGATTTTGTTATGGGGTCAGACAGTTCCTGGGTTCAAATCTTGGCCCCACTATTTACTAGTTTATCACTTGAGGCAAAGGTTATAACCTCCCTGAACCTCAGTTTTCTTATTTGTAAAATAGGGACAAGATTCCTGTCCTACTGGTTGTTCTAAGACTAGAGTATGTCTGATAGGGATCCAGTTCTTCAACATTCATCTACCCTGCATCCCAGAGACCTTTGGTTTGGAAACTTGTATCTGTCATAGCAAGCTTCAGAACCAATGAGCAGATAAGAGCGTGCTGCCTGGATTTGTGGCACGTGTGATATACAAAGTGTTGATTAGGTGCAATTTATCTGATCTTTGTAAAGTAGCACTGGAGCCCTTCCAGAGACTCACGGCACCTGCAGGAGGGAGCTACTTTTGCATCTGCACTTGCTTCAGGGAGGTGTTTTCTAATTGGGAGAGAACGTGTTGAATATTTGTCTTTAATGAATTCCAGTGTTCTGAGGCAAAATTTGCCAGAGATTGAGCAGAACATATTAACCAATATCATTTAAAGTTGATTAAAACTATCATCTTAATTAAATACAAGAGAACAAGAAGTTCTCAGTCTTCTGGTAGCAATTAACGACTAAAGAGTCAATTTGAAGTTGTTTTTGCAACTCTTAAAATAATACTCCTTCTCCCCCTCCCATGAAAAGAGTTTCTTAGCTAGAGACATGCCCTCACATTGAGGTTTTTGAAAGCTGTTAGGACCACAAACCTTCTGGCAAAGCCTTCTGCTGCCAAAGCATCAGAGTTCCCAAAAGCAAGAGGGTTCAAGCTCAGGATACGCTGATTTGGAGAGAGAGCCCAAACAAAGGGCCTTTTGAGGCAGGAAACTGGGCTTTGGCTTCAGCACAGAGCAATGTGGGATTGGAAATGCGCCCTGGGACTTGCTGGGTTGAAGAGGGACTATGAGATCGATCGATGGAGGAAATATAAAGTTTCTCCATACAGCGCGAGTTTATTTCTAGACCCTCGAAAGTTGGTGTCAGACGCGTTATCTTACTACCCCTGTCAGCTTAATCAACATGCCTATACAATGTGGACTTAACAACAGTATATGTTTTTGTGCACAAAAGGAAAATGCTCAAGGTACACACAGACGTTACCATTCCAGCAAGGATGTCTGACCTGAAGACCAGTGTTTTTCTTTGAAGACCCAAAGCCACTTCACTCGTGAATTCATTCATTTGCCCACTTTTTTTTTTAGTAATATATTTTTTTCTTTATTAATTTTAGAGAGGAGAGAGAGTGAGAGAGAGAGAGAGAGAGAGAGAGAGAGAGAGAGAAGGGGGAGGGAGGAGCAGGAAACATCAACTCCCATATGTGCCTTGACCAGGCAAGCCCAGGGTTTTGAACCGGTGACCTCAGCAATCCAGGTTGATGCTTTATCCACTGCATCACCACAGGTCAGACTCATTCTCCCACTTTAATCATGCAATATTTATTCATCACTTGCATGTACTGGATTGATTGATGTAGCTATGAAGTTAAAAAGTACAGTTCCTATTCAAGGAGCTCAAAATCTAGTTGACCAAAACTTGAAGATTTGAAGTAAAGGAGACAGTCTTTCCCAATAAATATGTTTTAGCTGTGTTCACATACATACAACCCTCTTCCCCCCCACCCACCCAAACAGGTATTTTACATTTGACTTTCCCTGAAGTGAAACTGCTAGTACTCCTCTTCAGAGATGTTCTAAATAGCAGCAAACTGACCAACAGAAGGAGCCCAGCAGGGACAGTTTAGTTAGACAGGAGTTATAAAGATGGGAGAAGACCCAATGATGTAACTCAAGGGAGAGAAAACTATTTAAATTCCGGTGGATTCTGTTCCTCATGCCCCACCCACTTTTTTTTTAATTTTTGTCCCTCGAAACTTTATCGGTTAAGCAAAAAATGTACATGACTAGAAAAGACCCGCTTTCTGTCAACTGCTTGGTAAGATTGAAGGGGGATAAAGAACAATAGGAACAACAGAAGGAAATGAACCATTGACCAGAGAACTGAACTTACGCTGTGAAGACCTGGGTTGACTGAGCCCTATCACCACAGGGATGAGCGGTGACTTTGGCTCACATATTTGGAAGACTGATTCTTCTGCAAACAGATAAGGCTCAGAGATGCGAGATAAGAAAGGACATCTCATGAATCTGATATTAAATGTTTACTTTATGTCCCAAATGCGCATCAGTTGTGTAGCCTGAGGTGTGTGTCTTCCAAGTGTCAAGACTCTAAGTGTATTCAGTCTCTGTCTTGTAGTGTCCTTTACGTGGCCCTTAATGATATGGTTCCTATACAGTAGTTGTACAGAGATAAGCTGGGTCAGCAAATGAATTCACAGGTGCCAGGGTCTTGAATCAGCAAATAGCTACCTTAACATAGGTCAGATTTCATCATGAGATGTAAGGATGGCTCTTCCCTTGCTTTGGATTTGCACTGCTAATGCAGTCTTTGATAGCTGGGCCTAATCAGAGAAATTACAGTGGTTGATTAATCTGTTGAATAAGAACATTGAGAAGAAAAGTTTCTGATGTGTTTATAGATACTTAGGCCACACACACAACTTTTCTCTCCCTCTTTGGATTAATGTATTTGTATGGTAGATTAAAAATTCACAGAAAATACTATGTTTCTTTGCATATTTGGAGAGGTAAGAGATAATAAGCACGAGTTTATGAATAACCGACAATGAAATCTGAGGCAGGGACCTCATCTTACTACTTTTGCGTTCCTAGTGCCTTATTTGGAGCCTGGTACATACAAGTTCAGTGAACACTGAACAGAACAGAAACACCCAAGTCGTTTCTGACGCGAGCATAACATGCTGAGCCTTTTTTCTAAAAGGTAAATTTGCTTTTTATTATTGCTCTCTTAAACGGCATCCCTGCAAATTTGAGAAAAGGGGGAAAGCAGCCATAATCCACTGCTTAACACAAACACCATTTGGGCCGATTTCCTTTTAGTCATTTTTATTTTATTTCCTGTTGGTTATTTAGGTACATCTGCATATGATTTTCTCTGTTGCTAACAGTTATTTTATCTTTATTTGGCCACATGGCCCCTGACTGTCGTTCAGAAGTCAGCATCGCTTATTCTTTTTGCTTTCCTTGGCCACACCCCCCCAGCTCAGAGCCCTCTGGGGGTGGCACGGTTGCCCCTGGTACTTGGGCTGCTGTAACAAAGCACCACACGCTTGGTGGCTTCAACAGCAGAATTGTTTGTCCCCGGGCTCTGGGGGACCTGCGCCAGGCCTCTCTCCTTGGCTTGTGGATGGCTGTCTTCATGTCCACACGGCACTCTCCTGTCTGCACGTCTCTGTCCCGATGCCTCCTTTTCATCAGGTCACCAGTCACGTTGGATAGGGACCCACCTGAATGACATCGATGTCACCTGATTACTTCTGTAAAGGCCCTATCTCCAAATAAGGTCATATTCTGAGGTCCTAAGGTTTGAGCTTCAACATAAGAATTGCTTTTGGAGAGGGGGACACAATTAGACCCATAACTGCTGTCCCCTCCCTCCCCATGTATACGTGAGGAAAATGAGGCCTAAGCCAAATTGTTTGAGATCTTGAATTTAGGCCCACATGGCTCTGAAATGGTGTACTTTCATCATATCCTGTTTTCTAGGTTGACTTAAAAATACCCAAAACAAAGAAGTCTTCCTTGATCTGAATTTGATTAGTGTGAGACAATGTCTGATGGTTGTTAACTGCTAAATTTAACTGAGTTTGACCAATTAAAACCTTATAATCATGTTAGGTAAAAATGAGGTTACGTACAGCACACTGTGCTTAGTTAAAATTTTTAATTGTTCTAGAGCATTTGCTAAGGCTGTTGCATAGATTGTTTTGTTCTTATTTGGCGCCAAAGCCTGTGCTTTTTTTCTGATCATTTGTATTGTCAGTCACCCACAAAGTCAAAAGGTGGTGACTGTCATAATGCATATTTGGTCACTCTATGTGAAGTAAACAATGAATTTCTTTAGGACCAAAATCACCCTGACCTCTGCTTACAGGAGATGCACCATTCCATATTCATAAGGTAACATTTTTGAGCATCGTGGTGCTCCAGGCATTATATGATGCATCTTTGCACACAATATTATTCCTCTCACATGACTGTGAGAGGTGAACTGCAGTCAGGACCCGGGGTCTCTGCCCCTAACATCCACATGCTTAGAGCTACACCACACTACTCTTTCATTGTTCTCCAGTTTCCCACAAATGATTACCCTCATTACCCCCTTTTGTTCTTATCTCCACCTAAGTGTGTTCCTAAATAGTGCTATGTGTTAAGATAACCTGAGCAAGTCTAAAGAGGGAGACTCCAGCTATCAATTTCAGTGAGGCCTTGGAAGCAAAGAGGGAGCAGCTCCAGACGCTCTCGGGAAGAAGACAGGGTTTAGTTGAGTTGTGCTGCCCAGGCCCTGGCATGGCCTCCTGGTTGAGGAAGGTGGTTGGTCACACTTCAGATAGCAGGGAGCTTTAGTTATAAAGGTCCCATGCTCTACTAGTCCCTCTTCTTTGTGTCACCACAGTGATCTTTCTAAAACACAGCCTGGCAAGCCACTGTCTACTTCACATGTATTTCTTTGAGTCTCTGTTGTGTATCTAGCTGTAAAGGATAAATAGAAAATATTGCCCCTGCTGGCTAGAAAAATCAGTCCTGTTTGGAGATCATACTCACAAAACATACTTTTAGAGCTCGTAGGACATCTAAAGGTTACCGTTTAGGCTACATTTTCTTAGGGGGTATTCTGGACAGCTCTGGTTCTTAGGTTATACATCACCCTGTTGAAGCTCAACAGTGAATGAACTTGGATGAAGGCTCCAGGAAGAAACATTCACTCCAGATATGCTTTGGTATATGACCAAGTGATCCCAACCTCCTTTCTTTAGATAGGGAGGCTCGGAGAGGAAACGGGACTTAAATCACAAGAATCTAATTTGGGGCTCAAGAGCCAGCCCAGGGCTGTTTCTGCTCCAGAGGGGTTTCGGCATTTTTTACGCCCCACTCCATTTCTGTCTTCTGGCTAAGGCACCTTTTTTTCATCCTATATCTTGAAACCATATGCTTCTCAAGCTTTTTCTCCCCATCTAAGGCTGGCTTCTGCTGTTTGGTGGTGGCCACAATCATCCTGTTTCTTTTCCGAGTCAGCCTGATGAAGCTGTTAGAAAAGCTAGGTTCACACGGAGGCAGGGAAGAGGTGGGAGGAGAATTTCATGTTTGAGTTCTCACCAGATCTAGGAGGCCAGACAGGTCTCTCAATTAAGGTATTCCTGGTCCCCTGGCCACAAAGCTTTTTGAGGGCAGAAACCCTGTCTACTCATCTCAATATTTCTCATCCCTAGCAAACAGTAGGTAAACATTTGACACTCTGTGGTTTAAAATTGTGTTTATGTGGTGTATGCATATATAATTTGCATTTTCTGTGTATTATACATTGTTGTTGTTATTGTTTTTTAAGTCCTAAAATGCAGAAACGAAATTGTTCCTTTTTTGAGCAGTGACTACCAAATCATCTTGGGATAGAATCATCTCAAAGTCTTGTTAACAGTGAGGATTCTCAGGCCCTTGCCCCAGAAGTTCTGATCGAATAATTGAGTAGGTCTGGGCAGTGCCTGGCTGTGTTTTGTAGTCAGTGACCCTGATGGTTGTGACGATTGGCAAAACCTGAGAATCACTGTCTAGGTTGTTCAATTGTTCAAATTGTGTACAATCCCCAATTTTACCCTTAAAGACAGATGGGAAAGTAGTCACTAGGCTTCAGGACTAGAACCTTCAAAGAAACGAACAAACAAACACACGTGTGCATGGGAATACAGACAGGATCTGTGTGGAACAAATGGCCAGTGTGCCTAGAGTGAGCGGGCGATGGAGAGAAATGATTTGCAAGCCTAATTAGATCTGCTCCCGATTCTCAAACCTGCAGCTCTAAGCCTCCTGCTAATTGGCAGTCCCTTAATAGATTAGGACTTGGCATTGGGTTTGCATGTTATTATAAACCACACACAGAAAAACCCAGTGGCTGAGGAACTCCTGCCAAACCCAGGCCTGGGTTTTTGTGAGGCTTTTGAAGTGCACTGGTCTTTCAGTATTTTCTATAGTCAGTGTGCTGAAAGGCATCAAACCATTCCTTTGGAGGGGATTTGTGAAGGGAGAGCCTGTTGAATAATTAATTTCCCCAAACTCATTCTGTCAGCTTGACCGACACGCAGGAGCCCACACGGCAGTTGCGCTCTCTGCGGTACTTGGAGCGCGTTAGGAGGGATTATTTCTCACAGATCCTGTCGGATTTGGGGGAATCTGGCCCCCTTCCGTTTGTGTGTTTGGGGGTGGGCAGCAGGGTGAGAGAGCTCCGCTACGTGTGGGTCGTGTGACACACCCACCTCCGGAAACCCTTGTAGCAGCCCTTGCACAGTGCATGCCCTGCTTTGCCGGTGAGGACGCTGAGGTCCTGAGAACTCACTAGTCCAGGGTCACGCTGCCACAACCTGGCAGAGAGGGAGGGACTCGTCCCTAGGTCTACTAGTTACAAACTGTCACCAAACCAAACTCAGAAAACCCTTCTTTATTTTTCCGGCTGCTTGGTGAATTAATACGGGCGGTGGAACAGTGTTCTGCAATTTCCACCGCGCACAAGCATTCCTGTTTGCATTGTGTGTGACAGGTGCTGTAAATGCACCCTTCCTCCTCACACCATGGAATAGGGCCCCTGCTCTGAGGTGAGGCTCCCCGTTACAGAGAGCCACCTCGTGCAGAAGAATGAACCGGGGCTGGAGAAAGTGGCTTTGCAAGGGGGCACAAGGGCCTGCCGCCTCCTCCAACAGGGCAGCAGTGTTCCTTAGGTGTTTGAGCAGGTAGGTCCAGGGGCCCTGCTCTCCACTGTTGTCCACCCAGTTAAGTTTCAGTTGGGGATCCTTCCATTTCTTTGCAAATCCATTTCCACAAAGGGAGAGCTGTACCGGAGGCCGAGATTTCTTTAATAACCTTCCATTTTTCAGGCAAACATACCAGGCAGTTCTCGTGGCGATACCATGGTGAAGGGGAATAATGTTATTTGGCATTTTGCCCTTTAAAAAAGTGCACGTGGGTGGGGGATAGGTGGGTGGGTAGGAGGATGGGCAGAGCAACAGTGGGGGCTTTGTAATTTACTGCAATAGAGAGGTCAGGTGGGCAGGGTCATGAGGGGAGGAGGGGTTCAGAGAAAGCCTGAACCCCCTTGGGCCTCCAGACCCTCCTTTCCCCCTCGGCCTGATTCACACATCTTGGGCCTTTGTAAAGGGGTAGTTGGGGAGTTTTTCTGTTTTTATTTGGAGGAAGGACTCTAGACATTCTGTCCCTGTGAGAAAAGCTGGCTCCTAGCTGCTTTGCAAGGATTAAGGGCCTGGCTTCCAGAACCATTGAAGAAACATCCCAGGAACTACCCTTTTCTCTCAACAGCTAAAAAATGCATCACAGAGCAGTGGCTTCCTGGAGAGTTTTGGCAAAAGAGCTTCCCCCTGGAACAATAGGGTTCCTATAGCCAACCACCTAGGAGTTCTTGCTGCAGCCGATTCTCCCACGAGGATCTGGATGCCAGTGTTGTCCCCATTCTGACATGGGGGGGGGGGGGCGGGGCTGCCAAAGCAACTGAGGGTGGCCCCGGAGCGCAGGGATTTCTGTCTGCAGTGGGCTGGCCTATTTGAAATGCATCCCTTCTCACTCCAGACAGGTGATGTGATGGCTGCACAGAGCTGTGGGGAGCCAGTCTGACCCAGCGAGTGCCTGCTGGGCTGCTCTGAGACCCCGTTTCTGATCATCAGTCTGGCCTGTCCAAGATCGAACTGCTAATTTGCCTACCTAGAAAGGATTACTGATGTGGGGAAAAAATGAGGCCCGGCTATAAAGCACCTACAGTAGAATTCGGTTTGCAGCTGTATATACCGAATGCTAATTCCCACCCGCCTCCAACCCACACCACATTATTATTATTATTATTATTATTATTTTTCTGATACCTACTTCTTTGACCGAGCCAAGAGCTGCCAATCATTAATTTAGTTTGTATCTGAAGATTTGCAGGTTTGGGGGATGTTTTCTGGAGTTGTTCTTTATAAATGAGCATCCTTGAACTCTGGAGGGCTCTGCTTGGCCAGTGGAGCTTTACAAACTTCAAGTAGCGTGCTCCTCAGTTATGCCAGCCAGGATATAGTGGGCAGGGTAATGCGCATCTGCTCTGTATAGATGCCATGGAAATGAAGCCTTCAGTTTGTTTATATAAAGTGCCATGCACTCCTTGGATAAAGGTGGGACCTCCTAAACTTAAAAAGGTCCACAAGATGCCTGGTAACACAACCCCTTGCCCTCGTATGTGAAGAAGCAGAGCCTGAGAGAGCAGCATTGTGGTTATACAGTTAGCCCTGGCCAAAGAAACTTAATACTCCCACCCTCGCCCGTGTTATCTTACTGATATCAGGCATGTCTTCACTGAACCAAAAACTGGTTTTGAAATGGTTTTCCTGTCCAGGCTACTGGCTGAGCTGACCCAGCTCAGGACCTGAGACTGTTACTTAGGTGAGAGGCTGGCTAATTTGCTAGAACAGCCACACAAAGTAGAATGATCCCAATATATTTATTTGGCATCAGCTTACTTCAATTTATGACTAGCAATCCTAGTCATGATTAAACTAGAAATCCTTTTCCCCAATTAAAAAAATGACTTCTGGATTGAATATTATGTTTAAGTAACAGTTTTTTTTCTTTTTGCATGGTTTCAGCATCTATGTTTTGGGAACCTTTTGGTCAAATAAGTTTGTAAAATAATGATTTTTATTTTTTTATTTTTTTATTTTTTTTTTTAAATTTTATTTATTTATTTTTTACAGAGACAGAGAGTGAGTCAGAGAGAGGGATAGACAGGGACAGACAGACAGGAACGGAGAGAGATGAGAAGCATCAATCATTAGTTTTTCATTGCGCATTGCAACACCTTAGTTGTTCATTGATTGCTTTCTCACATGTGCCTTGACCGCGGGCCTTCAGCAGACCGAGCAACCCCTTGCTGGAGCCAGCGACCTTGGGTCCAAACTGGTGAGCCTCGCTCAAACCAGATGAGCCCGCACTCAAGCTGGCGACCTCGGGGTCTCGAACCTGGGTCCTTCCGCATCCCAGTCCGACGCTCTATCCACTGCGCCACCACCAGGTCAGGCAAATAATGATTTTTATATTTAATCGCTTATAGTTTGCCTTGCAGGCTGGGCAGCACCAAGTATATGTGGTCTGTGAAATTGCAAATTACCTTCCTGCTTGGGAAGGGCCATTGTTTTGCTAATGTTTGCTGGAGGAGAGGTTTTTGTGCCAGAAAGTTTGAAAAGAGAGAGAAGAAGAGAAAGAAGCCATGTTTTGCAGGGAGAATGCAGAATGCTGAAGAAGCCATGTTGGCAAGGAAAGAGAAGGTGTGCAGATGGGGAACCAGAGCTGAGGGGCTTTGTGAGCTCCACTGAGACTGGTGAGGCCTTTGATTCTAGGAGGAACCAGAGAAGATTCTCCTGGTTGTGGAACTGGAGAATGCGTCAGTGGCTATGGGAGCCCTGTGTGTTTGCTCATCGGCCGGTGCGAGACTTTAATAAAGGAATGGCCCGCCATTTTTTGGCTCCACTGTTTCTTTACCATTTGCCCGAATCCTATTCGGCAAAACTTTCGGCAAAACAGGGGGAAACTTTCCAATTCTGGATTTTGATTTTCTCTGAGCATAGCTTTAAACACATTATTGCCATTCAAAGATAGCAAGGAATGTTTGAAATGTGTTTACTGGGCTAGTCAATAAACTGGTATTGCATCCCTGCTGGCTGCCAGGTCATGTGCTAAGGGTGTCCTCTGGATCCTTGAACATTTCAGAAATGCTTCCATGGGAGTTCCTGTCATGTTGCATCATGGGTACTTATCCCCTGAGTATGCATTCTTCGAGGGCGGGACCACATCTTATTAGTTTCTGTAGCCCATAATTCTCTCAGGGAGGAGTTTCTTCATTCAAAGCAGCCTTTTTCTCCTTCACTTTCTTGCCACCCAGAGCACAGTGTAAAACTCAGTGGGGCACAGACCCAGCCTCAGATGTCTGGAAAGGAGTTTGAGTTGTACTTTAATCAGGTGTTTTGTAATACCATTCACTCCCTGGACACTTCTAAAGTGAAAATGGAGCTTATAAGGACAGCACAGAGAGAGGAAATCAACTACAAATTAAAAAGTGATTAGTGAGTGTTTAAGCAGAAGGTCAAAGGGATTATTTTGGACTTTAAACTTTTCAGCTTTCAGGGCTTGTATTCAGTTACAAAATTACATCCCTGAATTATTTGTGCAGGTGGCAGCTGTCATGGTTGAAGAAAGTTTCAGTGTTTTACAAAAGGAACATTGACAGGGCTGGGAATGGGGAGTTTGCTCCTGGGGTGACGGTTGTCTTATCCGCCGCCCACTGGAATGGCTCCAGTCTTGCTCAACTTGAGTGACAGTCCTTGTGCGAGCTGACACAGCCATGTCCAGGTTAGTTCAGCCACCTTCTTGAGGAAACCAGTCCAGCTGGTTGATTGGCATCCTGTAAACAGCAAGATGATAGATTTTCAGGACTGAGAGAGCAGAGAACTCGGCCTTAAATACCTACCATGTGATAGATCATCCTCACAGCTCTTCAGGGTGGCTGTTGGCATCTTCTCTTTACAACTGGGGTTCAGAGAAGTTAAGCAGCCTGTTGAAGATTGCATAGATTATAAGTGGCAAAACTGGTTTTCAAACCCAGATCTGAGCTGCTTTGTTGAGATTCGTGTGTGCTCTTTTATTTAGTGCTTCTTCAGGGCAGAGAGTCCCTGATGGGTTAGGAGTAGGCTAACACCGATCCCTTTGCCCCTGGGCAGCTGGGCAAGGTGGGCTGTCATTGCCGAATCACTGACCAGTGGCCTCTTCCACTTACCTGCGTCTGCCCCAGAAACTGATAATTCAGGTTATCCAGCTCAACCACCCATCTGAGACTTGAAGCTGGTGAGGTTCCCCATAAATTATTTCTTATGGAAATGTCAGCTGTTCATGAGAATATGTGGCATTGTGTTGCTTTGGGGGATTGTGCTAGAAAGACAGGGTTTGGGGTATGATAGAGATTAGCCAGGGAGTTCAGGATTCAGAAGGCAGAAAAAGAACCCACAGGCCATAGAGTGTATTAGAGGTGTAGTCAGATATTCAGAATTTTAGTTTGTTTCCTATACTTTTATTCAATACATATTTGTTGAACACCCACTAGGTGCCAGGTATTATTCTCTGTGCTGCTGGGATACTGAGATAAATAAAATATATATATGGACCCTTTTCTGAAGGACTCTCCGCTCATGAAGGATACTTATAGGAAAAGAATAATTAGATTGCAAGAGTGTGGTGGGTCTCAGTCTTCTCATCTGTTACATGGAGTCAATGGCATGAGAGCTCTTGTAGTTCTAAAACTTTATCAGCATTTTACTGTAATGTGCCTAAATCTGCTTAGACTAAGATTTGTAATATCAACAAATATCTGATGGGTTTTAATTAAGTCGCTTCTCATTTTGCTTTTACTCTTTAGAATTCATGAGCTTCTATCAAAAGGAGGCTGTTTTGTTTTTATTTTAAATATCTGTTACCTTAAAAACTAGAACTCTGTGATAACCCCACCCACTGGCAGCCACATGGAGTAAACTTGCTAAGGTATAGGCTTGGTAGTTTCACAAGCCTTGGCATGTAATCCTCATTCTTTTTACTAACTGTGTGACCTTTGGCAAGTCACTTAACTTCTGCACTCAGTTTCCCCATATCTAAAATGCAAATATTATTAACTGCCTTGAGATGGTGACCTGCCACAGACCTTGGATTTAGAAGACTGAGCATAGATAGGAGGCTCAGTCTTAGGTTAAGATTAAGACATATACATAATGGGTGCTAGACTTATTGGGGTGACCACTTCACAAGTTATATAAATGTCTAATCGCTATGGTGTCCACCTATAACTAATATAATTTTGTATGTCAACTGTAAATGAAAAAATATAAGAATTTTTTTTTTAATTTAAAAAAGAGTCTGACCAGGCAGTGGTGCCATGGATAAAGCATTGACCTGGGATGTTAAAATCCCAGGTTCAAACCCCCAAGATTTCCAGCTTGAGCATGGGATTATAGACATGACTCCATGGTCACTGGCTTGAGCCCAGAGGTCACTGTCTTGAACCCAAGGTTGCTGGCTTGAACAAGGGGTCACTGGCTCAGCTGGAATCCCCCGGTCATGGCACATATGAGAATGTAATCAATGAATGACTAGACTAAAGTGCCACAACAAGTTGATGCTTCTCATCTCTCTCCTTTCCTGTTCCTTCTCTCTTGCTCACTTAAAAAAAAAAAAAAAAAAATTCAAAAGAAACGCATATACACCAAAGAAGACATATACATAAACACATGCATATATCCACTCACATATATACATGTCTAATGTGGCCATTACCTACCATGAGGGCATTGTTGAACCAAGAGTTAGTTATTTCTATTTTCATGGGGTCATGCAAGGACTTTCATATTCCCTAGGGCAAGGATAGAAAAGCCAAATGTGTATGGGGGCCAGGCAGTATAACATAAATGACTAAAGTAGACTAGGTAAAGGAAAATCTACAGTCCAAGGTCACTCAGAATGGCAACTGACACGCAGCCTTAGCGTCATGGAATCAATAGGGAATGTTGGCGGCCACGGTTACCGCTGCCTGTATGGCCACATGGTGTGAAAGCTGGTTGAAGAAGCTGGAAATCTGGATGTTATGTGAGACTTCCCATTATTAAATGTTAACAAATAATTTAAAAAACTTTAAACCCTGAGTGGGCCAATCAGAACATCTCTGCAGGCCAGCTTGGGTCATGGCTGCCCACCTGTGTCCTTTGGTGTAGAACTTGGACCATGCAGCTTGATGGGTTACCTTGGAGTGCCCGGTGGCCTTGGAGTGCTGACCAGAATGCTGATGTTCTCCCAGCGCCCCCAGTAGTGCGTCCACTCCTCATTTCTGGCACTGCAGCTGGCCCCAGCCTTGCCTTTTTGGACGATCTCAAACTTTGGCCTGCCCAGGTGTCTGATGTCCTGCCAGTCCACATCGTTGTTTATTTTACCTCCACGTGAACCTGGTGTTTTTGTGTACACTTGGGCAGCATGGCTTGGATGGGGGTGTGCATGCTGACGAACATATGTTTAACTGTTGGGAAAATAAAAAGAAATGTTTCTCTTCACCCTTATTATAGCTTTACCTCCCATTCAGCCTCATGTGATCTTTGAGAATGCATGGCAGAGTTCCTGTTGTGACATTTCTTCTCTGAGTCAGCGTGCTGGATCCTGCTAACCACTATCGAAGCCCCTTCTGTTTATACAATCCCCAAAAGTCCCTGGAATTATAGGATTTTATGAGCATGCTTTCCCCTGGGATCAGATTGCGTTTGAGGAGTGGCTAGCCAGCCCATGGCTACTTTAGCGAGCCTTGGCAGAACTTTGATCACATTTTATCCCTGCTTAAAAATTTTCAGTAGCTTTCTGTGTCACAGACAGAAACAAAAATGAATATATATGGAGCAAGGCGATTACTGGATATTTAGCTGTGTCTCAGTTAGACCTCATAATTAACTCTGTATGTTGAAAACTTTTTTTTTTTTTTTTTTTGAGAGAAAGAGAGAGAGAGGAAAGGAGAAAGATGAGAAGCATCAACTTGTACTTATGCTACTTTAGTTGTTCACTGATTGTTTCTCATATGTGCCTTGACTGGGGGACTGAACCCAAGCCAATGACCCCTTGCTCAAGCCAGCGACCTTGGGGTTTTGAACTTGGGACCTCAGTGTCCCAGGTTGATGCTCTATCCACTGCATACAACTGGGCAGGCATTACTTTTTTAGAGAGAGGAAACTCTTGTACTAAGTCTTATTGTGCTGTGATGAAAATCAAATTCAGGAGGTAAAGTGACTTGCCTAAGGTCATACAATAAAGCGTGACATGTGATAGAAGTGGGAGGTAAAACCCTGTATGCTTGATTCTTAAGTTCATGAATAAAATTGAAAACAATCTTCTGAGAAGAGATATTTAAGTCATGAAGAAGGAATAGGAGTTTGCCAATGGTACTTTAATCCAGATGTTAAAAACATTACTTCAGAGAGTTGTTAGGAAGATCAAATGTGATTATTTACATAAAAGCTATAAAACCCTATGCACATGTGTGGTTCTTGCTGTGTCCTTACTCTGCACAGCCATATTGCAAATGAACTCATTTAGGTCATAAGGGAAACTGAGGCAGAAGGGTGACTGGATCTGTATAAATCCATCTTAACATCTAAGGCTTGCTTTTTTTTATATATATATGTTTTTCTTTCTTTTTTTTTTTTTTCTTTTTTGTATTTTTCTGAAGTTGGAAACGGAGAGGCAGTCAGACAGACATGCGCCCAACCGGGATCCACCTGGCATGCCCACCAGGGGGCGATGCTCTGCCCATCTGGAGCATCACTCTGCTGCAATCAGAGCCATTCTAGTGCCTGAGGCAGAGGCCACAGAGCCATCCTCAGCGCCTGGGCCAACTTTGCTCCAATGGAGCCTCAGCTGTGGGAGGGGAAGAGAGAGACAGAGAGGAAGGAGAGGGGGAGGGGTGGAGAAGCAGGTGGGCACTTCTCTTTTGTGCCCTGGCCAGGAATTGAACCTGGGACTCCTGCACGCCAGGCCGACACGCTACCACTGAGCCAACTGGCCAGGGCCATTTTTATGTGTTTTTCTTTTGTATTTTTCAAAGTTAGAAGCGGGGAGGCAGTCAGACAGACTCCCGCATGTGGCTGACCAGCGTCCACCCAGCATGCCCACCAGAGGGCGATGTTCTGCCCATCTGGGGTGTTGCACCGTTGTGGCCAGAGCCATTCTAGTGCATGAGGCGGAGGCCGTGCAGCCGTCCTCAGCACCCAGTCCAACTTTGCTCCAATGGAGCCTCGGCTGTGGGGGGGGGGGGGGGAGATAGAGAGGAAGGGGAGGGGGAAGGATGGAGAAGCAGATGGGCACTTCTCCTGTGTGCCATGGCCGGGTATTGAACCCAAGACTTCCACATGCTGGGCCAATGCTCTACCACTGAGCCAACCGTCCAGGGCTAAGGCTTACTTCTTATTCTTGTTCAAGGTCAACATAAACTTCCTAGAAGTTCGTGGCTTTGCTAATATCTGCAGACATAGGTCATGTGTATTTGGCAAAGAAGGCTAACCTGCCCCATCTCTGAAAAAACTTTTGAGTCACAGTGTCCTATTACATATCCTGGTTATGGCTCCCATCAGTAGAGAGGACACTGAGGTGAATTATAATCTCTCTGAATAGGTTTTTGGCTATGTACTAATTAATGCAGGGGATTATTTTGAGAGTTAAGCCAGCTATTGTATCCAAAACTCCTCGCACATAGTAGATGCTCAATGAATGTAAATTTACTGTCATCCTTATTAAAAGAAGGATCAAAAAAGAAGAAGGAGGTCTTGGAAAATAACCCAGTTTTACCTGGGGTACAGGAACACTAAGTCTTGTTGGCTCTGGTAGCTGTGTATCAGTACTAGAAATAAAATGTTACATTTGTGAAATATGTCAGGGTGACAAAAGATGTCTGGATCTCTCTCAGTGAAAGGTACAAACCATGGATTATTAGTTTGTTTTTAGTTCCTGGTGGATATGGCAACCCTTTAAAAATCCAACTAGAAAGGCCAGAACAGCTAGAGCTGAGGGTGTGAAGCAGACAATATTAATTATTTTAAAGGATAAGTGTTGTCACTTTAAGCACTTTCAAGTGAGAAAGACCATCCAAAGTTCTTTCTCATGATGAGACTGAAGACAGATATCTCTTTGCCATGGAACCTAAAACTTTCTGAAGTTGGGGAACTCAAAATCAGTGCAGTGTCTTGCTCAGTGTCGTGTCCCCAGCACCTAACACAGTTCCCAGCACTCAGCAACTGTCCATACCTATTTGTGGAATGAGACTAAACACCTTGGACTTGGGGTCAGGAAACCCAGGCACCAGGATCAGATCTGCCGTTAGTTTCTTCATTTCTACCATGTAGGTGCTTTCAGTTCTGACAATCTTCTTTTTGTGAAGAAAGGGCCTGAACTTTCCAGGACTGAAGAATCAAGCGTTTGTCAAAGAGAACCTCTACACCCAGAAGACTGCACACTCACACCAGCCAACAGCAAGTGTTTTTCATGGCAAACCCTTTCAAAGGTGGGAAACACCTTCACAGTACACTTAGTTTTGTCTCATCTGGATTGTGTCCAGTCTAAAAATCTGGACAAATATCGTAAACCGAAGAAAGTTTGCACACTTCTAAGACCAGTAGCAATTAATTACTTTAAATAGAAACCCTGTCACTTACAAGCAACATAAATATTTGTATTTTGAACCTCTAAGTAGTAGTTGGGTTGACCATTCTGGCCTTAAGCGATTAAAAAAAAATCAGTTGGTCATATTTTAACAGGGAATACATTTATAAAGAAGGGGAGGGTCAGGTCATGGAATAAGAAAACATAAGCCAAAAGAGAGACAGGCCTGGGTTCAAATCCCTTGACCAATTGACTCCCTTGGTACCCAGGGACAAGTTACAAAACTTCTGGCCTTAGTGTTCTGTTGGTTATAAGTGAAAACAATAATCTATGACTTTTCATCGCAATGGTGGAGATTAGAATAGAATACATTAATTCTTAATTAGACTCTAAACTCCTTGAAATCAGAAGTCCAGTATCTTCCATCTATATTTCTAACATCTGGCCCAAATTGGTGCCATTTGCTAGCTCTGCACTTCAGATGATCCATTTAACCTTTCTGAGCCTCAATTTTTCATTTGTAAAGTGCGTAGAACTCTCATAGTGTAGGTAAGATGGATAAATCCCTGTCACAAAGTCCTAATAGCCGCCTGATTTGAGTTACTTACTCTACGCTTGATACTTGCATGCATATTCTGTGTTTGGTGTTATTTTGTAGGTAGGTGTGTGGGCTTTCTGCAGATGTTAATTTAATCATTACTCTTAGAGATCCTGGGCTTTGCTTATTTTAAGGTAACTACAGATTGGGGGAAGCGGAAGGTTGGACAGCTCTGGAAAGGGCACTCGAAGGACTTGGGATATGGGACACATGGGAAGCCCCTCCCTTATGCTTTGATTTGGGTTGTGCAAAAGTGCAAAGATTTCTCATTCACTTTCCGACCCCTTCTCTTCCCCTACCCACACCCAGGGTTTTCTAAAAAACACTCTGAGAGCAGGAGGCTGTGTTTAATTTTGTGCAGACGCAAAGCTGTGGCTGGTGGGGGGGAGGGTGGGCTCTGGGGCTGGGTCACTTTGGTAACACTTTACACGTGACTTTATCAATGGGTGGGCCACAAAAACTTACCCTCTGTTTTTCTACACCCCACTCTCAACCACCCAATCTACCCAAGTGTTAGTTTTTCAAAGCCCAAGAAGTTTCAAAGGCCTGAACCCAACACAGGGGCCATTCTTCATGCTTTGATTTTCTGCCCATTAAGTGTTTGTCAGTGAGTTCGTATTTCGCCTCCTCTGCAGCTTACACATCCCAAGAGGTCCCTGGAGGTATAGGAACTTAATTGATCCTTGATTAAAAGAAGGAGAAATACTTGAGTCTGGTTCTAGAATCACCAGATGGTGTGTGCTTGTGTGTGTGTGTGTGTGTGTGTGTACACTTTTTGACTCTGCTTTGCCAAAAGCTGGTAATCTACCTTTCATTAAAAGATGAATCTAAATTTCAGAAGATTGGCTTCAGAGTTTCAGTTAAATTGAATCTCGAGCACACGTGGTACGTGTGACTGTTCAGTGAACAATAGCCAGTGCTGTAGCCTTGGCTGTTCCAAACAAACCATTATTCTTCTTCAAAGGCTGATCTCTATTGAATGAATGAATACTTGTAGATGCTTCCTTCTCTCTGTTTTAAGTGACCACTTTACATAGCACCTACGAGTCAGATCATTTTAACCCCATCCAGCTCCACCTCATACTTGCAGCTTGACTCTGGTAAATCCCTTTAATCCCTTTGAAACGGAAGGCGACTTAACGTGTTAGTTTTTTTCTTTTCTTTAGAAATAAGTTTTTTCTTTTAAAGCAAATGTGTATTCATTGTAAAACATTTGGAAAACACAGCCAACAGGAGGAATGACAAAAAGAACAATATCTGTAATTTACCATTTGGAGATGACTACTCACTGATGTGTTAGTTTTTATAATTGTTTCTGCCCTTAGCCTGTGGGCCACCAGAGGGTTTGGGTGTGAACTCTCTCACCTCAGTAGCCCCATCAGCACCTGAAACATAACAGGGGGCCAGGCTTGTCAAACTGCCGTGGTCTGTGTAGGGATCCTCAGCTCAGTCTGGGCACGTAATAGTTGTTCAGTAAATGCTAGCTACTATTATGTTCTTCATGCTAGTTTTCCCTTCGTTGTTTACTTATGTGTCTCTTTCAGCTCTGTCGCCAAATTTAAAATTGTATTTTCAACACTGTCATCGGTTTTGTCAACGGCCTTGTTGGAATCCCCAAACTGAACTGGCTTCTCATGAGTGTACTTAGCCCCTAGACCTCAGAAACCTGTTGCTCATATAAGGGTCAACTCCAGCCTCTCGTCCTCTGTAGGCCATCTTTAGTGGCCCTAGTAGAGTAGCCTTTTATGCCCTTGCTGCACTCTACACATATATCAGTCCACACATTGGAAATACTTAAGTGCACTTGTTTTTGGGTCTTTTTACAATACCACGAACCCTTTGAGGACAGGTACTATGATGTATTTGCCTTTAGATCGCCAGGGGACAGCACTGGGAATTTTTTTGAAATGAAATGATTAGGGACTGTTGCAGTTGGTAGTAAAGATGGTGCCAAAGTTGGAAATGGAGATCATGCTTTGGAAGAAGAAAAGCCTCCTCTCTGTGCCCTGGAGAGGGAAGGCATGGTGTTATATCTCTTGAGGACTAGCCACCCCATTAGGGAAAATGTTTATGCTTTTAACATTGAGTGAAGGAATCTGAGGTTACTCTCTTCCGGGAACAAAGTCAAGCTTTGACTGGCATCACCCCCAATCAGACCACAGTTGGTAGGGGAGACAAAAAATAAAGCCACTGGGATTCCTAAATGGTATTTCCATGCCTTTTAAGAAAACAAATAGAACATATTCAGATCCAACTTCTCGTTTGTTTGTGGTCATCATCCACATAATCAGAACCGGAAACCCGCCCCAACACTTGAACAAGGAAGGAAGAAAAGGGGTTTGGATTGCTCCCAGATTAAGAGGGCAAAGGAACTGACCAGAGAGAAATTTTCTCCTAACTTTCTCTGTGGGACTTTTCCTCCTTCTTCCTTTTAACGTTTATGGAGTGTCCATAGCATGTGCCAGACTGTGCTCTTATTACCAATGGTATTGCCTAGTGTCTTCCAACTAAAGCAACACCTTGAACTGATTTTTTTTTTCCTTGAACTGATTTTAATTGAGTGTCTGTGTCTTCCCCTTATAGATCGTAAGATCCCTGAGGGCAGGGCTTGTGTCGTCTTTGTATTCTTTATATTAGTATACATATATAGTAAAGACTCAATAAATATTTGTTGAATAAATGAATGAATGATTACATTAACCTATTACGTCATCCCAGCAATCCCAAAGCTAGATTTCCTTCTTCGTATTGAACAGATGACAGGGGGCTTCTGGAGATGTGAAATAGCTTGCTCAAATAGAAGGGAGCAAAGTTGAGATCATTAACCCAGCTCTGTCTCACTCCACAGCCCTTTATATGTGTTTTATTGTCCTTAGAAACATGTTTTACAGGCCTATCATGTGAACACTATTAAAAATAGAAGTTGGAGGACTGAGAGTGTAGCACAAATTGAAGGAACTCGGGGCCTGTTCCCTACCTGAGTTTATTAGCAACGTTTTGGCTCCCAGGCACCACAGAGGCTGCAGCCGGGTCCGGACACCAAGCTGAATGATTTTATCACGATGTGTGGAACTTAAAAGCGGACTATTAATATCATACTGCTGGCTTCTCAGCTACTTTTCATAGCCAACTTGGCCACATTTCAAAATGCTTAGGCAGTGGGATGAAGATGGTTCAGGCCCAAGTGATATCTACCTCCCCCAGCACCCCAGCCCCCCAGAATCAGCTAACTGCTCTTGCCACCTCCCTCTCCCCCTTCCCTCTGTTGCAGAGACGGAGTTTCAAGGGCTAATGGTTATTGCCTTCCAGGGCCCCTCTGTGTTTACTTTGAGAAGGTCAGGCACAATGCGGTGGTGTGTTGCTGCTCTTTCTTCTCAAAGCACCAGCATGAATTTGATAAAGTAAATTGTTGTTCTAGCAGGAAGCAGTTAGGGGTCACAAAATAAATAGCCGTAGAATTCAAATAAATCCAGAGAATAAAACCAAATAAATCCATGTGCATATGCACAGTGATACATAAATACACTTTTTCAAAAGTGAGCATTTTTATTGCTGCCGGTCTGGACCAAAGTAATTGAAAAATTGTGGAGTTTGTGGTTCTTTTTTTCTTTCTTTCTTTCCTTTTTTTTTTTTTAAAGAGGCAGTCTGGGCCCTTGAGCGATGTGAAATGAATTTAATATTTTTTGAAAAACATAAAAATGGAATTTTATCTTTTCAACAATGGCTTATCTTGGGATTTAAAATTTTATTTTATTATCTTATTTCATTTTATTTTTTATCTTGGTTTGTTTAAAAAAAAAATTTTTTTTTTTAGCTAATGAAATTTGCATTCAGATAAAACCAATTTAGGCCTGACCAGTGGTGGCTCAGTGGATAAAGCATCGACCTGGAACACTGAGGTTGCCAGTTTGAGACACCGGGCCTGCCTGGTCAAGGCACATATGGGAGTTGATGCTTCCTGCTCCTGCCCCCGTTCTCACTCCTCTCTCTAAAATGAATTAAAAAAAAAAGTCTGACCCTTGATGTGGGGGAAAGAATAGACTTAAAAAAAACAATTTGCAAAGTAAAATTAGGGAGTAAGCATTTGAGATGGACAAGCAACTCTGACTGAGCAAAAGAGTTTCTCTGAGTCTCTTTTTTCTATTGGAAGATGAGCAGTAGTCATGCTTAAATGATGCTTTAGAATGACCTCTCAGAGTTGTTGAAAGATTCCATACAAAAATGAATATGAAGTACTTTACACATTGTAGGGCTTATCAGTGGTGCCTGCGGCTACTAACCGGATGTTTTTTATAGTCTTCCCAATCCGAACATTCAGTGGCTCACCTTTCACTTTGTGAGGTGGCATTAAGGCTCGGTATTGGACTTGGGGACTAGAGATAAATAGGTCTTCCATTCTAAGAAAAGAGCCTGAACTAAGATAAGAGTCTCTGGGTATTGTGTTCTTGTAGTATGGGAGTGGGTGGGAGGGGGGCAGAGGACTGTGAGTCTGGAGAGGGGGGTTTAAGTCATGGGGGACTCTGAAGGTCGTACTTCATCTCATCCTGTGTGTGATGGGGAATGATCGAAGAGGACTTAGCAAGGTAATGTCATGGTCAGGAAGTAAACTGGTGGATGTGGGTAAGAGGCAGTGAAGGCCAGGAGAGTGATTTGGAGGCTATTACAGTTTCTAGGCATGAGATATTGTGACCTTTCACTCCTTACTTCAGGGTTATGAGAGACTTTTTCCTGGCAGGTGATGGAATTCATTTGCCATGACCTTTAAGGGAATGGCATCTGAGTTGGCCACTGATTAAACCAGCAGCAGCTGCGTGAGCAGCTTGGTGCTCTCAGATGCCCTTGGGCTCTGCTCCAGGTCTGCAGGCAGCAGGGCCCCGCTCAGCAATACTCAGTCTTTTCAACGACACTTTGAACAGTGAAAGCATCAGACTGAAGATGGCATTAATTGAACAGTTACTGTATGCCAGGCACTGTGCTGGCAATGTTATGTGCTTTTTTTCTCCTTGGGTCCTCACCACAACTGGTTTGATGTATGGGGAAACTGAGGCCCAGGAAGACAGAGTGAGAACCAGAAGCCATGCTGCTAGAAAGGGGTGGATCTGGGATTCAAATTCAAGTTATCAGACCCTGGGCTTTCACGACTCCATGCAACATAGCCTTAGGATGAACTTCCCAAAGGGGAAATGGTTAAGACTTAAGAGAAGAATGTACTTGAAGGCATAAAGAGACATCATTAGATTTGGAGCTATATAGTAATCACAAATTGGGGTTTAATTTTTAGCAGGATGTTGTAAAGCAGTGGAAAAGCTCCCGGGCTGGCTCTTCCACTGCCTTCCTCTGTCCTCTGAGACAGGAGGGGTGACAAAGGAGGAAAAGGGAAGCGTGGAGTGAAAGGAGCGACAGCTTGCATTATTAAGCTGTAGATTGCTACAAATCCAAGTACTTAATATCACTGTCAGTGTTGTTGTTTGGGGTAGTTTTTGTTGTAGTCATTTTTAGCCACCTTGCATTGATGGTTTCCCCTTGTTTTTTTGTTTCTTCCCTGGCATATGCAATGGTTCCATCTTGACCAGCGGGCCTGCCCTTCCTGATCATTGAGACAAGCACCATCAAGCCTTACGAACGAGGGTTTTATTGCAATGATGACAGCATCAAGTATCCTCTGAAAACTGGTGAGACAATAAATGATGCTGTGCTCTGCGCCGTGGGGATCGTCATCGCCATCCTTGCGGTAAGCACCCAGATTATCATGCTCAACCTGTCTGATTTCCCCTGTATCACATGATAGGATATCTGAGTCAGCAGAAACCTGGCTGATCAATTAGAATTGCAGTTGACTAACCCTATTTCTTTAATGCAGATAATACTGTTATTAAAGGTATTTAAAAATACTAGCCCTGGCTGGTTGGCTCAGCGGTAGAGCGTCGGCCTAGCGTGCGGAGGACCCGGGTTCGATTCCCGGCCAGGGCACACAGGAGAAGCGCCCATTTGCTTCTCCACCCCTCCGCCGCGCTTTCCTCTCTGTCTCTCTCTTCCCCTCCCGCAGCCAAGGCTCCATTGGAGCAAAGATGGCCCGGGCGCTGGGGATGGCTCTGTGGCCTCTGCCTCAGGCGCTAGAGTGGCTCTGGTCGCAACATGGCGACGCCCAGGATGGGCAGAGCATCACCCCCTGGTGGGCAGAGCGTCGCCCCTGGTGGGCGTGCCGGGTGGATCCCGGTTGGGCGCATGCGGGAGTCTGTCTGACTGTCTCTCCCTGTTTCCAGCTTCAGAAAAATGAAAGAAAAAAAATAAATAAATAAAAATAAAAATACTAAATAACAGCCTGACCAGGTGGTGGTGCAGTGGTTAAAGCGTCAGACTGGGATGCAGAAGACCCAGGTTTGAGACCCCGAGGTCACCAGCTTAAGCGTGAGCTCATCTGGTTTGAGCAAAGCTGAGCAGCTTGAGCCCAAGGTCGCTGGCTCAAGCAAAGGGTTACTCGGTCTGCTGAAGGCCTGCGATCAAGGCACATATGAGAAAGCAATCAATGAACAACTAAGGTGTTGCAACATGCAAGGAAAAACTAATGATTGATGCTTCTCATCTCTCTCCGTTCCTGTCTGTCTGTCCCTGTCTATCTCTTTCTCTGTCTCTGTAAAAGAAAAAAAAATACTAAATAACACATACACATACACAGGTCCTTGAATAATGACATTTCATTATAACATTGATGAGATGCCATCAGAACTTAATTCTTGTTTATATCAATTAGCCTGTGGTAAAATTGGTTTTGTTATATCAGTTTGCTTAGTCACAGATCCTATCGTGAGGACTTTCTGTATACTAAAAGTATTATAAAAGTAGGCTAAACACCCTTCTAAAATACTTTACATGCATTATCCTCAGAACAATCCAATGAAGCCCTAGATATTGTTCTTATCTTTTTTATACTTATTAAGAAACTGAGGTCCACAGAGTAGAAGTAAGTTGCCTGAGGTCACTGGGTGAATAAGTGGTAGAGTTGGGATTTGAACCCAGTTGTCCCTTACCCCAGAGTCTGAGCTCTGAGCCTCAGAAGAGGGAAGATGCCCTGTCAGATATCACAGGCACTTTCTAGGTTCTTTCCATATCATCACTGTGCTGCCGAAACAGTGATAATGCCATTGGCATTCTCTGACACACTGCTTTGTTCTCTCTCCCAGTGGCCATGGTGTCAAAGTGAAAATAAAATGAGACTTAGAATCTAGAGACCTTGGTTCTAGACCTGGCCATCCATTGATGAGCTGTATATCTTTAAGCCAAGGATGACCTTCTTGCTTTATAGCGTTGCAGGGAGGAGTAAAAGAGGTCATGAATATTGAAATACTTTGCAAACTCTTAACTGCTGAGCAGGTTACTCATATGTAGGTGAAAAGTCCAGACTTACATTGAGGTCTTCCTGAGGATAAAGTCCTCATTCAGATAAAAAAGTGTGTCACAGACTAGGACAAGGTCCACAATTATCTTGAGCAATGACAGCCTCATGGAAATTGAGGTATGGCCTACCTGGCTCTCCTTGGAATGTCACCACCATGTTTTAATCCAGTATTCTAATATGCGAGTCATACATTTTTCACAGCTTGTTCATTCCATACCTCCATTATTATCCTAAGTTTGTTCTTTGCTCCTGAACCTCAGCCATGTGGATGAAAGGCATAAATAATTATTATGTCCACCAAGATCATAATTCTCTCTTACAGATCCTTGAGTCAACTATGTATTAGCCATAGCCTGGAAGCTTATCTTTGGCCTGCCTTATATTAGCAAGCCAAGAAGTAGGAAGCTAATAGTAAGAACACCACGTGTAAAGTATGTGCTATTATCCCCATTATACAAATTGAACATCAGAAAGTTAGATGGGTTAAATGACAAGCTCAAAGTCTACAGCTCATAAAAGTTGGGGTTCAGACCTGTGCCTGGCTTATTTCATAGCCTTCTTTCCATCTTGCAGACTTGATTTTGGAATGGAGGGTGTCTATTCCAAATGAATTGCTCAAGGGGATAGGCAGTTAGCTAATCTTGCCTACTTTGGATCAAATGTAAGCTGCTGATGGTACATGAACCACATTTCATAAAGTTTCTCTTTTGACTTCCCCACTCTGGGGGTTGGCTGTAAACTTTGAGACCCCTCTTTGTTTTTTAATAACATCGTAAACCAGGCACACAATCAACAGTTTGAAATTGGGGAGGGGGAAGGGAGGCTAGTAGAATTCTTTCCAACCTTTAAAAGAAAAACAGTCCATTTGGCAATGGTAGTAGTTTCTTAAAGGTGGACTGAGGATCTTTGTGTTCAGAAAATGAAGAATTCAAAATCTGATTTTTACTATTTGCTCCAAATTGACAGCGTGGGGTTGAGTTCTGGAGGAAGAACAGCTTTTCCTGGAAATGATGTTTGTAACAGAAGGCAGATTTTTGTATAAAGGTTTGAACAGGTGTCTTTGACCCTGGGAGGGTCAGTTAATTGAATGTTTTCAGCAGGCCTACTGTATCCCAGGTGCACTCCTTACATGTGATTATTACCATTTGCCTACTGAGATGCTCCCAGGCACAGTGGGGTGGAAAGAAACACTCTTCGGGGGCCTAGACACCCACTAACCATGTGAATGAGGAGAATCTCTGGTTTTCTTCTCCTGTAAAATGGGAATGGTGTTTGAATTCACTCTTGAGGATTTCTGGAAGAAGCAAATGTCGCAGCAGCAGACTAGATGAGCACAAGGGTGCTAACGTAGCTTCTTCAGGATCCATGCTTCTGCAAGCGAAACTCCTGCTCAGCGGCTCTGCCCCTGCCGTTTGCCAAGACCGTCACTTCTGCCTTACAGATGCTAGCATTTCCATGAAAAATCTGCTTTGAAGTGCTTCATTGTGACGTGCCTGTCTCCTCGTGTCATGGTGGTGTTTTAATGAGAATGTTCCCTGACCTCCCAGGTTTCCATGAAATTGTCTGCTGTGGCCTTGGGTACAGGATAAGACACAACCTTGCTTCCCCGTCCCACAGAAGGGCAGTTTCCATAGTGTGTTCCTGTTGCCCTGAGAAAGGCCAGGCAAGCAGAGACTGCAATAGTGGTCTTTTATCAGGTGCTGTTGTGTGCTGTAGAAACCTGTGGGCCATGCGCAAGCATTTTATGCTGGCGAAACCCTAAGAGCTAGGGATTCTTGTGGGTCTTACTGCAGGCATCTCCAAACTATGGCCTGTGGGCCATGCGGCCCCCTGAGGCCATTTATCCGGCCCCCTGCCGCACTTCCAGAAGGGGCACCTCTTTCATTGGTGGTCAGTGAGAGGACCACTTATGTGGCGGCCCTCCAACGGTCTGAGGGACAGTGAACTGGCCCCCTGTGTAAAAAGTT
Organism: Saccopteryx leptura; assembly: GCF_036850995.1. NCBI lineage: Eukaryota > Metazoa > Chordata > Mammalia > Chiroptera > Emballonuridae > Saccopteryx > Saccopteryx leptura. Next base: position 130,183,686 of record NC_089505.1, on the reverse strand, counting down.
TGGGGACCCCTGGTTTAGGATGTGGTGTAAGGCGTGAGCTCCGGAATTTGTTTGAACTCCTCTGCTGTGGAACATGTAACGTGTTGAGCCTCATTGAGCCTCAGTCGGCTCATCTCTTAAACGGAGATAATATGTCTACTTATTAAGGTTTTCAGATTAAATGAGCGCATATAGAAAATAACTCAGTGCCTGGCTCCTACTGTATACTCAGTAAATTTAACTATTTTTATTATAAATAAGTGAACAGATTTTTCTTTAAATGGTGAACTTGTTAGGGTCCAGCCACGACAAGTCTATTATGGGGTCTTCGAACTGGAAAAGGTATGGAATTGAAATAAATGATAGACGGACTTAAAGATACACCCACACACACACACACACACACACAGATGGGTTTAGGAGGACGCCACGGCAAACAGTCTCTACTGTTCCTTAACTGTAACATCTGTACTCCCAGAAGCACATCCACTTTTATTCATAGAAAAAAATGTGGTCCATCAGCAATTCAATTAAGTTTCCAAGGCAACTCAAAGACAACCCCCACCATACCATCCAAATCTACTTTACACTAATAAGAAACTAGCTCCCAGTCTCCTTCGGAGAACATGGATGAGACAAATGAGAATCAGGTGTAGCTCTTTGTTAACTAGGCAAATGAGGTGGGGTTTGGGCCCAGCACCTCTGTCCAGATTGCAAAAATACCGTTTGTTTATTTGGTCACCAACATGAACTGACTTAGCTAAGACCCTATCTCTGGTAAAAATAGAACCAGGAAAGGAACTGCATGCAGCTTTTGGACTGCTGTTTCCTGCTCTTTCCTTATAGTTACTGAACTGGAACCCAGGTGTGACTGTCGCTCCCGTGCTCTCTGCAGGAGCACCTTTACCTCCTGACCCAGCCCTTACATTCCAGCTGGAGGCATGTGTGAGACGTGGGCTCTGAATGCGATCTGCTCGCCTGCTTGCCTGCCGTTCAGTGCCAGAGTCCTCATGGGAAAGGGAATCGTTCACTTTAGGAGACTCATTTCTGGCAAAGCTTTACAGCTTCAATTCAACAACAACAAGCACCTGTTTTCACCTTTCCCATTGTGGCTAGTCATAGACAGTGGTGGGATTCAAATAATTTAATAACCAGTTCTCTGCCCTAATGACTGTTTTAAGCATAAAAAAACCTATATACCAAAGGGTAGTTTATAATTTTATGTATTTAATACTTTCACAGCTTCCAAAATGGGCGATAAGATAACCCTTGAAATCGATAGTTCTGTTGGTTCATTGTGTCCTAGCTTCCTATTGGTTTCACCATTTGGAGAACACCTGCATACTCATAATATCTTGGGGGAATTTTGGGCATACACAAAGCTGAAACAAAGGACAGCTTGTCACCCCCTGGCTGTTTGGCACTTTTTCCTCTTTACGTTATATGTTTGTTTACTGAAGTAACAAACGCAAGGGAATTAAAATGTAGTATTTCATCAAAGGTATAATGAGTTCTATGAAACGAATAAATATTACAAGCATAGTTTCGTCAAATTTTTTTCACCTATGGACTGAGTGAACATTACCTCGGGCACTTAGAATATGCTATTGTGCAGACGAACATTAAGAAAGAGTAAAGAATGTAAATTTGTGATTTCCACATTGGGCAGCTGCCCAGGTGCCCACCTTAGAGAGAACCCTGATTACAAGTGCCATTTTAACAACCAGTTCACCAAACTCAACCAAAAAACTAGGTATTGGTTCTGCAGACCCAGTGTGAACTGGCTGAGTCCCACCACCAGTCATAGAGCCTGGCTGGCTCCTTCCAGAATCTGCTTCTTCTGATCAGAAGGCATCGGTGACAGCCAGAGGTGGGCACTCGAAGCTGGGGATTGAGTCGTCCTGTGCTGCTACATGCAGGTTTGTTTCAAATAAATAACAAGGGAAGCCTTGACTGATTGGGTGCCCTTGCTTCTGTTTGAATGTCCCCATAACAAAGGAATGGAATGGCGCTGGTGGAGAAAGTCAGAAGTTGTAGAAAGCAGACACCCTTCTATGGCAGGAGATGGGGAAAAATCTGGTCATGTTGACCTCTTTTTCAGATGTACCTCAGATTCTGGAATTAGCATAAGAATTCCTTCCAAATCCACAAAGCAATAGATCCTGTCCCTGCCTTATAAAGGCTTAATGACTCTAGCAGCCATGAGATTAGGAGCAAATAGTAAAATATCATCTCCTATCTAGCCTCCTGTCATGTTGCGTGGTGCTGTGCTGTGAAGAGTATTATGGGCAATGGTTTTAATATTGAAAAAATTCTCAGAATTCTTTTTAAATAAATATGGGATCAGTGATTGCCGTGGTCAAGCCCTGAAAGGGGTTTATATAGATTCTTAATATCTTGGAGTTGATCCATGGGTGAATTCTCTTCTCTCTCCAGCCATAAAAGGCTACTTTAACCCTTGGATCCCATTGAATCTAATCCTCTTAATAATACTCCTAGCTGGAGAAAAACAGATTTTGGCATCATCTAACTTAGATTCTGTGCTTATTTGTTCTGTTACTTGTCCTTCAACCTCAGGCAAAGCCATTGTCTCCCTTGGAAAACAGCTGTATCTTCCTTTTCTGTAAGGTGTTGACAATAGTTCACCAACTCCATGGGCTCTTTCTGAGGTCACATCAAATGGCCTTATGTTCATCATCAGTGAGAATCGTTCTTGTCATTTCTGTAGTGTCACACAGCTTATAAAGTGGCCTTCAGGTGCACATCTTCTCTTTTGCACCTGGCAGGCAGTCGCCTTGGGAGTTTGATTCTTACAGGTTAGGTTACTGGGGCTCCAGGATAGTGTGGCTTTCGCAGGGTCAGAACAGGAGTCCTCTGAGCCTAAGGCCAAAACTTTTGAAAAAATAACGACACCACGGCTGCCTTCAAAAGCCTGCCTCCCTTCCACGATTATTTACCAAACAGCCCTAGTGTAGCAGGTGCAGCTGGCTGCATGTTTTTCCTCATCACCGAGCTGCTAGAAGCAGCCCCATCTCCAGCAGACAACTAGCACCTTCAATACACATTGCCTTGTGATGTGATTTGTGTCCCCGTCTTGTCTCCCCAGCTAGATAATAGGTTCCTGGAAGGCAGAGAGCAGGCCTTTCCCTCTTGCCCCATGGTAGTGACTAGATAAGCACCAAGCAGACGTTTCCTTCTACAGCAACCGTTCCTTGGCTGCCTCTTCCCCTGCCTTCCAAAGGTCCCCGAGATCCCTGAGCCCACCTCTAGCTTTGCGGTTACTGTGTTGAGTGCCATGTCTATTTACTTGTCTGTACCCTGCTTACCCTGTTAGGTGCATCAGGATATGGACCGATTTGATTTGATTATATACTGCTAGTACAAGGCACAGACTTTGGTACTCAATATATATTTGTAAAAAATCACATTTTTACATACCTTATGGGAAGAAAATCAAAAGGTCTTGGGTCCAAAGTTGTCAGAGGATGTCCAGAGCAGGGAGGAGTGTCTTATTTGCTTCCCTAAACATCTTAAATATGTTCTGTGATGCCCACGGAACGTGCTCTGTACCACATGAAAATTTTTTGCTGGAGAGACATGAAGAAGAGCTTAATGCATCCAAGACTTGTTTATTCAGGATCAGGCTCAGTTTGCCTACATCTGGACTTCATTACCCCCCACACACACCCCGTCTCCCTTTATCTGAGAAAGCACTGCCAAGGAAACGAGGTTCTCCAGGACTGCCTCCTCATTAAAGGTTAGTCAAGTTTTCAACTCTGAAAAAAGTGAAGTCATGCTGGCCTGGCGGTGCCTTAGTGAGAGACCCTGTCCCCTAGTTTACAATCCACTACATCTGTGCAATTACCAAGGCCACCAACAGAGAGGGGGCCCATTAATCCTTCAACTGTGTCATCCCCTCTGATCAGATGGCTACGGAGTTTTTCTTGAGACCTACTTATTCCTGGAGAAGTGGTGGGAGGGGCATCTCTTCGCAATTTAACAAAACACAGGCATTGCGATTAGGATTTGCTGTCATTTGTTCCTTTGCCCACCACCCTGCTCATACCCTTGAAGAAATGAGAGCCCCCACGATTCTTCCTTAGGCAGAGCGCTGAGGGGTTAATGACTATTTGAATAATGTCTCTAATATGAAGTTGACAATTTTCTCCATTTTAAATGATAATGTTTAAGAGGCTGAGAAATCTGTCCTTTGAGTCAGACTGTATTAGAGAGTGGGTAAAGGGTTGGATAACATTTGTGAGCTATCTAATGGGCCAGAAACTAAGATGCTTTATCTTAAATCCTCTTCAACAGCTGCAAGAGATAGGTATTGTTTACCTCATTTACAATGAGGGAGGGAGGGAGGGTACTGAGGCTTACGAGGAGGATGGCGTGACCAGTGTAAGGTTACTCTGCTTAGTGAATGGGAGAGCAGGAATTAAAATCCAGGTCTGTCTGGCTTCAAAGCCCAGCACTTGAACTGACATTTATTGAAGTGCTATGCAGAGTGCTCTTTATTAGTGAGCTATCAGAGCTTTTAGATCTTGGACTTGGAGAGCTCAGTGTATGGAGGAAGACAGAACGTTGAGACCACTGGGCAGGTGGTCGCGTGCCTGAGAGTGACTGATGGTATGTATAAGTGACTTGTATGAAGTGGTTTGTGCAGAAGGTGATACCCTGGTATAAGTAGATGGCTTGGTGAGTTCCCTGTAACAAGCATGTGGTAAACAGCTTGGTCTAGAAGCTGATGTTTGAGGCACATCCTGTTCTCGGAGCTTATGGTCTAAAAAGGAAGCAGGGCAAGTATAAGACTGACTATCCTGTTAGACCCTCAAGAAGACTAAAGCATTGGTCAAAGAATAAAGAGAGAGTCAGGGCAGTGCAGGGTGCTGGACCCCAGAGGGAGCAGCAAAAACTTCAAAGGCAAAACAGTCCAAATGCTCTGAGAGAGAAATACAGTACTATGAGTGTTCATAGGAAGAGTAGTGAAGGTTATTTTCATTGACAAAGGCTTCATCATTCCCTGAGCCCTTCATCCATTTAATTATCACAACAGGTCTTGAGCTGTTGGTACCTCAGTGTCCCTGTTTTTACACACAAGGAAACTGAGTTCTCAGCTCAATCTTGAAAGACCCTTACGTGGAAGACCTAACCTTGTATGCCAGTTGGCACTTGTGCTCTACTTGGAAAGATATTTGGGATTCATCAGAGATCCTGACATTCCAGGCAGAAGAGATTGCTGTGAGGATAGTAGGGGCTAAACAATAGACTCGCTTGCCTGGAGAAATAGAGTCTAAAGGAGTAAGACAAAGATAAGATAGGAAAAGATTACAGCAAGATTGTGAAATTCCTTGAATGTTGAGGAGTTTTTCCTGCAATTAATTGCCAAAAGATTGATGAAAGTATTTTAAGCTAGTTTGGTCAATTTTCCAGCCCACATAAAGATAAGACCTGAACCACAGCGGTGGCAATGCCAAGGGGAAGAGAGAGAAAAAGATGACGTGTGAGAGGCCTTGCAAAAGCAGGGTGAGCAACATTGGATGACAGTGGGATAAGAGAGATGGAGGAGTCTACAATCTCGTGTCTTTGAAGTTATATGTTTCATGGCACCTGGAGCAGAAATGGAGGGAATGAAAGTGAGGTTTGGGGCAGCAATTGGAATGAGTAGAATGGTTAGGAAAGCATGCAAATCCCGTTGATTTGATAGCCATTTGGGACATTTGACTGAAGATTGGAATAGGGCTGATAGAGGGTAAGGTGTAAGCTAAAACTAGAGAGGGAGAGAGGGAAAGTAGGAGAGAGAGATAAAAAGAGAGAGAAAGAGAGATGCCCTCTGGAGAGCATTTTCACCAAAGTATAATTGGAAGTATTGAAGCAGCTGAGATTACAGCAGACAGGCAGGAATACAACCTTAGGAAGACCTACCTTTGTCTGGTGGAAGCCAGAAGTAGAGCCACTGGAAGAAGGAAAAGCTGATTGAGAAAGAGGAAGAAAAGCAGGGTGATGCTATCTTAAGGAAGTTTAGGAATATCCATGTCAAAAGGAGTGAGAGATGTGTGGTAGGCAATGCTAAGAAAGAACAGCCAGAGCCCTGGCCGGTTGGCTCAGCGGTAGAGCGTCGGCCTAGCGTGCGGAGGACCTGGGTTCGATTCCCGGCCAGGGCACACAGGAGAAGCGCCCATTTGCTTCTCCACCCCTCCGCCGCACTTTCCTCTCTGTCTCTCTCTTCCCATCCCGCAGCCAAGGCTCCATTGGAGCAAAGATGGCCCGGGCGCTGGGGATGGCTCTGTGGCCTCTGCCTCAGGCACTAGAGTGGCTCTGGTCGCAACATGGCGACGCCCAGGATGGGCAGAGCATCGCCCCCTGGTGGGCAGAGCATAGCCCCTGGTGGGCGTGCCGGGTGGATCCCGGTCGGGCGCATGCGGGAGTCTGTCTGACTGTCTCTCCCTGTTTCCAGCTTCAAAAAAATGAAAGAAAAAAAAAAAAAGGAAAGAACAGCCAGGAGACCCTTGCATGGACAGGCAGAGCTAGTCATCTGGGAGGTACATGGCTTTGAGTCCTTCACTTTGGGGAAAAGAATGAAGCTTCATGCTTCAGACTGCCTTCTTCATAAGACACGTGGGCATAGGGTGGCCTCTGTGTTGTCCATATTCCAGATGATGGATTTTTTTTTTTTTTTTGTATTTTTCTGAAGCTAGAAACGGGGACAGACTCCCGCATGCGCCCGACTGGGATCCACCTGGCACGCCCACCAGGGGGCGATGCGCTGCCCCTCCGGGGCATCGCTCTGTTGCGACCAGAGCCACTCCAGCGCCTGGGGCAGAGGCCGAGGAGCCATCCCCAGCGCCTGGGCCATCTTTGCTCCAATGGAGCCTCAGCTGCGGGAGGGGAAGAGAGAGACAGAGAGGAAGGAGAGGGGGAGGGGTGGAGAAGCAGATGGGCGCTTCTACTGTGTGCCCTGGCCGGGAATCGAACCCGGGACTTCTGCACGCCAGGCCGACGCTCTACCACTGAGTCAACCGGCCAGGGCAGAGATGATGGATTTTTTACTTACCCATAGAGCCCACTGGTGGCCTGGGGAAGATCTGTGTCCTCATTAGCTTTCACAGTCTATGAAGCGCTGATCTTCTGCCAAAGAGGTTGAGGACAACCAAATGAGAGAATAAAAAATGAAATGTTTCATCAGTTATTGTAGTCACAAAGATACTGCATTTTCTTGCAGTAGATAGAGCCTGCAGCGTCAGAGAAAATACAGCTATGCTGTGTCTCCATTCTTAGAAGCAGGACCTAGACATGTTACGTTTCCTTTCCCTTAGGACCGAGAAATACACTGAGAAATATGATTCTCCCTTTATTATTCTTCATCATCACATGTTTGTTGAATAAATCTCTTCTTGACTGAAAGCAGTTCATTAATCTGCACAGCGGAGATGTGAAAGAACAACTCCGTGCTCTGTGGCTAGCAGGGGCCTGGGTGTCCAAGTGCCTATGATGACATGTCCTTACCAGGGGCAGCATTCATTTCACTGGGGTCATAAACCCTGCTGCCTGCTAGGACTTCTAAGAAAGACAGCTTGATGCCATTGATCAGAGCTTAAAAACTAGAATGAGGAAGTCCAGGCTGCAGTGACTGCCCTGCCACAGCCTTATTTTTTGACTGAGAGTGTTTCACTGGCCTCTTTGCCCTTCACCAAACTCACTTATAACTTAGTAATTCACAGGCTGTTGTGAGAAGCAATGACACAGTAGATGTGAAAATGCTTTGTAAGCTGTAAAGTGCTATGCAAATATCATTATTCAAGCAGATCTGAATATAGGGAAGTTGGTCCTTCAAACTCAGTAGGGGAAAAGGATGAATTCTGCCTCTCTAAAAAGAGGGATCTTTGAGACACTGTGCAAAAACCTTAGTTTTCTTGAGATAATTCAAAATAGAGGGGAATGTTAAAAAATAACAAACAGCCTGATCTGTGGTGGTGCAGTGAAGAAAGCATCGACCTGTAATGCTGAGGTCACCAGTTCAAAACCTGGGGCTTACCTGGTCAAGGTACATATGGGAGTTGATGCTTCCTGCTCCTGCTCCTGCTCCTGCTCCTCTCCCTCTTCTTTCTCTCTCTTTCTCTCTCATTCTCTTTCTCTCCTATCTCTCTAAAATGAATAAATAATAAAAAAATAAAAATGACACTAACAATACAGTATGCCCTCTCTGCCTTGGGTGTAGACTTTCCTTCCACTTTGTACCCTCAAGAAAGCTATCTTAGCCTGACCGGGCGGTGGTGCAGTGGATACAGCGTCAGACTGGGATGCGGAAGACCCAGGTTCGAGACCCCGAGGTCGCCAGCTTGAGCGAGAGCTCATCTGGTTTGAGCAAAAAGCTCACCAGCTTGAGCCCAAGGTCGCTGGCTCGAGCAAGGTGTTACTTGGTCTGCTGAAGGCCCACGGTCAAGGCACGTCTGAGAAAGCAATCAATGAACAGTTAAGGTGTTGCAATGTGCAACGAAAACTAATGATTGATGCTTCTCATCTCTTCGTTCCTGTCTGTCCCTATCTATCCCTCTCTGACTCTCTCTCTTGTCTCTGTAAAAAAAAAGAAAGCCATCTTAGCCTGATCAGGCAGTGGCACAGTGGACTGGGATGTGGAGGACCCAGGTTCGAAACCCCGAGGTCGCCAGCATAAGCACGGGCTAATCTGGTTCGAGCACAAAGCTCACTAGCTTGGACCCAAGGTCGCTGGCTTGAGCAAGGCTTGAGCAAGGGGTTACTTGGTCTGCTGAAGGTCCACAGTCAAGGCACATATGAGAAAGCAATCAATGAACAACTAAAGTGCCACAACAAAAACTAATGATTGATGCTTCTCATCTCTCTCCGTTCCTGTCTGTCTGTTCCTATCTATCCCTCTCTCTGTAAAAAAAAAAAAAAAGTCATCTTAGATAAAATAGTCAAAGCCCATGTCACCTGTACATGTGTTTCCTGGTTCTACCCTGGAGGAGTGACACTTCTAAACTTCAGCTTGGAATGTTGTCTTCCAAGGAGCTCTGTGGAAGTATCTTGGAAAAGATGTTCTCTACAAGTATTTGTTAATTTTTTTGTTTCTCTTTCCCAATGGAAGAAGAAAATTAACTTTCAGAGGGCTCCTCTGCCCAGTGCTGGGCATTTGACATATCACGTTGAGTCCCCTTGGCGATCCTGCCAAGTAGATGTTCTCAGTCTTCTTTCATAGACCAGGAGAACTAAACCAGAGCGGTGAAGTCACTTGCTTAAGGGAAGAGATGGGGCTCAGACCAAGGTTTCACTGGCTCCAAAGTCAGTGCCTCTTTCACCACCCTCTGCTCTCTTCCATCCAAAAAGTCTGTCCTAATGTTTCTCCACACTTCCTCTCCCGAACAGTTCAATAGTTGTGAATATGTGGGCAGTGGAGCTCTTTACACCCAAAAAGACAGGAAGAGCGGCCCTCTTAGAATTGGAGACAAACTCGCCCCGAACTGCAGCCGTTTCTGTCCCCTCATAGCTTAATTGCAATGCTTTCCCAGTTTATTAGTTTCCAGATTCTGTGCCAAGAGCTTTAAGAGGCAGGTAGGGGAGAGTTCGCCTCTGTTCGCCTGGCAGCCTGCCATCCCCCCCAGAATCTGTTGCTTGCTGTTTCAGAAAGGGATCAACATTGAAGGCATTTTCCTCAGTAGTGAAATTTACATATCACAACCTTGCTGACTGAAGCAGAAATGAGGGCTCCAGGGGCAGGAGTCTGGGGGTGGAGACAGAGCTTTAGTAGGAGGAGAGAGAGGGGAGAGAGAAGAGCTTATTTTATTACCCAGAAATAAAAACATTGTGAGTAATGAATAAAGTCCGAAAGCAGTAACTCTGGGACTCCACAGTTAGGTGTGTAACATGTCAGAGAACAATTTAAGCCTTCGCCTCTTCTGCAGAGGTGAGGTATGCGGGCCGTCATTCACAGCCCAAATTTCATTAAATGGTCTTTTAAAGGTTAGGATTACAAGAAGCCAAGTCCGGCTGGTTCATAATGATGATTTATGGCTGTGTTGTCGACTCCCCGACCCTTCTGTACGAGGGGATAGAGAAAATACATAATTTGTTGCTCATTAACTCCAAGATCTGTCAGGGCTGCCCCAGAAGCCATGTGGTCCTGGAGTCATGTGTCTGCTAAATGGCTTCAGCCTGGCTGAATCCTTGAAAATATACAACTGCTCTACTACAGTGGAAACTGTTTTTAATAACAATAGAAATAATAGAATTATCTCCATGTTGTCTGCCATAGGTCTTGGGATTTAAGAGTCAGAATATCTGGGTTATGCTTTTAATCCTATAGATCTGTGGTAGTCAACCTGGTCCCTACCGCTCACTAGTGGGCGTTCCAGCTTTCATGGTGGGCAGTAGCGGAGCAACCAAAGTATAAATAAAAAGATTTAACTATAGTAAGTTGTTTTATAAAGATTTATTCTGCCAAATTTAGCGAAAATCCGACATAAAGTACTTGGTAAGTAATTATTATTATATGCTTTAACTTGCTGTAACTCTGCTTTATAATTTTTATTTATTTATTTATTTATTACAGAGACAGAGAGTGAGTCAGAGAGAGGGATAGACAGGGACAGACAGACAGGAACAGAGAGATGAGAAGCATCAATCATTAGTTTTTTCATTGCATGTTGCAACACCTTAGTTGTTCATTGATTGCTTTCTCATATGTGCCTTGACCGCGGGCCTTCAGCAGACCGAGTAAACCCTTGCTGGAGCCAGCGACCTTGGGTTCAAGCTGGTGGGCTTTTTGTTTTTTTTTTTTTTATTTTTTTTTATTTTTTTTTATTTATTTTTTTTTTTTGGTGGGCTTTTTGCTCAAACCAGATGAGTCCGCACTCAAGCTGGCGACCTCGGGGTCTCGAACCCGGGTCCTCTGCATCCCAGTCCGATGCTCTATCCACTGCGCCACTGCCTGGTCAGGCTGTAACTCTGCTTTATAAATTTTATAAAGTAAAGTTACTTCCCTACTTTATAAATCACCATTACTGTGGAACCGGTGGGCAGTTAAGAAAATTTTACTACTAACAGAGATACAAAAGTGGGCGGTAGGTATAAAAAAGGTTGACTACCCCTGCTGTAGATAAATCAGGATCTCTCTGAGCCTCAGTATTACCATCTGTATAAAATGGGTATATCTTCTCTATATATAGAGTTGCAGATTACATGATACTGTAAAGTGCAAAAGAAATGAGAATGATTGCTGCTGTGATTAGCATTGTTATTAGGGATTTGAGGTATCATAAAATGTTCTCCTTACCTCTTTATCTCCCCATGATGGGAGGAAGCATTTTAGCTTAGTTGTTTGCAAAACTGGGGCACAGAAAGCTGAAGTTTGAGGGACGTTAGACCTGAAAGAAATCTGAGTTATAATCAAACCCTTTCTCTGTAAACTAATTGAAGCAGAGAAGTGACTCGCATGAGATTCATTAGTAAATTCACGTAAAAGATGCTAATTTGTGGTGGAAACCCACGTGTTCTTTCTCAGCATCAAACAGGAAATCACGCTCAAGCTGAGTCAGTTTAGAAACAGTTTCTTCATCTGTGACAGTGGTGTGTGACTCAAGGACCTCAGGAGCAATCCAAGGGCAGGCACTGCACAGAGCTTCGGTTCTGCTCATTGCCTGTGGTCATCTCCGAGGAAGTTACTTGCTTTCCTTCTGCTTATTACCTTTGGGTTGGGAGGTTAGTGGTGGAGGTAGCAGAGGAAAGTTGAGAATAAATGTCATTGCAATCATAAGGTAATAAATCACAGAGCCTAGCGCCCTCATTTTGCAAACGGAGAGCCTAACTTATGCAAAATTCCCTCAGTAAAAAGGGACTTGATTCCTAGTTTGGTGTTCTTCTCCCTGTGTCCAAAGTCAAATGGGCATGACATAAATAAAGAAGAATAAGGAGTTAGAGAACACGATGGCATCAATAAACATCTGGAACTTGTTAGTCTGTCAGGTTACATAGGGTAAAAGTGTAAACAGGTTCAAAAGGGGAATTAGACCATGAATGGGGAAAGAATGCTGGGTGGGGACTTGGAACACCTGGGTCTAATCTTTAGATGTGAGTTTACTTGGAACTCGTCTGTGTATAATGGATCCTTTCATTTCTGACTCGCTGTGCTTCTCAGATTTTAATCTTTGCAACATGTTATCAAAGGACTTTTGGTAATGTTTAGAGGATATTTCCAATTTTGCAACAAGGCAATTGTGAGGACCACTGTCCTGCTCCCATTCATTCATTCATTCATTCATTCAACTGATAGTCTCTGAGCACCTCTGTGGGATCAGGTGTTGGTCCTGCTCACCCAGGGAAAGGGTAAGCCTGGGTTCTGGGCTGGACTTGCCTTTGCCTGTCTCCCTCTAATATAGGATCACACTCAGTATGATCTGGGAAACTGAAGTGTAGCACTTAGAAATAGCTAGCACTTAGAAATACAGACTTGCTGTGTGAATGGTAGCAGTGGAGGTAGCTGTTTTCCCTGTTGCATGCCCCTCCTTTCATGGCCATCTTATCCCCAGACTTTGGAGCCTTTGAGGACTTGGATCAGAGCCCCCGTCTTGATGCCTTCGCCTACTATGAAAGAAAAACAGGAGGCTTTGGAAAGGAGTGTCCTGTGTGTCAGTCTACTGCTTCCCTTGTGGTTGAGAATGTGCTCCCAGAAAGGGCAAGTGTAGCTCATTATCCAGCCCTGTGAGGCAGAGTGAAAGGGACTTTGTGGTGAGTGATGAGTTGAATATCGCTCGGCCTGGACTGTGGTTGCAACCAGGAAGTGGCCGGGGCTGTGCTGTGGAGTTAAGGGCAGCAGGCTGTGTGCTTTGGTGCATCACCAAACAGAACAGATCCTCTGTTGCGTAGGCAGCATAGGCATTTATCTCACCGGGAAGCAGCTGGCCCCACATTCTTTTCTTTCTTTCTTTCTTTTTTTTTTAAGAATTGCAAACCTAATAGCTGCCATTTAAAAAACTTTTTTATTTATTGATTTGAGAGAGAGAGGAAGGGAGAGAGAGAGAGCGAGAGCAAGAGAGCGGGAGAAACATTGAAACATCAATTTGTGATTCTACTTACTTATACATTCATTGGTTGATTCTTGTATGTGCCTTGACCAGGGATCTAACCCACAACCTTGGTGTATTGGGCCAGTGCTCTAACCAACTGAGCTACCTGGCCAGGAATGGCCCCACATTCTTAAAACCAGACAGGTTTAGTTGAATGCTTCCTCTCTCCGAGCCTCCACAGTATCTATCATGGGTGTTGTGAGGATTTCACAAAATATAGAAAACCAATGCCTGGTATGAATTAGGTATTCAGTAATTGGTGGCTTTTTGTTTTGTTTGTTTTAAATAGTGATTAGTGTCCCCTGAGTGTCAGGACTCACTCGCAGTCCTGAAGGATGGGAAGGACAATGCAGGCAGACTTGAGGGAATTCCCAAACACTGACGGGCATTGTAACAAAACACATTCCTTGGTTTGTTGACCAGTGTTCATTTCATTATATCATACTTCTAAAAAGGAAGTGTCCTGACCTGTCATGGCACAGTGTTTGGGGCTTCGACCTGGAATGCTGGGGTTCAGAGCTCTGGGCTTGCCAGGCCAAGGCACATACATACGAGAAGCAACTACTACGAGTTGATGCTTCTTGCTTCCCCCCCTTCCTCTCTCTCTCTTCTCTCTTTAATAAAAGCCAATAAGTCAAATCTTAAAAAATAGATAAATAAAAAGGAAGGTGGAAGAATCACTTTCTATGACTCAGTTCACTTACCACATTTAAGCCAACAACTCTGCAAAGGTGTGTAGCCTCCTTTCACGGAGAAGGAAACTGAAGCCTGGAATGGTTAAGTACATAACTAACTGCTGAAGGACACGAGGTAGGTGGCAGAGCCTGGACCCAAACCTAGGACTTGGTCTTGGGGCATTCACCCTTCACTATGGAAACTCCCACCATGGCTCAATGTTCGCACAAGGTTGAGGCCCTTTGTAGAGTTAGAATGTTATTTATTGGTGATCCTTTACCCCAAATCCCAGAATCCTCCCATTTGCTCAGATCCTCTGCCATCCTGACCACTCTTACTGTGTCTTTGATTCCTTATCTAACTGTAGTTTATATAGCTAAGTTCTTATTTATCTCTTTCTTCTGTTAAAAAAAATATATATATATTTACATAACAATATAGTTGGTTGTATGTTTTTCTTATTATGAGGGTACTACATGGCCAGGTGGGACTTTCTTGAAAAAGGGAAGTAATGACCATGTTAGTTAGCACTTGGAACTTTTCTCCTGTGCATGTTTGTAACTTTATACTTCTCAAATAGAAAATTGGGGTTTCCTAGGTAATAACTTGCATTATATACTGAACATTCTCTTACATCATTAAATATTCTTTACAGCAGCAGTTTTGATTATGGTCCTGATACTGCCTGATTCCTCTATTGGTTTCCTTTTAGATCATCACTGGAGAATTCTATCGGATCTATTACCTGAAGGAGAAGTCCCGATCGACGATCCAGAATCCCTACGTGGCAGCCCTCTATAAGCAAGTGGGATGCTTCCTCTTTGGCTGTGCCATCAGCCAGTCCTTCACAGACATTGCCAAAGTCTCCATAGGACGCCTGCGTCCTCATTTCTTGAGCGTCTGCAACCCTGATTTCAATCTGATCAACTGTTCTGAAGGCTATATTGAAAACTACAAATGCAGAGGCGATGACAGCAAAGTCCAGGAAGCCAGGTGGGATCCCACCTCCTGTGTGCACTGTGTGTGTGCACCCCTTTGATGACAGAAGTCCAGGGAGCATGTGCTGAGCCTCTACGAGGTGCCAGCCCCGCGCGGGGTTCTGGGTTTGATGGGTGGGTATGGCGGAGTCCCTGTTCTTGAGGAACTCATAACCAAATGATTGAGGTAGATTTGTAAATAAACCATTATGATACAGCAGGGATAAGTTCATTCATTCGTGCACTTGTTTATTCATGCATTCACGGGTGCCTGTGGAGTTTCAGGCAACTTGTCCAAAGCATCATCAAGGATACAAGAACAAATGAGACAGTGCTGCTTTCAGGGTCACAATCTGGAGGGAAGACAGGCAGACAAACGTAACTCAGGAATGTGAATATGGCCCTTTCATGGCCCTCTCTTGTTCTTGCAGAAAGTCCTTCTTCTCTGGCCACGCCTCCTTCTCCATGTATACTATGCTGTATTTGGTGGTAAGTACCTACATCTGATTCCCATGTCCAGCATCCAGCCCCAGCTTAAATCCCTTCTGTACATAAAACCCCCAGATTGATTAGGGACACATTTACTGTGAAACCCTTGAAAAAAAGGTTAGCTAGAAAAATTAAGTTCTATTCTGAGCTCTGCCACTTCCTGAGGGCCGTGGCTAAAATGCCAACACTAGGGCAGGCACCAATTTGTGTAGCATACCTGGTGTCTTCTCTGTTGTGCCTGTCACTTTGCCACCTTCTGTGGCTACTGCGAGGAATCAGAGACCTGGGCCCTGTCCTTCAGGGACTCAGCTATGCATTCTGTATTCAGCATTCAACCCATATTTGGTGACTGACTATTATGCACCAAGCACCCTGCTGGGAGTGGGAACACAAAGATTAGTAAAGCACCGACAGAGTCCTGGGGGAATTCAGCCTAGAGAAGCAGGCAGACTGTGACAACAGGCTGTTTCACTGTGCAGGAGGGGCTAGGGCTGTGTCGGTTGTCATAGATGCACAGAATTGTGGCAGCTCACCTGAGTGGGGGGTGGCAGAAGCCAGGGAAAGCTTCTGATAGGTGAAGATGGGAGAGCTGGAAGGGCTGCCTGTGTGTAGGTGAGAAGGAAGGAGGGCAGTGTTTTGGGAACGGTAGGTATTCAGTTCAGTAAGCGTTCAATGGCCATTAGGAAGCAGGGAGTGGAGGGCACGCTGGGAGCTGAGAAGACACGTGGGATCATGGGCCCAGCTCCTCCTTGTGCAGCTCAAATTAGGCAGCAGGTACCTGTAGAGGCCTTGTCCTTGGTCCTGCTCTGCTCGTCTCTCAGGAATCAGCACTTTGTCCCCTCACCTTCTTCAGGCCAGAGTAGCCTTCCCTGGCCACCCTGTTCAACACGACAGCCCCCACAGACACCAACAGACACTTTGTTTGCGAGGGGAATCCACTATGATGCCAAATGTGTTTTCTCCCTTTCTACCTCATCCTTCCATACTTCCATCCTTCCATCCTTCCATCCATCCATATATATCCTTCCTCCCTCCTTCCCTCCCTCCCTCACTCCCTCCCTCCTATTCTCCTAGTGTTAGTGGCCTGTAACTAGACCTTGGGTGAGCACCTGTGGACACTGAAAGAGCTCCACTATGTGGAGCTAAGTCATTTGTGTTTCATTACGTGAAACCACTATGTGGAAAGCCTGAAAAGTACATTGCTACCAAACAACGGGACACCTTCTCTGATGAAGGGTGGGCTGAAGTGGGAGCACAGAGAAGGGGCTAGTAACACTGCTGGGAGGGGCCTAAGTTCGTCCACAGGGTTTCCTTAATTAAGGTCAGGCCAGAGGTTCTACTCAAACTCTTACAGAAGCTGTGTTTCAGACATGGTGTTATAAAAATGTGTGACAGGTAAAAGAGAGGAGCCTGAAGTTCATATGTCCCATGCAGATTGTCCTTCAGTTGCGACAGCTGTGTCGTCCTGTCTCCTACTTTCTTCAAAGACAGAAGTCCAATGCAAAAGACCGCAATGCTTTGTGTGCAAAGCTCTAATTACCTAAGGAAGCCAGGTGGTTCTGTGGTTAGAGCTATGGATTTAGAACAAGGCAGATCTTAAACCATATAAATTATGCCTCTTTGAGCAAGTGACATGACCCTTTTTGGCCTTGTTCTTTTTATCTGCAAAATAAGCACAATGGTGTGTCCACCTGACAGAATGATGTGACCATGCAAGCTACGTCATCTAAGCACCTAGCACAGGGTCTAAAACAGTGCTCTGCCAAATGGTAGTTTCTTTTTCGACCCCTGATAGTGACAGCAAACGAGATCTATTTCCTTTTAGAGGAGGAGAAAAGTCAAATGAAAGTTTCTCTTTTGTTCTGGAAGCAGTTGAATGACTTCCCAGAGAGCAATTCCAGTTCTGCACCATGTAGACGAGTCACCAGGCACATGAAGCAGAGCCAAGCGTGAGCCACTGAGGAGATGAGAGAAGGGAGAGAGAGCTTTTCCCTGTGGGTGTCAGTGATCTGGACACACTTTCAGGAAGAGAGCAGGCAGGGATAGAAGGAAGGACAAAAGCCTCCTTTTCGCTCTCAGCAGAGTCCCCAGAGTGATGGAAATGAAGTGAGAGGACAGTACCGACCTGTTTCACCAGTATGCAAATCATGTAATGAAACACAAATGACTTAGCAAAAGCGGAGCGTGACTCACGCCACGTCTGACTCTGCTTGTTCAGACCAGAGGAGCCAGACTGAATGCAGCCAGAGCTTTCTAAGGAGGTTTTGTTAGAATTCCACAGGACCCCGATTTTGGAGCTAGGACCAGGAAGAAGAGAACTCCATTCATGGAGTGAGTTTTCTGTGCCAGGGACTTCCACACGCCCTCAGAAGCGGTGGGGGGGTGGGGGGGGGGTGGACAGCAAACACCTTTCTATTGTAATCTTCATTGTATCTACAATCAGCAGTTTTAGCAATTGGAAGAAAAAAGTACAAGAAAAGGACTTTAAGTTT
Organism: Saccopteryx leptura; assembly: GCF_036850995.1. Lineage (NCBI taxonomy): Eukaryota > Metazoa > Chordata > Mammalia > Chiroptera > Emballonuridae > Saccopteryx > Saccopteryx leptura. The sequence continues at coordinate 130,165,995 of NC_089505.1, read as the reverse complement.
AGATTCTTTTTTCATGAAGGAACGTATTTTATTCATGTCTGTGTCTTTCAAAGTTAAGAATAGAATAGATGCTCACAACATGTGGGGGATTTTTGTTTGTTTTGTTTTTTTAATGAACAAATCCCCTTCTGTTATATATGAGAAAGCAGAAATTCAGAGAAGTAGCGTGACTTGTCCAGAGTCACACAGACCTCACGCAGCAGAGGAAAGATTCAAATCTAGTTATTCAGACTGCAAGTCAAACACGATCTACCTTCTGCAATGTCACAGGATGGTTAGGAAGTGGATTCTTGGCCCTGGCCGGTTGGCTCAGTGGTAGAGCGTCGGCCTGGCGTGCAGAAGTCCTGGGTTCAATTCCCGGCCAGGGCACACAGGAGAAGCGCCCATTTGCTTCTCCACCCCTCCCCCTCTCCTTCCTCTCTGTCTCTCTCTTCCCCTCCCGCAGCCGAGGCTCCATTGGAGCAAAGATGGCCCGGGCGCTGGGGATGGCTCCTTGGCCTCTGCCCCAGGCGCTAGAGTGGCTCTGGTCGCAACAGAGCGACGCCCCGGAGGGGCAGAGCATCGCCCCCTGGTGGGCGTGCCAGATGGATCCCGGTCGGGCACATGTGGGAGTCTGTCTGACTGTCTCTCCCCGTTTCTAGCTTCAGAAAAAAGAAAAAAAAAAAATTAAAGGAAGTGGATTCTTCCAGCCCAGAAATCTTCTCACAGCTGGGGAAGTGAAGACGGATCAGACAGGACCTCAGAGCTGCTGACCAATAGGAGAGGTCAGGGTGATGTAGGCTTTCTGGTTTTCTCTCCAGCTCTGCTTACCCCATGCCTAAAACCACTGTTTTTCGGGGTGCCTAGGACTTAGAAAGCTCCTGTAGGAATTCAGATTCTGGGAAAGTTGCCTTGGTTCAGGACAGGGACATTATATCCTTGTGGTCCAAAGGTTTCACTTTTTCTCCTGAATTAGGGCTTCCTGCCCTGTGGAGTGAAAGTGAATGGAGCCTCCTGACCCACATGGTGTCCCCAGGCTCAGGTTTCCAAGGGAGCAGGGCACTCCAGAAAGTCCTCACAGATTGTGGGGAGGCCTAAGCCTCTGGCCTGGAATGGCTCCTGCGAACTGGGCTGTGAACCAGCAAAATTCAAGGTGATTGACTTTTGATTCGTGTGGGATGGAGGGAGTTATCAGGTGCTCTCATCAGCCTGAAAGTCTTGCTGCCAGCTTACTTTTCAAATCAGAAGTAGCCCCTGGGTGGAAGGTCATTGTGTAATCTTTTTTTTTTTTTTGGCAATTTACTTGTTTTGGTGAAATCAAGCCCAGTCATTGAGTAAAGCTCGTTTACCAAAGCGAAGGGGTGGCCTGGATTTCTGGAAGAGTGCTTTGCGCAACCCTGAGGTGGAGATGCTGTTCTACCTGTTTCAAAGATGAGGAAGGCTTAGGGAATTTAAATGACCATGCAGTCAGTGGTAGAGCCTGGACTGGAATCAGGGCTATCACCCCCAAAACTCACTTTACTGCCACTCTGCTCTCCCCTGAAGCCCCAGCTGCAGACACCAGGGTCAGTACCGAGACCTCAGGATGTTTCTCCATAAATGTGTTTGTTCCTGATGGATATGGGCGTGGGAGATGGGGGACAAGCTTCCCCCCACCCACTGTAATTTCAGGTCTGACTGCTTTCCAAAGAGATTCTTTCCCCATGGCCCCTGACTTCTTGCTTCTTCATGAACAAACACTCTCTTCCTGAAGCTATTCTGATGGCTGGTCTCTCTTCCTCTCTCCTCAAATTCCTCTCCTGTTGTTGTTGTTGTTATTATTATTATTATTATGCTCCAGCCTTAAGTATCTGAGTCAGTGGAAGGGGTGGGGGAAGATACGTGCCTTCTCCGGTTGGGAAACCCACCCTTCCTCAGCCCCACCCTGATTTCCAAAGCCTGTGACCTTAAGTCTACATGGAGGGGGGCAGGGAGAAGTTTTGGAGGATTTTGAACAAGCATTTTCAGTTGAGGGAAATTACGAAATCTAGGGGCTCACAGGTCCAAATTAAGAAAAAATGGTTAAGCCTGACCTGTGGTGGCACAGTGGATAAAGCATCAACCTGGAAACGCTGAGGTTGCCAGTTCAAAACCCTGGGCTTGCCTGGTCAAGGCACATATGGGAGATGGGAGTTGATACTTCCTGCTCCTCCCCCCTTCTCTCTCTCTCTCTCTCTCCCCTCTCTATAATGAATAAATAAAATCTTAAAAAAAATGGTTAAGCCCTGGCTGGTTTGCTCAGTGGGTAGAGCATAGACCTGGCATATGAACATCCAGGTTGGATCCCTGGTCAGGGCACACAGGAGAAGTGACCATCTGCTTCTCTCTCCCTTCCTCCCCTCCTTCTCTCCCTCTTCCTCTCCCACAGCCAGTGGCGTGATTGGTTCGAGTGTGGCCCTGGGTGCTGAGGATAGTGTTGGTTCGGGTGCTAAAAATTAGCTTCGTTGATTTGAGCATTGGCCCCAGAGGGAGGTTGCTTGGTGGATCCTGGCTGGGGTGCATGCAGGAGTCTGTCTTTCTATCTCCTCTCCTCTCACTTTAAAACAAAGATAAATGGTTAGAGAGTAAGATTATCTGTTGATTGAGCAGCATATGGCACCAGGCACTCGATCTTTGTTACCACCAACCTGTATTACCATCTGTAAGGTAGTGGTTGTTACACTTATTTCCTATGTGAGAAAACTGAGGCTCAGTGAGGCTTTTCTGATAAAAACCTGTGCTCTTTCTGTTACTCACCCCACCCCATCCACTGAAAACACTTGCTGGAGGGAGATCAGCCCATAATGGGTACAATACAAATATACTCTTCCTTGTTCCCTGAACTGGCCATTGACCTAAAGATTTGTGTTAAGTGGGAGCTACAACATCATCCCCATTCCAACTCCCCAAAGGAAGGGAGCTTTTGATTCGTCCTGGTAGAATTTGCCTTTAGGTCATTTCAGTGGAAATGAGGAACCCACCTTTTATGGTGCTGCGTGCCTTGCTTAAAACCTTTGAATTTTTCACCATTGCTTCCAGCAGCATCTCTCGATGGGGACTCAATAGGTAGATGTTCTGTAAAAATAATTATTATAAGTGACGAAAGTAAGGATTTAGTATATCAATCTTTATTTTAAAAGATCCTTGCCCTGGCCGGTTGGCTCAGTGGTAGAGCGTCGGCCTGGCGTGCTGAAGTCCCGGGTTCGATTCCCGGCCAGGGCACACAGGAGAAGCGTCCATCTGCTTCTCCACCCCTCCCCCTCTCCTTCCTCTCTGTCTTTCTCTTCCCCTCCCGCAGCCAAGGCTCCACTGGAGCAAAGATGGGCCGGGCGCTGGGGATGGCTCCTTGGCCTCTGCCCCAGGCGCTAGAGTGGCTCTGGTCGCGGCAGAGCATCGCCCCCTGGTGGGCGTGCTGGGTGGATCCCAGTCGGGCGCATGCGGCAGTCTGTCTGACTGTCTCTCCCCGTTTCTAGCTTCAGAAAAAAAAAAAAAAAAAGATCCTTAATATTCCACGTAGTATAAATCCGAAAAGACTGACCTACTTAATAAAGACCGAGTCCCAGCCTCTGCTTACCCCTAGCCTGTTTCTCCTCACCCCTGTCCACCCTCTTGGGCTGCATGAACGGTGTGCAGTGCTGTGCGGCTCTGACGGCTGGCTTGGAAGTCACCACTGCGCTGGGACGCGGCCCTCACTACTGTCCCCTGACTCCTAGCATACACCTATTCGTCTTCAGGATTCAAGTCAACTATCTCTTCCACTTAGTAATTGACCCTGGCTCCCCAACTCCTTTTTAAGACCCCTAAGTATACTTATTTTTGTTTCCATGTATCCCACCCTCCTCCCGAGTTATGATCCATAGGAAGATGGTCTAGCACTGAAACCTCAAATACTTGGAAGACTATTGCAAAAACCCAATGATAATTTATCATGTCTGTGGCCTCAGCATGTATCAGAGTGCCTGGTATGTTTATTTATAATTGAATTTTTATTTTATTTTACTTCTCCCTAGTTCCACAGATTTGGCCTTCTGGGTTATTTTTAGAATATTTTTTTTTTCAAGTTTTTTTTCTCCAAATTTTTATAGGATATTTCATGGAAATCTGAGTGAAGTTACATGCCAATATAAGAGTTTATAAGTGAAGTGTTTTAAAAAATGAATGTTCTTATAAATAAAATTCTAGCTCACTATTTAAACTGTCCTTTAGGTCCCTTATTTTATAAAGGCTATGTGGTTCTTTGTAAGCTAATTATGATTTATTTAATCATCTTTGCTATTCTGATGATTTTACTTCTTTAACTTTTTTTTGTTTGTTTGTATTTTTTTAAAGTAAGAAGCGGGGAGGCAGAGAGACGGACTCCCTCATGTGCCTGACCAGGATCCACCTGGCATACCCACCAGGGGCGATGCTCGGCCCATCTGGGGCATTGTTCCCCAGCAACAGGAGCCATTATAGCGCTTGAGGTGGAGGCCAGGGAGCCATCCTCAGCGCCCGGGCCAACTTTGCTCCAATGGAGCCTTGGCTGTGGGAGGGGAAGAGAGAGAGAGAGAGAAAGCAGAGGGGGTGGGGGGAGAAGCAGATGGGCGCTTCTCCTGTGTGCCCTGGCTGGAAATTGAACCTGGGACTTCCACACACTGAGCCAATGCTCTACCACTGAGCCAGCCTGCCAGGGCCTGGTTATTTTTTATATATGAAAAACCATTGCTTTTTATCACTTGTTTAACAGCCAACAATATTAATGCATTCCCTTAATTATGTTTTTGTTATTCTTAGCTTTCCAGTAATACATTTATATAATTTCCTAATGATTGTGACGTTGCCTGCTATTTTCCAGGCCTGGATTTTTGAAATAGTCTTCCAAGTAGATGAGGTTTCAGTGCCAGACAGTCTTCCTACCCGGGCAAGAGTGACTCCGGAATCTTCCACTCTTCCGCCTCCTCCAGATCTGCCTCTGGCGTGTTCACTCCTGATCGCCGAAGGAAAGTGTCCCTTAGTCTCAGGAAGGGCAGAGGCCTATCTTTAGGCCATCAGCCCCTCCCCTCGGGTCTCTTTCCCTTTCTCCTGGTCTCTCCAAGCGCTTTGCTTTGATTTGTAGTCGGAAGTTCCTCTTGTCCCCTTGCCTCTTCCCCCCTCATTTCCCAAGTTCCCACAGAAACCTGGGAAGTAGGTTGTGCCCAGAGGTTAGAACGGAAACTGCAGCAAGATAACTCTGGGGGACAATGCCCAGTTGACGTCATTTCAGCTTCTTTGCTTTGGCCAGAGGTGTTTTTTTTTCTTCTTCTCCTTCTTTCATTTTTTCTTCAGGTTACTTTCCTGCCCCACCCAGCCCAGTGTCTGTCAAGCTCTGAAAGTTCTTTGGCATTGTCTGGTTGGTTTATGTATTTCCTTGTTTTCTAATTCAAAATCCATAGTCCCAAGGAGTGACTTAGAAACTTGCCCTTTGATAGCCTTGCTTTCTTCCGAAGCGGCAGCATCTCCTTGTGACTATTAAAATAACGTCTGCTTATCATCATGCCTCTTTATTTCCATCACAATCCTAAGAGGCAGGCAGTGTGTAGGGATTGCTAGCCCTCCTCTCCAAGAAACACTCAAAGGTGTTAAATGAGTTATCATTTGTAAAAACAAACAAACAGAACCTCTCGCCCTGGCCGGTCGCTTGGCTGGTTAGAGCGTTGTCTTGATATGACAAGGCCAAGGGTTCAATCCCTGGAAGACTCAACCAATACGCACATAGGATGCTTCTCTCTCTCCCTTCCTCTCTCTCTTTCTCTCTCTAAAATCACTCCATTAAAATTTATAAAAAGAAAGAAATCTCTAGTAACCCTGGTTACTGTTCTTTAATTAGGTTTAATCAAGAAGTAAAGAAAAGGAAGCTAAGCGTTTATTCCGTGTCTCATATGTGCCAGGAAATGTGCTAGGCCCTTGTCATGTATTCTCTTCCTTAGCTCTTTCTAGCCGAATTCCCTAGAAAAAGTTCATTTTTCTTATTTTTTTTTTTTAGTACAGGAACTAAGGGTGAAGGTTTAAATAGCTGGCTTGAGGTCGTGTCCAAGGTGAATGCTCTTTCTACAGCAGGCCAATCTGAAGGTTGGGGGGTAGCGTGCGCCAACCTGGAGCTAGAACGCGGGCCAACGGTGAGTTACTCAGTGTCTGTTCATTCTGTCTCCTGCCTGCAGCTGTACCTTCAGGCCCGCTTCACTTGGCGAGGTGCACGTCTGCTTCGGCCCCTCCTGCAGTTCACTCTGATCATGATGGCCTTTTACACGGGACTGTCCCGCGTTTCTGACCACAAGCACCATCCCAGCGACGTGCTGGCAGGATTTGCTCAAGGAGCCCTGGTCGCCTGCTGCATAGTAAGTAGCATCGCGTCATCAGGGTACAAGCTGAGCCCTGGACTGCTGCTTGGTAAATGTTTCCAGCTCAGTGACCAAAGCCAGGGCCAACCCTCTTCTCTGCTTGGTATCTGAAGAGTCGCCCTACCCCGGCGCCCCTCCGGTAAAATGGGAATAATGACTGCTTCTTTCAAGCCCGTGCGTTTTCATGCAGCAGGGTCTGAAAATCCTCTGTGGCAGGCTCGGGCTCGTAGAACGTGGCAGTTGGAAGAGATCTTAGATGTTGTCTAACTCACTTTATCTTTGAGGACATTTAGGGTTTGAGGGAGGAAGAAACTTGTAGCAGGTCACATGTCACGTCTAAGTCCCTGACTCATAGTGCTCAAATGCTGATTTGGTGGACACTTAGTATTTTTTTTTAAAGATTTTTTTGTTTATTCATTATAGAGAGGAGAGAGAGAGAGAGAGAAAGAGAGAGAGAGAAGGTGGGGAGGAGCAGGAAGCATCAACTCCCATATGTGCCTTGACCAGGCAAGCCCAGGGTTTTGAACCAGCAACCTCAGCGTTTCCAGGTTGACACTTTATTCACTACACCACCATAGGTCAGGTGGACACTTACTATTTAGTAGGACTCAGCTTCTTGGAAAATATCTCTGTCCCACTGTGACCTTTGGTCAAACCCTACCCTCAATGTTGGCTGGATAAGAGGAAGTTTGGTGAGGGCTAGGGCCTCCCCCAGCCCTCGGGCCTTACCGGGCAAGTCACAGAGCTCCCTCGAGAATGGCCTTGGATCAGGCCACAGTTCTGATTTGCTCCAAATGTATGGGCTACACTTTTTACATACCGACCCCAGCAAGCATGGGATAAGGTATTTTACCTCTTTGAGCCTCTGTCTCCTCCAGAATCTTTGCCTTTCCGGCCTGGTAAGAGTTTTGAAGGGCTTATTCAGCAAACACGAAGGAGTACCTATTCTGATATTATGCCTTCCCAGTCCGGCAGGAATCCCAGAATACAGCAATGTCTGGGTGTCTAAGCACCACGCTTACAGGTTGTGTTGTTCTTGGTATGACCCTTGCGCATTCACAGTAAGAACCATGAACACTGGAGAGCTATAAACCACCCCTGTCCTTTCCTATTCCTCAGCCTGGCTGCAACCCCATCTCCTCTTATGACAACCTCTCTCCCTCGCCTATGAGAATGTTTTCTGTGTTAAAATTGTTGATGCGTGACTCGTTTTCAAATGTGGGTGCCTTAGGGCCAGGGACCATATGTAATGTATATGTTATTCTGTCTCACCAAGGCCTCTTGGGGATCCTGGCTCAGAATAAGTAAGTGCATGCTTAATCAGAAAGAAGCTAGAACCAGTGAGTTGATGTGCCCTCTCTTGAGAACACTGTAAGGGACATTTTCTTGAAGGCAGAGTGATGGCTGCGGCATAGCCCTTGCTCCTGAGAAGATGCCAGGCCAGCTGCTCCCCCAGTCAGGCCAAGCACAGGGGCTCCAGTGGAGTGCAGGGCTGCGGTGGGGACAGGGATGGCCCGTCAGCCACTAGCGAGGGTCTGACTCCATGCCGTGGGCCAGAAGAAGCATGGGGAGTTGGGGCGATCAGAGTGGGCACCACAGAGGAAGCAGCATCTGAGCTGTTTGTCAGGCTGGCATGGGAGCCCCAACCCAAGGGACTGGCTGTTCTGATGGCTTCATTCATTACTTTCTTTTTTTCAGTCAGGGCCAGAAGGGAGAGGAATTGAGGGAGCAGCCGATAATGAGAGCCGCTGTCACTGACCAGTTTGTTCTCTGATGCTGGGTCCTTTCATGTGAAGTGACAGTGGGGGATGGGAGTGCGCACGAACCGCTAACCCTTTGCTGGCTGTGCCCTTCTCAGCGGGAGGAGGCCCGCAAGGCCTGCTGTTGTGTTTTCTTTCTTGGCGCCACTGCCCTAATTAGAGTCTCCTGCACCCCAATTAAAAAACTAAAAGATTGGGGATCCTTCATAGCCTTCCTCTCTTTTATATCCTGGAGCACTGGCCGTGCACAATTAGACCAAGTGTCTGGGACAACCAGGGTTTATTTTCAAGAAGGGAAATGATTACCTGACCTGTAGTGACACAGTGGATAAAGCATCGACCTAGAATGCTGAGGTCGCCGGTTTGAAACCCCGGGCCTGCCTGGTCAAGGCACATAAGAGAAGCAACAATGAGTTGATGCTTTCTGCTCCTTATCCCACCCACCAACTTTCTCTCTCTCTGAAATCAATAAATAAAATCTTAAAAAGAAAAAAAAGAAAAAACAAAAGGGAACTGAAGGCTTCTGACTTTTATCCTGTTTGGCTCTGGCCTACTGAAGCCTAAGATAGGAATTCAGTCCCAGCGGTTGTAAAGTACCTACTCTGTGCTGGCACTGTTCTAGATCCTTTACCATCATTTCCTTTTGGGTCCACAAAGCCCCATTTTACAGATGAGGTCACTGAGGCTCAGAGAGATGACCCTAGTCATCCAAGGTTTAGAACTAGTTGACAGATGCTCCCTGACTCCAAAGTGTTGCCCTGTGCACTTGGCAGGAGAGATGGCGAGGGGAGCTGAGGTCAGCCAGAGTTAACCCAACGCATAAGCAGCAGAGACAGCTGCTTCGAAGGGCATATGGGGGTGTCCAAGGCCTCCCTATGGGCTGATCCAGCCATTGCTCTGCATCCAAAAGCCTGTTTTACAGTGCAAAGGTGATTTGGAAAGGGGTGTCTTATAGAACATCCATGTGTCTTGAAGCACAGAGGCGTCATCTGAGGTTGCTTAGGAGGACCAAGAAAGAGGTGGTACAATGTGGCACAAGGCCACAGCATGGGGTGCCAAGAACCCAGAGTCCATTTCCCACTCTGCCTGATACCCTCCTCAGCCAGGCTTTGATGGGCCCCTATTAACTTAACACAGAAATAATATTTCCCACCGTATAGTGGAGGCTCAGTATGCCAGCCGCTGTGTTAAGTACTTTACTTATATCCACTGAGGAGATGGGAAAATAGAGACTCGGAAGGTTTAAGATACATGGAGAAAAAGTAGAGAAGCCAGGATGTGATTCCACATAGAGCCAGTGTTGCCAGATCCAAGCTTCCTTTAAGGGCCCACATCTCCTCCCCTCGGCAGGCACACCGAACCTATCCGTGTTTGCCAACACCCTGAGCTCGTACCTTCCACAGTTGTCCCCCTGATGTAGAGCAGTTCCAGCTTCCTCATCTCTAATGAATTCTTCTCTTAGTTTCCCATGTTTCTGCTGTAACAAAACACCACAAACTTAGTGGTATAAAACAGTATAAATTCATATTCTTACCGTTCTTGAGTTCAGAATTCCAAAATGGGTCTCACTGGGCTAAATAAAATCAATGTGTTGGCAAGGCTGTGTTCCTCTTGGAGGCACTAAGGAGAATCCATTTTCTTGACTTTTCCACTTCTAGAGGTTGCCTGCATGCTTTGGCTTGTGGCCCCTTCCCCTATCTTCAAAACCAGTAGCATAGCATTATTAAATTTCTTTTTTGCTCTCTCTGGTCCCTGCTTCCATAGTCAAATCTCCTTCTGTGATTCTGACTCTTGCTTTTCTACTTATGAGGACTCTTAGGATTACATGGGGCCCACCTCGGTAATCCAGGCTAATCTCAAGATCTTTAATTTAGTCACATTTGTAAAGTCTGTTTTGCCATGTCAGGTAACATGCTTGCTGGTTCTGGGGATTAGGACAGGATGTCTTTGGTGGCCATCGTTTAGTCCACCACACCTTCCCTCAGTCTTCTTTGAAGACAGAATTGTCTGACTTCCTTACACCCTCCCTCCTTTTTAAGAATTTTTGTAAGAGTTTATTTGAGCCAAACTGATGACATGTGCCGGAGAGCAAGCTCTCAAATGCTCTCCCCATGGCCCTTTGCACGCTTTCCCTGGAACGGTGTCCAGCCTGGTTCTATCATGTCTGCTCATATCTCTGTCTCCCCAACTAGATGGCAAATGCCTTAATAACAGACTCCATGGCTTAACTATCTGGTTATTCGTTCTCAGCACCTTGAACAGTGGCTGGCACACTAGGTGCTTGATAAGCACTCCTTAAAGAATGAGTGATGAATTAGCTTGTGACCTCAGGCAAGATACTTCCCCTCTGAGCCAAATGTCCTCAACTGTGAACTGATCTTGGAGGCCCTGTAGCTCTGTGACCTTCTCCCACAGAGACTCCATGGCGTGGCTGGCTTGTAGTAACTGAGCTGCCTTGCTTTCCCAGATGTTGCCATCGCCCTGAAGTGCCCATGGAGATGGTCTCTATTTGGAGGTCATGACATATCTTTAAGCCCTCCTGGAATATAGTGCATCACCCTAGAATGTTAGCTTAGTCACCATAGAGCCGAGGCAACAGGCTGACAGCCAAGCACTTTTACACGGGTCTGAGAGTAAGTCCTGTCACAGCGAGCTGATGTGTCTAGACAAAAATCACATGCCATACAGGAGTGGGTTCAGTGTCCTTCCCCACTGCTCACTAGATGAACCCTTTTCAGAGAGAGAAGACACTGACATTTGACACAGACAGCTAACATCCATGGCATCATGAACTTAATATGAAGACACGGGCACACAGGATCAGATAGGCGTGCACAATGTTGTACGCATTCACACATGTGGGCAGAGGTACCCAGGACAAAAGTAGAGAGCCAGCGCCCCGAGACCCAGAGGTATGTGGGCAGATCCAGTCATGCCCAGACACACAGGCATGTCCTCTCCGCCTCTCGCCTGCCCTCAGAACCACAGGCACACACAGGCAGCTCAGTGTAAACATAGGCACATAGTGATCTCCCCAGTTCCTCTCCCGCCTGCACACACACACGCACACATGCACACGGTCACTCCTCTCAAGATGTGAACTCTTCAGCTGGACTCATTATACCCACTCCCTGGGGTAACCCAGGGACTGGGATGAGGGGACAGACATCAGTTCATTTCCTGTCTGGTGACAACTTGCCTATCTGGTCACCTCTTCCTTTGACCCGCTAACAGATGGCAAATTATGGGGCCCTGGGAGGGGTCAGGGCAGGGCCAGGCCTCCATTGCTGTGGGTTCAGCAGAGGAAGCAGCTGCTGGTGAATTTCATAAACACACAGCCGAGTCTTTCCTGGTTTTCCTCTGCCCCGGGGGTGGGGCCCTGCTAGCAGCAGCTCTTTTGTGTGCTGCTGTCTTCCTCCAGGATGCGGGGAAGGGTGAGGGTACGCTTTGTCTTTGCCCCAATGAAGTAAAGAGACAAGCGAGAATGTGAGCGTGAAGAAGGGTTCGGTGGTGACAACTCCCTCAAGAGGAAAGCGGGGTCCAGACGGAGAATGTGTGACATGCCCCGAACACACAGCGGCAGAGTAGAAACCAGATCCCAGGGGTCTCAATTCTTTATCAAAGGAATACAGTAGTAACCTCCAGAAACATACCTGGTTTATGCCATGAATGTGTGAGATGTCTTTCTTCTCCAATGGGACAGATGGCCATCTATTCTCATTGGATTTGTTCTACTCTGCGTGGGCACAGAGGAGTGGATGAAATGACCTCCCAAATCTCTTCTGGCCCTGCAAACCCCTAGCTCTTTGCCCTCCCCCCCCCCAGGTCCCCACTCTCAGGTGGGCAGAGGTGCCAGGAATGTGAATGTGGGGGAGAGAGGGAAGCAAGGGTAGAGATAAACTTTTGCCCGCAGCAGAGGATGACAGTATCCTTGCAGTATTCTGTAGTTTACAGTCCTTCTAAAACCTCCTCTGACGTTCCCCCTGCTGGGATGGATAAGGTGGACGCCAAAGCAGACTGAAAGGGGTGTATTCCTGCCACTTCACTTCTTCTCATCCACCTTTTCCTGTTCTATGATGTACCGATGGTAATGACCTTACGCAAACTTTGGATTAAGGATTCAGTGAATAAAAAATGTATTGTGCTTGGTACATGCGACATTGATTGAACGTATATTATGTGTTAAGTACTAGGCTTTGTGTAAAGATTTAGCACTAAAAAGAGTCTGCCCTTGAAGAGCTTAGAGTGTAGTAGCTTTCCGAGACTTGACCACAATCCATAATAAATACATTTTCCATCATAACCCAATGGAGGCACCCACACATAACTCAAATATTTTACAAGCTAAGATTTACCCTTCCTGTGTGTGATACACTGATATTTTTAATTTAATCTTTAAAAATGCTTGTGGTGACCACTCAGTATATTGGTTTTCTAACTTACAAATGACATATAACATAGTTTGAAAACCACTGATCTAGAACAGGAAGACATGAATAAACATGCAGTTGAAGGGCACAGCTGCTAGGACAGGACCTTCTACTGGGGACATTGGGGCTCAAGGGGAGGATGGTTCATTCTTCTTGAGGCTGTTACAGAGCTGGAAAAAAATTTCTAGAGGAGGTGATTCCTGAAAATATGAGTGGACATTTTCTATGAGATACAAAAGATAAGGAAGAGCATTTCATGCTCAAAGAATAGCACAGGCTTAGAGAGGGATGAAAGTATGGTATGTCTTGTGACCCTAGGAATGAAAAATGATGGAACTTGTGGGATAATGGGAGAGGAGGGCTCAGGACATCGTGGTCCCCTTCACACTTTCAGCATTAAAATGTCTAGTTTCTAGGAGTGGAGGTCCATGCCAGCCCCTAGCATCCATAGGTACCACTCTCTTGAACTCCTGATCCTGCTGAATCTAGCACCCCAGTGGCAAAGCTTTCAGCCTCCTGGGTCCTCCTTACAGAGACTTCTTCGTGACAGCCTAAAAGTGCCTTTCTGCAAGCTTCTCAGCGGGACACAGATCCCTATTGTCCAGAATCGCCCACAGCTTTCTCTCCTCTGCTGCTCAGACTCCTTCTTTTTAAGGGACCAACTTTGTGCCCCTCAGTAGCAAGATAATCATGAACGATGGTAACTGTGGGAGGATTTGAATAGACCTTTATAAATGTTTTCACATAAATTATTCTATTTCAGCCTTACAGTAACTATGGAAAGGTAGATTTTTAAGTAACATTTGCACTAAGTACAGCACAGAATCATCATCTGACGTCATAAACCTCTTCACTTTGCAAAAATTCAAGCTTAGACAAGAGTGTGACTTGGTCTGGGTCACAGAGCTGTAGCAATTTTGGGACTAGATCCTGACTCCTCGTGTGACACTCTTTCCGCCCCATCATGTTTCCTCTCAGGTATGTTAGGAAATCACACAAACCCCCGGTGCACAAAGCCGCTGGCAGCACTTGATTGAGGTAAAAAAGTAAGGATTGCTTTTAACTCTCATTTAGTCAAAAAATAAGGCTGCCAAAGATGGCTTATCTGTAGACATTTACTATACTTAGGGCAAGAGGGTGAGCCAGGTCCCAAGGCTTCCCCTGCATAGACAATCATTCTTTAATCTGTAGATTGCTTATTCTGTTAGAGCGGGATGCCAAAAGGAAATTCCAGGGCCGAGGTGCACGCAAAAGAAGCAACACGTGGTGTCGATCCTCGCGTAGGGGGACACGCTAGATTTATTGAGGGCGACCATTGCTGGGCTCTGAGCACAGTTAATTCCCTTGAGTAGCTCACAGTCTAAAGGGGAAACATAATGTAGTATTTAAAGCATTCTGCATTAGAGCCTATGCCTAATGCTAAGACAAAGGGTCATTAGAAGTTTGGTGTGGGTACCAAAGACAGAAGCTAAGGGTGGCTCGAGAAAGGTATCAATGAAGCTCGGGGTACAGATGAGAGAGCTGCTCTCAGAAAGTTACAAGCTATCTAAAACACATGGCCATTGAATGGCAGAGCTAGGATTTGAGCCCATCTATTCAATTTTATAAACTGCCCACTAATGGTTTGCCAGGCTCTAGCCCATATAACAAACTCTGGTAGTGTTTGTTAAAATCTGCTTTCAGGCCACCTTCCAGGAGGCCTTGGGTGGGCCCAGGAATCTGCTTTTTCAAGAAGCATCCAGTTGATTCTGAAATTGATGATCTGAGGACAACACTTTGAGAAGTACCAGGATGGACAGCTTTCTGTTGTCTTCTGGTTCTAAGATTCCAGAGTTCTGCTTTTATGTTCCCCTGCTCTGTGCTGGCATCTGAGCTCCACAGGGACTTACAAACACCCTGATGAGTGGAGATACGATTCCTGTCTTCAGAGAGTGCTCTTACACACTCTCAGAAGTTGAAACACTCGGAGACTCCAGAAACGTTTAAAGGACAATTTTGTCATAATCTGCCATGAAAATGGCCCTCAGAACTTGTCAACTTGGCCACCACCAGACTTCTTATTATTTGCCAGCTTGGTTGCTGGTGAGTCCCGCCAGGCAGCCCCCACAGCAGGGCTGGGCTGCACGTGCCCCGGGAGGCTGGCATCTCCCACGTTGGTGAATGCCAGCAACAAGACATTGGAGCTTCTTCCTTTTTGATCGTTCTGACTCATTCTCCAAAATAGCCCCAGAAATATCAGGACATTGAGAGCAAGTCCTCTGTCCAGTAGATGTTCCCATCTGCACGTGTTCTTCATGTCCTTGAATCCTACAGCGTCCCCATGTTCATTCACAGTCTCAGGCATTTCTGGTTCTTCCTCTCTCCTTTTTTCTAGTTCTTTCTCCTCTTTCTTCTCTTTCCACGCAAGGGGAAGAAAAGAGAAGTGACTTTATGTAGATAGGTACTGACCATACAAGCCAGTGAAATGCCTCCTGTTTATCAGCCTTTTACAGGGCACCAGGCAATACACCACACCTGTACCTTTTGTTATGTCATAGAACCTCAGAGTAACCCTCTGAGGTAGGTCGTGTATCCTCCACTTTGGTGTTTTGCTGGAAATGGCAAAATATGGATTTTGAAGACAGGTCTGTCCCTCTCCACAGAGCGAAGCTTTGAACAGTGCTGTGCATGTTGGGTGGGGAGTGGGAGAGAGACAGGGACCCAGTGGAGTAACAACAGTCGGTCATCATTTGCCAGGGGACTCCTTGTACATTTCTCAGCTCCTCATCATAGTGAATGGGGCCCCTCTGGCCTACAGTGGCCTTGTTTGTGTGTCAGCTTGCTCTTGATGGCAGGGCTACATTGTCCTGACTGCTGGAGTAAACTGGGTCCAGAATAGCCTGCCCTTTGGACCCAGGAAGAGGGAAGAACCACTTCCTCAAGACAATTATCACAGGGGAGCCAGAGGAAAACAGAGCTATGCTTTTTTTTCACTAGCAGAGTTACCTAAACTTCGAGATGGGAACAAATGCAAAGATTTCTAGAGGTGAAAACAGAGAAAAGCATTACCTCCCCCTACACACATGCGCAACACCTCCGCCCACTGCAGTCCTGTCTGCATTGCAGAAACCGTCTCTTCTTCTCTGTCAGCACTGCATGGGTGTTGCTCAGGACTCGTCCTCTCCTAGATTCTGCAGTAGTGTCCTGACTGGTTCCCCTGCCTTCGGGCTCTCTGCGCCCTTTCTAACTCCTCCTTCTTGGATACCATCGTGATGTCAGTGCAAGCCTCCCAACGTGCTGCTCTCCTGATTCAGCCTTGACAAGGGCTCTGAAGGCCCAGAGGATAAGGTCCAAGTTCCTTAACGTGTCCTAGGAGGCTTCTGAAGATGGGGCCGTCTCCTCTCCGGCCTCATTGACTGCTTGGCCCCAGCCGTGCTGAGCTTCCTGCAGCTTCCGCGCGTGCGGAGCTCTCGCCGCTGTGCCTTTGCGCACGCTGCTCCCTTTTGCCTAGAATAACATTCCTGGCATTCACCACCTGGCTAACTCCCACTTATCCTTCAAAGCCAAGCTCAAATATACCTCCTCTAGGGAAAGCCTTCGAAGGCCTTCTCTCCTCCCCTTCAGCTTAGGTTAGATGCCACATTCTCCGTGCTTCTTTAACACCCTGGCTTCCCCCTTATCATAATCCTTAAAACACAACAATTGTAGTGGTATGTTTTCCCTGATCTCTCCCTCGTGGCCCTGTGAGATCTTGGAGGCCAAAGGATACTGTCTTTTGTATATTTATTTTTATAATCTCAGGATGTGGCACAGAGCAATCGTTCAGTAAGTGTTTACTGATTGCATTTCTCAAGAAAGCAATTTATAAAATGCAAACAAAAGGAAAGATGGGATTGAAAGCCTAGATCAGGGTGGTTGAACTTCCAGCTCTGCTCGGTGCTTCGGATGCAGAGTTTGTGCTTGAGGAGGCAGACTGTGTATTGTCTGTTGTGTTCTTTCTTTTAGGAGAGATCTGTGGAGCGGGGCTGGGGCTGAGGGTATATTTGTTCCCTGGACCTAAGGTAGCTACCTAACTTATACAGACCCTCCCCAGCCTGGGCCTCTGGGTTTTCTTTCTGGGTGGAGACAATCTTCTGCAGGAAATGGAACTGCTGCTCCAAGCCAAGACATTTTCGCTCTTATTGGTCCTTTCTGTGTTCTGCTGTCCAAGCCTTAGGAAGACCAAGCCCCATTTGAGTCTTGACAGGATCGTGTTTCATGATTCCCACAAAAGTGTTTGTGTAACCTCAAGCCACGCTGAAAGTGAAATACAGCTTTGGGGGGGATTCTGTTGGACTTGACTCAAGTTTTCATCTTGCCGCTGGGCCGCATGCAAGTGGTGTGACAACGTGGTTTCCCCTGAAGTCCGTAGGCGTTTTATGTGCTAATAGGATCCAAGGCCGGAGTGCTTGCTTCCAGTAGGGAGGAGTTTAGAAATTTAACAACAAACATTTGTGCAGTCCCTGGTGTGTGCAGGGCTTAGTGCTGAGTGCTGTAGGAGCATGATACAGGGTGATTAGGTCCAAGGCTCCATCCTCAAGAAGCCTCCCATCTAGAAAGGAAGGCTGATCAGCAAAGTTTGGGAGATGTGGCTCTATCTAGGTTCAGTTATTACTTTGGTGCCCAGGGAATTACAGAAAGGAGTGCCTTTTATTAAACTATGTACTAGACATAGCTTTAGGTTTTCTCAAATACAGCGTTGTCTTTAACCTTCATATGATTCCTATCTTGCGGTTAGGAATGGGAAGTCCTAGTATGTAGTGGGTATGTGCTCAGAAAATTAAATTGGGAAATAAGCCACTAGGGCGTGGAAATCTAGCAATAGAGGGATTGATCGAAACCTTCCTCTGTACACAGTGGAGGAGGTAGGGGTCGGTAATTTCCAGGTAGAGATGATGGCATTGGCTCTGTACCAATCCAAGGAGAGTTGGAAAGTGTATTTATCTCCACATTTAACTTGAATCATATTCGGTAGTATTTCCTTATATGAGCACATGAAAACCCCTTCTCTGAGTGCTTAGAAAGGTTCCCGAACAGAGGAGTGCCTCCTGGCAGGGCTGAATACAGCTTTTTTCATTCCTGGTTCTGAAGTTTATCTCGAGCTTAGGAGACAGAGCTTCTTGGGCCAAGTTCTTACTGGTCCTACTTCCTTAGAAACGGCAGGGACACAAAGCTAAATTCTTTTCTTTGCAAAGTGGTATATTCAAGAGTACTCGGACTGTAAATGTACATATTCAAATCTTACATTTCTTAGCTAATATTTCACTTTCTTAGGGTAGCATAGGAATAGCCTAGCCTTCTTTTTTTTTTTCTCCATAAAAAAAAATAATAATTAAAAGTTTCAGTAGGTAATGCATGGGAACAATTCATGTAATGGACACAAAATTCAAAGGGTGCCAAGGGTTTTCTGTTGACCAGTAAGTCTCGGCTCTGCTCGTGTCTCCCAGTCACCCAGCTCTCCTGGGGTAACCCGCATCACCAGTTTCTTGCTGTGATTTTTATAGCACTTGGTTGATGGTTGCATCACCACAGAAAGGACATTATGGCAGCTGGTTCAACAAATGACCCAAGTCCTTAGTGTGGCCAGTCCCTGGCTGCTAGAACCATGACATTGATGAACTTTTATTAAGAACGTCATTTTTTGCCTGACCAGGCAGTGGCGCAGTGGATAGAGCGTCAGACTGGGATGCGGAGGACCCAGGTTCGAGACCCGAGGTCGCCAGCTTAAGTGCAGGCTCATCTGGTTTGAGCAAAAGCTCACCAGCTTGGACCCAAGGTTGCTGGCTCAAGCAAGGGGTTACTCAGTCTGCTGAAGGCCCACGGTCAAGGCACATATGAGAAAGCAATCCATGAACAACTAAGGTGTCGCAACGAAAAACTGATGATTGATGCTTCTCATCTCTGTGTTCCTGTCTGTCTGTCCCTATCTCTGACTCTCTCTGTAAAAAAAAAAAAAAAGTCTTTTTTTTTTTTGCCTAGACTGTATCCAGAATGAGTTACCAATGCCATCATTAAAAGTGAGAACATGGCCCTGGCCGGTTGGCTCAGTGGTGGAGCGTCGGCCTGGCGTGCAGAAGTCCTGGGTTCGATTCCCGGCCAGGGCACACAGGAGAAGCGCCCATCTGCTTCTCCACCCCTCCCCCTCTCCTTCCTCTCTGTCTCTCTCTTCCCCTCCCGCAGCAGAGGCTCCATTGGAGCAGAGATGGCTCGGGCGCTGGGGATGGCTCCTTGGCCTCTGCGCCAGGTGCTAGAGTGGCTCTGGTCGCAACGGAGCGACGCCCCGGAGGGGCAGAGCATCGCCCCCTGGTGGGTGTGCCAGGTAGATCCCGGTCGGGCGCATGCGGGAGTCTGTCTCTCCCCGTTTCCAGCTTCAGAAAAAAAACAAAAAAAAAAACAAAAGTGAGAACATTACCCTTTGCAGGACAAAGACTTTTCCATCCAGAAAGCTGTTAGACAGAGGAACTTTGAAAGTGTTTTATTCCCTAGTTTGAAACCCTGCCATGTGTTTCCTATTAAATTACATGACTGATAGGTGCCGCTTATGGTTACTTAATACAAACTCCTGTTCCTAAATGGCTCAAACTGATGTCTGTATTTACTTTGCCAGCTAATATAAAGCATAAATTTTTCTTGCTCCAGTAACTCACCAAGTTCTTGAATCTTTCATCAGAAGTTAATATGAGACAGGAACTACGCCTGAGCCATCCTTGTACCCTTGCAAGTGGGTGTTTAGTAACTGTTTCTCAGTGAATCAAGAGAGACTGTGAGGTGGCATGCTCAGAGGAAGGACTTGGGAGGAGCGATAGGCGGGTTTTCATTGACCTTCCCTCCGGGTGAGTTGCTGACTCCCTCAGCAACGAGACCCTGGCTTCTTGACCCCCATCAAATTGTTGATATCATTGGGTTTTCAGGAAAAGTGGTCACAACTGCTTCCTACTCCAACTCCTGCTGATAGGAATTCATAGTGACTGATCTCTTTTGGTTACACCCTGGAGTCTTGTGAGGCAAGGGAAATTATCATGGATTAATGACGGACCAATTAGGACTTGCTTCCTTTGTTTAGGAGATTATCTTTCATTGCTGTTCATTTGCCTTGAGAAATAAGGAAGTGGGGGGTTGAAGACATGAAGCCCTGGGCTGGCAATCCACAGAACTGAATTCTATTTCTACTGTGGCAGCCTGGGGCATGTCTCGGCCCTTCTCTAGTCAAAAATCTATGCTTTAGGACCCCGTTTTTCCTAAAGTCCATACTCCTGTCACCTTCCCTTTGTCACTCCTGTCACCTTCCCTTTGTCGTCCCCAGACCCCAGATGTCAGTTTCTGATTTGGATATCTGATTTGTTCTTCTAGGTTTTCTTCGTGTCGGACCTCTTCAAGACCAAGACGGCGCTCTCCCTGTCTCCCTCTATCAGGAAGGAAATCCTTTCACCTGTGGACATTATTGACAGGAACAATCACCACAACATGGTGTAGGTGCAGCTCACCTCCTGAGCTGTTCTTGTAGAATGACTGCTACAGCAAGGTCTTGCTGCTCTCCAATCTCATCAGACAGTAGAATGTAGGGGAAAACTTTTTACCCAACTGATTTTAAAAAGAAAAAAAATATATATTATGTGTCTTACTTTGTGGCCTTCCAAAATAGGTAGTGTTCACCTATGTGGAAACAACAGCAAACTCACACCAAGTGCCGGAATCCTGGATGTGCAATTGGTTTAAGTGTTCATGTTCTAGTGAACACGGGCTTGTTCTGGAACAAACACTAAAATGTTTTGCGTAGAGTCTGCTGGTCGCCTTTGTGATCTGAGGCATCCCAGGCCTATGAGAAAAGCTCAAATTCACATTGTAGCACCTGGTGCCAGAAATAGCACTGAAGCAAGAAAATAGCCATTGGAGGGCTCCCCTCTTGTGTCCCTCTGTCCACACCACTCTATCTTCTACTGTGACCTTGGTTCAGGAAGTTTATTTTGTTTGTTTGTTTTTTAAATATAAAGAATGAGCAAATGCTCAGTCAGATGATCAGATCCTGAATCCAGATTCCTAAACCTAAAGCCTTATCACTCACTTTCTGGCCTATAGGCCAGCACCACAGTCCCTCACGTTAGTGATTAGGAGACTCTTTGTGGATGAGGGAATTCACAAATAGCACAATTTCAGAAGAGATCGAGGGGACAGGGCCTCGTTTGTCTTCTTCTGACTCATCATCCTGCAACGTCAAAACATCGGTCGCAGGATGCTGGTGTTGTGTACATCAGTCACCCGGGCACTTGCACACTCTTAGTCATGGTTAGCTTTGGTTACTGCTTTTCCCTTGAAATCCTTGCTTTGTGACCACCGAGTTTCCTGTGAGGGTCCAGAGACGAGCAAAGAGGTGGCCTGCCACTGGCTGATGGAAAGCAGCCTTCCGTACAAAGGATGGGGGAATGAAGGGGCAAGAGTGAAAAATGAAGCAGCCTTTTGGCTACTCAAAGTCAGAATGAGCCAGAGTAGCAGACCGTCTTGTGCCTGAGGGGCTGCCCTTGCAGACAGCGGAGCTGACGAGAGTCTCTGTGGGAGTCGCTCTTGCTAAGCTGGGTAAAGCACTATTGTCTTGGGGTTGATCTCCAGGGCAGTTCCTGGTAGGTTCTGCTGGGCAGAACACGTGGGTTAAATCTCCGCAGAGTTTTCATCCTCTATCCATAAGGGTCCTCCCATGGAAGGTTTACTCTAGGCAGTAGATGGGACTCCTTCTACTGAACCTTTGAGGAAAGGAGGAAGGAAGAAATGCTTTCAGACCTTGGATGCAAACCTTTCAAAGGGCTAAATGTAACCACACGGATCAACCACAAGCACATCTTTACCACAGAAGCCGTCCTGTCATTTCAACTTATAGCAAGCTATGATTTTTATATATAAATATTATATAAATAATGTATAAAACATTAAAAGTTAACTATGTAAAATATTATTTCTGAAACAGTTTTAGCTATATCCACTATGATTATAAACTGTGTCTCGACCTGTGTTATTTCATTAGCTGCTTAAAAAAGCATTGAGTTAATTT
Source organism: Saccopteryx leptura (assembly GCF_036850995.1). Classification (NCBI taxonomy): domain Eukaryota; kingdom Metazoa; phylum Chordata; class Mammalia; order Chiroptera; family Emballonuridae; genus Saccopteryx; species Saccopteryx leptura. The sequence continues at coordinate 130,144,394 of NC_089505.1, read as the reverse complement.
TTTTTAATATCAACTAAAATATTGTAGTTCTGTGGTAGACATTGTTTTACAATAAAAGAAATAACGGCAACTAGAGAAAACTGTATAAAAACATTAAATTGTCAGTATTTTTGTAAGGCTCCATTTTGTAAAGAGAATAATATTCAAAGACTTTTGTAGAATACAAAGTGAAAACTTGTATCTGCGAAACTATACTTGTATTAAATATGCTTTTTAAATAAAAGCCATAACAACTAATGAAGGAGTTGGAAGCCTGGAATGTTTGAGGGAAGTCTGTCATGGGTGTTTGGGTAAGAGGGGGCGTAGTGGGCCCATCTCTGTGAATGCGCTTGCTTCCGCTCAGGGCACTACTTCCTGATTCTCTCATTGGGAAATATGGCGGCCATTTTATGCGTACAGATGGTCTGAGTTGTTCTTTATTTCTGAGAGCCTGTTTGCCAAGTGAGGCTCTGGTTCTGCTCTCATCTCAGATCCTTCCCTTCTTGTTTTTTTCCAATTACAGTTGACATTCACTATTATACCCTGTCCTCGTAATCACCTGAGCCAGGAGCTTCAGGGGTGGCCCTCGCGTGGGTTATGCGAGCCCTTCCGTTGTAGTTGCCGTGCTTGCCGCTGGCCCGTTTGTGGGTGGGACCGACCCTCAGGCTGTGAAGACTGGCCGCAACCGCAGTGTATGAGCCGCTGTGTGGGGGCTGACCCCATGGATTCCATCTGGTGCCTGTCAAGACCGCCCCTTGGGTGTGCTGCTTGTGGAGCTAATTAGGTGGTGCTCTGTCTGAAGCTGGTTCTGGGACCTCTTAGGAAGGACTCTGGTGCAGATCAATGTCAGACCTGCCTGTGACCAGCCCAGAGCTACCTGTTAGGACCTTTAGAACAATCCATGGTTGGTAGCTGCCTGCACTGGGCCTGGAAACAGATGGTAGGGGCCATGCTTCAAATCCAGGCTGATGGCGGCGGCAAGTACGCGAAAGGCCCAAGACACGCAGAGGCCTGCAGCTGCCGGCCTGCTGCCCATAAGGCTCAGCCCCTGAAAAAGCCTCTGGAAGTACATGAGTTGGAGAGGGCGCAGTCTCAGAGTCGTCAGGGTGGAGCTGGTGTAGGGCTGAGACCCCTTGCTGCTTGGGGACCTCAGGATACCTGAGATATCCCTCCTAATTCTCAGCTGCCACACATGGGTATGGGGTCAGCCTGTTCACATCTGTGCCCCTCCTACCAGTCTCAATGTGGCTTGCAGCTTCTTTATATCCTTAGTTATAATACTTCTGTTCAGCTGGTCTTCAGATGGTTATTGAACTTAATTGTTCCATATTTCTACATTACCCCATGATGTGGACATGGGAGGAGGTGAGTGCAGCTTCCATCTCGACTGGAACTGAGAAGATTAGACCTCAAGATCTTTTAAAGAGGCTTTGTGTTCTAAAAGAGGTTTCTCCAGGAAGGGAGGAGCTGTGGGCGCCCCAAAGGCAGATATGGTGCGTTGCTATAGATAAGTGTGGGGAGCTCACTGCGGGAGCCTTTCACACAACCAATGTCAAGGAAAGGAGGGTACACTGCTCAGAATGGCATTTGGACCCTCATTTCCTTTTCTGTCTTTCCTGGAAGGAGAGGGAAAGTTGGAAACTCACATTTATCGAGCCACCTGTTTGCCTGGCACTTCGACACTTTTGATCCTTATAGCAGTCATTTTTTTATTTATTTTGAGAAATAAGGAATACTAGGGAATGAAAACAACTTGTCTAAAATACTGGAAGAGTAGGCCTGACCAGGCAGTGGCGCAGTGGATAGAACATCAGACTGGGATGCGGAGGACTCAGGTTCGAGACCCCGAGGTTGCCAGCTTGAGTGCAGGCTCAACTGGTTTGAGCAAAGCTCACCAGCTTGGACCCAAGGTCACTGGCTTAAGCAAGGGGTTACTCGGTCTGCTGTAGCCCCAAAGTCAAGGCACATATGAGAAAGCAATCAATGAAGAACTAAGGTGTTGCAACGAAAAACTGATGATTGATGCTTCTCATCTCTCTGCATTCCTGTCTGTCTGTCCCTAGCTATTCCTCTCTCTGACTCGCTCAGTCTCTGTAAAAAAGAAAAAGAAATAAGAGACTGGAAGAGTAAACAGCAGGCCAGAACTTGTATTCAATATTTACTGCTGCTTTAACAAATTACCACAAATTTGATGGGTTAAAACAATCCAAATTTACTGTCTTAACGGATCTGGAGGCTCTAGGGCAGGGGTAGTCAACCTTTTTATACCTACCGCTCACTTTTGTATCTCTGTGTAGTAAAATTTTCTAACCGCCCACTGGTTTCATAGTAATGGTGATTTATAAAGTAGGGAAGTAACTTTACTTTATAAAATGTATAAAGCAGAGTTATAGCAAATTAAAGCATATAATAATAATTAATTACCAAGTACTTTATGTTGGATTTTCGCTGTTTGGCAGAATAAATCTTTATAAAACAACTTACTATAGTTAAATCTTTTTTTTTTTCTTTTTACAGGGACAGAGAGAGGGATAGATAGGTACAGACAGACAGGAACTGAGAGAGATGAGAAGCATCAATTATCAGTTTTTTGTTGCGAGACCTTAGTTGTTCATTGATTGCTTTCTCATATGTGCCTTGACCACGGGCCTTCAGCAGACCGAGTAACCCCTTGCTTGAGCCAGCGACCTTGGGTCCAAGCTGGTGAGCTTTTGCTCAAACCAGATGAGCCCATGCTCCAGCTGGTGACCTCGGGGTCTTGAACCTGGCTCCTCTGCATCCCAGTCTGACACTCTATCCACTGTGCTACCACCTGGTGAGGCTAAATCTATCTTTGTATTCATACTTTGGTTGCTCTGCTACTGCCCACCATGAAAGCTGGAACGCCTACTAGTGGGTGGTAGGGACCAGGTTGACTAGCCCTGCTCTAGGGGGAGAGCTGCTTCCTGGTCTTTCCCAGCTTCTAGAGGCCATCAGCATTTTTTGGTTTCTGGCCCCCTTCCTCTGTCTTCAAAGCCAAGCAACACTGGGCCCAGTTTTTTTCTCTGCCATTTCCCTGGTTTCCCTCTTCTGCTCCTTACACATTGAAGGCCCTGGTGATTACACTGGGCGCTCCATCCAGAGTGATCTACCTATGCAGAGGTAAACTGATGAGTGACCTGAATTCCATCTGCCACCTTAATTCTCCTTTGCTGTATCACATAATACATTAGTAGGTGCCAGGGATTAGGACAGGCACATCTTTGAGGCGGCCATTATTCCCATTATTCTGCCTACCACAGTTCAGCCTCTGGCCCCCCAAATTTGCATACATCCCACGTGCAAAATATGGCAACATTCCCCCAAATCTCAACATGTTATAGCATCAACCCTAAATCCAAACTGTCATCTAAATCTTACCAACTCAAAAGTCTCAAATCTCATAATCTAAACTACATTACCTGAATCAGGTAAAGATAAAGTTCTGGGTTTAATCTATCCAAGGCACGATTGTTCTCCGTCTGTTAACCTGTGAAACTCAAGGAACAAGTTGTCTGCTCCCATAATTCAATGATAGGACAGGCATAGAATAACAGTTACAGAAATTATTGTTCAAAAGAAAAAATGGATGCCTGACCTGTGGTGGCGCAGAGGATAAAGCGTCGACCTGGAAACACTGAGGTCACTAGTTCGAAACCCTGGACCTGCCTGGTCAAGGCACATGTGGGAGTTGGTGCTTCCTGCTCCTCCCCCCTTCTCTCTCTCTCCTCTCTAAAATGAATGAATAAATAAATAAATAAGAGAAAATGGAAGGAAAAAAGGAGTCATTGGTTCCAAGCAATTTCAAAGTCCACAGGCAAAGTCCACTTGGTATCAGGGCCTGGGAATAAACCCATGTGGCTTATGGCTTTCATTTCTGCCACCGAGGTCAGCCTGATTATTGCTGTGTAGACACGCCCCATTTAGGCCCCTGCCCTAGCTCAGCACTTTCTCAGGATCTTGCTGTGAGTAGAAATGTAACGTTGGGCCCCAAGATGCAGCTAGGGAGACACTTAAGGCCAGAGTCCAAATTTTTCCCTTCAAATCTAGGGGATCATAGATAGGTCCAGGTAGACAAAATAACTTGCTGGCAGGAAAAGAGGTACACATAGCAAGTTAATGGAAAAACTGTTGAGACCAAAGCCAAGTCTCCCTTTACTACTAGTCTTCCAGCCTTTTTATTATATCTTTCCAATAGTACTTAATGGACTAAACTGGTCTCAAGAAGAAAATAACCCCATTTTGTGGGGGCTTCGGGTAAAATGAAGCCATGCCATATGATGGGTTAGCTCTGGGATTCAGATCCAAACCACTTGAGTTATTTGTTAACTAATATTAACTACCTCCTATGTACTATGCACTGGTAAACACATGAGATAGGATAATGGCTAACATGGATGGGCTGTCAGCTTCCAGGGGCTTATATAAGCTCGATGAGAAGGCAAAAACTCCAATAATCACACAAATATGTAAGTAAGAACTAATGTGACGGTCATGAAGAAAGAATATAGGAAGTTATGGAGATTTCGGCAGGAAGACCTGTCCTATCGGCAAGTGGTTTCCCTGAGATCTACCTAGGGCCCCATGCCTGTTTACGCCATGCCTCTGTACCAAAATGAATGGAAAAAGGCCTGCCCCAGGTAGGACTAGGTCGGAGAAGGGACAAGTGAGTAAACAAATAATTTTGGTATTGTGATAAGGGGAGGAGGGACCTACCTCTGTGGGAGCGAAAATGGAATGAGTCAGAAAGACTTGGATGTCTTTTATACGGACCCTCTCCCCTTCTGTAACCTTCTAGAGCATCCAACTCTGAAAACACCTGCCAGCTTCTGCAAGAATCCTTCCAACGATGCCAATCAGCCTTGAACAGCCCTTTGAACTTTTTAAACACACCTACGTGCACACAAGCACATTCGGCTTCCCCACTCCTGCTAAACAATAATGTGGAATGAATGGCTTCAGGTATCAGAGATGAATGTTAAGTATCAAGGATGCTTTGGTAATTTTTGTTGTTGTTGAATACCAAGCAGTTTGTAAATAATGATGAATAAGAAAAAGAGAAACAACCCATTTTTTAAAAACTTTCTAACAGGGGATACACAAATGAGAGATAAACATACAGGGTGGGGTGAAAGTACATTTACAGTTGTAAATACGTGAAACCCAGTTTATTCTTGTACTATTATGTATTAATTATTGTATTATTTCTTTTTCATACAAACAGCTGGAAACCTACTTTTGCCACACCCTGTATAAAAGCACGTTCAACTTTATTAGTCATGGGAAATTTCAAATTAAAACCACAATGAGGTACACTACTTACATTTACATTAAAAATAATAATAACCTGATAGTACCAAATGTTGGTGAAGATGTGAAACAACTGAAACTCTGGCTCACTGCTGGTGGGGATGTAAAACAGCCATCTTGGAAAACTTCGGCAATATCTCCTAAAGCCAATCATACATATACCCTCTCCTCAAGAAATTTCACTCCTAAAAATACACCTAACAGAAGGATGCATATATCTCACCAAAAGACATGTGCAAGAATGCTCATGGCAGCACTACCCAAAACCAGAAACAACCCAAATCCCCAGCCACAAATGAGTGGATAACTAAACGGTAGAATTAAATACTCACATGAGGTACACAGTTAGCAATGAACGTGTTCAAACTTCTGTTATGCACAACAATATGAGTGAATTTCACAGAAATGATATTGAGTGAATAAAACCAGACACAAAACACATACTGGATGAATTCACTTTTATGATATTCAAAACAGGTGAAGGTCATCTACAATCACTAAAGTCCTATTTGTAATTACCTTTGAGGGGCAAACTGACCAGGAGAGTACTTATCTGAGTGGTGGTGGTCACTTCATGAAAATTTATGAAGCAGTACAGTTATGATTTATACTAGAAAGCCTGGCGGTCATACGAAATGACCGCTGTTCTAGATATTATAAATTGTAATTAAAATGATTTGTGCAAAGGTGTCTGTTAATTCAAACTGAATTACCCAGGGCAGGCGGCGAGGGCGCCCCTTTGCTTAGTGCCCCACGAGGTTTCCCCCTTCTACTTGCTTAATTGCTTCAAGTAGAGTGCAATGAAGGAAACCACTGGTGGTACATTTCTTAAGAGCCACCGCTAGCTCAATAAATAAAGGTGTTGCGTTTCGGTCAGCATTACTCTGTCGTTTTTTTGCCTTTCTCTCCCGCCTTTGTTCAAGGGACTCATTTTGTCGAGACAGGCTTTTTTGTCTTGCATCTGAGGCAAGCCTTGTTTCTCTATGCTCATCAGTCTCATTTTGCCGAGAAAGACGCATTTGCTCTGTGACTGAAGCAAGCCTTGTCTTTCTCTGCTCAGTGGTTTCTTTTTGTCGAGAAAGCCGTTTTTGTGCAGCTTTAGCTCCTTTTCTCTCCTCTTCAGTGCTGTATTTTCTAGGAGGCATTCTTAAAAGAAATTACGTTAAGATGTAGTTTTTATGTAAAACAGATGATTGCCAATGCAAACAAATGTTCACCTTCCCCCTGACCTGCTCAATTTGCGTTCAGCGTGGCAACTTCACCCCACTGGCTAGTACAGTTACACAAGCAACCAATAAGCTATTGGCGACAAACAGACACTTAAACCGCATATAATAAAGATACTTATCTATTGTTATGTCACAGTTCAATTAAAAAGTGGAAAAGAGGGACTTAAAAAAAAAAGAACCAAGAGAAAAAGAAAAGGATGACCGTATATCACCAATTTTACCTCCTAAATAGCTTTCAAACCCATCTCTCCCTTTTACTCCCTGGCCACTAACTTTTACCGGGCCTCATCCACTCTTTCTCAGCCTATGGTAATAGTGTCTTTCCCGGGTATCCCTGCCCTCATCAACCTCCTGATAAGGAGTCCTCACAGCCAAAGGGAACTCTCCAAGCACAACTCTAACCACTTGATGACCTGCTTAGCAAATAAAATCCTATTTTTTTTCCTATTTTTAAAATTTCAATTTATTTAAAAATTATACTACAGAGAATAACATGAGAACCACATGCTTACCACTCAGCTATCACAGATGAGCATTTTTCCCTGTTTGTTCCAGATCAAATATTGTTGTTAAGACATAAACTGTTAAGATATCAATACAACTTACGACCAGTCCCTCTACTCCACAGAGTCCCACCCAAGGCAACCATTATCCTGAATGTCGGTGTGCATCCTTTCATATCAGGTTTACTTTCTTGACCCAACATATATATGCATCCATGAGCTAAATAATAGAAAGGTTCTGTGGGTTTACATATGTATATATGTAAATATGCATTATCAAAGTAGTTATATGCAAATCTAATCATGGTATTCTCTATTTAAACTCTATAAAAAAGGATTTCAGAAAATAGTTTGGACTCCTTAGATAGATATGCAAGACCTTGACTTTCCCTCTATATACATCTCTAACTACAGCTTCAGCTTGAAGGTACTAACTTGCTTTTATACTCTCCTTTCATTTCTGATACATGTAACTATTTTTGATCTGGTCCATGTATTAATGGGGAAAGAAAACTGACCCAGGCTGGTTGACTCAGCAGTAGACTGTTGGTCTGGTATGTGGATGTCCCAGGTTTGATTTCCGGTCAGGGCACCCATCTGTTTTTCCACACCTCTTCCTCTCCCTTCTCTCTATCTTTCTCTTCTCCTCCCGCAGCCATGGTGCCATGGCTCAGTTGGAGCAAGTTGGCTCCAGGCACTGAGGATGGCTCCATGGCCTCATCTCAGGTGCTAAAATAGCTCAGTTGCCCAGCAATGGAGCAACGGCCCCAGATGAGCAGAACATTGCCCCATAGGGGGCTTGCCAGGTGGATCCCGTTGCATGTGAGAGTCTTGTCTCTCTGCCTCCTGGCTTCTCACTTAAGAAAAAAAAAAGGAAGAAAACTGTTACACTTTATTCAGTGGCAGGAGCTGTTATATTTTATGCAGTGCTTCTCTGTGTTTTTGTGGGGGAGGTAATGTTACAGTAGGTAAGTCAATCATGTTGCTAGATTTGGAATTTCAACATGGAATTCCTTTTGTGATCTGAGACTTGCCTATCTCTCTACCCCTATTTCTTTTTTCTTTCTTTCTTTTTTTTTTTTTTTTTTGAATTTTTATTTATTGATTGTTAGTGAGAAAGGAAGGAGGAGAAGCGGAGAGAGAGAGAAACATGGATTTATTACTCCACTCATTCATGCCATCATTGTTTGATTCTTGTATGTGTCCTGACCAGGGATCAAACTTGCAACATCAGCATGTCCGGACGACTCTCTAACCAACTGAGCTATGGGGCCAGGACCACTACGCCTATATTTTTTGACACACCTTCCCTTTTTCTTATCCCCTGAAATCCAGTCATGCTGAGCTGCTTTCAATTCTCCCAAACTCATACCACTGTGCTATTGCATATGTAACTACTTCTTCCTAGTCATCTTCAAAGATCAGGCCAGCTTCCGCCCTCACTGGGAAAACTCTGGGCCCAGAGGTTAGAGTGAATGGTATTGTTGGCCTTCCATTGCCTTCTTCTTCTTTTTTTAAAGAAATGAGGTCACAGGCACCTTGGTGATTTTTTTTTAAAGATTTTATTTATTGATTTTACAGAGAGAAGAGGAGGATAGTGAGATGTATAAATACATAGTTGCTTTACTTAGTTGTTCATTGCTCACCTGTATGTGCCTTGACTGGGCAAGCACAGGGTTTCCAACCAGTGACCTCAGTGTTCCAGGTCGACGCTCTAGCCACTGCACCACCACAGGCCAGGCTTTCTACTGTCTTCTTGCTCTTTGATTGACTATATGTCTATATATCTCAGCTAATGACTGTGAACTTGTCTTCTGCTTCATTTTTCTTTAATTTTCTTCTTTTTTAGTATGGAACCAAGTGATTGAATAAATGCCTAGAGAGTACATCCTTTAGTTTACATACATGGATGTGTGAAAGTGTGTGTGTAAGTATATATATGTATGTATGTATGTATTTGCAAATACATGATTGTGTATCTCTGGATATGCATGAAAGTTTGTGTCCATATGCATGTATGTGCATTTGTGCTGCATAATCTGAGTGGGTGACACAAACCTTTAGGTAGCATTTGTGGAGATGCTATGATGTTTGTGGTGACAGTGGAGAGGAGAAATAAAGGATAATTGCCACTTTGGTGACCAAACTGTGGAATATGTGGTCTTAGCAGCTCTCAGAATCTCTCCCTATAGAAGGGGCCTGTCATAGGGTGAGGCACCCATTGTACCTAAGCAAACCGCACAGTGCTCTTGGGTTCAAGGTGTTGGGAGGAGGGGGCAGAATGAGGTCTGATATCAATGGGACAGCCTTGGTGGACAAAAATGGCTGCTGTGGACCTGATCTCTTTGATTCCAACTGAAGCTTATGTGCCAAGGTTTTAATTTTCATTTTTATTTTGACCTGTTGAAGCCAGTTCCAGCCTCACACAGAGGCCTCTTTCCATCCCATTAAGCCTCTGTTTTCTATTACTGTGTTTCCTTTCCCCTCATTACTCTGGTGCATGTTGGCAAACAAACTTTCTACCAGTGCTCTATCTTGACATCTTGCTCCTCTGCTTGACTCACCTTGATTGGCAGAGGAGTTCTCTGACCATGACGTCACCGCGGCTCAGGTGGAGGACCCCAGCATGAATCAAGACATCAGAGGAAATGAGTGGTGATCCCCCAAGGCAACAAGCTCATAAAGTCATTATTAGTGACAGCAAAGGAAATTAAGAAAAACCAAGGTCAGTGCTACCAGACTATAACCAGTGTTTGTTTATCGAATTTCTCATTTATTCAATGAATATTCACTGAACTCCGACACTGAATTAGACACAGTTTCTGTCTTTAAGACATTTACAGTCTAACAAAGGAGACTGATATATAGACAAACAGAAAGACAAAAGTGAGCCCGGCATAGTAGGAAACCCAAAGAAGAGGAATCTAAGCGACAGGAAGATCAGAGGAAAAGCAAATCATACACATACCGATAAAGAACACTGGCTTAGAATCAGAAAGGTTTTAAATCTCCACTCTGCCACTTAACTACAGAAGCCACACCCTACATGAGACTATTTCTTCAGCTGGACATTGGAGATAACATAGCTATGCAAAATGGCTGCAAAGATGAAATGAAATAAGCTTTTTTTTCAACATAGAGTCTCACTTACTGCAAGCATTTAAATGGAAAATATTTTATTTTATCTTTATATAGATGATACTTTATGCTATATTCTGAAGCAACAACTAGGAGCTGGATAAATGGGGAAAAAAAGGATTATGATTTCTGGGCAAAGAACATGACCATGTCCAAAGACCTGACGTATTTAATGAGCTGACACTAGCATGATATGATTTGCATTCTTTAAATTACTCCAATACACCTTGACAAAACTGTCAAGAGCCATTTGATCTAATAATTTTACTTTTAGAAATTTATCATAAGAAAAAAAATCAGAGATAAAGACAAAAATTTACGGTAGGTACGAATGCTGTTTTATAATAATGAAATTGGAAACTGTAAATGTTAAGTAATTGGAAAATGATTAAATTATGATACATCCAATTGATGTAATGTTTGAAAGCATTCAAATATATTTAACAATATTACAGGGGTCCCCAAACATTTTACATAGGGGGCCAGTTCACTGTCCCTCAGACTGTTGGAGGGCCGCCATATACAGTGCTCCTCTCAATGACCACCAATGAAAGAGGTGCCCCTTCTGGAAGTGCGGTGGGGGGCCGGATAAAAGGCCTCAGGGGGCCGCATGCGGCCTGCGGGCCAGGCCTTAGTTTGGGGACGCCTGGTAGGAAGTCATTCATAATAAAATGTCAACCCTCTAAAAATTCAAAGCTTAAATACAATGATTCTGATTTTGGTTTTAAACAAACAAACAAGCAAAGCAAAACATTACAGTTCTTTTTGTATAGTGGGATTATTGATGGTTTCTGTTTTCTTAAGCTTTTCTACACTTACTATACCTTTAGAATAAATATGTAGATTATACAATTTAAAAACATTTTAAAAATTAGCACTCTTATAGGCATTGTACAGAATAGAGGTTTGTAAGGCAAACAGGAAGAAATGAGACCATTAGTTGATTATTATAATAATCCAGGAAAGAAGTAGTAAGATGTTTAGACAAAGCATACCCAGAAGGGATATAGGTATAGAAACGAATTCTAGAAATAGAGAATTGAGAAGACTTCATGGCCTATCAGATATGGGTGAATACAGAGAAGAAACTAAATGTGATGCCCAGGGTTCTGGCTTGGGCAACTGGGTAGAGTATGTACTGATCTCAGAAAAAGAAAATAAGAAAAAGGCAGTTTAGAGGAGAGAGCTGAAGAGATGCAAAGTTCTGTTTTGGATATGTTGAACTTCTGGTGCTTGTAGGATGTTGAGGTAAATATATACAGTTGGATAAGTAGTTGGATAAATAGGCCAGCAGTTCGTCCGTCCATCTATCCATCCATCCATCCATCTATCCATCCATCCAGCCAGCCAGCCATCCTCCAGCCATCCATCAATCCATCCATCCAACCATCCATCCAACAAATATGTACTGAGTATCTACTATGTGCCAGACAATGCTTTGTTTTTGGATATATCGTAATGTATAAAGCTTGTATTTCCAGTTGTGGGCTAGAATTTCTAGCTCAAAATAGACATCTGGGCTGAAGAAGGACTTAGGAGTCAACCACCTGAACACAGTAAAGGTAAAGAAAGCCATGAGAAGTAGATGAGATAGACGGCCCGGTGGGGGGAGTGTATTGGATCAAATTCAGTCAGGCTATTCTTTTTCTTGTTCTTGAGGAACAATTCTTGTTCTTGTTCTCTTTTTCTTGAGGAGGGAAGATAGAGAGACAGACTCCCACATGCGCCCTGACTAGGATTCACCTGGCAACCCCTGTCTAGGGCAGAAGCTCTGTCCATCTGGGCCCATGCTCACAACCAAGCTATTTTTAATGCCTGAGACGGAGTCTCCACAGAGCCATCTTCAGCACCCACGGCCAATGTGCTTGAACCAATCAAGCCATAGCTGCAGAAAAGGAAGAAAAAGAGAAAGAGAGAGAGAGAGAGAGAGAGAGAGAGAGAGAAGGGGGAGAGGGAGAGGTGGAAAAGCAGATGGTTGCTTCTCCTGTGTGCCCTGACTTGGCAGCGAATCCAGGACGTCCACACACCAGACTGACATTCTACCACTGAGCCAACTGGCCAGAACCATTATTCTTTTTCTATTTAGAAGATTAAATTGCTTTGATAAATGTTTGCAAACCCTGTAAATATTATTACTCTCTGACTATATGCAACTCCTGACCTAGCTACCACTTCTGTGAGAGGTGGAAAAATCACTGCCTCTCTCTTCAGTCCGGTTGTCTGATTTCTAAAATAGGTATAGTGTGATTTTAACTTGCATCAATATAACTTTCCTGCTTCAGGACTTCTGCACTCTGCTTGTCCTCCCTCAAACACCCTTTCCTATAACCTTCCCCTGCTTGGTTCCTTCTTGTTTTTCAGATCGCTGCTCAGCTATCACTTCTGCAGAAAGGACTTTCCTGACCCTCTAGTAGAAACTGGCATAAACACAGGCCCTTGCTACTCTCGCACTCTATTCTATTCACTGCCTAGTATTTTACTCATTGTTGATTCCCACCCCCCAACCTCCACCCCCCGCCCAGAATGTGTCATGAGAATACGAATGAAGCTTGTCTGTTCTTTGTAATATAGTTCCATCCCCTAAAATAGAGCCTGGCACAAGTAGGCAAGCAGTATTTTCAAAATTATTTTGAATATATAAATAAGGCAGGGGTCCCCAAACTATGGCCCGCGGGCCGCATGCGGCCCCCTGAGGCCATTTATCCGGCCCCCACCGCACACCCGGAAGGGGCACCTCTTTCATTGGTGGTCAGTGAGAGGAGCATAGTTCCCATTGAAATACTGGCCAGTTTGTTGATTTAAGTTTACTTGTTCTCTATTTTAAATGTTGTATTCATTCCCATTTTGTTTTTTTACTTTAAAATAAGATATGTGTAGTGTGCATAGGGATTTGTTCATAGTTTTTTTATAGTCCGGCCCTCCAACAGTCTGAGGGACAGTGAACTGGCCCCCTGTGTAAAAAGTTTGGGGACCCCTGAAATAAGGGATTAAAAAAACAGCTTTTGAATATTTTTATGTGCCCAATATCTTCTTAAAGTGCTGGGAATACAGTATTCAATCTTATAGCTTCTTCTTTGCCAATAGTTATACAATCCCATGAGAGGTACAGGCACTGCGAAGCTATTATAAGGGAGTGAATGTAGGTGGGGCAGAGGTTTGGGTGGGTGTGAGGAAGAATCTGGAGATACATTGTCTCTGTGGAGGAGGAAATTAGCAGTTTCAGGTTCCAAGTTGGAATATTGAGATTGTGGTGCCAACTTGATAGTCTGACTTAGAGGCTTGGTTGATTGATGAAAAGATAGGACAAGACAAGGGGTCTACTTTAAATCTCCACTAGACTCTGAACTTTATATTTGTTTGGCATAGATAGTACAGCATATACAGATGTATGTACACAAACATAGTATGTGCTCAATAAACATTTCTTGAATAAACAAAAATCTCATTTCGGTGTGGGATAACATTTTGAGTAGGTACATCCTTACAATGGAATATTACTCAGCCTTAACATGAAGGATATTCTGACACATGCCACAACACGATGAACCTTGAGGATATCACGCTAAATGAAATAAGCTGGTCACAAAAAGACAAGTGTTGTTTAATTTTACTTACATGAGGTATCTAGAGTAGTCAGAGTAATAGCAACAAAAAGTAGAATGGAGGTTGTCAGGGGCAGAGGGGAGGAGGGAATGGGAAGTTGTTATTTAATGGGTATAGGTTTCAGTTTTGCAAGATGACAACGTTCGGGCAATTGGTTGTACAACCATGTGAGTATACTTAACACTCACTGAACTGTACATTTTAAAATGGTTTAAGATAGTAATTTTATGTTACGTGTATTTTACATTTAAAAGTTAAAATAATAATAATAAAAAGTCAGAGTGCAGGACTGGTTAATCAGGAGCACCTGTGTTATTTTGTTACCTTAGAAGTTACCGAACTCAAAAAGTTTGGGTCCCAGTAGAGTTCCTCCTGCCTCCAGATTCTGTGGATCTGCATGAAAGGAAAAAAGGAAACTGAGGCCCAGAGAGATTTTATAACTTATCCAAGTCTTTTGACTCCACTGCAGCATTCTCCCGATTCCACTGGCGGTCAGGGTCAGGGTCGCGGTCAGGGTCAGGGTCACGGTCAGGGTCAGCCTCTGCTGCCACCTCTCACATCCCGATTCTGCCAGGGCACCACCATTCTTGCCATAGGAGACGGTAGATACAGCCCCTTGACATCTCTGCTTGAATGTCTAAGGGGCACCTCACAATTAGCATGCCCTGTGCTGAGCTCCTGATTTATTAACTATCAGATGATATATTTTTCAAAATAATTTTTTTTTTTTTGTATTTTTCTGAAGCTTGAAACGGGGAGAGAAAGTCAGACAGACTCCCGCATACGCCCGACCAGGATCCACCAGGGGGCGACGCTCTGCCCACCAGGGAGCGATGCTCTGCCCCTCCAGGGTGTCGCTCTGCTGCGACCAGAGCCACTCCAGCGCCTGGGGCAGAGGCCAAGGAGCCATCCCCAGCGCCCGGGCCATCTTTGCTCCAATGGAGCCTCGCTGCGGGAGGGGAAGAGAGAGACAGAGAGGAAGGAGAGGGGGAGGGGTGGAGAAGCAGATGGACGCTTCTCCTGTGTGCCCTGGCCGGGAATCGAACCCGGGACTTCTGCATGCCAGGCCGACGCTCTACCACTGAGCCAACCGGCCAGGGCCTCAAAATAATTTTTGATGATAGTTCACTATGTGGTTTTCGGAATATAGCTTAGATAAAGTTCAAAGAATGAGCCACATTCCTCTAACAAAACTCTTCTCCCACACTTATTTTTGAGAATAAGGTCTCTCAGTGCTGACATCTGTAAATATGAAAAAAAAAAAAAAAAGAGAACAGAATTGATGTTTAACTCCATGTCACTCTAGCAATAAATTTTTTTTTAATTATTATTATTTTTTACAGGAACAGAGAGTCAGAGAGAGGGATAGATAGGGACAGACAGACAGGAACAGAGAGAGATGAGAAGCATCAATCATCAGTTTTTTTCGTTGCAACACCTTAGTTGTTCATTGATTGCTTTTTCAAATGTGCCTTGACCCTGGGCCTTCAGCAGACCGAGTAACCCCTTGCTGGAGCCAGCGACCTTGGGCTCAAGCTGGTGAGCTTTTTGCTCAAGCCAAATGAGTCTAGGCTCAAGCTGGCGAGCTCGGGGTCTCGAACCTGGGTCTTCCGCATCCCAGTCTGATGCTCCATCCACTGCGCCACCACCTGGCCAGGCTCTAGCAATAAATATTACATGTCAAGGGATATATGAACTAATATTAAAATCCTTATATATCTTATTAAGAGATGAATTTTCTGTAAAATCATACTTTATAGGTTTAAGAATTATTTTTTAAATTTATATTTATTTTTATCAATTGTATAAGTCAGTTAAGATGGAATTTTTTAGGGGGTGGAGAGAGAAAGACAGACAGACAGGGACAGACAGGAAGGGTGAGAGATGAGAAGCATCGGCTCTTAGTTGGGTCACTTCAGTTGTTCATTGATTGCTTTCTCATATGTGTCTTGAGAAGGAGGGCTCCAGCCTAGCCAGTGACCTCCTTGCTCAAGCCAGCAACTAAGCCAGCAACCTTTGGGCTCAAGCCAGAGACCATGGGGTCATCTCTATCATCCCACGCTCAAGCCAGTGACCCTGCGCTCAAGCTGGTGAGTCCTTCTCAAGCCTGATGAGCCACACTCAACCCAAGGACTTTGAGGTTTCAAACCTGGGTTCTCAGAGTCCCAGGCCACTGTGCTACTGCCTGGTTAGGCTAGATCAGTGGTAGTAAACCTAGTCCCTACAGCCCACTAGAGGGTGTTCCAGCTTTCATGGTGGGCGGTAGCAGAGCAACCAAAGTATAAATAAAAAGATAGATTTAACTATAGTAAGTTGTTTTATAAAGATTTATTCTGCCAAACCTAGCGAAAATCCGACATAAAGTACTTGGTAAGTAATTATTATAATATGCTTTAACTTGCTGTAATTCTGCCTTATAAATTTTATAAAGTAAAGTTACTTCCCTACTTTATAAATCACCATTACTGTGGAACCAGTGGGCGGTTAGAAAATTTTACTACTAACAGAGATACAAAAGTAGGCGGTAGGTATAAAATGGTTGACTACCCCTGGGTTAGATGGAATTTTATAATACTTAGAACAGTATGTTATAAAAAACAAAATTTTACATTTCTATTTATATACATTCTTGTTAGTGATATACTATATGATTGATTGATGATCAATAAAAGAATTTAAGTCATGTAATCTGCATTAGGTTAAGATTCTAGAGAGGAGGTAAATGGAATGGAAATATGATAAAAGGAACTATAAAGAATCTGTTTATTTTTTATTTATTTATTTTTTTGTATTTTTCTGAAGTTGGAAACGGGGAGGCAGTCAGACAGACTTCCGCATGCGCCCGACCGGGATCCACCTGGCACGCCTACTAGGGGGCGATGCTCTGCCCATCTGGGGCATCGCTCTGCTGCAACCAGAGCCATTCTAGTGCCTGAGGCAGAGGCCATAGAGCCATCTTCAGCCCCCGGGCCAACTTTGCTCCAAGAATCTGTTTATTAAGAAGAGCTCTTTCAGGCCCTGGCTGGTTGGCTCAGTGGTAGAGCATCGGCCTGGCGTGCAGCAGTCCCGGGTTCAATTCCCAGCCAGGGCACACAGGAGAAGCGCCCATCTGCTTCTCCATCCCTCCCCCTCTCCTTCCTCTCTGTCTCTCTCTTCCTCTCCCGCAGCCAAGGCTCCATTGGAGCAAAGATGGCCCAGGCGCTGGGGATGGCTCTGTGGCCTCTGCCTCAGGCGCTAGAATGGCTCTGGATGCAACTTCAGAAAAATACAAAAAAAAAAAAGAAGAGCTCTTTCATATGTTTTTAAATAAATGTAAGCATCAGAATGCTCTGATATTTAAATTCAACCAGATATTTAAGAGTGACTTAGTACTTTTATTTCAAGTTTTAAATAATATTTACAAATTGTCAAATATTACCTTTTGCAGCTATTTAAACTTAAAATGAACAATTTTAGATATCAGCTTAAAAACGTGTTGGAGTACATAATTTTTCAAAATTCTTTTGGGTGTAGGCGAACCAAACAAGTTTGAAAACCACTGGCACAGGCCATTCTTGCTGAGTTGTACTGTAAAGGATTACTGAGAAATGAGTAGGTAGCTGGAAGATATGGAACCAAAAGAGATTTTTGTTTCTGCTTTGGCTTTAGTTTGCTGTTGCTTAAAGGTGGGAGAAATGACAGAATGTTTGGGTGCCGAGGACAATGATTTAGTTAAGAGGGGAAAGGTGATGCGTTCAGGCGATCAGTGAGGGTTGCTGGGGCAGAAAAGGGAGTGAGTGCGCATGGAATACCCCAGAGGTAAGGCCTACGAGGACAAGTCAGAAAGAAGGCCTGTCCAAGGCAAGCGCCGATGTAGATTTGTGTGTGTGTGTGTGGGGGGGGGGGGGGGGCACCAGGAAGTTCTGGCCCGATTGCTTCTATTTCCTCAATAAAATCCAAGCAAGATTCGCAGCTGTAAGGGTGGGGGAGGAAGTGTTGAGGCTGACAAGAAAGATGAGGATGTAAAACAGATTTTTACAAGAGTGAGACAGAGTCTCCTCGGGAAACATACTAGGTTCAGGGTTGGTAGTCAGGACTGTATTGAGACCAGTCAGGAAGGCAGTGTGCTGCTTTGGTTGGGCGCAATTGCGGGTGGACAGCAGAGCAGGATTTAACCAGCTTGGGGTTTGACAAGTGTGAGTATGAATAGGCGATAGGAGAGAGTGGCTGCGGCGTTGAGATGGAGCCTGGACTTGAAGCTGGAAGCAGAGAGGGGTTAGCATGGGATGGGTGATGGGGTTGATTATTAAACCTTTATGGGTTAACCAGTTGCTGCATTGGGAGTATTGATTTTTCTTTTTAAAACTTCAGCTGTTTATATATATATAAACAGCTGAACATATATATATATGTTTATTTTAGAGGAAGAGAGAGAGAGAGAGAGACACTGATTAACTGTCCCACTTTTTTATGCATTCTTTAGTTGAATCTTGTATGTGCCCTGACTGGGGATCGAACCCTGAACCTTAGCATATAGGAAGATACTCTATATAACCAACTGAGCTATGGGTCAGGGACAGAATATATATGTATATTCCCAAAGCACTTTCTTACTCTTTGGTCCTCCTCTTCCTTAAGAGCCTCTGACGTCGTTTTCAAGGGTGGATTAGCTTCTCACTTTTCGTGGAAAACCAGTTGCGGTTTCTTTCAATTGTACTTCTGCTGCCCGCATGGCCGCTTTGTTTGCTTCCAGGGAAGTCGTGGTTCCATTTGTTTTGGTCCTGGGCTTTTCTCCCGCCTCTGCTGCTCGCGGATGTCCAATCGAGTTGCAGGAGAGAGAAGAAAGCGTTGATTGGAGGTCCCGCGTTCGTGGGTGGGGCCTATCACCGGGCCGGGGTGGTCGGCCCAGAGGTGGGCGTACGTCCTTCATCTGGGGCTTGGCCTCTTCCCGACTCTTCTGTCACCTCCTGGGTGTCAGGCGGCTGCGAGATGGGGGTCTTGGGACAGGGCTGGAGGGGGGCGGGGAGGTTCGGCATTCCACGGGCTACTTGCACCTAATCCCCATGTTTTCATTCTCAGCTGGGACGTTTTAGAATGCAAGTGCCCCATGCTTTTGGTACCTCTGCGTTTGTCTGGGGGAGTGCGGTGAGGTCACAGCGAAAGGGTTTTCTTTGGCTTTTTTCCCCCCCAACAGAGTCCAACTCGGATGGGAGGGCGGGGTAGACTCGTGCACCAAAAGGAGCAGCCTAGGGCTTCCAGCCAGTCCCTGTTTTGAAAGGAAGGGGTCAGCAGGGTGATTGAACATTAACCCTTTGTGCAGTAGTTGATCCGTGGGAAGGTCTGGCTGCTGGAGAATTGGATTTACAAGCAGCTCTATGCACAGTGCCCTTTCCACCAGCACTTTATTTCGTGCTTCCTTTGTGCCACACCCTTTGGTGAGAATGTTTCCGGGAAGAATGGCAAATTCCGGCCCCTTTCCAGTGACCGCCTCTGATTCTCAGGTCCTAGCGCTTGGCTGTTTCTGCATTGAGTCCTCAGGACTCTATGGGGAATAAACATCTCCCCCTTTTTTTAAAGATAAGGCAGTTGTGGCTTAGAAAGTTGAAGTGACTTACCCAACATCACCTAGCTCATAGGGACAGAATTCAGTTTGGCCCCTCTGCCTTCAAAGGTCAGGCACTTTTTATTTCACTACCCCAGCCCTGCCCTCCAGGAGTACCTGGTTTGCTGGATGAGGAGAAAACAAGAGAAATGAATGAGTAAAGTAGTAGTCAGTGCTGTATCCTAAAGGCAGGGAAAATGCCCAGGTTTATTTTTGTTTGTTTGCTTGTTTCTGTGCTATTCAGGAAGGTGTCCCCAGAGGAAGTTGAATTTAACCTATCACACAGGATGAGCAGGGTGCTCCGCAGGCAGAGAGGGATAGCTCAGGCTCTGGGACCAGACTCTGGTACCCACAGTAAGTGGGTAAGAAACAAGAGGCCCTGAGGGAGCCTCCACCCCTTCTTTTTACTGAGGAAATAAGTGGAGGCCCAGAGAGGGTAAGTAATTATTTCAGATCACAAAACAAGAGAGTGACAAAACGGCCTGGAATCTGGGTGCTCTGCCCTGTAATCTAGTAATTTAGTAATGAGACATGATGGAAGAGGAGTTCACCCTTGTTTGGCACTTACTAAACAAATACCCTATATACTTTCATTTCTTTTAGTCCTTGTGACAACTCCATGAGGTAGACGACATTTTACAAAGAAGGAAATTGGTACTAAGAGAAACGACTTACCCAAGATCACATGGCAAGTGGGAGCCTGGAGTCCTTGCTCTTTCCTACCCTTGCTATACTAATAAATATAAATAAGGGAAGAAGGGCGTGAGCAACAAAATCCTTTCAATGTAGATGGTTTTATCCCCCTTATTCAGATGTGGGAATTGAGGCTCAGATATGTTCAGTGACTTGCCCAAGGTCACAGAGTGAGAATACGGTGGAGCCAGCTTTGGAGATCATGCCTGGGTTCTCTACTTGGCAGAGCACAGCCCCCGCCTTGGATAGAGAAGCATTCACAGCCTTCTTCTCTTTCTAGTCCTTCAAATCTTCCAGACAGCTCTGCCTTGGGAATGTTGGCCTCTACAGGCAAAGTAGCTCTACTCCTGGTCCAGTTGTATTGTCAAATCTCATTTTTCTAATGAAGAATTACCTGCCCAAACAGGATAGGGACCTGAGTCTCTTGGCTGCCAATGTAGTGATTTTCTGCATTCCTCTTCACTTTCCCCTGTGCAGCACGTCAGCAGGGGATCTGGATCACATTATCCCCGAAGACCAAAGTGTGAGATGCTTTTAGCTCTGGTACCATTAGAGAAGCCTCTTGGGAAAGCAACTTTGGTTTAGGTTTGCAGGATAAGAATCAAAGGGGCCAGCCCCTTCAGGACAGCCAGCACTGGAGGCCTGGGGACGGCTTGAACTTAGTTAGCACCTCTTAAATCTGGGTGAGGAGTGATGAGAAGACAGAATTATGAATTGGGGGTGGAAAAATGAGTCTCCCCAAATATTTCTGTTTGCCAGTAACCATCATTGACCGAGTGAATAAATACAATGTATGAGAGTGCTCAAAATTAATCAGGTTTATCTGGCTTGTCTTCACTGCTAAGTAGGTGTCCCTGAGGGCTTGGCTTTCAGAAGGGATATTTGGAAGGAGGGTTTCCACTGTGGAGGGAAGCTCTGGACTGAGGACCTTGAGCCAACTTTGCCAATTATTATCTGTGTGACATTGTAAAAGGCAATTCTCCCCATTAGGCCTCAGTCATCATTCATTCATTCAGTTCATATATTGAATAAACATTTCTTGAGCGCAACTCACTTGCAAGTTCACCCTGGCCACTCCAATGTGCACTCTTGCTTCTTTCACAGGGTACCCATGAGACTTGCAATTGGGATCAACACGCAGCAGCAAGGCAGCCAATCCTGGATATATACCTCTATCCTGTCACCAGAAATCTGCATCCTGGCCTCTTTATTTCTCTACCTAAATAAAATTTGCTTTCCAACTCACTTGGACTGGTTCTTGGAGTCTTCTCTGCCTGAGTCGGGAGCCTGGAGTTCCCAGACTGTGCCAGGTCAAAACCTACTTTGGCTCTAAACCATTCCCATGACAGAATCTCCTCCAAACATGACCTCAAACTGCTAACTCATGGTGTCTTATAATTTTGTCCTATATATAATCTGTATCCTACATGCCATCACGGAGTTGGATCTTTCTGGGAACAAGCTCAAATGTTCTCCAAATTGGTCAATCCTATAATAAACTACTTTACTGAGAAAAAAAAAAAATCAAATTCTTGAACTCTACTGTGAGCCTGGCTCAGTCTTAATGGATGAGACAACTTCCAACTAGACAGGTCCTGTGTGGGAAAAACACACAACCTTGAGGGGGAAATAGGCAAGGACAGAACTTGTGAGTAGATTCTAAACTACCTTGGGGTGTGGGCAAAGGCTCCCTGGAGTAACTGATGTCAACATTACCACCGTTAGCCCTTTTGGAATCTTCGTAAAGATTTGAAAAAAAGCACCTCTTTCTCTGGGCAGATACAGTCCCATATTAGGATGCACAACTGGCAAGTAGATCCCAAGCAGATGTTTGTGGTCCCGGTTGCCCCTGGGCTAGTCATTCTTGCTGGGTGAATAACCTGCATATCTGGACACAGCAGCCCTGAAGGTCAAGGTTGAAATGTAAAGGTCTGGTGCAGTGGTTCTCAAACGTTTTGAAGTTGGAGTGCATTTAAAATCTTACAAATAATTGTAGGCACACTATATACAAATTCCTGAGGAATATGTTATAATAATTAAGTCAAATATTAAAATAATATAAAGTCCAAGTGTGCTTTTATGGTAAACAAAATACATACAACAAAATTAACTTTATTCTGACATTAAAAAACATTTTTTGCCCTGGCCGGTTGGCTCAGCGGCAGAGCGTCGGCCTGGCGTGCAGGAGTCCCGGGTTCGATTCCCGGCCAGGGCACACAGGAGAGGCACCCATCTGCTTCTCTACCCCTCCCCTCTCCTTCCTCTCTGTCTCTCTCTTCCCCTCCCCCAGCCAAGGCTCCATTGGAGCAAAGTTGGCCCGGGCGCTGAGGATGGCTCTGTGGCCTCTGCCTCAGGCACTAGAATGGCTCTGGTTGCAACAGAGCAATGCATCGCCCCCTGGTGGGCATGCCGGGTGGATCCCGGTTGGGCGCATGCGGGAGTCTGTCTGACTGCCTCCCCGTTTCCAGCTTCAGAAAAATGAAAACAAACAAACAAACAAAAAAACCATTTTTTATGTTACATTTTCTGAGTTATGCTTTTGAAAATTCATAAAAAAGAGGGGTTAAAAAAACAACAAAAAGGTTATCTTTTTATATATATCAATATATAGATACATTCTTAGTAAGATTTAGTAAACTCGGCAGGTCCTGGGGCGAATGTGTTAAGATTTTTTGTTCTTGTGTTTATGAGAAACATGAGCCTTGTGTATCCTACCGATTTCTTCAATGTTTGGGCATATATTTGAAAGGCAAACTCTCATTTCCTTGTCAATACATTGAAGAATTCCTCTCTTTTTACTCTTAATTGTATTGAGGGTAGAAAATCCTAATTCACATAAATAGGATGTTGAAAATTGGAGTAAAATCTTCAAAGCATTTTTAGATATTGCCACATAGTCTTCTTTCATAGAAATCCAAAAGGCTTCAGAATCAATTCCTTATGTTTAATCATCAATCCAAAACCCCCACCATACATATCATCTTAACTTTACACCAAACAAAGGATAGAAGAAACTTGCCTCCAGTCTTTCTGGGAGACGGGTGTGTGTGTGTGTGTGTGTGTGTGTGTGTGTGTGTGTGTGTGTAAACAATCCAGCACCACAGCTTAGCAGCCTTTTGTAACCTAATTAGGCAAGTGAGGTGGGGGGTTGGGCAAACTGTCAGCTTGCAGCCAATTCCCCACACCTCTGTCCCCCCAAAATCTAAACTCTAAAAACACTGTTGGTTTTCTGGTCCCCAACAGGCACATATTTCTCTGGAATACCATAGGGCAGTGGTCCCCAACCCCCGGGCCGTGGACTGGTACCGGTCCGTGGGCCATTTGGTACCAGTCCGCAGAGAAAGAATAAATAGCTTACATTATTTCTGTTTTATTTATATTTAAGTCTGAACGATGTTTTATTTTTAAAAAATGACTAGAGCCTGACCTGTGGTGGCACAGTGGATAAAGCGTCGACCTGAAAATGCTGAGGTCGCCGGTTCAAAACCCTGGGCTTGCCTGGTCAAGGCACATATGGGAGTTGATGCTTCCAGCTCCTCCCCACCTTCTCTCTCTGTCTCTCTCTCCTCTCTCTCTCCCTCTCTGTCTCTCTCTCTCTTTCTCTCTCCTCTCTAAAATGAATAAAAAAAAATTTTTTTAAATGACTAGATTCCCTCTGTTACATCCGTCTAAGACTCACTCTTGATGCTTGTCTCGGTCACGTGATACATTTATCTGTCCCACCCTAAAGGCCGGTCTGTGAAAATATTTTCTGACATTAAACTGGTCCATGGCCCAAAAAAGATTGGGGACCACTGCCATAGGGCACACCTGGAAATCTTCTAGGGCGCACCAGTGCGCTCTGGCGCACACTTTGAGAACCACTGGTCTAGTGGAAGGTAAAGGTCGAAGAGTCCATTTCAGGCTAGGAATGAGCATGTACAAAACCTGCAAGCTTGGGAAAGAGCTTCTTTCACTTGGGTTCCTGCATTTGTTTCAGTGTGACTAGAGTGAGTGGTGTATTGGAGAAATTAAAGAAAGAGGAGGATGGGAAGATTGATAGAGGCTATTTATTATTCACTCATTGAGCAAATATTTACTCCAAGTTTAGTGCTATATAAACACTAGGGAAACAATAGTGAACAAAATTGATACAATCCCCTGCCCTTAAGGAATTTACATTCTAGTGAGATCATGATGGGGCTCCAGTGTCTGTTAAGGTATCAGAAGGGAATATTGCTTTCTGGGAACTTCTGGTGAAGAATATGATTGTCTAGCCACCAGGCGGTACACCTTTGGCTGTGATCACCATGATACAGGGACTGTGATGCTTGCTCTTGCCATCAGGGCCCATCCTGCCCAGGAGGAAATCCACTCCTTTTCGGGTTAGCTGAGCAGGCTAAATGGCTTGTGACTTCCTAGGAGCTGCGTAGTACAGGCTTTCTCCAGCTTGTCCTCAGGCTATGAGACCTGTTGTGATCAAAGGCTTTTTCTCTTCTGGTTAAATCACCAATGAAGACGAGAGAATCACCTAAAATGATAAACAAAATGGAAGCTCAGTTTCTGAAGTAAAGAGGTCTGAGGGATTCCAGGAGGCCTTGTCAGGTTGTCCCCAGGTTAGAAGCTGTGTGGCCTAGTCAGTCAGTCTGATTCAAGTCGGAGAGGCTGGTTCCTATGCTTGGGAACTTGGCCTTTACCTCACTGTGGGCAAGTCACTTCTCCTTTCTGGACTAGTTTCTTCCTCCTTTAACCAGGAAGTTGGATTTATTCAACCTTGAGCTACAGAGCTCTTTTAATATTTCTATGAAGCCTGACCAGAGCATCAGCCTGAGATGCTGAGGACCCAGGTTGGAAACCCTAAGGTCGCCAGCTTGAGCACAGGTTCATCAGCTTGAGCGTGGGATCATAGACTTGACCCCAAGGTCACTGGCTTGAAGCCCAAGTTTGCTGGCTTGAGCCCAAGGTCACTGACTTGAACAAGGGGTCACTGGCTCAGCCGGAGCATCCTGAGTCAAGGCACATATGAGAAAGCAATCAATGAACAACTAAGGTGCCACAATTATGAGTTGATGATTCTTATCTCTCTCCCTTCCTGTCTGCCCCTGTATGTCTTATTTGTCCATCTCTCTAAAAAAGCCACAACTTTTTCTGTGGAACTCTGATATACAAGCCAGATAAAAGCAGTGATGCTGCAGTTAAGGCAAAGGTTAGGGTCTGGAATTTTACTTATTTTGACTCCCCTTGTCTTGCCTCCTACTCTCAGGATTTCTGCCACTACCAGAGATAGCACTGGAGTCATAGTAGAATTGAGTTTGAAATGATTGGATAAATTTCTTTTCTCTGATTGGTCTCCTCTGACTCCTGGGCTCAGGGTAGGGAATGAAGACAACTGAAAAATTCTGTGATAATTTTAACATAATCTGAATTATCTAGATGACCTTTCTCCCCCTTCTTCCTGATTTCCTGGTATAGACATGAGATTTCAGTGCCCCATTTGAATTTGTATTTATGACTGTGATAACACCATGAAAATATTTGAAATATTTCCCATTTTACTTTTCATGCAGTGTGTTTTCAAAACTGCAAAATCTGTAAAATCTTCTTTTTTTAAACAGAGACAGAGAGAATCAGAGAGAGAGATAGATAGGAACAGAAAGGGAGAGAGATGAGAAGCATCAATTCTTCATTGTGGCACCTTAGTTCTTTACTAGTTGCTTTCTCATATGTGCCTTGACTGGGGGCTACAGCAGACCAAGTAACCCCTTGCTCAAGCCAGTGACCTTGGGTCCAAGCTGGTGAGCTTTGCTCAAACCAGATGAACCCAAGCTCAAGCTGGTGATCTTGGGGTCTCAAACTTGGGTCCTCCATATCCCAGTTCGACACTCTATCCATTGTGCCACTGCCTGGTCAGGCAAAATCTGTAAAAATTTTTAAGGGATGTATTTGTTAGAAGACAGTGGTATAGACAAGATAAGGATTTATTTCTCTCTCATATATAAAGCCCAGGTGGGTGGTCCAGGGCTAGAATGATGGCTCCACAAACATCAGGACCCCAGCTCTTTCTATCATGTTGCTCTGTAGTCCTCAACATGGGCCTTCCATTTTGTGATCCAAGATGGCGGCCCCAGTTCTTAGTATTAAGTCTGCATTTCATCCACCAGGAAGGAGGAAAGGGAAGAACCTATTATTTTCTTTTAGGGGCAAAATGTTGCACACAATTTTTTTCTCACATTTTTCCACCCATAATTTGGTTATATGGCCACACATAGCTGCAAGGGAGGGTCAGAAATCTATTAGCTGGGTGGTCTTGTGACCAACTGAAATTTCTATTATTATGCAAAAAAGAGAATGGATAAAAGAACTACATGGAAATCTCTGTCACAAGAATCTAACTAACCATTTCTCAAGTTTGAGAAGCACTAATTTCTATACTTCTTTCTATATATGAAATTCCGTGAAGTTATTAGCATCTAAGGACTTCAAGCTAGACAGGAGCTCATGAATTTAGCTAATCCAATCTCATTCACCAAATGATAAAAATATTATGGACCCATTTTACAGATCAGGCAACTGGGAACCCAGAGAAGTTAAGTTGGTTTGCTCAGGGTGAACTAAGTCAATAGCAAAAGGAGAAGCTAATCTTATGTTGATAATCACAGGAGTGGTAGAATTCACGGGGAGCCTGAAGGGGCTCTTGTCCATGTTCCTTATAATCCTACTCCCATGATGTCCTGGCTCTTCAGACGGTGCCTTACCACTTATGCCATCATTGGGGATAAAGTAGACTTCTGCTCTGGGGATCAGGATACCCTGAAATGAGTATGAGCTTTGGCTGGTATTCAAGCCTTATTCTGATTCATATTACTGAGATACCTTGGGCAAGGCATATCTCTCCTGGCTTGAGTTTCCTTAGTTTAAAAACAAGATAATCTCACAGGTTTCTTTTTCTTTCACCCTTCTTTTGAACTCTCTTCATCATCCTCCTCCCTTCCTCTCCCATTCTCCCTTTTCTTCCTTCCTTTTCCTTCTCCCCTTCTCCACTTTTTATCCCTTCTCCTTTATTTCACTCTGGAATGAATAAATGAAGGGACCTGGTGTGGAACTTAGTATGTAAAAGTATAGTTTCCTTCTTCTTCCCTCTTTGCTCTTCTCTTTTCATTTTTTTTTTCTTTCTTTTTTTTTCAGTGTCATATTATAAAGCCAGTAGCCATGGCCACTATCACAGCTGCCTGGCCCATGCAGGTTTGAGTTTGATTTGGACAGATGGTAATGAAACAACGGAGCCAAGAACTGGTGGGCCATTAGCTTTAATCCTAGCTTGCACCGGGTGGGCAAGAAATACACACAGTGGGAAAACACTTCCCTTTTCATTCAGGGCTCCCAAAGCCACTGACTTATCCAAGTTTCCTAGAATCAAAAGTTTCTAGCTCACCAGCCTTATATTCACCTCTGTTCCCCATCTCCTTCTCTCTGTTCTAACACTGCACAAACTGGCTTCTCCTTCAGCACTCCACCATCTTAGCTGCTTCTCCATTCCTCCACGTGGCCTTTCTCTGCTCTCCTCCAGCATGGGCTCCTCTACCCCATTTTATAGTGTAGAAAATTAAAGCCTTTAAGCCAATATACAAATAAAGAGGTCTCTGATACAAAGCCACTTATCTGAGGCATAATGGGATTCCTTATAAGAGTGCACCACCCCCTATCATGCAATAGTCAAGAGTGTGGGGAAAAGCTTAGTCTTAAAAATAAGCCTTAGGCTATAACAACCCTACCTGCTTACAGCCCGTCTCCCACACCCAATGCAAACTATAAGCAAGCAAACATATATATCATATTTACAAACTTATTTGACCAACACAAATGGTTTTATATTGTCTTCTACCAGGCTTAATAATCACAGGACCCTGAAGACTGAATAAATATAGTAGTTGGTTGTTACTAGATTCTCTTTTGAAAATGCCCAGATACAGTCTGCCCCAACTAGTGAACTTCTACTTCCTTTTGACATTTTTTTGGCTTGCTTTTTTTTTTTTTTTTTTTTTTTTACTTATAGGAGAACTACAGTATTTCTTGGGTTTCCCCCTCTGACAATCTCGTCGCTGGACCCTGACATGACTATTTCCCTCTTTCTTCTACGTGACTTCTTAACTCTTGAAAATGTTTATGTAATCTCATGCTTACTGTGGAGTTTTCTTCCCTTGTCTTCAGCTCAAGTTTTCTATGAGCTCCTTGAGGACAGGGGATATATCCATGGGTAGCGCTGCAATGATCCCAGGACCTGGCCATGAGGAGTGATTGGCAGTCTGTGCTAAATACATACCAACTATGTGATGATGAAAAATAGGTCAGGGGAGCATGAATCTCCAGAAACCATCTCTTTCCACCTTTATATTTTATGAATGTGAAAACTGAAGCCTGGTTAGAGATGAATTTCCTTTAATCCTTTGTTAGACATCATTGTATTCATCTTGGTACCTAATAAGAGCAAAGGATCCTGACCAGGTGATGGCACAGTGGATAAAGCATTGGACTGGGACGCAGAGGACCCAGGTTCGAAAGCTCAAGGCCGCTGGCTGGAGGATGGACTCACCAGCTTGAGCCCAAAAGTCACTGGCTTGAAGCCCAAGGTCACTGGCTTGAGCCCAAGGTTGCTGGCTTGAGAGTAAGGGGTCACTGGCTCTGCTATAAACCCCCGGGTCAAGGCACAGATGAGAAAGCAATCAATGAACAACTAAGGTGCTGCAACAAGGAATTGATGCTTCTCATCTTTCTCACTTCTGGTCTGTTTGTCCTTATCTGTCCCTCTCTCTGTCTCTCTGTTTCTGTCTCTTTCTCTCTCTCTCTCTCTCTCTCTCTCTCTCTCTCTCTCTCTCTCTCTCTCACACACACACACACACACACACACACACACAGCAAAGTTGAGAAAGAAGGTGTGGAGGAAAGGAGGAAAAAAATAAGGATAAGAAAGAGGGAGGTGGGGAGAAGGTGGGAAATCAGCATTTATTTGCATTAAAAGTACAAGTTTTTAAGTAAATGCTGTCTCAATCTTGAGAACACACACATGAGATAAATGTTATATCCTATCTTGCAGAGGAGAAATCGAAAGGTGAAGTTACTTGTCCAAGTTCCCACAGTGCATACGGAACAGAGAGAGAAACTGAAACAAGGTCTTTGAAGCCAAGGCCACACTTTTGTTCTTGAACCATGGGTCAGAGTTACTGACCTAGTCAAGTGTGAGAATTAAATGGACTGTGGAGGAACCTAGATCAAGAGATTTCTTTGAATAATGGCAATAGTAAAGCTCAATAAGGTCATTTCATGTCTCTGAACCTCAGTTTCCTTCTCTGTAATGAAGGTTGACTTCTGTGAGTGTTGACTCAATCTAACTTTCCCTGTTTTTCTCAACCATCAGTGTGAGCTATTTAAAAATGATAGATTCTTCCAGGAGGAGCGATATCTCTTTTGCTGGAATCCTCACGGTCAGGCCAAGCATGCTTATTTGGGATTTTTGATGGGATTTCTCTTAATTGATTGGGGTGAAGAGTTCAGAGCTAAGTTGGGGATTGGCTCTTCAGCTCCAAGCTAGAAGAGATTGGGGCCTGACATAATTTGAAGTTATCTCATTGTGGCTGTTCCTGTCCTCTCTTAAACAGCTGACTGAAGAGCATTCAGCACCCAGGATTACTCTCTGCTCCCTGGAGTGATGAATAAATATGCTGTCTTGGTTACTAAAGAAATGATGTCAAATTTCTGGGGCTTTCCTATTTTAACTTTCCCACTGCCTGGAGGGTTTTGGGTTTTCTTTCTTTTTCTTTCTTTCTTTCTTTCTTTCTTTCTTTCTTTCTTTCTTTCTTTCTTTCTTTCTTTCTTTCTTTCTTTCTTTCTTTCTTTCTTTCTTTCTTTCGTTTTCCTTCCTTCCTTCCTTCCTTCCTTCCTTCCTTCCTTCCTTCCTTCCTTCCTTCCTTCCTTCCTTCCTTCCTTCCTTCCTTCTTTCTTTCTTGTCTTTTTGTCTCTCCTTCTATCTTTCTTTGCCTTCTTGTCTTCCTCACTCCCTCCTCTATTTTTATTATTTTATTAAGTGAGAGGCAGGAAGGCAGAGACAGACTCCTGCATGCGCCCAGACCAGGATCCACCTGGCAAGCCCCTACAAGGTGATGCTCTGTCCATCTGGGGCTGCTGCTCCATTGCTCAGCAACCGAGCTATTTTAGTGCCTGAGGCCGAGGTTATGGAGCCATCCTCAGTGCTTGGAGCCAACTTTGCTCAAACCATATGAGCCATGGCTCTGAGAGGGGGAGAGAGAGAGAAAGAGAGAGAGAGAGAGAGAGAGAGAGAGAGAAGGGTGGAGGGGTGGAGAAGCAGGTGGTCACTTCTCCTGTGTGCCCTGACTGGAAATCGAACCTGGGACTTCCACACACTGGGCTGATGCTCTACTGCTGAGCCAACCAGCCAGGGCCCCTTATTTCTTTCCTTTTCCCTCCCTCTGTCTCTTCCTCCTACACACTTTATTATTCTAGGTTTAAAAACATTTAGGACAATCAAAATTTTTGAAATATAATGCTCTTCAGAGTCTAGTTAAAAGTGATTTTATGTCTTTGAATCATTTGTATTTTCTGTTTATTATTAATTTGACTAAGATTCATTAACAATAGCAATAGTTACAATTGCAATAGCTTTTTGCTGGATACTTTCTGCAAGCACTATTCTGTCAGGTACTGCAAGGTACTATGTTCTGTCAATCAGCAAATATTTATTAAGCATTCAGCAATTTCCAGGTACCATCATGAAATACTGGGGGTTCAGCAGAAACCAAGGCTGTCTCTTTCTTCATGGAATTTACATTGTAGTAGGAAACACATACAATTAGCAAGTAAACAACTATTCTTTTTTTTTACAGAGACAGAGAGAGAGTCAGAAGAGGGGGATAGATAGGGAGGGACAGACAGGAATGGAGAGAGATGAGAAGCAGCAATCATCATTTTTTTGTTGTGACATCTTAGTTGTTCATTGATTGCTTTCTTACATGTGCCTTGACCATGGGGCTACAGCAGACCGAGTAACCCCTTGCTCAAGCCAGCGACCTTGGGTCCAAGCTGGTGAGCTTTGCTCAAACCAGATGAGCCCGCGCTCAAGCTGACCACCTCGGGGTCTCGAACCTGGGTCCTCCGCATCCCAGTCCAACACTCTATCCACTGTGCCACCGCCTGGTTAGGCACAAGTAAACAACTATGTAACATATTTTCAAGATATCTAAGTATATCTTCAGAGCAACTCATATTCTACATGCAGAAGCACTGAGCTTCAGGTAGTGATGTTATCTGTCCAAAATGAGATGACAAGTTCCAGTGCAGCCCAGCCTGGGGTCTTTCTAGTGCCTAATGTAACCCCAAATTCCCAGAGGTATGGAAAAGGAGAGAGACTTTATTCAGGTGAAACAGTTTACAAACAGGAGAGCCAAGGCCTTGGTGGAAACTGAAAGTACACTTCACCAAGACAAAGGAGATCCCTCCTTTCGCAAAGAAAGTTCCTGCCCAGGTTCCCAATTGGTTCAATTTTATATAAATGAAGTTTCCAAATTTGTATAGTTCTGATTGGGCTGAATCGTGCTGTTGATTGGTTGGTATCATGGATTCTGATTGATTATTATCGAACAATTCTGCTTGGTATAGATGCAAATGAGAATATTATTGTGTAGTTCTGATTGGACGGGGCAGGTCTCAGTCCATTGATCAAAGGCAAAAGCAAGGATTCCCTGCAGTGGTTGATTCAGACAGTGTAACCAAGCCGGCCGTAGTGTATGAAGCCAAGAGTTCTTTCGATGTTTCCCCCTGGCATACAGAAGTCATGAGGAGCCCTTGTCAGCAAATGGCCACTAGACTCTTATTATTTCTAAAATTTGGGTCCTTGGTTGACCATGGGAAGCCCTTTTCCTCAGATAAAGTCCTTGTTGGGGTTCACATCAAATGGATCTTCTTTCTCAGGGCCTACACTAAGACATTTTTTATGAGCCCAGAAACAGATAAACTATGAAACTATAAAGCTTAAGCTTTAGGGCCCCTCACTTGAATGAGCCTTTTCTAATTCACTTCATACCTAATGTTTTATTCTCTTCTTAGTGAGGGGCTAGCACATTTTATAAACCTCAGGCTTCACAAAACTTGGACAAGTCCTCATTGATATAAAGATTCAGAGATGATTCTAAGTTCCCTTGAGCACTCAGAAGCCAGTGGAGGACACAGACATGAAGACAAATCATAAAAATACACAGAGATAGGAGCTATAATGGAAATGTTATGGCCTGAATTGTGTCCCTTCCCCCAAATCCATATGTTGAAGCCCCAGCCTTCAATGTGACTGTATTTGGAGATACAAGAGAGCCTTTAAGGGGGTAATTAAGGTTAAATGAGGTCATAAGGATGGGATTTTAATCCCATGGGATTGATGTTCTTATAGAAAGAGGGAGAGGGGTTCTTCGCTATGCAAAGGAAAGAAAGGTCATGTGAGGACACAGGGATAAGGCAGCTGTCTATAAGCCAGAAGAGCTCTCACCAGGAACTGCAGCTCTCACTGACACCTTGAACTTGAACTTCTAACCTTCAGAACTGTGAGAAAATTTTTGTTGTCGAAGTCACCTAGTCTGTGGTATTTCGTTAGTCTGAGCAGACTAGTACAGGAGGGATGTCCAAGACTGATGGATTTGAGAATGAGAAGCATTCCAGGCATAGGAAACTGTCCAAGTAAATGTGTAAGTAAATGTGTAGAGACTTGAGAGAGCACAAAAGATCAGCAGAACTGTAAATAATACTTGTGCATTCTTGTGGGGTATAAAGGCAGGACTAAGTAATGACAGGTGATGGGGCGGGGGACACATCACAAAAGGTATTATATGGCATGTGAAAGAATTTGGGTTTTATCTGATAGGTGGAGAAGTGCCCCTGGTTTGTAAAAACCATCGTAGTGGCAGCATGGAGGAGAAAGATAGATGGTAGGGAGGAGGACTAGTTCGACAACTAATGCAATAACCTAGGAAACAAAGGGTGTGGCTCTGAAGTTAGTAAGTGGGGATGGAGAGAGGAGTGTGTTTTAAAACTGGAATGGGAGGATGGGAATCAGAGGAGGAGGAGCTAGAACCACACATGAGTTTCTCCTTTGGTGCCTGGGTAAACATGCTGGGAATATTCTCATCATGTCTAGAGTGACTTGAATATAAACCATAGATTTAATTTACGTGTGCAGAACAGGTTTTGGAATTTTTATATTTCAAAGAAGTATCAGGCACTGTGTATAAGTGTTCTAGAGCTGCAGGTTAACTGCCTGCTCTACCATCTGGGAATCAGCAGAGTGGGAAGATGGTGTCTAGAGGGTATGAGAGAAGACTTGCTGGCAGGCTTCGGTACCAACATCGCACTTCTTAATAAGATGCTCATTTTGCCTCTCACTTCCTTTTTTTTCTTCCTGTTATTTTTAAACTTGAAACTTGTTCCAAGGAGTTTACAATGTCCTGGAGGGAGTTGACATTGAATTTGGTAACTTGGTCATACTTGGGTTGGGGCAAAGACTATTTTTATTTGGGCCTGAGTCTTGGTTCTGATTCCACCTGTGGGATGACTTTTGGTGGATCATTTACTGTCTCTGGGTTCCAGTCTTACCTTCTCAGAACTGATCCACTTGGATTAAATGATCTTGAATTTCCCTTCTGGTGCTAATATTCTATGCACCAATGTTTAACCAACTTATGTAAAAATTGTACAGAAGTCAAGGGTTGGGAGAAGATTAAAGTCTCATTTCCAAGGACAGTGCCTAATTAAGTCCAGAAATGACAAGCTTTAACTCCTATATCATTTCCTCTCAGCCTGGACTTATAGACGCATACAGGACTCTAGAGAAAAGAGGATATTTGGAAGCCATCCAGTATAGCTCCTTTATCCTACATTTGAAGAAACTGAGAGACAGGAAGAACATGGTCCAATAGCTAGATCCAGGACTTGAACCTGTTTCTTTTTTTTTTTTTTTAATGTTTATTTTATTGATTTGAGAGAAACAGGAACACTGATCTGTTCCTGTATGTGTGCTGACCAGGGATCTAACGGGCTACCTCTGTGCTTCAGGACAAAGCGCTAACCAACCGAGCTATCTAGCCAGGGCTGAACCTGTTTCTTGACTGGGGCCACAGAAGGCATATAACCATCAGGTTTTGCATTCCATGACTCAGTAGAGTCTGATATGAGTGGTACTGGTGGAATTATGTAAAGCAGAAGTCCTGTTCCTAATCCCCAAATCAGCACTCCTCTCACTCTATGTATCTCATTGTTAAAAATGCCTTCTTTACTCCCTTGGATACCTGATGTGCTCTTTTCCTCATTTTTACTTGCCTGGTCGACTTCTATTCATTTTTTTAAACTCAGTAAAAATGTCACCTCTATGATTCCCTTTTCTTTCCTTTGTGCATACCTCCATGGCTATATATACTTAACCTATTACATGAAAATTGGTATCTTACTTATCTGCCTACAGTTGACCCAATAAGGTGAGAACCATGCGTTATTTACCTCTGTACTTCTAACATCTAGCCCAATTAATGCCCACGGAATGAATAAATGTAACATAAATGATGGAATGCATGTAAACTGAAGTCTTCTGGAGTATATAGAATCAAACAGAAAAGGCTTAGGAAGCCATGTTCCATAAGGTATAAATGAGACTAGGATTTTTCTCTCATCTGGTTATTTCTTAGACCTGCAGGTCATCACTCTCATTAAGGACGGCTCCCCTAAGCTGTAAGCAGGAAATGCCTTCGTATCAGGCCCGATGGCCCATATTGAAGACATAATCCTTTGGCTCATGACTCACCAATGGATTCCAGAAGGCTCAGTGTGGGTGGCCTTCCTCAATCAATCAATGACTGGGTGTCCTGGCTTATGATTGGACCCCCTTCCTGCCACCCAAGCTTATAGGTCTCTCAGATGCAGCTTGTATGGAGACCTCTGGCCATCAGGCTTGCTCAATTTCTAACCACCCACCAGGAGACACAGGGAAGCATCCATAAAAGCTAGTTTTTATGACCACTTACATCCCCTTGAGCATGGTCATTATGATTATTTAACATTTATGAGACACCCTCAGTGCAGTAGAGGCGAGGGAAAGGCAGTTTGGTAGCCTCAAACACAAATGGATGTTTCTATATAACCCCACAAAGGTGTGGCTTCCCACATAGATTATTTTATTTACAACTACATTGAGGAGCTCTTACAGACCAGGGAAAACTTCACTTCAGGTGCCTCATATAACATTAACCCACACATTTCCGGGGGAATCTCAGTTAACCAAAACCTAAAAAAGAAGAACTTTCAATTAACCAGATATTTATTTTTGCACTTTTAATGATTTGTTCTCTGGGTGACGCTGATGTGCAAAGTCCATTCACTTTTTTCTCATTCAATAAAATGCACAGGCTTCTGACTTTATGCCAGACCCTGTATCTGGTATTGGCATTATAGAGGTAAATAACAGCCTATAGCCCCTGACAACTCAATGTTGCGGAGCAAATAGGCATGGGGATAAAAATATAGCGTTATAGGTGATGAGTTAGAGCCACAGCAGAGTAGAGGCCTAAAGAGGGAGTGGTCAACTCATTCCACCGGGTGGGGCCAGGTTGGGAAGGCTTTGTAGGAGGAAAAGCTCAAGGTGGCATTTGATTAATGATGGGGTGGGTGGATGTGGGCTTGACAGGTAGAAGGAATGGCTAAACAAAGGTGTGAGAGGGTGAAATGGCATGAAATATCAGGGAACCCTAAGCTACGCAGATGGGCTAGAACTGACAGTGCAAGAGGACGAGGTGAAAAATACAGGCCAGGGCTAAATTATAAATGAGACCTTGCCCATCATTTAAGAAGGGTAGCCATGACTACTGCCTGTGACAACACTGGTCACTCTTCTTGCAATGCAGTCCTCCCTTGGTTTGGGTGATAACACATTCTGATGGAGCAAGGGCCTACCTTTCTGATCACTCCCTGTCTGTCATTTGCATGGGATTGTCTATCTCTGCCCACCCTGTAATACCAATCAATGTTCTTCATTGTTCCCTTTACTGTTTTTCTCATTCTAGACCCTTTTTTGAAGTCTTTTCCCAGTGTAGTGGCTCTCCAAATAGTACCTCTCATCCAGATAACTTCTTTCCTGAACTCCAGATGTGTACATAGATCCAACTGCCTATGGAAGTGTCTACTCGATGGGGGCAGCCATCTGCTGCCTAACCCTTCATTTGTTCTGTGTTTCCTATACTTATAAAAAGCACTGATATCCAGCCACTGGTATCCTCAAACCTGGAATTATCCTAGACTTCTTACTTTCCCTCATAAGTCACATCAGGTCTATCAACCATTCATTTATTTAGTTCTTACTTTTTGCTAGGGCATTGGTCATGTAGAGATAAATAGAGCAGAGCCCTGGCCCTTGTGTAGCTCACAGTCAAGTGAGAAGAAGGGCACACAAACATGTGGCTGTCACTCTGGGTGCATAACATAGTAAGAGACTGCTGTGGGATCATGGAGAAGCTGTGTACCCAGGGGTAAGGCTGGGATGGGGGCAGGGAGATCTGGCAAAACTTCCTCAGGAGATGATACCTGTGGTCACCTCAAAGAATGAGTAGCAATTAGGCAGGGCACTGTGGGTGGGAGGTGGTGAGGGAAGGGAAGCATGCAGGAGAGGGGAATAACAGAAGGAAATGAATGGAGATGATAAATAGTGTGATGTGGTTATAACTCCAAGTAGTTCAACCTGCTGGAAAGAAAAGTGGAAGGCAGAGTGGTAGATGAGAAGATGAGGCTGGGTTATACAAGGCCTCATGCTTTCTGATAAAAGGTTTAGACATATCTCAAGGGGTATAGAGTGCAACAGTTGGAGAAGAGGACTGACCCGGCTGGTTAATTGTGCAGGAAGATCACACCAACAGGTCGGGTGGGTTGGCAGGGGGAGGGAGGGCTGCAATCAGAAAGCCGAGAGAGAAGCAATGAGGTCTGACCTAGGGCAGGTGCTCCAGGAAGTGAAAGTGGGGAGACAGTTCTCAAGTAGAGTCAGCTGCCTTTACTCACCATTTGATTATGGAAATGGAGGAAACAGAGATAGAATTAAGATACTGAGTTTTTGTTTTTGTTTTTGTTTTTTGCCGCTGAGTGATACTGAATATTGGTGTCTCTTTAGAACACAGACATAGAAGTAGGCTTGCAGGGGTGAGCAAGAACCTTTGATTTTAGATCAGTTTAGAGATACTTTATCCCAAAATGTTCCTTAAGCTTAAAAGATATTTTCACATGGGGGATTGGGGCCGACTGCAGCTCCTGGATTTGACCTTGACCTCTCTGGGTTGAATCCACACCCTTGACTTGGGCACCCAGAACAGAACAGAGGGTGGTTTTGCAATGAGGACAGCCAGGATTGAAGTCACCGCAATTCTTAACTGGGGAGGAGGCCATTGTACCTTTGCTGACCTGTAGTCTGCTGGTTTTGGCAGGACTTCTGACTGCTGCCATTTCCTGCTAGCAACCCTGGGCTATCAGATACATAGCAAAGCCCATCCACACCAGAAAGGGAGAAACTTCTTGAATTCTGTCCATCCTTGCCTTCGGTCCATCTACCTCCACTTGTTTCTCATGAAAGGCTTATGGAAGGGGCTGCTGTGATTGGTGGAATTATCATCACTCTGTCCTCCTTCAACTCAATCCTCTAGAAAAGCTGATGGTCTTAAAATGAGAGGGGCTTTGAAGGAAAAAGTGCAATTCTCAGGGAAAATATAGATTTAAGGGTTAGGTCTAGATAATTGTTTTCTTTTTTCTTTCTTTCTTTGGTTTGCCTTTTGTTTATTTTGCTTTAAAGGGCAGGTGTTTCCTATTATCTTTGGACAGAGCAGCATCTCTCCGGTATTTCTTTGGAGCAAGTGAGTGGTGGCGAGCCTGGGGACGAAGATGCGGAGCATGGCCGCCCCGAATCACTTCCTCCTGGTCTGCAGGTGTTTGGACTAGAGGAAGTGGGAGGGCCTCTCAAGTCTAAGAATCTAAGATGTGGTTCTGAGGGCCAGTTAGTTGTGGAGGCAGAAGCATGAATGGCAAAAGCAGTGGCTCAGGAGTCCTGGCTCTTCTTTGTCAACTGAGAAAGCCCAGGCTATTCACTTAACCTTCCTGAATCAAGATTTCCCTACCTGTCAAATGAAGACAATTATCCTGTTTGCATACCTTC
This sequence comes from Saccopteryx leptura, assembly GCF_036850995.1. NCBI lineage: Eukaryota > Metazoa > Chordata > Mammalia > Chiroptera > Emballonuridae > Saccopteryx > Saccopteryx leptura. The sequence continues at coordinate 130,106,132 of NC_089505.1, read as the reverse complement.
AGGCTGTTGTGAGGATCAAACGGAAATGTCAACCTGTGATTTGTAAAATGCTACGCACTTCCAAGAAACTAGGATCTAAGTGGTGACCGCCCAGCCAGCTACTTCACCAATTCAGGCCAGCTGAATTGTGGCCTAGAACATGGTCTGTTTCAACAGCCAAGATGACCTCATCTCAACTTGTTGCATGCAATGACCCTATTTCCAAACAAAATCACATACAGAGACACTAGGTGTTCGGACTTCAAGATAACGGTTTGGGGAAAGGGGATACAATTCAACTCATGAAAGACACATCGTTGATAGTCAAAATGTATTTGTTGAATGGAGGCATGAATGGCTGAAGGCATGGATGCAAGAATTAGCATGGTGCCTGTGGAGGGCTGGGTTGCTTGGAGTTTTCGCAGCTTCAAGAGCAAGGCAGGGATGGGTGAGCCCTGATACCCAAGAGATATATCTATATAAACCTCCTTCTTAGCACATTGGAAGCACTCAGTCAGATATAATTACTCTGATTTTAATTTCTTCTGGTTGTGAGGTGGATGCATGATGCTGGCGATGCAGTCCTGCCCCTGGATGACTGACTGCACAGCGCACTGGAGCTGACTGTCAGCAATCCAGTCTGGGCCGACACCATCCTGTTTACCGAGGACCACATGCACGCCCACTTATTCAGCAGCAGAGACCCTCATCTTGTTCCGGGCCCTCTAACCTGGTCATTTTCCCTTTACATCCCAACAATAGGCTGTTTTCTGCCCGCTGATAAACAGCTTATCACTCATGAGCTGAGATCAGAGACGGGCCGAGGGTTCTGGAACATTTCCTTTCGAGTCATAACCACTGAGACACAACTTCTGATTAATCAACCCTTGTGATACAGCATGGGCAAAGTCACAGAACATAAATAGCAAAGGAAGCCAAGATTAATGTGGAAATGTCCCTGAGATATCAGGATAGGAAGTTGCAAAGGAGCCAAGGGGGCTCCTTGGAGAATGAGCTGGAAGTCAGAGAGAGATAACCTAGTAGTGGAGTGGAAAACGGCTCCGGCGTTGACTTCCATCCTGTGCCACCTACCAGCTGTGGGAATGGGGTAAGTCATTCTCCCACTGCGAGTCTCAGTTTCCCGAGTACAAAGATGGGGATACTATGATCCATGTCATTGTGGAAATGAGAGAGACTACATGAGGGTTTGATGGAGAGCCTGGTGTTTAGCAAGAGCTCAGTGCATGGTGACAATGATAATAGCTTACACAAATTGAGTGTTTGCAATGGGCAAGGCATTTTCTTTTCTTTCTTTTTTTTTTCTTTTTTTGTATTTTTCTGAAGCTGGAATTGGGGAGGCAGTCAGACTCCCGCATGTGCCTGATCAGGATCCACCCGGCATGCCCACCAGGGGGCAATGCTCTGCCCATCTGGGGCATTGCTCTGTTGCAACCCTAGGCCATTCTAGCGCCTGAGGCACAGGCCATGGAGCCATCCCCAGCGCCCGGGCCATCTTTTGCTCCAATGGAGCCTCGGCTGCGGGAGGGGAAGAGAGAGACAGAGAGGAAGGAGAGGGGGAGAGGTAGAGAAGCAGAGGCACGCTTCTCCTGTGTGCCCTGCCTGGGAATCGAACCCGGGACTCCTGCACGCTAGACTGACGCTCTACCACTGAGCCAACCAGCCAGGGCCGGCCAAGGCATTTTCTAAGTCATTTAACCCCATGAGGTAGATGTGATCATAAAACTCATTTTGCAGTGGAGAAAATCGAGATTCAGAGGGTTGAAGTAAATGTCCAAATCACATAGCTGCGAAGTTGCAGAGCTGAGATTCAGACTCAGGCACCCTATTCTAGAGCCTGTGTTTTCAACTATTATGATATGTAATTGCTGGCATAATTATAATAGATATTAATATTCTCTAGCTATAGAATGAGAAGGTTGGGCATTTTCAGTCAAGAAAACTGGAAGAAAAAGAAATAAAAGTTATTACACAATTTCTAGGTGCCAGGTGATTAAAATAATTATATTATCTTAATTAATCTTCACATGCAGCCTAAAAAAGATGTATTATCACCTGAATTTTAGAAATAAGGAAACCATGACTTAGAAATAGCCCCCAGCTAAGATTCAAACCCAATTCTGCCTGGTTCCAAAGCCCGCATTCTCTCCATCACACACACTGCCTCCAGAAAATGCACTCAAGGCTGCTCTGAAGGGGACACATGACATCCAGAGCCTGTCCCTAAGGGGTGCCTAGATCACTGGGGCTTTTCCTTACTTGTGTCAGCTGAGAGGTAAGGAGGACCATGAACAAGTTCACAAGACACTGGATCCAAAATGAGTAACAAATCAGACTCCCGCAGGAAACGAAGAGGGCAATAGGAAAAATACTGCTGGGGTTTGATGGTTCATGAAGTGCAGAGGAAACATCCGTGAATAAGGAAGATAGATGGGAGAGTCTTTATTTAAAACTGGCTGGGAGTGAGGAAGGAAGACACTGACCTAATTTTAGAAAGCCCCAGACTCCGAGGCTCCTAAGGTACAAGACAGAAACCCTTGGGTGAGCATTAGTTGTCATGCACCAACCACTGGCCTCCAGAGGAGAGGCTGGAGATGATTCAACCTGAAGTCATCCCCCAGTGGAGTAGAAAGAGATGAGCTTTGATGTCAGACCTAGTGTTGAGCTACCTGTGGCCTGAGCTGTGGTTTCCTCACCTATAAAATGGGATAATAGTATCTGCCAGATAGTCTTTGTTATGGATTCAGTGATAAAAGGTTGAAAGGGCCTAATAAATTGCCTGGCAATTGCTAAGCAGTTATTTAATGTTTATTGGCTGAATCTCATGGGAAGATGAGATGTTTGTAAAAGGAAGTCTTTGTTGAATCGTGGTAAGAGTATCGTCAGTAGTTTGTAATTTCTTTACATTAGAGAAGAAGTTCCAAGTCTACTGTGTTTGGCTTTTCCCTCATTCAATGTCTATTACACTCTAAGTGTAGTAGAGGCTCTAAGAATGCTTGGTAACTGCCTGAGTAGAAACGCATATGCTAAAGCCTGGCATAAAATATTGTTGCTAATTACACAATGTACTCTGAAGTTTGTGTTATAGAACTTTAACACCATTGTCTCTTTTTTCCTTCAAAATTGAGATATCTGTTTGTTTTTCTGATTCTAAAAATAACATAAGTTGGTTGAAAATCATTTCATTAATTTCTGGGTAATGTGAAGTAGTTAGTGAAAATATATTCTCTAATTTGTCTTCCCAGCTATGACCATTTCTTTTTGTGTGTGTATATGCTTCCAGCCTTTATTCTGTACTCATATAAACATATATATTGCATTCTAGGTGCGTGAGCACGCGCGCACACACACAACTTAGTGAAGAATCTTGATGTTTAGCTTCACACATTGCCACCTGGGATAAAGACTACATTTCCCAGGTTTTATTCCACTGAGGTGTGTGCTTGTGGCTAAGTTCTGGCAAATAACATACGTGCAGACAGGTTCTATAGCACTAAGAAGATTGCCTAAAAGAGGCTAATTCATGCAGGAAGTATGTCTTTCCAGTCTTTTGTCTGTCCCCTTCTGACCAACAAAATAGATGTGAATGTAAAGTTCCAGCAGTCATCATCGTAGGCCATGATGGGACCCTGAGCATGGAAGCCACACATTGCAGACCAAAAGAATGGTATCAGCGTCACTAACAACTTAAAGGTATAGCCACACCAGCCTGATCACCTTTCTTCATTTCTGCTTTAACATTGGAGAATAATTCTGTAGTTTTAAGCCACTGTGATGGGGTCTTCTGTAACTGACACTGGAATATATTTCTTTCTTTCTTTAAGTGAGAGAAGGGGAGATAGTGAGACAGACTTCTGCATGTGTCCCAACTGGGATCCATCCAGCAACCCCTGTCTGGGGCTGAGCTCCAATCAACTGAGCTAATTTTAGCACCTGAGGCTGACATGCTCAGACCAACTGAGCCATACTCAGTGCCTGAGACCGATGCTTGGACCAATCGAGCCACTGGCTGTAGAAGAAGAAGAGGGGGAGAGGAAAAGGTGGTTGCTTCTCCTGTGTTCCCTGACTGGGAATCCAACCCAGGACTGTGCCAACTCACTAGGGATGGATACAATTTCTAAATGATAGAAATTACTACCTCCCACTCCTTCTACTTAACTTCATATTAAGGATATTTTTCCCTGTCAATGTATAAAAAAAATCTACTCTATTCTTTTTCATGACTACATAAATATTCCATTGTAAGGCTTTACCATAATTTATTCAATTCCATCTTAATAAAAATCATAAATACTTTGCAATCTTTGAAAAACTTTAAATAGTATGGGACATGAATCTTTGTCCATATTTAAAATTTTTCTTAGAATGAGAAGAGAAATTTTAGGGATAAAAGAATTGTGTATTTTAAAATGGTAATCTAATTAATTAAATTGAGAAATCAATTTGGGCATTGTAATTGCTATGTATTGCCAAATTGTCTCTAAAAAATTGTTCCAGTCTTTAGCAGAATTAAACAAATATATTGTGAGATATTTCATGCATGCAAAACACAAAGGATAGCATAAGAAACACCTGTATACCCACCATCCAGTTTAAGAAGTAGAACATTTCCAAAATTCCCGGAACTGCCTTGTGTCTCTCATGCTGAGCGCATCACCCAATCCTTCCCACTCAGCAGGTTAGTGTCTCTTGATCTTTCAACAACCCTCAAGGCCTGTGGGCGACTCGGTAAGACTCATTCATTTATGAGTGACAGACGCTCTACCCTATCCAGAAAATCATGTAATGGTTCATACAATTTAAATGTCCTGGGATAGAACTTGCTGAAAGGTGGAAACACAAATTACCTTATTTCCCCATGTATAAAACATACCCTTTTTCGAAAAATTTGGAGTCTAAAAACTGGGTGCATCTTATACAGGGGTTGTAGATTTTTCTACTTGCATTTCTCACTTTTAAGCACTTGTTGAGGAGTTGTATGAATTTTATGGTGAATAAAACTCGAGTTTAATAACTTTAGTACATTTTTTTTTCTTTTTTCAAATTTCGGGCCCCCAAATTAATGCACCTCTTATACATGGAAGCGTCTTATACATGGGGAAATACGGTATGTCATCAGGACCTGGGCTCTTTTTCTTTCTCAGGCCTCTTCATACTGACTTCACTCTGTTTCCACATAGCGGCAAGATGGCGGCCAGCACCCCCAGGCCTGCCTTCTCTGTGTTCACATCCAACAGAAAAAATTAGTGCATCTTCCTAGTATCCCCCACAGAAGATCTGGATTCACTCTGATTAGATTCACGAGAGCAATATGCCAGTCCTGAACCCATCTCGCTCCCACTATGGATTTGTCATCTGGAATTTATCAAACCCTGGGAATGCTTATTTATATTTTCTGCCTGTATTGGAATAACAAACCCCAGGGTTAACTACCTTTTTGGTAATATGGTCCCTGGCAGAGGACAGTACAAAGATAACCAACACTAACATTTACTAAGTGCTACAATGTGCTTGGTGCCTTACCTCATTCAGTCTTCCCAACAAACCTTCGAGCGCGGATGATGCTCGTTTTATAAATGAGAAAATTGGAGGCTTCAAGAAGATAAATAACTGGGCTGAGCTCACGCAGCTTGTGTGTGTGTTGGGGCTGGGATCCAGCCCTGGATTTGCCTCGCTTCATTGTGCAGTGGAGATGTGGCCAGGTCACGTGGCCTCTCTCGCAACAGGCATGTGTTTACCTCGCAAGGCTGCTGTAAATGTAACATGAAAACACGGTGTGAACGAAAGCACTTCACAAACATTACTTCATTGGACTCGCTGACATGCCCTAAATTTACCTCCTCCAGGCCCCTGAGGGGAGGGGAGGGGACAGCTCGGTAACCCAGTAATCCTGGCGTAAACAGATTAAGTAAGGGAAGAGGGAGACAAGTTATTCCCTGAACTCTTTTTCTTTATTTCTACAAAAATACTTTTGAAAGGACATCTACAACTGTTTAGGATTTCAAAAATAATATAAAACTCTTTTAGTAAATGTTTGCTCTGGTCAAACAAAGTGCTTGGAAGACCCTACAAAGTGTGGTAGAAAAAAAAGTAGGATTCAGAGTGGACAGGTTGGGCTTTCCGCCTCCCTTTGCTGGCTCTGCTGTGTGACAGTGAAGTTGGCCCAGCCTCCTTGCTGGCCTCAGTTTCCCCAATGTTTCAACATTGGATCAAGACATTTCCCATCCTAAAGTTTTTTATCTATAGAATACATATGGGGTGAAGGTGATTAGGAGGTGATGGAAACCTCAGGTTAACCAGGTGTGACTCAGGAGTGTCTTGGGAAGAAAGAAAAATAGCTCCCATTGGCTGCACAGCAATTTTCTATGGGCTGAGGAGGAGCTGATGAATGGGACCCTCGGGGTTTTCCTGCCTCTGGAAATATTTGGCTTTGGGTAATCCCCAGCCAAAAGCTTCTCGACTCCTGCAAGGAGTTGCTTGGAGTACCTGGCCAAGCTCCAGTTGGGATGTGAGGAATATAGGTCATTAGCAAGAGACTTTAACGTCCAGTAAACTGGCTTTCTGGAGGGGAGTGCTCACCCCACCACGATTGAGCTGTTAGTGGGAAACACAGCCTATTTTCATCCTGGGGCACACAGAGCTTTGGGAGGGAGGAGGTGTGGTGCTGGGAGGTGGGGAGCACTGAACTGGGAGTCAGGGGTTCTAGTCTGGGTGCTGCCACTGATCTAGGCAAGTCACTCCTTCCCTCTGGGCCTCCTTTTTTAATTTTTAAAATGAGGAGTCGTATTGGATGAGCTTTGGGCTTTCCAAGTCAGACAAAAAACAAAACAAAACAAAACAGATTAAGTGAACAGATGTAGAGTGACCCTGCCTGAGTTCTGATCCAGCCTGTTGCTCATTCTCTTTGTGCCCTTAGGTAATTTATTAAAACTCTCTGCCTCAGTTTTCTCATCTGTAGAATGGGAATACTCTTAGGACATGCCACATGGAATTTTGTGACTATTAATTGTAAAGTATTTGAAATAGTTCCTGGCATAAAGTAGATGCCCTACAAGAAAAAAACATTACTGTGATTGCCACCCTCTGGTTAGGAGGGTGGGAGGAACTGACCTGCCACTATTGGGACCGCAAGCCTGCAGAGCTCTGTCAATGCCCCAGGCTTCTGCGGCAGTGGGGGCATGACTTCATGCCCAACTCTGTCTGTTGAGGACCCTTCATCAAGGAGACCATGTGGGGTGTTGGCTGTACTGGGGATGCTCAAGTGTGTGTTGAACCCGAATCAGGAGAACAGAGGATGCAGCCTGTGACAGCACCGGGTCATGTGGATTGGTGATGGTGTCGGTGGTGTGGTGGTGCGTGTGCATTTGCATGTGCAAGTGTGTGTAAGGGTGTGTTACAGTGGAGGTAGAGGAGGAGGAAGAGGAAAGGTTTGCACTTTCCTGAGGTTCGGGAAAGACTGACCTTTCCAAGTCTCTTTAACTTAAACCCTACTGCCATGGTCCAGGCCCACACCCATCCCTCTGGGACATCTGAAACAGCCTTGTAGCCGGTCTCCCTGCCTCTAGTCTAACGGGCTGCTTTCATTTTCCTTCACATCATGATCAGAGCCATTCTTCTAAAATGGAGATGCGATAGTGTCACTACAATGGCTCCCCATGGTCCTCATAATGAAGAATAATTTCCTGGACAAGGATTCTTCTGATTGCCCCCTGGAGGTCTACCATCCTGCTCTGGGCCCCACGACCATGACTCATCGTGACTGTGTCAATGGGACCATTTATGTTCATATTTCCAGTTAGGATTAGCCAGTGAAGACCCAGGATATGGGAGAGGAGAAGGAGAGTGGTCAGAGGATTTACTTTCTGTTTCCCTCCTGCCAGGTCCCCTGGGAGGGCAGTGTCCCTCCCCCAAAGACCACAGCTCCAGGCACACTCTTCCTGAGACCCCTCCCTCCTCTGGTCCCTCCAGGCTTCAGGATGGGAATGGTTACTACCCTGCAAGGCAGCATCCCTTGTAACTTCCCTACTCTCTGCCCTCACTTGGAGTAGAGTTTCTTTCTTAAACTTCTCTTGAATCATTCGGGTGAGTATGCCATCCCTCTCCTGCTGAGACGGAGCCCGACACAGCACACCAGGACCGCCCACTCTGCCCCGGCTGCCTGTGCCGCGCCCCTGTCCTGTGGTCGCACTTCTCTCCCTGTTCACATGCTCCAGCCCCTTTCTCACCTCAGAGCTGTCCTACACCTGGTGCTTTGGCCAAGAGAAATTTGTTACTCCATACATACTTCCTCCAAGAAGGCTTCCTTGATACCCTGAGGCTCAGTCAGAGCCCCTTTTCCGGCTTCAGTGGCCTCATGTATTTCCCCCATACAGCATATATCACACTGTAGTTGTCTGTTTCCTTGTCTTTCTTTATACCGGAAGTGAGTCCCTGAAGGCGGGAACCATACCCTGCCCGTGGGGAGTAAGGCAGAGCGGTAGACAGGCTAAGAGGTGACTCTGGCTTCCTGTTTCAGCTCTTCGTTGGCCAGTTGTGTCTGTGCAGCCTTAAGTAAATCACTTACCCTCTACGAATGTCACCCCATCTGTAAAATGGGACTATAGAAAATATCTACCTATAGGGTTGTTGTGAGTATTAAATAAAAATATGTAAACCTATTTATTTTTCTAATTTCACATTTTAACTTCCATATATCAACTAGATTCATATATGTAAAACTAAGTGCTAATATTAACTAGTATATGTAGTACTTAATTTCACATGTATTTAAATTTTTTTATTTAATGACATTAGAGAGAAAAGAAGGGGGAGAAAGAGAGAGAGATCAATTTACTGTTCCACTTAATTATGCATTCATTGGTTGATTCTTGTGTGTGCCCTGACCGGTGACCGAACCTACGAGCTTAGCATGTCAGATGATGCTCCAATCAACTGAGCTATCTGGCCAGGGCCAGTTTCACATATATTAACTTAGTTAATATAAAGAAGTTAATATATGGAATTATAAGTTGATTTGTTATATGAAAATAGTACCCAATAGATGTTTGGTATTATGATCAGTTTGTGATGTAAAGTGTATGCTCAATAAATAGCAAATGAATGGATTTAACTAAATTAATATATGTAAAACTAAGTGTTAATATTAACTAGTTTATGTTACAGGAATAGCATTGCACAATGCTGGACTTTCCCATTTAATTTTTACAGCAAGCTTGGGAGAAAGAAAAGGTCGATACTCTTTTTCACTTTATAAATGAGGACACTGAGCTTGGGGACTTGCCCAGGGATCCACAATTGGCACAGAGCTAAGAGACACATTGAACATGGATATTGAGACGCCGAGCTGGCTACTGTCTCCTTCGGCTGCCGCAGGGAGTGAGTTCTCTGTGATTCAGCTCCAGCAGCTCTGCTCTGGGAGGGGGCTGGCTGCAGAGGTGGTAGAAGCCAGGAGCTTTAGAGGCATTGACTTTGTTACTTTTCCTGAAAGTCAATGACTCACCTTTGGGATTTTCCAGGCTGAAGGCTCCAGCAGGGTTAAAAAGAAAGAGAGAGAGAGAGAGAGAGAGAGAAAAGAAAGAAAGAAAGAAAGAAAGAAAGAAAGAAAGAAAGAAAGAAAGAAAGAAAGAAAGAGAAAGAAAAGAGAAAAAAGAAAAAAAAGAAAAAAAGTTTAATGTGTCACAAGTTCTGAAACCTAGGATGAGGGATCTAACAAGAGAACCCAGGAAGTGCAATGTAGAAGGGACATTAGCCTTTGATGTTTCAATAAATAACAATAATGATAACCTATATAAGGCTTGTAAGAACACCGATCATTTATTCAGTACTTCCAGGTGTGCAAACAGTTCTGTAATAATGCTTAGCAAGCTGCCCTTTGAAGTAGTTGTGACATCTGTGTCTTTTGTACTTTGTCCGTGTAGAGTTCCATTGAGCTCCGGACCCCAGACCCAGCTCAGTGCCTGATACACCAAAGAAGCCCCCAAATAGCTGTGGAACCACTGGCTAAATACGTGAATGGATCTCGTCTTCTCAGTCCTCACACAACTCCATTCTACAGATAAGGAAACTGAGGCTCAGAAGGGTTCATTAATGCCTTGACCAAGATGACACCGTTCATATGGGGGATGAAGGGGAAGTTGATGCAATTCCTCCAGGAGGCTTCCTGGCTTAAGGAAGAGCAGCCACAATGTTCAGGCCAAACTGACCAGGGTTCTGACTGGGAAGTCTGTCAGTTACCTTCTGTGTCATTTAATATGAGTTATTCAACCTCTCTGAGCCTTGGGGAGCCGCTATGTTGGTGAAATGGGCACAGTAATGGTAATTATTTTATAGAGTTGTGAGGATTAACAGGAAGCATGCAAAGGCACTGACACAGTGGCACAAAGAGCTCTGTAAGTGCTGGTTATTGTTCTTACTATCCTTATTCTTCTTCCTATTGGTATTAATTCTAATTACTATGTAAAAGGAACTGTGCTATTGGTTACTTTTATTATTGAACATCTGTCTAGTATGCAGTTTGATTAAAACAGAGTAGTGTTTTTCCTTCCCAGGGTAAGTCCATCTTAGCCTCTACTATGATTGGTGGCCCCAGGACTGACTGTTCACAACGGGCCCACAAAGCCCTGACACTAACAGGAGCTGGAGGAGTGCAAAAGGGTGAAGCGACCGGAGATGATGACCTGGGAGTCCATTAGCTGCAGGCAGGTGGACAGAAAATACCACCCTCCTTCTAAGCAAGTTCAGAATCACTTCACCCAAAGTGCCAGATCACACACACTATTCCCGCTCTGCTTGAGTGAGGTGGCCACAAGAGCTATTTCAGGGACTTTCCAAGGATTGCTTGAAGCTTCTTGCTTCTCCCAAACACTCCATACCCTAATAACCCTCCAACCTCACCCTTGTCACCGATATAAACTCTTGGTGTTTTCTGAAATATTTCCCTCTACAAAGATAGCTCAAGGGCCAGCTTCTTAAGCAATATCTATTTAATTAATTAATTAATTAATTAAGATGCAGGGAAGAAGGAGGGCAGGGAGACAGACTCCTGCATGTGCCCTGACCAGGATTTACCCAGCAAACCCCCTACAGGGCAATGCTCTGCCCATCTGGGGCTGCTGCTCCGTTGCTCAGCAGCTGAGCTGTTTCAGCACCTGAGGCGAGGCCATGGAGCCATCTTCAGTACCTGGGGTCAAATTGCTAGAACCATTTGAGCCATGACTGCAGGAGGGGAGGGGAGGGAGGGGGAGAGAGAGAGAGAGAGCAGAGAGAGAGAAGGGGGAGGGGTGGAGAAGCAGATGGTCGCTTCTCCGTGTGCCCTGACTGGGAATTGAATCCGGGACTTCCACACCCCAGGCTGGCACTCTACCTCTGAGCCAACAATATTTATTTTTAATCCAGCCAGGAGCAAGGTCATCTTTCCAACAGGTAAAGACTGCTCTGCTGGGCTTCCATTGTCACACATTTATAAACCTGGGAGAACCTTGAGGCCTTTTCATGATACAGAAGGGGAAACTGAGGTTAAGAGAGGCAAGTGATTTGTTCCAAATCACATGCCAATTAGTGGCAAAGTTAGGAAGATCTCCAGACTTTGGCATGAGGGAGTGGGAAGTGAGAACCAGCTGGGGCTATAGCCTGGCTCTACTATGTATTTATCCCCTGCCTGTGGCCTAGGGCAAACACTCTGATAGTCTGAACCTCCATGTCCTTACCTGTAAAATGGGCTTAATTGTAGCTTCCTTGAAGAAGCAGTAGAAGATGATGGAGAGGAAGTTGCCTAACTCAGCGCTTGGGATAAAGTAAGTCCTCTTTCCCTCCTGTTTTCCCTTCCTTCCTGAAATAAACAGGGGCTTTGGAATCAGACAGCCCTGGGTTCAAATCCTGCATGAACTTGAGAGAACTATTACCTTTTCTGGGCCTTGGTTTTTCTTATTTATAAAAAGGCAACAGGAATGACCATATTGAGTAGTCTTTGAAGAATCCATAAGAGGCCCTACTAGCCAAAGCTTCCCTTCCTTCTTCCCCCCTCCGCTAGACTTCCTCTGCAGCCTCATGGGCTAGGGTTCCTGGACCCAAGCTGAGATGGCAGGAGGGTGTGTGTTCGTAAGTCTCTGCCCCCTCCTGTGGGCACACAGCACTGCAGCCAGTTTTCGGGCAGGCATGGGGTTCAGCCAGCAGAGCTGATGGCTCTGGGGACAGTCACACTCCCTCCCAGTCCTCAGGCCACTTCAGGACACAATCCCTTGGAGGGCGTCAAACCCAGAGAGGGTCACTGCAGCAGCTTGCAAAGTGGGCGTTGGAGACCAGGGCACGTAAATAACCCCGAGGAGACAGCCCCTTGGCACCTTTTCCTGGTCAGGAGTAAACATTACGTTATTCGGAGAGACACTTAGGTTTCAAACCACTTCATATTTAATCAGCAATCATGCTCCCTTCCAAAAGCCATTCCAGGAAAAACATCAGTTTAATTTTTGACAAGAAACAAAACTTTCTGAAAACTTGCGCACACAGCCCAGGCCTCGAGGGACAGGCTCATGGCCTTGTTTTGAGCCAGAGGTGGCGCCAACCTAGGACACTGTGACCGAGACACTGCACATCTGTCTAGTGTTTCAGCTGTCCTGAGGAGTGGTGGTGGAAAGGTCAGGAACGGAGGGGCTGTGGAGGCAGACAGACCTGTGTTGGTGTCCACCTCTTCCTTCCATGGACGGCGTGTCCTTCAGCAGGATGTGGAGCCCGGGAGGACTGTCAAATAGGAATAACTCTTACCTGGAGGGTTGTACGGAGGTTTAACTCAAACACACCCTGAGCTTCGGTTGAACTATACAGAAATGCCCCTTTGGAAGGTCACAAACAGTTGAACATTGGCAATTTCCTATGCTGCAAGCTACTATGTAAAGTGCCTGACATATTTGAATAGTCCTCAAACTGGGCTAAACATTCACATGGTGAGCCTCAAAACTTTGTAAGCACAAGAAGTGGGGGAGTGAGGAGTATGTGGAAAGCATCTGATTTGGAAGAAATTTGTGGGGCCTGGGAATCTGCACTTGAACAGATTTGGACTTCCCACTGCAGGTAATTTTGATGAGGTGATCCATACTGTTCAGTGGCTCTAAGCTTTGAACAAAGAAAAACCTGGAGAAGAGGGAGTGAGTAGAATAGTTGGCAATTTCTTCTCCCAACCCCTTGTCTTTTTGGGGGCGGGTGGTGTCCAGAGGGTTGCAGGATTAGCATGATGTGTGTGTGTGTGTGTGTGTGTGTGTGTGTGTGTGTGTAAGACAGAGATAGATAGATAGATAGATAGATAGATAGATAGATAGATAGATAGAAAGGTAGAAAGAGAGAGAGAATGGGAGAGAGAGGCTTGAGAATCCTTTCTGATTGTACTACAAACCTTCACTCTAAGCTTGGGGGCTTCTCTTCCCTTTTGAATTATCTATATCCTAAATAGTGAATGGTTCTGAGGTGGGTATTTGATGTGGTTTATGCTTAGTATCTGCCTCTAATATCCTAATATTCAGAACACAAATTCAACTATTTTCAAAATGTCCTTAAAAGTTGAAGCAAGAGAAATTAGCCAGCAGATAGGTCTGACTGTCACACTTGGAAGCATGCCATGAGCTCTCCTGGTGCCACCTCACATCTCAGGTGAGTAAGACACAACCCAGGAAGGAGATGGCACCTCTTCAGGTCACATGATGTGAGTTCGAGCAGAGGTGGAACCTTGAGGGCTAAACCTTTGCTCTCTTGGGAGCTTATAACTAACCTTTACCTTTGTCTCCTTATCACTGTTATGACTTAACCCACCTGGCCAGTAGTTTCTGATGACATCAGTAGAAAATCACAGAACTTTTCTCAATTGTCCCTTCCTGTTACAATTCATATTGCACATATGGTGGTACCAGGTAAAACAGTCCTATTCATTTACCTGTTCATTCAGTACCTAGACCAGCAAGTTGACCAGGTAGTCAACTTTTTTATATCTACCTCCCACTTTTGTATCTCTGTTAGTAGTAAAATTTTCTAACCGCCCACCGGTTCCACACTAATGGTGATTTATAAAGTAGGGAAGTAACTTTACTTTATAAAATTTATAAAGCAGAGTTACAGCAAGTTAAAGCATATAATAATAATTACTTACCAAGTACTTTATGTCAGATTTGCGCTGTTTGGCAGAATAAATCTTTATAAAACAACTTACTATAGTTAAATCTATCTTTTTATTTATACTCTGGTTGCTCTGCTACTGCCCACCATGAAAGCTGGAATGCCCGCTAGTGGGCGGTAGGGACCAGTTGACTACCACTGACCTGGATAATCAACTACACCCAAGATATGATAGTGAGCACATAATTTTTACTGTCATGAGCTCTACAGCCTCTGTGTTTCCAATATGCAGAGTTATAAGAACTATAAGATAAATAAATGCAGTGGAATGTTGAAAATGTGTAACAGGCAAGCCTGCTCTAGTTGAGGCTGGTGGGAATCGCGTGCTTCTTACTTTATGACAGAAACCCAGGCTCCAGAAACTATTTGCAGATTTTATTTAAATCTATACTAGTTGCAAACATCATGCTGGTCTGTATAGCTTAGCTATAGATCTAGACAAAAGGCTGATGAGGCCAGAAAGGATACCAATGCCCAAGCGGAGGTGGTGTTGGCAAAAGCCCTGCACCTCATAGCGTTTGGGGGAGCCCGTGCTTCCCCTGGGAGGCATTCCTAGGGTCCCGTTTTACACAGAGGGAAGTGAGCTCGGAGATACTACCTGTGTTGCTTGGTCTTGGGCTCTGTCCTCATATCTGCAAAATAGAAATAATTAAGAATCTCTACTTCACAGTGGTTAATGTGAGAATTAACTGAAATAACATATGTTATGCCTAACACCAGTTCTAACTTTGTAGTATCCGAGTAATAATATTCATTCATTTCTTCTGGGAAATACACTCCACACAGCTTAGGCACTCCATGGCAAGGAGCCCCCTCCACCTTACTACACAATGAGGTCTCCTCAGGATAAGTGGCGGAAAACTCCAGAAGACCTTAACTTTATGCTTTAGATTTGAACTTTATTTGGGAAATACTAAGAAATCCACTGAAGGTCTTTGAGCTGGGAGTCATGTGACAAAGCTGCTTTTAGGTGATGGGTGACCAGGGTAACTGTGAGGGTTGAGGATTGAATAAAGACTAGATACCAAGGATCTATTGCATTTTGGCTATTTTATGAATTCAGGTCTAGAGGACTACTCCACTCTTGAACCAGAGCAGGGAAGGACTGGGATGGACAGATGGAAGGAAGCATGGGGTCACCCCCTGCCACGCACACATAAAGCACTTAGTGGCTCCCTGTCATTTGAGCCTAGTTCTCATTTAATTTCTGTGGCCCATCAGCTGTGCCCACAGTGTCTACCTCTGTGTCCGCTTGCTGTGATGTTGGATGGTGATTACCCAGTTCCACTCTTTGAACAAGGCTTCCACACTAAATTTAAATTGCTGCTGTTCAAAATGAATGTGGTAATTATTTTGCCAGTCAGCCATCAGAAATAATGTAGTTGTGGCCCTGGCTGGTTGGCTCAACGGTAGAGCGTCGGCCTAGCGTGTGGAGGACCCGGGTTCGATTCCCGGCCAGGGCACACAGGCGAAGCGCCCATTTGCTTCTCCACCCCTTCGCCGCGCTTTCCTCTCTGTCTCTCTCTTCCCCTCCCGCAGCCAAGGCTCCATTGGAGCAAAGATGGCCCGGGCGCTGGGGATGGCTCTGTGGCCTCTGCCTCAGGCGCTGGAGTGGCTCTGGTCGCAACATGGCGACGCCCAGGATGGGAAGAGCATCGCCCCCTGGTGGGCAGAGCGTCGCCCCCTGGTGGGCGTGCCGGGTGGATCCCGGTCGGGCGCATGCGGGAGTCTGTCTGACTGTCTCTCCCTGTTTCCAGCTTCAGAAAAAAAAAAAAAAAAAAAAGAAAAGAAATAATGTAGTTGCTCTTCATGCCCAGAAATGTTCAGAACTATAATTCTTCCCGCAACCCTTCAAAAATGAGTTATTATTTGTATGTTATAAAAAAGGTACCTGAAGTTTTGAGGTTCCCTTAAACATGTCGATGAAATATACGGCTCACAAAAATTCGGGGATATGTTATCGCTTCATATTCATTTTGAAATATCCCCTAATTTTTGTGAGCAGTATAGTTTTCAAAGTGAAAGAAGTAGGCAATGAAGCTTGTCTGCTCTGAGTGTGAAATCTATTGCTTTCTTCTCAACCACCTTTTGCAGATGATCCATTTTTCCAGATAGGAAACTGAAGCTCAGAAAAACTAAGTGAATGGCCCAAGCTTATGCAACTTGTATAAAGCTAAGTAACAGCCAGCTTTCAGTGTTCATCATGACCCAGTCAGTGGGCTACAGGTCTAACATACACTAATGCATTTAATCTACATAACACATTGCCTTATGTTACAAGTAAATGCCAGAACTGGTATTTATCATCATATCTACTTGCAAAGCTTTTCTTTTCTTTCTTTTTCTTTCTTTCTTTCTTTCTTTCTTTCTTTCTTTCTTTCTTTCTTTCTTTCTTTCTTTCTTTCTTTCTTCCTTTCTTTCTTTCTTTCTTTTTTTCTTTCTTTCTTTCTTTCTTCTTTTTTTTTTCTTTCTTTCTTTCTTTCTTTCTTTCTTTCTTTCTTTCTTTCTCTTTCTTTCTTTCTCTCTCTCTTTCTTTCTTTCTTTCTTTCTTCCTCTCTCTCTTTTCTTTCTCTCTTTTTCATTCTTTCTTTCTCTCTCTCTTTTCTTCCTTCCTTCCTTCCTTCCTTCCTTCCTTCCTTCCTTCCTTCCTTCCTTCCTTCCTTCCTTCCTTCCTTCTTTCCTGTCTCTCCCTTCCTTTATTCCTCCCTTCCTTCCTCCCTTCCTTCCTTCCTTCCTTCCTTCCTTCCTTCCTTCCTTCCTTCCTTCCTGTCTCTTTCTCCCTTCCTTCCTCCCTTCCTTCCTGTCTCTTTCTCCCTTCCTTCCTCCCTCCCTCCCTTCCTTCCTTCCTTCCTTCCTTCCTTCCTTCCTTCCTTCCTTCCTTCCTTCCTTCCTTCCCTCCTTCTTTTTCTCTCTCTGTCTCTTTCTTTCTTTTTTTTTTGGTGAGAGGAGGGGTAATAGAGGCAGACTTCTGCATGCATCCAGACCAGGATCCACCCAGCAACCCCATCTAGGTCTGATGTTCGAGTATCTAGGTATTTTTAGCACCTGAGGCTGTTGTGCTTTAATGGGGCTATCTTCAGCTCCTGGGGCCACATTTGAACCAATCAAGTCACTGGCTGTGGGAGGTGAAGAGGGGAGAAGGGGAAAATGAAGGCAAGTAGAAGCAGATGGTTGCTTCTCTTGTGTGCCCTGACCTGGAATTGAACCCGAGATATCCATACGTTAGGCCAGTGCTCTAACCATTGAGCAATCGGCCAGGGCCTCACAGCTTTCATTGACCAAGTCTGCTTTAAGGAGAATGATGGAAGATTGATATAAATCTTGAGTCTTCAACAGAGAAAAGGTAATGTTGGTTATTAAGACACCTAATCTAAATTTATGGGGTGAAGCTGCTGTAGCCACCTCTTCCTTTGAGTGCAATTCCTGTTCATTCCTAAATGACAGATGTAAGTCTAAGCATGGAAGACAAGGAATGTCTGGCCTCACGTAAAGGGCATTTGAGTAAAGGACACCAGTTAGTTATTGCGATCAATGAAGAGATAAAATCCCAAAGTCACCGGGCTGGCTGAGGTAAGATGAATGAATGCAGGCTGCCTCTGGGATATTTCTTCCCCAAAGAAATTGACGGAAGATGTGTCAGGCCAAGCTCACTGCATTCCAGCTCAAAGGGTCAGCTGTCTAAAACGTGTGAGTGTCCCATACCCAGAGGTGAGGGGGCTGGGGAAGTGTCCTCAGAGTCTCTAACCCAGGCTCTGTAAATACCAAAGACATTCCTGGGAGATGAAAGACAGCTTCACAGACAGCATCCTAAGCCCCTCTGAACTCCAGGCGTGCACTGGTCATCCTGGCAGTCTCTCTCTTTAAAAGAAACATTATAAAATGTAGTGATTGCTGTGAAGGGTGGTAGAGGCTGAAAGGCAGAAATTTTACCAGAAGCATAATTTATTTCCTTTGTGCAACCTTAGAGAGTCATCGCATCACTGAGTTGGAATGATAACCATAAAATTCATGGACTTGGGTGGAGTGTTTTAGAGTTATACTGAGTGTTTGCACCTCCACAATCTTTTTTCTTTTCCCAGTCACCCAGTGAGAAGGGCATTCTTATCACTCCCATTTTTTAAAAAAAGATTTTATTTATTGGTTTTTAGAGAGAGGAGGAGGCTGTGGGGAGAAGCAGGAAACCTCAACTCATAGTAGTTGCTTCCCATCTGTGCCTTGACCAGGCAAGCCCAGGGTTCTGAACCGGTGACCTCAGCATTCCAGGTTGATGCTTTACCACTGCGCCACCACAGGTCAGGCCACCCTGGCTTCTACAAGCGAGGTGACTGAGGTCCAGAAAGGATAAGTCATTTGTTCTTATGCCTCAGCTGTTAAGTAATGGAGCAAGGTCCTGAGTCCAGGGCTAACTCCGATCACACTTTTTCTACAATGTGACTTAGAGATTGCCTGGCTCAACCTCTGGTTGCCTCCACCATGTATAAGACAGATTGGTGTCCCAACTCTGGTTGAACATCCAATATGGCTGATTCCAGGGTGAAAAGCCATAATCTAGTTTTAAAAATAGTTACCCCTAATCCTCACGTCAATCTTACATGGTTTAAAATTATGAGAATTGAGTTTCATAGATCACATAAGATTTGTCCAAGGTCACACAACCAGTAAGCAATGAATCAGGAATTCTTAGTCAGGTCTGTCTGCCTCATATGTCAAGCCCACAGTACCACACTGTCTCCTTATATTGAATGGGAATCATCTCTATTCTGGATTCAGCTGTGTGTTACCACTTGGCTTCTGGGATCCTTATCTATGCCATGCGAATGCTACTCAATTCTGAGGATTGTTTCAAGAATATGGAATATGAAATTACAGATGTAATATTTCCTCAGAGAATGGTGGATAAAAGTACATGGATAGCCAAGGTAGCGTTATTTGTAACAGCCCAACCCATAAAAGTAAAGGCCTCCACAATAAAACAAGAAATGGTACTACCACATGCACGATGGGAGAATGGCAAAGTATTCATGGTACTTCAATTTATTAGAATATTATTTATACATTAAAGTTTTTCTATTAAAAATGCTAACTATAGCAAGCAAGATATATCAACTACACCTCATACAGCTAAGAAAAAAAAAAAAAGCCCAAGCAAGATACAAAACTTTATCTGTAGCGTGATCTCAACTCCACAAGAAATAAGACTGGAATAAACTACATCCCACACACTAATAACAATTATCCCAACAATTACTGTAAGATCATGAGCTTATGGATTGTGTGTCTGCATGCTTCTTTACCTTTTACTGTTTTCCACACCTTCTCCAACAAATATGGTTCACTTTGAGAATCAGTGCAAAATATGGAGTTCAGAACGGAGCACAAAAAACTATCTCCAAATAGGGCCTTACTGGCCAAAAGATCAATGAACGCTTTTTCAAAACCCCTTTTTCACCCCCTGTTGTGCCAAAGTGTCATTTCAGCATCTCTCCTCTGCTCACTCATCTCTTTTGGCACCACTATCTTGATCTGACTGGGTTCAAAGAGGAAGCAAACACAATAGACTGAAGCCAGTCTTTAGGAACTGCCTGGGCTCATATTGCAAATCGGATATGCTGATACAGCCTTACAAAAACAATAACCCCCAAACTAACAACCTTTTTAGCATCCCACTAAACAGACAGCATGATGAGAAAGTTACCTGAAAGGTGATATCTGGCCTTGTCACCTGCTCCTGGAGGGCTAGCTGTCCCAGGCATGCCAGGGCAGGGTAGGGGGAGGGCAGGTGCTGAGGAATGAATCTGGCCTAAGATGCCATCAGGCGACCTGGGGACAGCTGAGTCTTAGCAGGACTGCTTCCTAAGTTAGGGCTTCTGTGCCTGATAATATTATAACTGATTGCTTCCAGAAAACAATATGATCTCCCACTTGCTGGGGAAGGCAGTGGGGGAAAGGTAAGGAAGAGAGTGTTTTCTGGAGTTGCTTCAACTGCATGTTCGGAGCAGCAGCAGGAAGCTGAGCCCTCTGTGAGTGTTGGTGTGGTTGTTTCAGAAAATGACAGAGGCTTGGCTCCTTCCTGTCCTGCTGTTGGAGTGACCAGTGTCAGAAGTACTATATTTTTCTTAATTTTTATAATAGAACTATGTGAGAAGAAAAGAAATGTGGACCTTAGGGGGTCCATCCCCTTTGCTGTTACTGAGAGGAAGGTGCCAAGATCTTACCAAGGTCATCCAGATAGTAAGGCAGGACTAGGACCTACGGTACCTGGTAGCCCTCATTAGTTTATTATAGCACATGATGGAGAACCAGTGGTCATTTACCACAGCACCTCTCCCCATGACACCAGTGCCAAAGATGGGTGCTAGTTATCATGAAGAAATTTAATAGCATTATTCCATCTGTTATGAGTTGAACTGTGTTCCCCCCAGATTGATATGTTGAAGTCCTAACCTCCAGTACTTCACAATGTGACTCTGCTTAGAGATAGGGCCTTTAAGTAGATAATTAAAGCAATGTCATTAGGGTGGACACTAATCCCATATGATTGATGTCCTTATTTAAGAGGAAGAAATCAGACATAGGAACAACGACGTGAAGAAACAGGGAGGAGACTATAACCTACACGCCAAGGAGAGAGGCCTCAGAAGAAACCAAACCTGCTGACACCTTGATCTTGGACTTCTAGCCTCCAGAACTGTGAGAAATTAAATTTCTGTTACTAGAGTCACACAATATATAGCACTTTGTTATGGCAGCTCAAGCAGACTAACAATATACCATCTTAAACATAGCCTGGCCAGTTGAGAGCATTGGTCTCAAGTGACAAATGAAAAAATGCAGGCTTCCAGTGGTGAAATAACTTGTCCAAAATCACAGTCAATAAGAAGACGTGATTAGAATGCAGTCTCAGGAAAACCTAATTCTTGACCACTGCTCTTAGAAAAAATGGGACCATTTATGTGAAAGTACACTGCACACTGTAAATGGTTGTTGAATGAGCACAGCCTCATAAGCCAGCCCTTCTTATCTTCACTATGGTAAGTGGCAATCTCTTTATAGAAAATTCCAGGTTGAGTTTGGTTTTCCAGAAGAATACGTCCCGAGGATGCTTTGGTCTTTAATCACAGAGGCCCATCTTTGGGCTTGTAGAAGGATCTCCCCAATCTGCTCCACCGTTGGAGGGTATTGTGAGACAACAGACTTGGAACCAGGGCTCCATTCCTCTCCAGCTGACAGAGGTGTGGGGTGACCTTGGGGAAGGCCAAAGTCTCTCTTGGCATTTGAATCTTACCTTCACACATTCTGCATTGCTCTGCCAACTTCTGCTACCAAATTTGTGTGGGCATTTTAGTGTATACGTACTTATATTTTCCTATAGGCAACCAAATTCTGTTGCCAATCATAGCAAACTTTTAGTCTTGTCTTTCTACCTTTTACCTTTTGCCTCCTTAATGCTCTCATCCCTTCCTTAGATCTTGCCTTAGCTGTCACCTCTTCAGGGAAGCCTTGGACCAGGTTTTTTTTTTGTTTTGTTTTTTGCTTTCTGTTTTTTTGTTTGTTTGTTTGTTTTAGTGAGAGGGACAGATAGGGACAGACAGACAGGAATGAGACAGATCAGAATCATCAGTGCTTCATTGCAGTACTTCAATGCCTTAGCTGTTCATTGATTGCTTCTCATATGTGCCTTTACCAGGTGGCTCCAGCCAAGCCAGTGAGCCTGAGCTCAAGCCAGTGACCTTGGGCTTCAAGCCAGCAACCTTTGGGCTCAAGCCAGCAACCACAGGTTTATGTTTACGATCCCACACTCAAGCCAGCAACCCTGCACTCAAGCTGGTGAGTGTGCACTCAAGCTGAATGGATGGCCCATGCTCAAGCTGGTGACCTCAGGGTTTTGAACCTGGGTCCTCTGCATCCCAGTCCAATGCTCTATCCATTGCCTGGTCAGCCCCCCCATTTTTTTGTGACAGAGACAGAGAAAGGGACAGATGACAGGGACAGACAGACAGGAAGAGAGAGAGAGATGAGAAACTTCAATTTTTTATTGCAACGCCTTAGTTGTTCATTGATTGCTTTTTCACACGTGCCTTAACCGGAGGACTACAGCAGAGTGAGTGACCCTTTGCTCAAGCCAGTGACCTTGGACTCAAACCAGCAAACTTGGGCTTCAAGCCAGTGACCTTTGGGCTCAAGCCAGTGACCACTTACTCAAGTTGGTGAGCCCATGCTCAAGCCAGCAACTTTGGGGTTTCAAACCTGGGTCCTCTGCATCCCAGTCCGATGCTCTATTTACTGCACCACCACCTGGTCAGGCAGGCTCTCCTTTTTAAAGCCAGGTTAGCTCCAAAAGAAATGCTTAATTCCTGATGAATTTCTCCCAGAGCCTAGATCTCTGCCTGGTATGTAGTGGGCTCTCAACAATTATTGATGTACAAATTCAGTCTCTTTTATTGCTTTGCCCTATGCTTTTCCCTTCATAGCACTTACCATAATTTTAAATTATGCATTGATTAATGTCTGTCTCCCTGTCCCTGACCATTAGACTATAATTCCAAGAGGGCAGAGATTTTGTTTTGCTGACCATTCTATTCTTAGCATCAAGCTGTAGACCAGGCCTTGTCCATTTGATTTCTATTAGGAGCAGGCAAAAAAATGTCAACAAAGGCAGTTTTTAAAACTAAAGAGGGGGCTCTATAAGAATATTAGTTGAATAAAATTAAATGAAAAAAGATCAAGAGGTCAGACGGGTTTTAATTTATTCAAAAGACAGGATACCCAAGTGAATTTCCAGGACTTAGAAGAGCTCACCCTACACCATTCATTGCTTTATTCATTCCATAAGGCTTACCCAACTATCTCCTCTTGTGCTAGGCAAATGGTTGAGAAATTGTCTCAGCCTCCATATGGACAGTGGGGGTCTCAGGCACTGACACTGGCGGTAACAGTTACATGTGATCAGTGCTGTAACTAGAGCCGGGACCTGGCTTCTGGACAAGTGCATAGCAGGGTGCAATTGGTGCAGGAATCAAAGGGTCATGGAGGGCAGAGAGCAAGCAGATCTTGAGCTGAACTGCTGAAGCCTAAGTGCACTTAAGAGGAAATGAGGGAAGCAGCATGTTCTTGAGCAAAGGCCTAGGATGGAAGAGAATGTGGGTGGCTGGAGGAAGAGCCATTAGGATGCTTTCCTGGTGCTTTGTTGGGGCAAGGGGGAAGAGCTGGGCGGTGAGGTGGGAAGGTGGGGTGGGCCTCCCAGGACCCTGCAAGTGTGCTCTCCAGAGACCTTTGTAAAAGTAGGAGGAGAGCTTTCCAGCTGGGACTCAGCTTTTGTCCCCAATCAGGGCCCAGCTCTCTTTGATCCCAGTAAGGCCATTGTTTCCCCAGCCCTGGCCTCTCTGTTTCACAGGGGAAAATGTGGTCTTTGTTCTCCTGAGACTTTTTATACCAGTCCTGCCCTGGTGGGGACAGGCTGGGGAGGGGCTCCCTGGGAGGATCCAGTCCCTGGCAGCTGAGGGACAGGAGCCCTCCCCCTCCTACCTCCCTTCCTCTGCCTTGTGCCTAGCGTGGGTTGCACAAAGCTCTCAGCATCCTCTCCTTTGCTGCAAATCATGCTGGGTTGGGGGTGGAGAGGGAATTCTGGGCAAACAGTTTCAGCTTCTTTAGCTTTAAAAACTGCCTTTGTTGACATTTTTTTTGCCTGATCCTAATAGAAATCAAATGTGCGAGGCCTGGTGACAATGTGGGTCTGAATCTTACATCAGACATTCACTGTCTGTGTCAGCTTGGGTAAGACATTTCACTTCCCTGAGCCTCAGTTACCTCTCTGCAAAATCAGAAAAATGGTAATATTTACCCTACAGCATTGCCACAAAGTTTTATTCACTCGTTGACTAGCTATCTGTTAAGGACCTACTATGTGCCAGGCAGGCACTGTGGCAGGTGCTAAATAAACACTGGAGAGTGAGATAGGCTTGATGGTGCTCAGGTTGAAGCTTCCTAGGGGAGAAAGACATCTAACAGATACTTGAGCCCTGCCAGAAGAAATGCACATTGCTAAGGGAGCATGTGACCAGACTCCTCGAGTCTTGGGGGGTCAGGCGAGGAGGGCTCCCAGAAAGGTGATGCTCCTGATGAGATCTGAGGTTCCTAAAAAGAGCCTGGGTCTGGCAGATCTGCCAGAGTCCTTGCCAACCCCTCCGCTTAGGATCAGACCCCTTACCAACGCCTGCTGGGTTTGCATTGGTTTACCGGAGTCCCTCTCCCCTCCAGGCAACTTAGCTGAAAAGGAGTGGACACTGGGAACGGATTCTAGCGGCCCGGAAACTGATGAAGATACAGACAAGGGAATGAACGCGGGGCCAGCTGACATTTCTGTGTGCCTTCATGGAGGTGCTGGCGCTGTGCTGCTCCGAGCTGAACTCTTGGCCCCGCTCCCCCGGCAGGGGAAGGGGGAGGAGCGCGCAGACTGCAGCGCTTTGTAAGGGAAAACAACTGCGCCTGTAACTTGATCGAGGCAGGAGGGGCGGCTGCCAGAGCTGTGAGGGTGAAGAATAGCTTTTCTGAGGCGTGTTGGGGGAAGGAGGCAGCCTCCATCCCTCAAGGGAGGGGATGGCAAAGCAGAGCTGACTCTTCGCTCAGTGGGTGGGGCTGCTGTGGGCATCACTGGGCTGCAGCGTTCACCTGGAGGGAGCACCTTCCGCAGGCAGGGCCCTTCCCAGGGAGTATGAGTTAGTCCTCCGGCAACCCTACCTGGTGGGGGAGTACTTCTGCCTCCGTTTCATAGACTACAAAGCTGAGGCTTAGAGAAGTGAAGTCACTTGCTTGAGGTCACCGCCAGTGATAAAGGTGAGATTTATATTCAATTCTGCATGTCTTTAAATTCAAAGTTCTCCCACTATATAATGCTGTCAGCTAAATTTTTGGACAATATTTCCTTCGGAGTTGTCTATATATAATAATAATAAGAATCCCTTTTATGCAATATGTCTTACCAAGCACTCTTGCCAAGGCCATTTCACAGGGTCTTCACAGTGGCTCCCCTGTGAGATGAAGTGTTACTGTCCTCATATTCCATATGGGGAAACAGAAGCTCAGCCAGACAGTGGGTCCCCAAGTGCCACACAGCAAGGCAGTCGAGGGCCAGGAGAGATGCCCATGCCCATGTGCTTTGTAATCTTCTCTAGAGACCCAGGTGGGCTCCTCAGGTCTCCACTTATCCAGACCTATCTCCTGATCCTTCCAACAAAAAGCACAAGCACAAACAGTTTGTTTTTCTAACAAGCTCAGAGACTTCAGGTTGTCTCTAACTCTTGGTAAAACCAGCAGCCCCAAGTCCCCTTTCCTGGGGCCCCCTCCTTCTGAGAAAGGGATGGTTGATCATGTGTATTTTTCACTGGGGCTCCCACAAAGAATG
This sequence comes from Saccopteryx leptura, assembly GCF_036850995.1. NCBI lineage: Eukaryota > Metazoa > Chordata > Mammalia > Chiroptera > Emballonuridae > Saccopteryx > Saccopteryx leptura. Next base: position 130,080,577 of record NC_089505.1, on the reverse strand, counting down.
TTGCATATAATATGAAACACGTGTCATTGGTGTTGGCTGGAGTGCCCCACCCCTGCCCTTCCCTGCACAGCTGGGAGCCCCTTCTGCAGCCCCTGTACAGGGGATGGAACCATACATTCTAGAGCTGCCCCCTTCCTGCTGGAAAAGTCAGGACCAAGCCCCTGAGCTCTTGTGTCTCACTCCCCCCCCCCCCCCGAGTCCCTGCCCCAACATGTTTCCATTCTTGACAATGAATGGTAGAGCTGAAACTTACATTCAGATATGTCTGAGTTCGAGCTGGAAACATACATTGCATGTGCTCAGTAGTATCTGGGAGATAAATTACAGAATGAACCAGGGGATGAACCCTTCTGCCTTTCCTCTGAAGGTGCAGTTAGGTGTGCTGCGATGTTTGTGGAGGAAAGAATAAGTATACTGTGATGGGGACCTTCACGATGGTGTGTTCCTGGAGAACTCTGAAGCTAAAGGAAGGATGTTGCTATTTTGTCCTTTCCCCTCTTAGAAGATAGGCTTGTCTAGAGCACAGGTTCTTGAACTTGAGAGTGCTTTAGAATCACCTGGAGGACTTGTTAAAGCACAGCTCGCCTGCCACACCCTCACTGTTTCTGATCCCATGGGTGACTGGTGGGGCCAGAGAATTTTTTTTTTTTTTTCAGAGACAGAGAGAGAGAGAGAGTCAGAGAGAGGGATAGATAGGGACAGACAGACAGGAACGGAGAGAGATGAGAAGCATCAGTCATCAGTTTTTTGTTGCAACACCTTAGTTGTTCATTGATTGCTTTCTCATATGTGCCTTGATCGTGGGCCTTCAGCAGACCGAGTAACCCCTTGCTTGAGCCAGCGACCTTGGATCCAAGCTGGTGAGCTTTTTGCTCAAACCAGATGAGCCCGCGCTCAAGCTGGCGACCTCGGGGTCTCGAACCTGGGTCCTCTGCATCCCAGTCTGACGCTCTATCCACTGTGCCACCGCCTGGTCAGGCGAGAATTTTTTATTTTTAACAAGCCCCTAGGTGACGTGATGCTACTGGTTTAGAGCCACTCTTTGAGAATTACTGAAAGAAGGAAAGGAGGATGGAAGCGTGAGTGAAAGTTTGGGAGAAGGAGAAGGGAATGAGACTATTCTGTGCTCACAGTCATTTCTCTAAAACTCAGACTTGGGCACATGACTAACACGTCTGCATGGCTTCCCACTGCCTGCAGGATCAGGGCTCTATTGCATCCCAGTTGAGCTCTGCCTTCAACTCAAGCTTAGTTGCCTCCACTCCCCTCTTCAACTGCCACCTCCTCTGAGAAACCCTCCCGGACTCTCCCAGATGAAGTTTTTATTTCCTTCCCTGTACTTTTGCAATAATGGGGTTGTACTTCTCCTCATTGCTTCATCATCCTACATTGCAGTGATCTCTTGCTTCCTGTAGCCTGGATCTTCTTGAGAGCAGGGATGGTCTTATTTATCATTCTATCCTGGGATCTAGCCCAGTGCCTGACACAGAGTCGGTGGACTGAATATCTTAGTGATGATGCTGGTTGCACATCTGTTATGAGTTCAGAGCAACCAGTGGAGAGTAAGGCAATTTAAGCACCTGCCCTGGGTAGACACTATGCTGGGTACTGAGACTATAACTCTGAAAAACAAGAGGCATAATCCCGGCTCTCATACAGTTTATTGTCAGAGGGGAATAAAGCCATAAAGTAGTTCAATTCAGCACTGGTAAGAGGAATCACGGGGGAACCAGAGTGCAAAATGGACTCAAAGTAGCAGTACCTAATCTGAGTGGGGTTGGAGGCAAGAAGCAAAAGAAGGCTTCCAAAGGAGGTGACCTTTAAACCTAGGCCTGGAGGATAAAGGCAGGGAAGGTGATCCAGGGCATGGCCCATTCAGGGGACTGAAATCGTCATGGCAGAACACACAGATGAGGTGGCCCTGACTCAGGCATGAAAGTGAGGCTAGATCTGGAATGGGGAGAGGTGGGCACAGAGGGAGGGCCCTCTGAAAGTGATGATATAGAAGTGGGAGACCAGATGGTCCTTGTCTGAGTGAGGTGAGACTACAGCAGAATAGAAAAGAATAGAAGAGCCCTGGCTGGTTGGCTCAGTGGATAGAACACTGGCCTGGCTTGCAGACGTCCTGGGTTTGTTCCCTGGTCAGGGCACACATGAGAAATGACCACCTCCTCTCTTCCCCTTCCTCTCCTCCTTCTCCCCCTCTTTTCCTCTTGCAGCCAGTGGCTTAATTGGTCTGAGTGTCAGCCCAGGGCACTGAGGATAAACTGAGCTGAGTTCCCTACAACCCAACAGGTTCACCCCATAACCATAGTGAAAGGGAGGGAAGGGAGAAATGGGGACCAAAACTTGCTGCATGTCAAGACTGTGCTAGGTACGTTTATACATGATTGCTCGCTGGGTCCATGCCACCAGTGGTTGATGGTGCCGCAGACAAAGACACCAAAGCTGAGCAGGGTAGAGCCCCTTGCCTGAGCTCACACTGGGAGGTGGTGGAGCTGAGATTCCCTCAGACCTGTTTGAATTCCGGTGAGCAGAAAAAAAATATGCTAGCTGGGAGAAAAGCTCAGAGCCCAGAGCCTTACCTGCGGGTCAGTGTGAGGTGGGAATATGTTCCTGGAACAGGATCCACTCTTCCATGGGTTCATACCTATTCACAGGCTGGCCTCCTTCCTTACCTTCCAAACTCTGCTCAGCAGCTCCTGTTCATCTTTTCGTTGCGACACCTTAGTTGTTCATTGATTGCTTTCTCATATGTGCCTTGACCACGGGCCTTCAGCAGACCGAGTAACCCCTTGCTCGAGCCAGCGACCTTGGGTCCAAGCTAGTGAGCTTTTGCTCAAACCAGATGAGCCTGTGCTCAAGCTGGTGACCTTGGGGTCTCGAACCTGGGTCCTCTGCATCCCAGTCTGAGGCTCTATCCACTGCGCCACCACCTGGTCAGGCTCCTGTTCATCTTTTAAGTATCCTGATGATGCCTTTGAGGACCTCTGCTTGCATTAGGTGCCTCTCTTCCAACCTCCCATTTCTTTGTACTTATCCTTAATGCACAACCTATTATAATGAATGCTTTCCTTGTTTTCTTTTCAATTGACTATAAACCCCCAGAAGCAGAGTTTTTAAGGGTCTCCAAATACTCAATGCTGAGAACAGAACTTGGCATACAGGAGATAAGTCAGTAGATTCTTGTTAAATAAATGAATGAATCTTGTCTGTAGATTTATTTCACCACAGTTGACCTAGTCGTCCCACCCTCCATGTTACACCTAAGAAGATTCAGAGAGATGAAGTGACAGGCCCAAAGTCCCAAAGATAGCCAGATGAAAGCCAGCAAAACAAAACTAAACATAGCAACAATAACCACCACCATCACCACCACCAAATGTCCCCTGACCCCCAACACTTTGCAGTGATCAACCTCCCTGATTTATTGCCCAGAACCCATGCTACTCTAATGATCAGCTCTGGAATTGCAGCAGAGATTGCTGGTTGTCTACCCAAGCTCTTTGTCTTGCTGACTAATTTACGTGGATTGGGGGTTGCATTATGCCCTGTTTAAAAAGGATATTTGACAGCCTTCTTAGTAGTAAGGTGTGCCCTGTGCTCTGTGCCCTGTGCCCAGATTCTGGCTAATGAGATAAAAGAAGTTTTGGAGTGGGGAGGTGGAGGAAAGATCCTTAAAGAGGAGGAGGGTATGACAGATACAAGTGTTCTCCTCCTCCTCCTTCTTTTACTTGAACTTTTCCTTTTTTCTTTTAAAATGTGACATAATGATAATGATAGAGTTGCTGTAGCTATCATGGACCTTGGACCCTGAGACAACCTTGAGGGTGGATGTGTTTTTCTTTTTCTTTTTCTTTTCTTTTCTTTCTTTCTTTCTTTCTTTCTTTCTTTCTTTCTTTCTTTCTTTCTTTCTTTCTTTCTTTCCTTTTTCTCTCTTTCTTTTTTGAGGATAAAGGAACAGAAAAATTAGAAGAAAATTGGGTTCATAAAGACTGTGGATCCCTGAAATGCTTATTTCTAGACTTCTCACTTGGGAAAAAAAAATCGACTTCTATTTTGTTTACGTCACTCTTATCAGTTCCTGTTTGTTTATCAGAAGATGCAGGAAGGAGAAGAAGGGTCATTGCTGGGGCCTGGTGGGTTAGGCTGTTTTTGAAAAAAGAATCCAAAATGCTGCCAGAGGTGAAGCCGGGATGAACGGGTGTCCCGCAGGTCAGAGCACAGTTCAGGGCTGTGAGGTCTTGGTTCACTCCCGGCACCCCCCCAGCCCTGCCTCCCCATCCAAGAGGAGCAGGGGGAGGCGGGAGGCTGGGAAGTGGGGTGGCTGGTGTCTCAGTTCCTCCCAAGGCAGTTTATGACCTTGGGTTGATCTCAGCTCATTGCACTTTGGCCTGAATGGACTTTAGAGAACCAGAGTCAAAGTCAGACAGCAGCTGCCTGCCCAGCAGCCATTTCCACTTTGGTTCTCCTGTCAGAACACTGACTTTGTTGTTTATTATGCTAATTCTCTTTCCCTTTTACTGACTTGCTTAGGTGAGGGGCATGTAATCGTCCTCCTGGCTCCAATCTTCCTCCCTCTTCGCGAAATACAAGGGGCACATCTGGGAAAGTTTTCCTTATTCTTTTCTTAAGGAGAAGCCCAAGGCAAACATCAACCTCCTCTTGGTTTTGAGCATTACTGAGTGAGGGTGTGGAGCTGGGAGCTGCAGGAACCATCTTGACACTGTTAAAGAATCACATAGAAACTGGCTTGTGTCCCTGACACCTTTGAGGTGCTGGAATACACAACTTGGGACCTCTACATCTGGACTTCTTGCTATGGGAGATAACAGGTAGCATTATTGATCATCACTTTTTTTTTCTTGCAGTCATAGGCATCCTAACTTAAGTAGAATCTGATCTCTTTATTTGACAAATAGGAAGAAAGGGGATGAGATTCAGAGAGGGAAAGCTACTCTCCCAGTGTAACCATGGCAACCTAGCATTTTATTCTCCCATCTTCCTCTCTAATAATGGCAAAAAAATTTGCCCTATATAACACATGGAGTTATCTTAAGAATAAAGTGAAATTGCACATGTGTTTGGGATATGTGAATACTGTCTCAATAGTTCTTCTCTTTCTTTCTAGATGTGGAGTCATAGACATGGGATCAAGCCCAATTCTACTATAACAAACATAGTCCCTCATGATGACAAAAGGAATAGTCATTTCTCAAATGCATAGAGTATTTTATCATTTATAGAGCTTGTCAACATTTGCTAAGGTTTTTATATCCATAATTTTATTAGATTCTCACAACACTCTAGGGTGGGCTGGACAGGAATTATTATCCCATTTTACAGATGAGGACCCTGAAGGTTAGAAAGGCTAACTAGCCCAGCTGAGGGAAATCCAGGTCTTGAAACTGAGGTGCGAGTGGATTAGTACAGGCCTACAGCAGAGTGCACCACATCGTGTTTCCTGCTGTTGTGGTCTGGGGTAAGACCCACAAGACTCTGTAAGGTAGGCCAAGTGAGTATTGCTATCTATTAAAAAATATATTTTTTGTAAAAATTTATTGCTTTTAGGAAGAGAAGGAGGAAGGGAAAAAGAGAGAGAAACATCAATTTGTTCCACTTATTTATGCATTTATTGGTTAATTCTTGTATGTGCTCTAACTGGGGATTGAACTTGCAACCTTGGTATGTAGGGACAATGCTGTAACCAGCCAACCTGGTCCCTACCGCCCACTAGTGAGCATTCTAGCTTTCATAGTGGGCAGGAGCAGAGCAACCAAAGTATAAATAAAAAGATAGATTTAACTATAGTAAGTTGTTTTATAAAGATTTATTCTGCTGAACTTAGTGAAAATCTGACATAAAGTACTTGGTAAGTAATTATTATTATATGCTTTAACTTGCTGTAACTCTGCTTTATAAACTTTATAAAGTTACTTCCCTACTTATAAATCACCATTACTGTGGAACCAGTGGGCGGTTAGAAAATTTTACTACTAACAGAGAAACAAAAGTGGGTGGTAGGTATAAAAAGGTTGACTACCCCTGCAACCAATTGAGCTATCTGGCCAGGCCTTGGTATCCCCATTTAGACTTGAAGAAGTAGAGCCTTAGAGAGGGGGACCGTGTGCTTAGAATCACAGTCAGGCTCTTTTGCCTACAAGTTGTCAACTAGAATCATTCCCAGCAGGAATACCTGACCTTGTGGTGAGCAGGGCGGATATGGCCACCGGGATAAGTAACATGTCACAGGGGAGGAGAGAAGCTAAGTGACTTGGCTGGGAAAACTGTGCCAGTAGCAAAAATATGAAGTGAGGCTTCTTGACTCCTGTGCACTCCTTCTCCTGCCTACTTCCAGAGCCATAGGTGATGGTGGCTGTTATCTCTCTAAAAAATCATTTCTCCTTTGTCTCTCTTGAAAATGTGCTCATGTTATCCACTGCTGTACCCTATTGCTTGGAACAGTGTCTGGTTCAAAAAATATTTGTTGAATGAATAAATAAATGCATACATTCCAAGCAAATATTTATTGGTGGTCAGCTATCTGGTGGGTCATGGGAGTAGGTGAGAGGGATAAACTCAGCAGTAACGAAGTATATGGAGTCCACCTCTGAGTTCTCCTTGTCCCCCTTGCTCTATATCGTCATGTGACATCCTAGGCATGGCTCAGACCTAAGCACCTCTGGGCAGCCTCAGCAATAGCTCTGGTGGGCTTAGAACAGGCATTGCTGCTAATGTAGCCTAAAGGTCTATTCATTCACTTCATGTAGTCATGCTTTCATTCGTTTCACCCATTCATTCACTCATAGAACAGACAGACCTAGTGTTGGATCCTAGGGATACCAAGACAGAGTTTCTGATCATGAATTGCTCATAGTCTCATAGGACCACAAGTAATGAGCAGATATCAAAACAAAAGCAAATAGCAACCGTAGCAGTAAGCACAGAGTGCTTTAAGAATATGGAAGAGGGGCACCTAATCCAATCCGGGGCCCAAGGGACGCTTCATACACCACTGCTGTATTCAGTGAGGTTTTCCATGGGCCAAATTCTGTGCCAAGCTCTTTACAATTATTAACCAATTCATAATAAACTCCTGAAGAAAGTGTTATCATTTCCACTTTACCAATGAGCAAACTCAAGCTCAGATATGGGAGGTGACTTTCTTAAAGCCGCACAGCTCATACCTGCTAGTGCTGAGGTCCAACTCACACAGCTGGGCTCCTGATGACTGCTCTGCATGCCTGCTGCACAGACTGCCTCCCGGCTAATCAGGTTACACTTGAGCTGTATTTTGAAGGATAAGTATAAGTCAACCAAGCAAATTGGCTGTTACAAGGATGGTGTTATAGAATCATGGATTGAGTTGGAATAGTTTGAAAGACAGGTAAAGTAATTTCAGATAAAAGGAAGCAGCACGGGCAAAGGTAGAGCGGTTGAGAGCAGCAGGTTGTGTTCAAGCAGGGTAAATGAATGCAAGGGAAATCCTCCCTGTTCATCTTTAGGGAGAGATTATACAGGGAATCTTCCTGCATGATGGAGCCCGGGATGAAGTGTTTCATAACTTTGACACCCCACAGGGACTATAGGGTGACTGGTTGAGTCATTAAATACCACACAGGGAAGTCCTGTTGGAAAGGCAATCCATAGCTGGGCTTTGTGAATTTACCACTTTTGGCCAGGAGGACTAAAAAAAAAATGGTCTGGACCTGGCTGTCAGAGGGAGGAGTTAGATGTGGATCTGTCTGGTGGCTGAGGGGGTAGGAGGACTGGCTGGGTCTGCTGCTGCTGTTGTTGGGGATAAGGCGTTGCCACACATGCTCACTGGACCCCCACTGTGTGTCCAGGTTTCTGCATGGTAGATACATAGGTGAATCAGATCTGGCCCTTACTCTCAGAGCATCTACAGCCTAGGAGATGGGACTTACTGATTGATAATCTTAGTTAATGATTCCAGAGGGGGCATCAGTTACAAAGTGTTCTTAGTTTGACATACATTTCTAGGAGCCCATGTGTGTCCAGGTGTGGGGAAGCTGAGATAAATATTACAGGGCCCCTGTTTCTGAGAAGACGCGGATAAAGACGGAAGGACGTGCAAGCGCCATGATGCACAGAGGAAGGAGGAAGAGTGGGAGGACATTTGAGCCAGGCCTTCCTCCCAGGCAGGGGCAGTCACATCCCTGGGTCATGCACCTGTTCTCTGAGGAGGTGAATTTTTTGATCTATTATCTCAGAATCCTTCAAAGACTCTGAGAAATCTATACAATGAACTCTGTTTTCCTGTTGAGGGACCTGAGGCCCAGAGAAGGGAAGTAACCCATCCAAGACCTCACAGCTGGCAAGTAGTAGAGCTGGGGACAAACCCAAGGCTTTTGGCTCATATTCATGTCAAGACACCCTGCTGCCTCTACAAACACAAGGGAGAGAGTGACAAGTGCCGTGTGCCCCTGGGCTGGCTACTTTTAGCTCCTTCATTGGACCAAGGCCCAGAAAGTGTCCCATCGTGTCACATCTGTTCAAGGTTGTGGGTGAGCTGTGGGCCCAGGCTTAATACAGTAGGAGGATTTAGTAACACAGGTTGCCTGGCCTCTCTGTGGGAGAGCCGGGTAATCCCCCAAACCCTCCTGCTCTAGCTGCATCCCTCAATCATGCTGATGGAGATGGGCTCGGAGTGGAGTCCCCTTTGACTGTGAATGGCAGTACTGGCCCTGGAGCTCTCCGTGAAGATCCTTACAGCTAAGGGGGTGTGAGCCGCAACTGTCTTGTCTCAGGCAGCGAGGCGTGCAAAAGTGGGTGGGTGCTCTTTGAAGTGTTACAAGAAAAGGGAAGGAAAGGGCCGGGGCTGACCGAGCTAGCATACTTTGCTAAATGCTTTACATACACTTGAGAAGACACGTTTGCTACCCACAGGATCTAAAACTTTGCAGGCCAGTTTTGATGCGATGGCCACCTCCTAGTCAGTTTTTCTGCTACAATGGCAATCTCCTTCACATCACACAGGTAAAGCACCCCTCCCAGCCCAAGAGAGAAGTGCCCCAAGAGGTCAAGCTGGGTCACTGAGTTAGTCATGGGTGCCAGAGACTTAAATTCAGGTCCGGGAGCCCAGGGTAGCATGTGGGAAAAGAGGGACTCTCCTAGGGAATTTTCAGGGTCACTGAACCCTGAGGAGGAGCTTGGTGTTGGGGGCCCCTGCCTACATACAGTAATGTGGCTGAGTGCATAAAATTCAGGTAGTGGGGTGGGGAGCTGGGCTCCTGTGCCCCTGTGCCCAGCACTGGACTCTGAAAACGGTCTCCCAGGGAGACGCCGCAGCTCCCACTCTTTCCCGAGGAGCCAATAGGATCGCAGTTCTGGAGGGCAAAGGCCATTTCGCTGAGAGAATGACTTCTTTCTCTGCAGGGCTGCTTCTTTCAGAGCCATGGCTCCCCAGCCTCAGCCAGTGAATGCAACTGCACCGGGAAAGAAATGGTTCTCACGGCCAGCAAGCCGCTTCTATACAGTTTAATTTGGCATAATTATAAGTTTCCTCAGCACGTTTTATTATATGCATTGTTGTTTCAGCAAAAAAAAAAAAAAAAAAAAAAAAAAGTTTGGACATAAAAAGTTTTTTTTTTTTTATTATTACTATTGAGAAAAACAGTAATTTAAAAAGTTTTTAATCATCCCCTAAGGGCTGGTTCTCTCCCCATATTCACATGCGTCTATGCTAGGCACATTCTGGGGTTGCTTTATCCCTTCCTCTAGTTTATGTGTTGGAAGGACAGGGAAGTCTAAATTATATGGGATGATTTTGGAGGCGGTGAAGGCCATGGAAGGCCCGGTTGACAGGGAAGGGAGGAAGGTCCCTCATTGAAATGAAGAGGATGTCAGTAGCCCTGGCCAAGGATGCTGGGCTCATGTACCCCACCAATCCCCGGGAGCACTGATTTAGGAGACTGCTCACTCAGAAGGCAAATCCTGGATCTGTCCCTTGCTAGCTGTGTGATGCTGAACAAATGTACTAAACTTTGCTCCTTTCTTTAGTCCAATTTGCTTCTCAAGCTGAGGTGCAAATATTCCTAGAAGGATCATGTCACAATGCAGGGGGATACACAGTCACCCAGTCCCTAAACGAGCAATTTCCTAGTGAAGCACTTATTTTTTATCAACAATTGGCAGTGTTTGTGTGTGTGCACTCCATAACAATAATATAATATTTATATTAAAACAATCCAGCTAGGTAGAGAGGGAGGCAGTCATATACTCAGGACTAAAGGTTGAACAGGGAACTTTGAAGATATTTAATATTTTTTTTAGCCTGTTTTGTCTATACATCCTCTCTTAGTGCTTACCTATTCTCTCTCTCTCTCTCTCTCTTAGCTTGTTTAAAGACTTCAGAGACAAATGTGACAAGAAGCTATTTCTGTAACAATGGATGTAACATACCTTGCTTAAGAGCAGTGGTATCGTGACTACAAAAGAGAACATCTTTAAAATCATTTGAGGCTCGATGATGAGTTTTTAAAAATTTTTTTTATTAAAAAAAATTTTTTTTTACAGAGACAGAGAGAGAGAGTCAGAGAGAGGGATAGATAGGGACAGACAGACAGGAACAGAGAGATGAGACGCATCAATCATCAGTTTTTTGTTGCAACACTTTAGTTGTTCATTGATTGCTTTCTCATATGTGCCTTGACCTCGGGCCTTCAGCAGACCGAGTAACCCCTTGCTCAAGCCAGTGACCTTGGGCTCAAGCCGGTGAGCTTTAGCTCAAACCAGATGAGCCCATGCTCAAGCTGGCGACCTCAGGGTCTCGAACCTGGGTCTTCTACATCCCAGTCCAACGCTCTATCCACTGCGCCACCGCCTGGTCAGGCGATGATGAGTTTTTTGATATAACACCAAAGACATGACTCTCATGAAAGAAAAAGTTGGTAATTTAGACTTAAATTAGAAACTTAGGCTCTGTGAAAGACTCTACTAAGATAGTCCAAAAGATATATCACAGAGTGGAAAAAAATATTTACAAAAATATGTCTGATTAAAGACTTGTTTTCAAAATGTAACAAGAATACTTAAAACTCAACAATAAAAAAATGAGGAAAATATCTAAACAGACACCTTACCAAAGCAATTACAAAGAAGGTAAATAATCACATGAGAAAGTGATCATTCGTCATTAGAGAATTATAAGTTAAAGCAACATTGAGGCATCACCACACACCTATAAAAATCACCCGAATCCAAAACACTCTTAATATCAAATGCTGGCAAGGATGTGGAGCAACAGGAACTCTCATTTTTGCTGATGTGAATGCAAAATGGCATGGCCACTTTAGAAGACAGCTTGACAGTTTCTTATAAATCTCAGAACAGTCTCACATCATCTAGCAATTACAGTCCTAGGTATTTCTGTAACTGATTTGAAAACTAATGTCCAAACAAAAACCTAGTGTTCATAGAAACTTTACTCATAATTGCCTTAAACTGGGCCCCCTCTCCCCACACATCCAAGATGTTCCTTAATAGGTGGATAGAATGTGGCACATATGTAAAATAACATAATATTGTTCCACAATAGAAAAATAAAGAGCTATTAAATCATGAAAAGATGTGTGTAATATTAACTACTATTGCTAAGAGAGGAAAGGTTGTCTGTAACCTTTCCTCTATCATTCCAGTTATATGCCATCTTAGAAAAGGTAAAACTATGGTGGGGGTAAAAAGATCAGTAGTTGCCAGAGGCTGGGGGGGTGTTAAATAGGTGAAGTGTGGAGGATTTCTTTTAGGAAGTGAGGTGGTGAAACTATTCTGTATGATATTGTAACTATGGATACATGACATTATGCGTTTATCAAAACACGTAGTACTTGGTGGCAGAGTGAATCCTAATGTATGCAAATTTAAAAAATCATTTAAGAGGTGAAGAATTTGAGGATGGGATGGATACTGCTATACAATTGTGCTGGAACTGAACAATAAATAAATGGATGGTAGGAGCCAGCTTTCTACAATTGTTATGAGAATGCATAATTGAGCCAGAGGAAGAAGTTAGAATGATCCATGTGGTCATGAATTAGAGTTGGAGACATCAGTATAAACTATGCTTAGCTTAATATACAGAGAGATGATTACATGTAAGAATATTCACAGATATGGAAACATACATGTATTACCAGTGAATGTACACTCCTATATTTCCTTCCTCTATCAGAGTTGAGAGAGCCTAGAAGCAATGACACTCCAGTCACAAGGAGCACACCTAATGTCCAGATCTTGGTCTCTAATACCATTCTACAACAAAAAGAACCAGTTCTCTAAGGAGAATCCAGGACTGGAAGTTTGTAAGACAATCTTAGAGGATCTCATGGTACCAGAAAGTAAAGATGCACTAGAAAAACAAAACATTGGTGGGGTATGTCAAAGGGATGGAGGAACCAACTGAAAGAGCTCCCAGTGGCCAAAGCTGGGACAATTTGAGCAAAAAGTAAATAAGCTAATATTGGATTATAATACAAAATATAAAAATAAATATTCATATGTGCATACTGATATAAACAAATGATTAATTAAATAAATCAATGGGAGAGAATATACAGATTTTTCATATAACAGAATTCAAGATAATTGATGTAGAATCTGTGCCTTTTAGTAGGTAAAGCATTTCTCTCCATGCAGTGATTTCCTTCCAAAAACTGTTATATGGAAAGAGAAAAACAAGTGACTTTATAGTGAAGAAACTGGACAAACACTAGCTCAGCCGGTGATCAAGGCCAACATCAACAATGGTAAGTCAAATTGGTGGTGTGTATCTTTGACATGATATGATCAAAGTGGCACTTTACCTCTGTGGTCTTACTTTCCAAACCCTGGTCTATTTAATAATAAATATATCAGACCAAACCTAACTGAGGGACAGTTTAGAACAGGCACGGCCAACATACGGCCCACGGGCTGGATACAGCCTGCGTAATGAGTTTATGTGGCCTGCGATTAAATTTTTGATATTCTCCACTACTTTAAAATCTCAGCTACTCAGAAGCGGAAGCGTCTTTGATTATTGGAAATCGAGATATTTAAGAAGATAGTGATAGGTGGAAAAAGAATTCCACATGTGACTAATCTAGGGGTAACTTCCAATAATTGGTCGAATGGATTTGCGATACTTTTTTATTTATTTATTTATTTTATTTTATTTTATTTTATTTTTTTTTTTAATTTTATTTTTTTACAGGGATAGAGAGAGAGTCAGAGAGAGGGATAGATAGGGACAGACAGGAATGGAGAGAGATGAGAAGCATCAATCATCAGTTTTTTGTTGCAACACCTTAGTTGTTCATTGATTGCTTTCTCATATGTGCCTTGACCGCAGGCCTTCAGCAGACCAAGTAACCCCTTGCTCGAGCCAGCGACCTTGGGTCCAAGCTGGTGAGCTTTTTGCTCAAACCAGATGAGCCCGCACTCAAGCTGGCGACCTTGGGGTCTCAAACCTGGGTCCTTCCACATCCCAGTTCGACGCACTATCCACTGCGCCACTGCTTGGTCAGGCTACTTTTTAATTTTTTTAAAAAATTCCATTATAAAGATTTACAACTTTTGTACTCGTCTGTACGCGATATGAACTGTTTGACGTTTAGCGGTGATGTGAAACCCACATTCTTTTAGGCGGAGTTTGCCAGTGCACACCCAAGGTCAAACAATTCATTATTATCAAGTGTGCTGAATCAAGTGGCATTGTAGCATGGCTGCAGTTGATAACTGAAAATGTGTCCAGGCTGTTTGTAAAACGAAATAATTGTTTTATTTGTGATATAATCCCTTCAAGCTCATTCTATTAATTAAATATTATTTTGATTGATTGTGATACAGTTTGGATATTTATATGATATGTAATTATATTTTTATTTTATTTTATTTTTTATTTATTCATTTTAGAGAGGCGAGGGAGAGACAGAGAGAGAGACAGAGAGAGAGAGAAGGGGGGGAGGAGCTGGAAGCATCAACTCCCATATGTGCCTTGACCAGGCAAGCCCAGGGTTTCGAACCGGCGACCTCAGCATTTCCAGGTCACGCTTTATCCACTGCGCCACCACAGGTCAGGCTGTAATTATATTTTTATTAAAATATATTTTAATTAAAATAATATTGTATATTAAAATTTTTTCACTCACATTTACTCATAAACAAATTACATAATAAAATTTTGTTTACTTAAACGAATCATTTTTGTATTTAACTTTTTTTTTTTTAGAGAGAGAGGGAGAGTCAGAGAGAGGGATAGATAGGAACAGACAGACAGGAAGGGAGAGAGATGACAAGCATCAAACATCAGTTTTTCGTTGCGACACCTTAGTTGTTCATTGATTGCTTTCTCATATGTGCCTTGACCATGGGCCTTCAGCAGACTGAATAACCCCTTGCTCGAGCCAGCGACCTTGGCTCCAAGCTGGTGAGCTTTTGCTCAAACCAGATGAGCCCGCTCTCAAGCTGGCAACCTCGGGGTCTAGAACCTGGGTCCTCTGCATCCCAGTCTGATGCTCTATCCACTGTGCTACCGCCTGGTCAGGTGTATTTAACATTTTTTAATTTTAGTATTTCATCTGGCCCGTGAAAAAAGTTTTCTTTCTAATCTGGCCCGGGGGAAAAACTGTTGGCCACACCTGGTCTAGAAAATACCTGACTGGTGCTCCTTAAAACTGTCAGGGTCATCAAAAACAAGGAAAGCCTGAGAAACTGTCACTGCCAAGAGGAGCCTAGGAGACACTACAACTAAATGTAATGGGTTATTTGGGTTGGGACTCTGAAACAGAGAAAGGATATAAAGTAAAAATGGAAGATCCCTAAGTAAATATGGACTTCGATTTATAATAGGTGTCAGTATTGGTTCATTAATTATAACAAATGTTCTACACTCATGTATAGTATTAAGAACTGGGGATCTGGGCATGACATGTATGGGGAACTCAATCTTTGCAATGTTTCTATAAATCTATCACTATTCTGAAATATAAAGTTTATTTTTTTAACGAGATAATACTATAAAAATCATTTGGTGAGTGGTTGCTAATAAATTGTAATAAATGATAATGAGATTGAGAAATGTTTATTCACTCAATTGGCTTAAAAAGAGTACACAGAGTCATGCCCTGAGAAGACCTGCTCCCATAGAAGCTGGAGTTCCACGGGCATGGATAATGGCAGATGCCAAGGCTCCACAGAAGAGGGATCATTATTCTTCAAAAGAAAAATTTTCCCCCTTTCCTTCTGAGAGGGAAGAGGAAGCAGAATAAAACAATAATGGACATTTACTGAGTACTGAATTATTTGCCAAGTGCTTTATTTCATTCCATCTTGATGGGGGAGGTACCATTATTCCCCTCAACAGAGGGAAAGAGAGGGAAACCTGAGGCCAGGAGAACTTGATCTGCCCAATAACTTATACCTAATAGGGGACAGGGCGTATGAGGCAGAATTTGAACCCAGGAAGTACGGCTCCAGAGCCATCTCCAAGAAGCTACTTGCCAGGAAATATGATGGTGCTCTGTGACCACTCACATCCTCTGCAATGTTTATAAACTCCTAGAATGTGTGGTGTGTGCTTTTTTTTTTTTTAGACACAAGAAAAGGACTGAGTTTTCTATCTTGGATGATTTTGGACTATCAAAGGCCACTATGAGTTTAGGTCAAGTTTACTTAAATCTCTGAGTGTCAGAGCCAGGGGGTGGGGCTGGAGGCATAGTACTTAGCTGACACTGGATAACATTATTATTATTACTACTGGCCATCCCCTTCCTGCCCCACTACCTACTCACCCCTCACTCTAATACTCCAGAGGTTCCTTCAAGCCGGGCCACTTCCTCAGGGGAAACAGGATGTCTTCTACAGGCTGGAGCCAGGTCTCTGGGGGTACGAGGTGGGAAGAGGCTGTCTAATTGGTTAACACAGAGCTAGGCACCAGAGAGGAAGTAATGTTTCCGGGAGTTGCGGAAACTGCCATTTCCTCCTCCAGCAGGAAGCAGCCTGGGCTATTCTCAGCGCCCCGTGGCCCTGTGGAGCAGTGGAAATCACAGCCTGGCAGTGTCTCAGGTCTGCCTCCCGCAGTTTAACAATCTCCCAGTCAAAATAAACTGGCTCCTTAGGTCTCCGGGGCACGGTTAAGGTAATAATTGAGAGAAAGAGAAGCCAGAGGCCCGGCTGCAGCACAAAGACGCGGAGAGACTTTAAAAATATCAGGCTGGTATTGACTGCTGGTGCCTCATTAAAGTGGCTTAATTGAAGCATGTGAAGACAAACAAACCAAGAGATTTAGTTATGGTTTCTCAAACATCCAGTCTCTGCCTCATGGGAATCTGGCCTGGTGTGAATATGGAAGATTGTTGATCTTTAAGCATGTATGTAGATGAATTTTCAATAGGAAACCTCTATGATTCATTAGAAAGGAAACTGGAAAATGAATCAGAGGAACCTGGGTTAAAAATCTGAACTTCAGCAAGACATGCTGTTATGAGACAACATGGCTAACTTAATCTTCTTCATGGAGCAAAGCTCATGCTGTTGCTCTCACAGAGTGACTCTGAAATCAACCTGGATTTTTTCTTCCTTTTATCTTTTCATGCTCACTGGTTCCAGAACCCTGGAGATTCCCTTCCTAACCCCTTCTTCATTCCTTCAATCCTTCCATAAAAGTTTACTGAGCACCTGCTTAATGTCTGAAAGTAGTCTTGCCTTTGGAGATTCAATAGGGAATGTTATAGAGTTTATCTTCCTTTGAGGAAGCAGATAGCAAACAAGCCAACACAAATACATGAAATAATTTTATATTGCGATCAGGGCTATGAAGGAAATAAGCCTATGGCTTGACAGAAAGTGGCTGGGGAGGAGGGGTTACTCTCCATGAGGGGGTGGAGTTCTCCCTGAGAAGGTCACTTGTGGATGGTACCTCATTGGTGAGACTGAGCTGGCCCTTTAAGTGGGGTGGGTCTCTGAGGGATCAGGGCCACTGTTCATTGATTTCATGCATTTATTGGGGGCTTCTGGATAGGAGAGATGTGGTGGTGAGCCAGATGGTCAAGGTCTCTGCTCTCTCGGAGCTTGTACTTTAGATCAGGAAACAGAGAAAAACAAGCACATAAATAAATAAAATCAGTTATTCATAAACACTGCAGAGAACTAAGCAGTGGTTGTAACTGGTTGGTCAGGCAGAGGACATAACAGTGTAGATGAAGGCAGTGGTGGGATTCAAATAATTTAACAATCAGTTCTCTGCCCTAGCGACCATTTTAAATATAAAAAAATGATATACCGAAAAGTAGTTTATTATTTCATGCATTTAATACTTCAATAAGAACAATAAAAGGGGTACACAAATTTAGATTATGTTATAAGAAAGAGTTTTAAAATATTAATGAAAAATATTAAATAATACCTGACAAAAAACAATAAAACTGTTATTTAAGATATTTCCATATTGCTTCTTAATTGACATTCTAACATGCAATATTTTTCACCTATGGACAGAATGAACATTGCTAAGAGTGCTTAGAATATGCTATTGTGCAGCTGAACATTAAAAAAGAATAAGGAATGTAAATCTGTGATCTCCACATTGGCTGGCTGCTCAGGTGCCCACCTTAGAGAGAACCCTGATTACAAGTGCCACTTTAACAACTAGTTTGTTAAATTCAATAAGAAATTAGGAATCCGTTCTGCTGAACCAGTGAGAACAGGCTGAATCCCAACACTTGACGGAGGGCCTGAGGCAGGAAGGGCCCTGCTGGGTAGAGAAACAAAAGGAATAAAATGTTCCTCAGATCCACACCTGCATGTTCCCCATGCCACCCTGGTCATATTCATCGGTCATATCACAATGGCTCTGAGTCCCCACAGCATTCACTCATTTACTTGAACAGAATTCCAGCCTGTTCCAGAGGCTTTCTTTCTGGGCATTGCTGGGCCACTGCCTCCTACTGGGAGGTCTGGAAATCAGACCGACTGCTGGACACATCTCCCATTAAGAACTGCCAAGCCCTCCCTATTAGTGGTCTCCCAGGATAGGATTGGCTTCCTGGATGTCTAACAACACTGATGTTCAGCGAAATGCAGCTGACTTGCAGAGAGATGAGTCCAGCAGATGAGGCAATGAGACCCCAGCAGGACCCTAGCAGGACTCCAGCAGGTTGCCCTGCCTTTGGGGAGAGCGGATCACATATGAGAGAGAGCGATTTGGAGCCTTTATTTAAAAAAAAAGTACACACACACACACACACACACACACACACACACACACACACACACACACACAGTGCCTGCTATATGTTAGATTGATGTGAGGGGCTGGCAATACCAGCATAAAGAAAAGTTTAGCCTTTGCCCTCACCACTCATTGATCTTCCAGTTTTGTGGGCCTTTAATACCAAGGTAGGGCATCTGGTTGTAGCTCAAAGGGCACCAGGAGGCATTTGAATATCCCAGGAGACTTTCTGTGGCCAGTCACAGAGAACCTAACCCATCCTGGCTTGCACAGTAAAGAGGGTTTATTGGTTCACCATAACTGAAAGGTTGAAAGGTGGAGAGGCTTCAGATGTGGTGTGCTTGGGACTCCAGCTTCGTGTCTCTGTGATCCCCCGGCTCTGTCCTCCTCCCCATGGGCCAGCGCTAGTTTCCTAGTTTCCCTCAAGGTCACAAAGTGGCTGTCCACAGACAGAGTCTGTGCGTGCCTATCTTCACTCATATCTGAGATAGAGAGACAGAGAGAGAGAGAGCAAACAGGAGAGCAGAAAATCATTCCCCACAACTGCTAAAGATATTCAATTCTGAGCTTGAGACTAATAATGTATCCTCAAACCCTCCGAATTTCTGCAGCCCCAGCTCTGCGACCAAGAGAAGGCAATGCCCAGATTACCAACCCCTGTGCCACGGCCAGTGGGACTCCCGGGATTGCCAGGCAGGCTCACTTCTGGAGCAGGGGTGGATGCACCCCAAACCACAGGATGATAGGTGGGCAGGAGGGATGTCGGGAAGTGGCAACAAGGCCTATTACTGTGGGAAGATGTCAAGCAGAAGATGTTAATATAACCCGATGTGCATTTTTACATGATCAGTCTGGATTGGGAGAGGTTAAAAGAGGGAGCAGGGAGAACCATTAGGAGTTACTCCCAAGAGAGGAGGCTGTGGCTGGCCCAGGAGAGGCAAAGGAAGACAGCAAAAAGGACAGATTTGAACCCCTTTTCTGTCACTTAGCAGCTGAGTGACAATGGCACGTGCCATAAATTCCCTATATCATTTTCCAAATTTATATCGTTATATAATTCTTAGCTTTATTATTACTCCTAATATGATTATACATTATACATTTTAGCTTTCAGAATTTGACAAATTCATTAAATGTGTCTTCCACAACTTAGGTCCTCAATAAGTGGTATTATCATTATTATTAGTGTCCAAACTCCTTAGTATGATATATAAGTCCCTTCATGTTCTGGACTCAAATAGCTCTGGGTGGGAGAGGGGAAGGGGGAGTCTTCTATGTTTAGCTGATATTCGTGGTCTTCCCCTCATATGATAGAAATTCCCCAAATAGGAAAAAGTTATATAGCCAGTCACAACACTCCTTTTTGTTCCTGGGGATTTTGTCTCTAGCCCTATCATTCAGTGTCCACATCTTGACCAACAAAGGAGGCAGTCTGTGAAGTTTTCAGTCCCCAAATATTGACAAAAGAATGAGGTTGGCTCAATGCACTTTAATGAGTAAGAACCAAACCAGTTTGCTGAAATTTCCAGAAATTTTCTCTTGAATTAAGCTGCAATATGGTCTTTGCCACTTCCTGAAGCCAGTGTCCTGAGCCCAGGAAAGCCCCCTGCTTATCACAGTCACTCCAAAGTGTCTACACCAAAATCAATGGGTTGAGTGTTTCCTTGAAAATAAAAATTTTGCACAATACAAATAGAGCCTCCGCCTGAAAGGGTGATATGAATTCCCAGCAGAAAGTAAGCCCACGGTTAACAGAGGGGCTGTAGATTTTTGTGGGGTCTGGGGGGGGGGAGCTAGCAGGAGGGAATGAATTGGGGTGGAGGGATACAACACTCCCTGGTCTTAGATAGGTTTCGACTGGGATGGTGAGAAGTGATGAGTTTGAGAATTATACCGACCTGGGTTTTAATCTCATCTCTGCCCTTCATTAGCTGTGAGATTGTTCATTCATTCAAAACAGGCCAGATATTGGGAATAAAAACTATTGTACAAAACCTACTCCTAAAACACAACTATTTAACAATGGATACAGAGAGGCAGATGACAATGGAGCATGATAACGGGGGGAAGTGGCAGTCGGGTGTTACGAGGGTGCAGAGAGGAGGCACTGAATGCAGTTTTGCTGTGGCCTCATGGGAGAAGAGTCACAGGAGGCCGGCTGAAAGCAGCCCAGGAGCACCGGGCGTCTGGAAGGGGGAGGCTTCAGCCTGGAGAAGGAGTCGGCAGGGCCGCAGAGACTGAGTTCTGGGAAGAAGGAAGTGCACTCAGAGTCCTGGAGGCAAAAGTGATGTGTGATGGAAGAGTGGGGAGCAGCTGAGGCTGAGAGGCAAGCAGGGGTCAAAGAATGAAGGCCCAGGAAGCCATTTCTGTTCCACAATATCAGAGGACGAGGAGGGGCCACTGAGGGGTTGGGAGCAGGGGAAAGGCATGGGCACATACGCGTTTTGGCTGCCGTGCGAAGAATGGACTGAAGAGGAACAAGACAGGAGGTGGGGTGAAAGTGCTGAGGTCCCCACACAGTCCAGGTGAGAGATGATGGCAGCCTGGATGGAGCTTGTGAGGTTGAGGAGAAAGAGTAATCCATGGCATTGAGGGACATGCGGAATGTGGTTACTTGATCTCAGGGAAAGAATGAAATGTGGTGTGCTAGACAGTCTAAATCCTTCATTCTATTTCTTACAACATCCTGTGAGGTAGGTATGGTTCCCAGAGGTTAAGCAACTTGTCCACAACCAGGAAGTGGCAGAGGCACAATTCAAACCCAGGGCCATCTGCCCCCAAGCCCCTTGCTTGTCACCACCAGATCATGCTGCTTTCCTAAGTTAAATATAATTATATAATGATTTATTGCTTACTATGTTTAAATTAAGGACCATAGAAATTATACCAATTCTGAAGGATTTAAGTAAAGTGATGCAATGCAGACTGAAGAAAGTTGATGACTGACATATTTGGGAGTATCATGCTGGTCTCACCATCTGCCTCCATCTGTCAAAACCCCACCACCCTCCTTGCTGGGTGTTTAACTAGGTCAATTGCCATCTTCATTAAGAAGCCTTCCTGGGTAGACCTCTTTCCCCATCAGAATTAATGGCATTTGTTACCTTTCCATCCTTGCTTGTTTGCAAATGTTTTTCCCTCACTGACCTGGAAACTTCTTAAGGGCATAGATAGTGTTTCCACCATTATGATATTCCCAGTGCCTAGCCAAGGGTTGTATACTTGTGAAATAGCGCTTGAATGAGTGATTGCAAGAAGGTCATGGTGGTCATAATAGAATCTGTCTTGATAAAATGTATATGTGAAGGCTTCGTTGGTGTCCATTATATCAAATGCTCTGACCTTCTTTATGTCAAATGTTGTCACTTCTATATCTTGTGAAATCATTCTCTCTGTTTGTGTCCCATCTTCCCCTATGGAGCCAAGACTGTACAGCAGTGCCCCCTTCCTATGTATTCAGTGGAGTTCTTCCTTAGCTGTTGTTCTCCTGGCTCTTTTGCACAAATTACATATTCCTCCTACCCTGGCTTTAATCATCACGACCTTGAATCCTCATCAAACTCTCTGCCCTATCTCAAACCAGTGCTTAAGGGACACTCTTATCCTCAGAAGAAATGGTATAATTTTCATAAATATGGGTCATTTTTCCCTTGCATCAATGTCAGATATGAAACCACCACTTAACAAGATGTACCAGGAATGAGGACTGTCTGAACAAAGGCTGTGGACAATAGCTTTTTTTTTCTTTCTTTTTTTTCCTTTTTTGTAGTTCAGTGAAATAGCTCTCCCAAAATATTCTTAATGCTTTATTTACTTCAGCTTTCGATTTATTTTGGGAAAACTTTCCTGAACCTGAGTCTTAGGATGTGATGATTCTTATCCTGGTCACATCCTGGGGAGTTGTTTTGCGACTTGTTTGAATGGGCTCTGGCTTTCTCAGGGAGCCCCTGGCACTGAGGAAGAGGCAGGGACTGGAGGATGTCAGCCCCAGTGTGCAGTACAAAGACAGAGATGACAAACCATCAGTTTGGGTGGAAGTAGCCCCCTTGCCCCGCCCCAAAGGAAGGCCTGTGTCTCCTGGGCTCACACACTCCAGACAATGGTAGGAGTGAACCCAGCTCAGACTTTATCAGTTATCTATTCCAGGGACTTATGTGTCTCAGAGTTTCCAACATCTGAGTGATTTATCGTGAATATTAGGAATTCAGACACTAGATGATTAAAACTGCCAGTGCTGGGAATTTTCTCATTTCAGGAAATTTTTGTGTGAGGCATGCTGGAACCTCACCAGCAGGCGGCCCAAAGGGGAGGAAGTCCAGGCAGGGGTGGGAATAGGACTGTGAGAACTGACCAGAAGGCAGTTCAAGAACCTAACTTTTATGTCAGACAGTTCTGTTTGAGACCCCTGTTTTCTTGAGCCTCAGTTTCTTACTGGCAAAATGGGGACGATAATACCTAACTTGCAGGCATGTTATGAGATTTAAATTTGATAATGTCATGCCTAACACACAGTCAGGACTTGGGACATGTGAGTTCTACTCAGTATCTATAGGCGTGATGTGAACTCAAGTATTACCCAGGCTAGGTTGGTGTTGTTTGAGGACAGATTGTGGTTAGTGGTCCATCTAAGCCAGAACCTGGAGTTCAAGGTACTGGATATGACTCTTAGAGGCAAGGGGAAGGGGCTGGCCAAGGTCAGGCAGGTTGTAAAGGTCATGACTGGTCTGGGATGAGGAGAGGGCTTTTATCTGAACTTTGATCACTGAGAAAGTTCATATAGCTCCAGGCATATCCCAGACAGTATTGTATAAAGCAGTGGTTCTTGGGATGTGGTCCCTAGAGAAACTCTAGAGGAAACTGAGACACTTTCAGGAGTCCCTTGGATCAAAGTTATTTTCATACTATGACTAAGATGTTATTTGCCCTTTCATTGAGTTGGTGTTTGAACCAATGGTACAAAAGCAACCAAGGATATGAATCAAAGTGTTGGTACCAAACTGTAGTAGTGATTATTATATGAGTCATCACCACATGTGTGTAGTAAGAAGAGGAGGAGGAGGAGGAGGAGGAGGAAGAAGAAGAAGAAGGAAAAGAAGAAGAAGAAGAAGAAGAAGAAGAAGAAGAAGAAGAAGAAGAAGAAGAAGAAGAAGAAAGATAAAAGAAAAAAAATCCAGTTTTACTTAAGAATGTCCCTGATGAAGTAATAAAAATGATCAAATTCATTACATTTCAACCCTGGGTCCCTGTCTTTCTAATTTCTGTGTGCTGAAATGGCAGGGCACATAAAGCATGTCTACTGGATACCAAGGAGCAGCGACTGCCTGGAGGAGAAGCGTCAGTAGGATTGTTTGGGTTGGGAGCTGAACATTTTTTTCGTAGAACACCATTTCCCTGGAAAGAATGACTGGTGCGCACACTGTGGCTATTCAGACTTGAGTAGTTGGCAGATTTCCCCCCGCAAGTACTAAAGTTGGGTTGTCACTTTAAGAAAAACAAATGATAGTATTTGCTGCCAATGATAAAATTTGATTTCAAATAAAAAATATGAATTTTGGAAAACTTATATTCTTCACTCTGAGCTAGATGAGCTTAAAGACTCATCTAGTCTTTAAGAAAACCACCACTTTTCATGTGGAGGTAGTAGTCAGACATTAAAAAGATTTGCAACTGTGTGAAACAATGCCATTCTTACTAATTGTTATATAACTTTTTTCATTTAAAAGTATGTTATTTAGAGTAACATGTAATGGATTTATTATTGTTATTTTAAAGGAATAAATACTTTAAAACATTCTCAATTTTAATTTCTAATACAGTAACTCTCACTAGGTCTCACCCACATAAATGAAAGCTCTGTCATGTCCTCAGTCATTTTGAAGAGCCTTGGTTCAAATCTTGGTTCCGCTATCTGAGGCAAATTACTTCTCTGTGCCTCATCCCCTCCCCCCACAGACATAATTCTAAACTACCTCATGAAAGTAGGTTGTGAGGATTGAAGGAAACCTAATGTGTCCAAAGTGTTATAAGAGTAATAGTCACTCTGACAGAGCTTGATACTGTGATGATCTGTGTCCTGCCGGTTCTCCCCACCAGACTCCGAGGTCCTCTCGTTCATTCATCTCCATATCCTAGCACAAAGCTTAGAGCCCAACAGGTGGGCTTAGAGCCCATAAAATTTGGAGAATGAATGAATGAGAAGCTGGGAGAAGGCAAGACAGATCCTAGCTGGATTCCTGATAGAAAATCAAGTTCATGAGCCAGGAAGCTTAAGGCCAATGTGATAAAAGTGAGACTTTAAACAGCAGGAGAAACCATGAACCAGACCTGGATTGAGGTGGGAGCAGGTAGGGGTGAGAGAGGAGGGTTGCAGATGTTTCCAGTCAATTCCAGTGGGGTAGGTAGGGATGGGAAAGGAGGGTTGCAGATGTTTCCAGTCAATTCCAGTGGGGTAGCGTTCCAGGAGCTACTGTCTGATGCAGGCCAGTGGGTGTACTAGGCTCTGTGCAGATATAAGGGGGGACCCACCCCACCTGCTGGTGGGGGTGGGCAACACAGCCTGCCTGACCACCTGAATTGCAAGACAGGCTTGCTAATGATGGGACTTCTGATTCTGATGCTGCACTGGGTGAAGAGATCAGATATGAAAGAAGTAAGGGTAGAGCGTTAAATATGGGTTTCTCCTCATTTTTCAGAGTCACATTTTACGTGATTCAGTGCGTGTTTGATCATCTTGTCTTTGTCAATTGTTACTCTGAGGTATTTTCAGACATCCCGGAAAGAAGGGAACAATGTCATTCAGCGTCTACTCTGTGCCAGGTACTTTATTTATAGCTCCCTATTTGCTCATCAGTACTGCCTTAGGAATATGCCAGTATCCTCACTTTGGATATTAGGAAACTGAGGCTCAGGGAGTGTAAGTAATGTCTCCATGGTCACACTGCCAATCAGTACCTGAGATTTGAAACCAAGTATGTGTGAATACCAAGTCTATACTCTTTAAAAAAATTAATTTTATTATATTTTTATGCATAGTGTTGTCTAAAAAGGAGAAAATGCTGATAACAAGTCAAAAATAAATTTTTTTTTACCATTCAAATAGCAGGACTATTGTCACACTGATAAGTCTTTTCAGATTTTTGTCATGTATATATTTGTAGCCTTCTTCTCTGAATAATAACATATAAACAGCTTTCTATGTCTGTAAATGTGTTTCTGTATCATTTAAAATGACCACATAGTACTTCATATGTAAATGTATATATTTAACCAATCTTCTGTAAAATATATAGCTTATATCTAGCTTTTTACTAGTATTAAAAAAATGCTGCAAGGAATATTCTTGCAGCTTAATCTTTGTATATATCTTGATTTCCTTAAGATAAATTTCTAGAAATAAAATTGATTATTTGAAGTAAATTTATGTTTTAAAGACATTTCAATAGAATACACTGCCAAATTATTCCCCAGGAAAGTTACAAAAATTTTATTTCCTACCAGCAGTGGGTGAACAAGCTCATTTTGCTGCTCCCTCAACAAGGGAGCCTAAAAAGACCTTTTCCAGTTGGATAGCCAAACACAAAACACCTGTTTTAGCAAATTCATATTCTTTTCATTCCAGCTTCCTGCTGCTTGACCCAGTTCTAATAAAACTCTGCATTAGGGTAGGAAACATTTGAATATATTAGTTGCCCAAGGAGACGATCTCTATTTCCTGTCTCACCTGGGTACGGTGGCAGTGGCCAGGGAGCCAGGTGGGAGGTGAGGCACGGGTCTCAGTTTGTCTAGGTAATGGAACCAATTGGATTGAAAGGAGTGGAATATTGGTAATTATTCTCACCCACAGGGTGAAAGTCAGTGGTTAGAGGCTGGCCCAAATGCATGGGGGGAAGTATGATTCCTGCCAGGAGTGTTTGTTCCTCAGGGATTGTGGTAGGTTGTCCAGATAGAGTATGCCAAGAAGTCCACCAGAGCAGGTGAGGTTTATGGGGAGAAGGGTGGGCAGGCATCCCAGCAGGGGGCAGACCATAGGGAGTACAGACATTCACCCCATGGGCTGCAGCTTCAGGGAGGACTGGGAGAAGTGCAATTTCAAACGTAGGAAAGAGTGCTCTTAGAAGCTAAATATCCTACCTAACGATCCCCAATGGATTGGCCACTGAAGGGTCTGTATTACAATGTGACATTCACTCTTTTGGTGAATTCTCCATAATCCTGCTGGCTTTTAGACTTAGACAGCTACTTTGTGAAGTTTCTGGCAGCATATCTGTAACTCAGAAGTAGACTCTGCTCATGAGATTGAAGGAGGTCTCAGAAGCCAAATTGTCCATGTAAACTTGCTAAGTCAAGGTTCAGGGGTGGAATGCTCTCATTGTTCTAATAAGCTCATGCTTTCTCTGTAAGCAGACCTACTGGGAAGGTTGTGTGGTAAGCATGACATAGAAACAAGGAGAAATAGATACAGAAAAATTTTAATGACATCTTTGTACGACTTCTCAATTATTTATCACGCAGCAGGGGGCAGCCCTGCCAATGGGGCTGTAATATTACAGGTTATTTAGCTAAGTCTTCTTCACAGGCAGTGTCCCTGGGTTTAATTTTGTGATTTTCTCTCTTTTCAATGGAAAAGGTTGACCAGCT
Organism: Saccopteryx leptura; assembly: GCF_036850995.1. Taxonomy (NCBI): domain Eukaryota; kingdom Metazoa; phylum Chordata; class Mammalia; order Chiroptera; family Emballonuridae; genus Saccopteryx; species Saccopteryx leptura. The sequence continues at coordinate 130,053,711 of NC_089505.1, read as the reverse complement.
TTGTTTTTAGTGTGACTCATCTTTCTCCGGAAGTCATGGGGGTTTCCAGCCTAGAGTCTTTCTAGGTCTTCCAGGTAAATTTGCATATCTCCGTTCTGACCCATTGATTTTAACGGTCACCTCTAAGTTCAGCCTTAGTTCCTTTAGTTCTAACTCCATCCACTTTGTGCTGGCATGCTGCCCCAACTGAAGGGCTTGGTTGGTACTAAGACTCCAGGCTCTAGGATGGGGTCTGACAAGAGCAAAGGCCCAATTCTGGAGGAAATTGGGGATTGAGCAGGAGATCTGAGCAGAGGGACAGATGGGAACTCTGATGGGGCTTTGAGACATAGCCTGTTGGAAACATCATGCACACCTTTGTTGAAACTCAATCACCTGCTGAGGGGCCCCAGCAGGCTGGCCTACTCGTTCCCCCAAACCCCAACTGCCCACATCAGCTCATCAATGCCCCTAATCAATGAACTTGCAGAGTGAGTGAGGGCAAGTGGTCCCAGCTGTAGGAATGAAAGGGCTTCAAAAGTAGGGACCTTACAAAAAGCGAGGATTGAAACCAGTCACTGGCTAAGCAATGTCTAAACCTGGCCTGTCTACACTTCACTGAGGTAGAGCAGAGCTGTGAATTATTTATTTATCCATCCTCTAACTTGTTACAAAATATATGGAGGCAGTTTACTTGCAAAAAAACATTCAAAATAATAGGATAAACTATATTTTAAGTCAAAGAGTGTAGCAAAGGGAAGATCAAGGTAGGAAAGAAGGAGGAGGCAAGCGTGGGCAGGTGAGCTAAGTGCACACACCGCAGATGTTGGTAAGTCCTTTATCTTGCTGCTGGGGGAGCCACAAACTTGGATCAGGTTTGCTAGCAGTCAAGGAAAAAGGGGGCATATCCAACCCAGTCTTCAAAGCCCAACCTCTATCTCTCATCTCCTTCAAGAAGTCTCTACTGAATATATAGGGGCACAAAACACATACTTTTGAATATAAACATAACTTCTCTCAAAGACTTAAGTTTTCTCAAAGCAGAAACTATGTACATGCCTTATTTTACTTTGGAAACATCAAAATTGGGAGAGTGATTTGGGAATCAGACAGAACTGGGTTCAGTCTGGGTTCTGGATGTGTGACCTTGGAAAGCTGCTGAACCTCTCTGAGCTTCAGGAGCTTGCTGAGACCTTTCTTTTTATTTATTTATTTATTTAATTAATTAATTTTTACAGAGACAGAGAGTGAGTCAGAGAGAGGGATAGACAGGGACAGACAGACAGGAATGGAGAGAGATGAGAAGCATCAATCATTAGTTTTTCATTGCGCGTTGCAACACCTTAGTTGTTCATGGATTGCTTTCTCATATGTGCCTTGACCGCGGGCCTTCAGCAGATGGAGTAACCCCTTGCTGGAGCCAGCAACCTTGGGTCCAAGCTGGTGGGCTTTTCCTCAAACCAGATGAGCCCGCGCTCAAGCTGGCGACCTCGGGGTCTCGAACCCGGGTCTTCTGCATCCCAGTTCGACGCTCTATCCACTGCACCACTGCCTGGTCAGGCGTGCTGAGACCTTTCAAGGAAGAATATCTTTGCTCTGGTTTCCAGGAATGAAGAACCTGCCACTTAGGGAAGGCATAACTTCTCTGGTTCTCTACTTGCTTGCTATGCATGTGGCAGGCTCATATCCATCTAACTTCAGTGACTCTTGGCAAAGGAGGCTCAGAAAGTTTCGATGACTTGTTAAAGATCCACAGCCAGTGGCAAGGACCTAATCCTGGACATTTTGGTTCCATAGCCCTTGCTCTTTCTACTATATATACTGCCTCTCCCCAACACCCTAATTTCAGCTGTCTACCAGAGAAGTTGCTTTTCACAAAGGAGTCCAAGTTAACAGAAATGTCATTGGGTGGACAAGACAATTGCCTGCTTGTCCTTGGGGGGTAGTTTTGACCTTTGCTGGCTATTTTGAGCCTCGAGGGTGTCAGGGGGGAGTCTGTGGCGAGAGCACTGCTACTATTGCTTCATCCTGCCAAGAACCACCAAGGAAGGAACTCTTGAACCGCAACCTGCTGAGTACGTTTGAGGATCCTGGCTTCACTGGCTGGCAGAGGATCCCTGTATTCTTAGGAGAAAATTTAGAGAAGTAGAAACCTATCCATGAGGCATTCTGACAAGTGAGAACAGAAGCTAGACTGGGCTCCAGGAGATCTCATTGTTGTGGAACGCGGAAGAGGAAGTAGGCGTCAGATGCTGGGCATTGGGGACTAAGACGGGGTGGGCTTGGTGCTAGGGTGGCCTCCGTGGGGAGCTAAGTTCCTGTGCAAACGGAGGTTCACTTGCCCTCAGGACCTCTTGGGACTGTCTGGGTGTGTGGATTCAAACTAGAAAAACATCTCTTTGGCTGCAAGCTCTCAGTGACTACTAGCAATTTTCTACATCTCCAACCAGGGCAGGCTTAGAGTTCAAGGACCCCAGTCCTGCTGACACTGACGGTGAAAGGAGTCCAAGCCACACTGTCTCCTGGGTACGTGGGTTGCTTCAGCAAGGCCCGGGCCTGCTGAGGTTCGACAGCTGAAAATAGTGAGGTCACTTAATTTCTCTCCTTGCAGAAAGGATGAGAAATTAGACTCCACAGGATTAGACTCCAATTAGGAGCACTTTGTTCATGATATTAATTAATTAATCAATTGATGCAATCACCATTTATGAAGTGTCTACCATGTGTCACGTGTGACTTGGTGGTAGGGATACAGGAACAAAGAAGACATAGGTCTGCTTCAAGAGAGTCTTGTCAGGGAGACAGCAATCTAAACAGACAGTAGGCAGGCCCTGGTCCGGCAGGGCCTTGTGTCCAGACCAAGGAGCTAGGGATGTTGGGAAACTACTGAGGTATTCCCAGAAAGCAAAAGGTACGGTCTCTGCCACTTTTGAAGGTGAATTTGAGTGGAAACAGGGAGACTCCTTGGATTTTAGAAACATGCAAGTATTTAAGAATGATGCCTAGAGGTTAAACTACAACAGGCAAAGGAATCTAGGGAGCACTAACCGACAATCAACTCGAATGGATGAGAACCCATATTGGTTTTTCACTTGACTCTTTTTATTTTTTTTATAACTTTTATTTTTATTTTTGGACTTTTATTTTTAGATTTTATTCATTTTTAGAGAGAGGAGAGAGGGAGGGAGGGAGAGAGAGAGAGAGAGAGAGAGAGAGAAAGAGAGAGAAGGGGGGAGGAGCAGGAAGCATCAACTCCCATATGTGCCTTGACCAGGCAAGCCCAGAGTTTCAAACTGGCGACCTCAGCATTCCAGGTCAACACTCTATCCACTGCGCCACCACAAGTCAGGCTTCACTTGACTCTTTATGAAAACATATTTACATCTAAAGCCTAAAACTCCTTTTTGGAACCACTGAAGTCTCCCCATTGGTTTACTAGTAGGGGATTCAGGCTATACTACCAGGAGGATCATGATATCTTTTCTCGAAAGTGGGATGAGTGAGTTCTCCCCTCTTGAAGGAGGAGCATCATCCTGCCCCTTCCAAATGTCCTTGATATTTTTCCTCAGCTCTCCTTCCTCTCTTTCTGTTCCTGAGGTTAGGTGGCCTCGACAGCATATAACTCAAGAGGGGTGAGGTTGATAGCGCCATGAGACCTCCAGGGCATAACCAAACCAGGAGCAGTATTTACCCCAAATGGTTCAGGCTGGGAGGAGGCAGCCAGAATGTTGTTAGCTGGGAGGCAATATCAGTATGTACAGCTGGAAGAAGGGTTTGGAGGGTCAAGTTCATTAGGCAAGGTGAAGGCATCAATGGAAAATGGGCAATGAAGTCAGAATCTATGAGCATCAAGACCAAAGGGGAGTGAGGTTGGAGGAAGAGATAAGGACAGAAAACTCAGGACTCAGTGCACAGAGGACAAGATTTGTGGCTCTGGCCAGGTAGCTCAGTTAGTTGGAGCATCATCCCAATATGCCAATGTTGTGAGTTCAATCCCCTATCAGGATACATGCAAGAATCAACCAATGAATGCGTAAGTGAGTGAAACAACAAACTAGTGTTTCTCTCTCTCACTCCCCCATCTGCTTTAAAATCAATAAATTAAAAACACAAAGATTTGTGTTGTGTGCCCTCTTTTTGTGGTTACATATACTAGAGATTCGGGCATCTGGTACAACAGAACCATGTGGAGCATTGAAGCAAAACAAAAATTTGAATAGGAATGTAGGTCTAATAGTGTTTTAGAGAAGGCTGAGTGGGGGGAGGAAGTAAAGAAAAATAAGTATTCAGCAAAAGGCAGAGAAAAAGGGGGGGAAAGTAGGGCTAACACCCACTTGTGTTAATGAATTCTAGTGGCTGAGAATACGTGGCTTTTAAGTAATTTCAAACACCAAACCTCTACTCAGGTTACATAGACATGGTAATGAAAGGAACTATAAGTACAGGACTGATATAGTAAGACCCAGGGAAAGAGGGGGTTTTGTGAAAATATGTAAATTCAAACCAGCCAGCTTGAAGCCTCTAAAAACTTTGTTTCTTTTCTTGACGGTGCAGAACTTTCCAGCTATGTATGTTATGTGAACATATTCGTGGCTCTCTCCTGTGCCTCACTGCATTGATGCAAATGTGGGTTTCCAGATGGGGAGAGATCATTGTGGCTAATTGTTTCTCACCTGGACTGGGATGTTAGTGGTTATGGCTGCCTTGACTGCTCTCCTTGCTTCTTATTGTCACCAAGGCTGATAACAAGGGGGCACAGCACCATGATCAAGGGGCCACTATGAAGGTAGCAGAAGTGTTCCCTGTGCTAAGCCATGTGCTCTGACATAAAAGAAGGGGAGACTTTCTTTAGTTTACATGAAACATCACACATGCTAGTGGTGGCCTTGTCTTGACCCCATGCATGATACAGTCAGCTTGTCACATTTGCTGAGACCATAAAGACACTGATGATCATGTTCCCCAATGTCAGTGGAGAAGGAAGGGCAGAGAGTTTAACAGACTGACTTGGGCTAGTCCTCCAGTTTGTTGGAGTCCAAGGTTGAATTTGTTGATGCTTGATCGTATGTCTAATGATCTTTCCACTGTGCCCCCCACTAGCACCTTTCCCTCTTCAGACTGCCGTCATGGAAATTTCCAGCAAGCACACCTTGACTCAGAGGGCCTGCCAGAGCAGCGATCCTAGCTTGGCAGCTAATAGCCTGGTGCAATGTGCCTTTCTTGGAAACACAGTACCCGGCTGGTGGGAGAGCTTGTTTAGGATATCCTCACTGGACATCTGACCAATCTTGTCTGAAATTCTGTCTCAACCCTTCCTTGGCAACTTCAGGTTTTGTCCTTGCAGCGTGGGGTAAAGAGAGGCAAAGGGAGGTAGGAGGGCAGGGACTGGGTGGGTTTGCAAAACATTGGTAAATGTAATCTGTGCCTTTTCCCTGGCCCAGCTTAGTCAGCTGTGCTGGTCTGATATTCCACATTGCATTGTTCTTCTAAAAAAACAGAACTGGCTCTATTTAGCCCTAGAAATTGTCTGTGTAGACTTGTTTAAGTGAATTTACAAACCAGATGGACTTACTGTTTAGGAGAAAAGTATTATTTCCTAAGGCCATCAGCCGCATATTCTGAAGCGTTTCCCAACCAGTGTTCACTTTCTGGTCACCACATTGGGTTCATGTAGCCTTCTCACTGCTTCCTTACGTGTACGCTCATCTCTTGTCCCCAGCCATAGCAGTCAGCTATCAGGTTTATTACCCAACTCCTTTCTCTACGAACGGTGCTTCTTTGTCAATCTGTGTGGTTACAGTGATGGGGCTCTGAGAGCCACTGCACGATTCCATCCACGCCACTGTCCTGGTTGTGGATGATTGCGCCCCCCACCCAAGCAAGCTTCTGGAAATTGGAACTGGGACAGTGAGGGAGGCTCGGTGTTTCCTGGGCTGCTGGCTCTCCATGGTGTAACTTTGCAAGGTGCTCCCATGTCGTCTGTCGCTGGACAGGAGGGCAGATTCAGAAGCCAGTGTAAACAGAGGGAGAAAAATAGAACCAACATCCAAGAGAAGCAGAGATGAGAGCTGGAGATGGAGGCCCGTCTCTGCTTCCAGACCTACGATATGGGAGACCCAATTGTGTTCCTTCCTTTGTGTTTTAGAACATGCCCTTCTATCCGTGTGATAAAATGCTCCTTTTTGTCTGCACAAGTTACTGCCAGGTGGTTTCTACCAACTGTAGTTACGAGTCCTTTCTGATACTTTAGCCAGATGTTTATCAAAGTATAATCCCTGGACTACCATCAAGGACTAGTTAGGAAGGCAAATGCTCAGGCTCCTCCCACACCTCCTGAATCAGAAAATCTGGAGGTGAGGCCCAGCAGTCTGGATTTTAACAATCCCTCCAGGTCCTGGCAAGTTCGAGACCCTCTTACCTAGCCATCTCTTGGTAGTGGGTGGCAAGAGCATGGACTGGCCTGGATTGGAATCCTGGGTCCATGAACTGGTAATGTGACTCGGGGCAACTCACCTCATCACTTGGAGACTCAGTTTTCTCAGTGGCAAAATAGAAGATAACTATGTTTACATTCATTCTACAGCGGCTATAAGAAAAGTAGTCACCTGTTGGCCCTTGAGAAGAATCTGTTTTGTTCTGATCTTTGTGGACCCTGTTCTGACATAAGAAGAGAAATGACATTGAACTCAGTCATTCATCATGGAGACGCAACCTGAGCTTCTAAAGAACAACCTATTGCCCGAATAGAACAGGTTACCATTCAGACCTCGTACTTAATCTGTGCACCTAGATCTCAGTACTGGGGCCAGGTTCCCCCTAAGCTATCACTGGGCATTTGGGAATTAAAGTCAATTAATTTGAAACTCATTTGATCCCCCGGGGCTTCACTTACTTGTTTTTCTGCTGTGTTGTAAAAACCATGTAATACGGATCATCCTAGAATAAAACAAGGAAATCAACAAGTTTGCATTTGAGGAAAGAAAGCACAGACTTCTGTTCATTAATTTATCCATTCACTCGTTCATTCACTAACCCATTTATTTATCCATCAAACACTCATGGAGTTACTTCTTGGTCTACACACCATGCTACCTACCATCTAGTACACACCATGCTGTGTAGTAGATGGTAGGGATTTATAGATAAAGCCCTTGTGTCTCCTCTCTCCTCTGCCAATTGTTGACAGATAACAGTATCAGCATGGAGGCTGGAAATGGACAGGGCATGAGGGGATTAGAGTTGGGAGCTGTATCTCACTGAAACAAGGGTTAGAGAATGAAAAAGCGAAGAGTCAACATCTGCTCTGGTTTCAAAAGCATACTGTTCTGTAATTAATAGCAGTGGATGTTTTGCAAAGACCTCCCAGTTCTTTGGGCCACATTTGAGCAGATCCCAGACGGATGACCCTATAGTAGGTAGATTCATCTGCCAAACACTGTTCATGCTGTTCATTTTCTACAGGGGATGGGCTGGTTAGCCCTCATTGGGAAAGAATCCTGTTCCTGCTACTATTTGACAGCTGAATCAACCCAATCCCCAATGAATGCCTTCTGGGATCCAGAAAGTCTAGCTATTTTCTGGATGAGTCTCTACTCAGTTCTTGGCTTTTATCTCACTTGAAATTCCAGTTCTATGGAAGATGAGGCAAAAACATGGAACTTCTTCCCAGACAGCTCTTCAGGAAATCCAGGCAATTGGATGCTTCCTCAGATATATCCTCTAGGGATGTCAGGGACCAGTATTTCAGACAGAAGAGATGCAGTGGTTTGGGAGAGAAGACAGCTAATCAGTGCTTGAGTTTTAAACCCCACTTGATATTTGACGGGTGGTTTTTCTGTTTGCGTCAATTTACAAAATGGCTTAATGAGAGTCAAATGGTGTCTTTCTCTTTCCCAGACTTTAGATATTAAATAAAACCCAAACCGGAAATAATGAATAGCATGTCATGTGGGACTGATGACATCTTCAACCGCATTTGACCCTTGCCACTACCCTAGAGGAGGAGTCAATAGCATTTGACGCCTACTTAACAGATGATGAGGTGAGGCTCATTTCATCAAGGTGTCTGAGCTTGTTCTTAATCCCTGTTTCTTGACTGTAGTTTTTATGCTCATTCCACTGGCAACAGCAGTTTTCCTTCAGACCAGCCAGTATGCAGATTCCAAGGAACTTGCTGGGAGAACATAGAAATACAGAAACAAGATTATCCTCTGAGAGTTAAAGTTTAAGATAGGCACAAGAGGATTAACAAGGAGACAGGATGACTCTCAGGACTGGGAGAGTTAGCTGACCTTAATCCAACCATAGATTTTTAAATATATGTGATGAAGAAAGGAAAGCAGAGTCACAGAGGAAACTTTTGGCATTCTGTCCATGCTGTGTGCTAGGAATCACATGAGGCTATTTTTATTGAGTGCTATTGGATAGTTTATTCGTCTAGTTCCTCTTGCTCTGACACCCGGCTCACTGGACAGCCTTCAGCATGACATCTGGAGCCGTGTGGCCCACAAGAAAAGCATGCACTAGTTGTGGGTCCCACTTCCATTTGATTATACCTTCTCATTCTCATTATACAATAACACATGCAGAATCTGGTTTCCAGGAGTTTAGCTCTTGGAGAGAAGAATCAACTCTTACAGGCTGACAATACCAAGTTTTTGAGACTGTGCTATTGCAGGATAGATAAAAAAAAAAAAAAAAACTTGGGCAAACTCGCCAGCTTAGGTGGTGGTGCAGTGGATAGTGTTGGCTTGGGATGCTGACGACCCATGTTTGAAATCCCGAGGTCGCCAGCTTGAGAGTGGGCTCATCTGGCTTGAGAGCAGGCTCACCAGTTTGAGTGTGGGTCAATAGCTTGAACGTGGGATAATGGACATGATTCCATGCTCGCTGGCTTCAGCAAGGGGTCACTGGTTCAGCTGTAGCCCCCTGGTCAAGGCACATATGAGAAAGAAATCAATGAACAATTAAGGTGCTGCAACTATGAGTTGATACTTCTCATTTCTCTCCCTTCCTGTCTGTCTGTCTCTCTCTCTCGTTTGCAAAAAAATAAAAATAAAATAAATAAAAAAAGATAAAGATAATTGGGCAAATTTGGTAAGGAAGTAAATTAAATGCTTTCCTGGGAGTCCTCTTGGAAGCCTGAACCATCTGCTGCCCTCCCTGGCAGGCCATCTTCTTTGACTTGCAGACCGAAGCCTGAGTCAGGGTACCTATATCCTGGGCCTTGTTCTTTAAGCAAAGGCCTGTGTCATCCAGGCCTTATGTCAATTCCTGCTCAAATCATTGGCTGATCACCTGGTCAAGTTCAGACCGCGTCCTGGGACCTTTGAGGAAGGCGGATGAGTGAGACAGGAGCCCTCCAATTCAAGTGCTTCATCTTGCTGGAGAGACAGATTTGTGTGAAAGTAACTTCAGCGATTTCAGTGCTTGCCTGTATTCCTCAAATTCATCAGCCTATATACAAAATATTAGATACATGACTTCATTTGTTTGTCATAACAAACCTGTGAACAGATGCAAACACAGTCTCCATGAGTGAAGTGGGTTGCTGCATGTCACAGAGCTATCACAGGGCAGAATGCAGATTTGACCCCAATGTAAGCTGTGGGAAAGGCTATCAATGGCATTCCATATAGATGGGAGTTCAGAGCATGGACTCAAGTTGTCTTGCTGGTAATTTCCACTCACTAGTCTGGTTCTGTCCTTCCTAGGGGCTCATCAAGGCCTCTAGGCAATTTAAAAAGCACGAGCTCCTTCGTTGGCAGAGATTTGGACAAACAATCGGATCCCAGTTTGGAGTTTTAGTCTAATATGAATTGACAAAGAGAGTTTAAGAATCATGTTTAGGAGCAAAAACTAGAACAGAAATTATTATCTTGATCACACTGACTAAACTGTTGAGGCTGGAATTTTACCCATCCAGTTCAGTCTACACTGGGAATCTTGTACTTTCCATGAGCCCTGGGTCACTGGTAAGTATCAGTTCATTGAACTTCAATAAACACATCTCGAGCACTTATCTACTGTATATAGGACACTGGACTGTGTTCTCGGGATCTAGAATCAAGAAAGACATCCTTTCTACTTCAAGAAATTTGCAGTCTAGGGAGGAAAGTGCATCTTAAAACATTATAACAGGCCCTGGCCGGTTGGCTCAGCGGTAGAGCGTCGGCCTGGCGTGTGGGGGACCCGGGTTCGATTCCCGGCCAGGGCACATAGGAGAAGCGCCCATCTGCTTCTCCACCCCTCCCCCTCTCCTTCCTCTCTGTCTCTCTCTTCCCCTCCCGCAGCCAAGGCTCCATTGGAGCAAAGATGGCCCGGGCACTGGGGATGGCTCCTTGGCCTCTGCCCCAGGCACTAGAGTGGCTCTGGTCGCGGCAGAGCGACGCCCCGGATGGGCAGAGCATCTCCCCCTGGTGGGCAGAGCGTTGCCCCTGGTGGGCATGCCGGGTGGATCCCGGTCGGGCGCATGCGGGAGTCTGTCTGACTGTCTCTCCCCGTTTCCAGCTTCAGAAAAAATACAAAAAAAAAAAAAAAAACCCAAACAAACAAACAAACAAAAAAACATTATAACAACACTACTTTCTCACCGAAAACAATTACGTAGTAGAGAAAAATTTATTTTTTAGATGCTGGAGAGCCACTGGAGGAGCTATACTGGGGCCTTACGTCGTAGGATTGGCATTTCTGGCTGCAATGTGGAGGCTGGCCTAGAGCTGGGCCCGGTGGAGGCAGGAAGTCTGGGAGAAGCAAGGAGGCCCTGGTGCGTCTGCCCCAGAGATGAGAGGGCCTGAACCAGGGCAGAGGCCACTGAGGTGGATCTGAGAGATCTTCGGGAGACAAGCACATGTTGGGAGGCTGAAGGACAGGGAGAGTAGAACAACTTTGGTTTAAGACATGGGCCTTGCTAGATGAACGTTTTTCACAGGCTAGTCTCCTGGAAGGAGAGAGTACAGCTAACCAAACAACCCTCCCTCCCGGGCAAGGGCTCCCACCAGGTGAATGGTTTGCCATATTTCCGATTCCGGGAACTGGCTAGAATAACACTTATGCAATGGGAACACACGAGGCCCACATCCAGGAGCCAGGCTGATGGAGAACTTGGCAAGGCTGGGTCCTCTGCGGGGTGGAAAGTCCTGCTGATCTGCTTCAAGTGAACTGCCCTTGGATCTCTGACTTCAGGGGAAGTCAGAGTTGGCTGTGGGGATGGCTGCGCGGTTAACCATGTGGGCAGCTGCGTGGGCCTGGAGCCACTGGCAAAGAGGAGCTGGGAGCATGCAGGGAGGGGTGTGACCTTCTTCACGGTCACTTCTATGGTGAAACAAACAAAGGATATCCTTCGGGTCGGAAGCCCTGTGTTCTCTCCTATGCAGCGAATAAAGTGAGGGCCTAGGAGCCAAGGTGAGCTGCTCCATCACGTCAGCACTGTGTGACCCTGGACAAGTCACTAACCTCTTTGATCCTCAGTGTTCTTGTGTGTGAAATGGGGATATGCGGAGTAGTCATCTGGAGCTGTTGCAAGAACAAGAAAAAAATGAATGAAAACTGCTAATACTGTGCCCAGCACCATAGAGAAGTAAATAAATGATAATGTTTGAAAGATCAGCTCCCAGGAGGCTGGGGTTGGGGTGAGGAGGGGGACGTGGGAGGCAGAAGGGACAAGTAGCATATTTTATAACAATAAAAGCAGACCAACTATAAAGTTGGGGTGAGTCGGCTCCTAAATATTTGTTGGCAAACTAAATGTATTCAAATTAAATCCTTCTCAAAGCCTTGAAGACGTTTGTTATATCCAGGCATGCTAACGGGAGGGCTTTTGTGAAATCCATCTTGCTGCTGATCACAGTACAGTGCTACTGTCTCACCTGGAGCTCTCAGAGGAAAGAGAAAATTTATGTGTTTAACTTCAGCACCTCTTTGGTCCTCTTTCTTCTTTATTAGGCCAAATAGTTTATAGAATCATGCATGTATTTAGTGTTTCTTAAGCAATCCAGAAGTGCTAGTTGGGGTTGGACTCATGTCTCTGTTTTACAGATGAGGAAACTGATGCTCAAAGGGTGTTCATTTTTCTTAGCTGTTAGCTCTTCCCAGGGATGCTCTCCTGCATGCATATAAAAGGCCTGGCTTGGAAGACCCCCGTGAAGTGGGTGGGAGGTGAGATTTTACCATTGAGCATGGATGTTTTATGACTGAGTGCAAGTATGTAGGACAGATACTTAGATGGGGAGGCTCCCTTCCCTTGCTCTCCACCTTGTGTGGGTGTGGGAGGGAATCTGGGCCACCACCATTATCATGGCCACCACCACTGTCACTGCCGCCACCACCATTAGAATATTAATAATATTCTTCAGGGAACAGCCTAAAAATCCTCCCTCCCAACTCATGATCAAGTTCTCCATCTTAGACAAAGCTTCCAGCAAGAGTTAGTGAGCAAATTCCTCCCAAACCTTCTCCACCAGCCTCTTGCGACCTGGATGCTTCTCCTCCAGTAGCCTACACTCTTGGGCGGCAGCATCCGGGGCCCTGACGACTCACCTGCTCCATTTAGATGCAGGACCCTTGCCTTCAAGTAGTGCTCAGTGCAAATGGTCATCACCGATGAGTGCATTTCAAATTCGTGACAAATAACTGGGAAATTTGAGTACATTTTATTTTACATATTTTATTTTACAAGACTTACAAGGACTGAAAAATAGTTTTCCCCTTGCTCCTCAAAAGAAGGATGGTTTAGCTCTGAATTCTGGTGCTCCTGTCTCAGGGAAGTGAGGTAGTCGATTGAGGGGAGGCAGAAAAGGCTCTTGGTGAAGGTGGCATTTGAGCTGAGACCTGGATGAGGGGAAGGAGCTAGCACATAAAGAGATGGGGAAACATATTCTCGAAGAGGGGACTTGAGGCAGGAATAATTCTGGAGTGTTCAAGGAACAGAAAGAAGGTGAGCACAGCTGGAACACAGCGTGTGGCTAGCAAGAGAGAAATGAGGCAGTAGCTACCGAGGCTGAGGAGGCAGGCGGGGCAGACGCTGCCGAACCTCAGTTTTCTCACTTGTACGTGCAGATAATCTCCCTTCCGCTAAGATTCTAGACAGCTGAAAAAACTTTGCAAACTGAGACACTCTTCCAAGTTGAGGTCATAATGTCTTGGTACTATTTTCCCAAGGACTAGTGGAACACCCCCTACAAGGCTCACTGTGAGCTGCACTGTTTTCCTGACTTTCCTATCACCTGATAGGCAAGTGAGCAAATAGCAAAACCAAAAGCTTCTGGTTTGGCAAGAGCGCGCTTATTGTGGCCAGCTTCTGATCAGCTCCAGTGAGCAGCACCAGCAGGAATGTAATCACTGCCATCTCTGCACCATCATCTGAGAACTGCAGGAGCCTGAGGAAAGGTGGAGGGAACCCCACCTCACCCCAGGCCTTTCCCCCGGGGCCGCTTCTCAGGCTGTCTGCAGGTGCTTAGTCCTCCCTTGTGGCACCATGTGTCGCCTGACCAAAGCAAAGCTCACTTAGCTTTGTACAATTTTTCAAAAATATATAAGGCTCCTTTTCCAACAATGGTGTTCAGGGAAGGTGGAGAGGAAGACAACCTTGTTTCCTTTGTAAGACTAACTAGGGACTGAATGATCCAAGGTGAAAACAAATCAAAAGAAAAGAAAATAAAACACCACTGGCTTGCTTTGTTGTTATCCCTGGAGCTCAGAGTCAGGCATCGCATTTGAGCTCTGGTTCATAGGCTAGTGCACGAATCTCATTCAATAATTAAAGGCTCATTCCAGGAGCATGCTAAGTGTCTCCCCTGTAGTCTAAGCCCACCCGTGACTGAAGCGCTGTGTGAAGAGGAAACACACTTTGTTTCCTTCTCGGAATGGCCTCGGAGCCACGCGGTGTGGTCTGTTGTGGTTCTTTTCTATACTACTTTTGGTTCACGTCGCATTCAAGTCTATCGCTTCCACTTTATTTCTGGACTTGCCTTGCTCTTTGACTCTGGTAATCAGCTTTATTTATTCTGTCAATACCAGAGCTCCTTCTCAATCTTGAATTCTAGTCCCTTGCAGTTTGACTTGTACCTGGGACCCCATCAACCTTGGTGCTCTCCCCCAATGGGTAATTCCACCTGGTCAGGGCGGGGAGGGGGGGAAGGCGGTCCACAAGCAAGAACTAACATGTAGAATTACCCTATTGATTGCTTGGTCTGCCCCATGACCCAGTCAGCTCATAGTCCTGGTATGATATCTTCCTCTAGCTCTAAGGGAATGTAGTCACCAACATCCACATATGCACACTGGACTGGGTTAGGATTACAAGGAAAGGGGGTGGGCTTGTCATAACCAAAACTAAACAGACTGGAGTCTGAGAAAGCTGAGTTCAAAATAAAGCTACATCAACTAGCCATGTGACCTTGGGAAATTCCTTGACGTTGTAAGCTTTGGTTGTTTCATCTGGATGATGAAAATAATTACTACTTTACACGATAATAGGTAACTTAGAATATTCAGTAGGATAAAGTATTTAAAATATGTACTTGGCATTCAGGAGATGCTGAATGAATGAAAGCTATGTACAAACACAGGCATATATCCACAGGTATACTGGTAGAAAGAAAAAAAAAGGCAAAGCATCAGCCTCAAATCTTGAGACATTACCAAATGTTTCTCCCACCTTTTCCCTCTTGTGCCATCTTCTTCTTTCTCCCTACCTGTGAGCATTCAACTCATGCTGATCAAATGAGGTAGCCAGTATGGAGTTGTTAGTTCATTTGTGAACAAGCTTTCTACAAGAGAGCTCCAGAGGCTGCTGTGGAAGAGCTATTACAAAAGAGAATTGCATGCACTGGTGGGTGTGCGCATGCGCTTGTGTGTGTCTGATAAAATTAAGCACACTGTGTGTGTGACACTAAGCAGGGACCTTTCACGTGGATTTTCTTATTTGCATTTCATTTTTAAATTGTGGTGAAAACACAAAACATAACACTGGCCATCTTTGCTGTTTTTAAGTGCAAGTTCAGTAGTGTTAAGCATATTCACATCTTGTGCAACCAACCTCCAGAACTTCTTCACCTTGCAAAACTGAAACTCCAGACACCCATTTCACACCTCCTGACTTTCCCCCCTCCAAGCCCCTGGCAGCCACCATCTACTTACTTTCTGTTTCCATGAATGTGACTGCTCTAGATACCTCAGATAAGTGAAATCATACAGTATTTGTCTTTTTAATACTTTTTAAATTTTTTATTGATTGATTTTAGAGAGAGGATGGAGTGAAAGGCAGAGATATGAGTCATAAGAATCAATGCCCAAAATTGCTTCTCGTATGTGCCTTGACCAGACAAGCCCGGGGTTTTGAACTGACGACCTCAGCATTCCAGGTTGAGGCTTTATCCACTGCGCCACCACAAGCCAGGCCAGTATTTGTCTTTTTGACTGGCTTATGTATTCTCTTATTTAACCCTCACAACCACCCTGTGAAATACGCTTTATTATTATTTCTACCTGATGGAAGAGGAAATAAAATCTTAAGTACATAAGATATTATGTACGGACAGGAGCCAGACTCATGACTGAGTTGGAGTCTGTAGGTCTACATACATGAGCATGTACTAAAAAGTTGTGCAGAAAAGAAGACAAGCATCAATTTATGTACACATTGAAACTTCTCCTTATATACAAATACTCACTTATTTGTAAATATATAAGTATATGAGGTGCCATCTTAAAGAAGAAAAAATTATTTGGCTCCAAATCTGTCTTGTATGTTCTTGTGAACTTAGAAATAAGAAATATAAGATTGTCCCTGGTTTTGCCACATTTTGCAAGTTTATCTGGGGAAATCTGTGTAGTTAATGGAAAGAATGCAGGCCTGGGAGCTTCAACATTTACTAGCTGGGAGCTCAGGTTTCCCTCACCAGTCTTCTTTCAGATGATAATTCTTGCTCAGGAGGGTGGTTCAGAGGGTCTTGGGAGCTGGCACGTGTGAGGGTCCAGCCCGGCTCTTCCTTCTTCCCAACTCTACCCCATGCCCATCTCAGGAAGGTCCTTCCGGCCTCATCTCTGTGTGCTGGGTTCTAACAAAGGTTGTTTTTCCTTCCCTCCTTTCTTCCCTTCCTCCCTCTCTCCCTTCTTTTCCTCTTCCCTCCCATCCTTCTATCTTTCCTTCCGTCTCACTCTAATTGTCCCACCCCTTGTGCATTGAAGGAATTCACTAAGAAACTCGATTCCACCTTAAGACTGACTACAGAACTCCCACTGCTGCCAGGGAGATTTCTAGGCCTTTAATGAGGGGAGAATTTGATCCTAAGACTCTGGCTAAGATAAAGACCTGGCTGGTTTATTAACTCTATCCAGCTGGGGTACAAACTCACAGAGAAATAATTAAACACTCCCAGCCTAAGGAAGGTCGGGGTTTCAGAGAAAACCTGGCCTGGATCTTGTGAGAAAGGGGATAAAGGTGTTCACTCATCCCACCATCAACAAACATTTCTTGAGAGACTAAAGCTGGTCCTTTCCTTTATGAAAAAAATCTCTCTTTTTCTCTCCTCCATATATCTGAATCTTATCTTAAAGTGTATCTCAGAATATCAAAGTTCATTTATTTATTCAACTGTCAATAAAATGTTGCTGCCACCAATCCCTTGCCAAAGGAGTTCCCAATCTGGAGTGTGATAGAAAAAGACTTTATTCAGGTGAAGAGTTTGCAAACTGGAGAAATGCAGTCTCAGGTGGAAACTGACAATGCTGTCCCCCAAGATAAACAGGAGGCCTGCTTCTATAGAGAAAGTACCTGCCCTGGTACAGGATCGGTCCATTTTTATGCAAACAAGGAATCCAAATTTGCACAGTTTTATGGGTCTACATAACATCATCCTGACCGCTCAGAATTTTGCATCCTGATTTGTCGTTATGGAGACACTTTGGTCAGTGAAGATGCCAATAGGGGATATAACTGTGCAGCTCCAGTTGGATGGGGCAGGTCTCAGCCCATTCATTGGCCAAAATATGGTTCCAGGGATTCCTTCATAAAGGTAGGGTCAGGTGACATGCAGGAACATGGTGTGGGAGGCTCGGTGGCCTCGTCTGTGGCTCCCTTCTGAAACATGGCATATGTAAGAGGCCCCTGTCAATAACAGCTGCTGGACTCTGGTTATGAATTTGGGCCCAATTAACCACAATAAGCCTTCTTGGATAGGTATATGCCTTCTTGGGATCAACATAACAAATATTGATTGACTACCTACTATGTGCCAGACACTATGCCAAGTTTGGGGTAAGGACATGCGGTACTTAGAGGATATCCAGCTCATTAATACCATTTTCTGTAGAAGACCCAGAGAAACGTAACTGATCTAGGATAACAGGTTCAGTCAGGGTTTGGTCCTGCTCTCACTGCCATGAAGTACTTCCTCATGCCAAGCGACTCCGACTTCCTTCCTAGCTTCTTCTGCTCTCCCTGATCGCTCCTAGGAGTTTGATCTCTCCTGTTTGTAGTCGGTTGGCACCTCAGAGTTTGAGCTGCCGGAGTGTAAGTACTCTCTGTATGTGGAACCATGCCTATCTGCTCTTGGCTGGCTCCTTAACCCATTACCACAGGTAAACCATTTATTACAATACATAAAATTCAATGACTAAAGCAAGGGAAAGGAAGACTTTATTCAAGAGGGAGAATTTAAATTGTCTTATAAGAAAGAAGGGTGTTCAGGAGAGAGATTAAGGATTAGATAAGGGCATAGACCATAAGGTGTATATATATATATATATATATATATAACATTCAGGAAGGAGGCGAGAGCTAAGCAGATAGAGGGGGTCCTTGGGTTATGACACAGTTTCGTTCCTGTGACAGTGATGTATCCCGAATTTTGGTGTAAGTCGAAACACACCCTATCCTAAGTCATTTACCTATCCTAACACAATTGTAAAATCATAATCTAGAATTTTACAATTGTGTTAGGATAGGTAAATTCTAGAACATAAAAACACACCTAAGCCACAGAAAAA
This sequence comes from Saccopteryx leptura, assembly GCF_036850995.1. Classification (NCBI taxonomy): domain Eukaryota; kingdom Metazoa; phylum Chordata; class Mammalia; order Chiroptera; family Emballonuridae; genus Saccopteryx; species Saccopteryx leptura. The sequence continues at coordinate 130,035,744 of NC_089505.1, read as the reverse complement.
GGAAAAGTACATAAATGTACTGTATGCTGTGCTATGTATTCTTCCGCTGGGCACAACTAGTTTGCCCACAGAGTCTGTAAGTACTCCATAAGCCAAAACACTTATGTCTCAATTTTTATGAGTTTTTTTATGGGAGTGAGTGTTGTAAACTCAAAACGTTGTATGTCGAGACTGTCTTAATCCGAGGACCCCCTGTACTGATAAAGCCCTAAGTAAATACTGATAAAGCCTGGTATGTTTGCAGAATGGTAATTTAAAGGCTTGAGCTTGAATGTTTATTCATGAAGCCGGCAAGTGGGGTGGAAGATGGAAGGGGCTGGCCCGAGGGTTGCTGTGGAGAGGCAGAGTTCAAATCTCTGTTCTATCAATCTGCTAGCTGTGTGACTTTGGGCAAGTCATTTATCTCAGCTAGTTTGCGCTTCTGTAAAATGGCAGGATACTAACTACTGCAAGGTGGTTGCAAGTATGATGTGCAGCTATGCAGGTCAACAGCACGTGGCCTGTTCCCAGACGGCTTTAGCTATGCAGGATAGGTTAGAATTATCACTCAACAGTGGAAAGGGTCGTTTTGTGGGTTTGTGATGCAAGGCCTCTGAGGCAGCTAAGGGTTAATAATCATGAAGCATGAAATGATAGATGGAAGAGTGTGAATAACGTTTCTAAGCCAGAAGAGGTTGGAGGTTTGTGAGAAATGAACAAATAATCTTTTTGTTTGCTTTTGTCTGTTCATTTGTTTTTAGAAAATTGTGGTCAGGATATGTAATAAATAGGAGTCTAAGGGCAGATCAAGAAGAATCTGCTTAAAAGGCCAAAGTGAGAAGAGAAATTCCTTAGAATAACATAGGAATTATTGGAGAGGAAAGGCAGAAACGAATGAGAGAAAAACAATAGTATTTAACATTCCTCGAGTACTTGCCATGTACCAGGTACTGGTCGAAGCGCTTCAAGACTAAGCACATTTGATGTCTAAAGTATATTAACTCGTCCTATATTCATATCCCATCTCAGGTGAAAAATTGTTCTCAACACTGTTTGGAAGTAGGGGAACTAGGACACTGAGAGGTTGAGGCGCAAGGAAGGCATGTCTCTATCCCAATTATCCCAATTCACTTTTAGAATGGATTAATTTTTTTTTTTTTTTTTTTTTTTAGCACATGCACACTTGTGCACACAAGAGAGAGAAAGAGGGAGGGGAGATGGATAGAAACAGACAGGAAGGGAAAGATGAGAAGCATCAACTCATAGTTGTGGCACCTTAGTTGTTCATTGATTGCTTTCACATATGCGTAAAAAAAATTCTTTAAAAAGCATGCCCACATTATAGAAAATTGAACAAAGATGTTCATTTTCTATCTCATTCTCATATCCAGTGTGAGTGTGCTGGAGTTTTTTTTCAGAGTGTTTTAGATCATTTTATTCACAGCTTACACATGATTGTAATAATAATGTGCATTTATAGATATCTTGAGTATATTGCCCCTTATCTTGATGATAATAATTTTAAATGGTGGTTTAACAATTTACTGAATATATCAGAGCTATTTTTTTCTGCTCATACTATGTTTGAAGGGTACATTTCCTGAGGTTGAATTACTGAATGGGATTGAGTGACCAATTTCATGAATCTTAACTCATATTGCCAATTTGCTTTTCACACAGGGTTGAACATATTCACAATGTCCTTGTGACAATGACAATGTAGGAGGCTATCAATTTCACCACACCCTTGCCAGCATTGGGTATTATTATCATTATTGGTAGATTTATTGGGGAAAATATGTTCAACCACTTTACTTTAAATTTGCATGTCTTTAATTATTATTGTGGTTGATCATTTTTCCTCACCTAGGATTGTTACTTGTGGTTCTTCTTTAATGATATTTTTTGTGTGTATGAAGATAATTTTCTTTCAAAGCAAAAATTGGCATGTCAGGATGATTGCAGTATATAATGGAGTGAGGAGAGGGGAATTGGGAGCCTCTGAACCTAGCAAACTGGGAGAGAGGCCATATCCTGGTCTTCACAAACACACAGTAGGGCAGAGTCACCGCTGGAATATTTACTACCAGTTTAGTGCTGTCTGGGGAAAAGGTGAGGCTTGCTGTTTTCCGACTAATATCTTCTTTGTCCCCCTCTTATTATACAAATAAAATATGTTCATTGTAGAAAAAAAGAAGATAAGGGTTTAAAATAAAAATCATCCATGTTCTCACCATTCTCAGATAAGTCCTTTATTGTTTTATTATATATGCTTACAGAATCTTTCTTTTTATATACAAAACATCATATAAGATGTGTACCAAACACACACACACATCTCTGTGCAATGGCATCAATACTGAGCTTTTAACATCCCAACAAATTGTTTATAGCTCTTCCTACCTAGCCCTCCCCTTTCACCTTCTCTCTTTATTGAAATGCCTTTGATCTAGCACTTGCTTGCATTCCCTATTCAGACTCTTGCTTAAGGGGCCTGAGACCTGAGATCACAACTTTAAGGCCCTAGGGCAAGGGCCCCCAAACGTTTTACACAGGGGGCCAGTTCACTGTCCCTCAGACTGTTGGAGGGCCGGACTATAAAAAAACTATGAACAAATCCCTATGCACACTGCACATACCTTATTTTAAAGTATCCTATGTGTCGGAAGTAGACACATAGGATACATCTTTTGTGTGACCATCTGGGCACATGGTCACTGTGGCACAACTTTAGTCAATTTTCTCCAAAGATGGGATGGAAATGTCCTTGTTGGGATGACCTCATTATTTCTGTGATTAAAGAATTAAAATCTCAAGGACAGATGTATTCCTAGGCCCCCTTTATGAAAGAGGAGCCCCATTCTATTCCGAAAACAAATGAGAAAGGTGCCCCGTGGATAACCAGAAGAACAATTCCAGGCCCAGGGTACAGCACCTGTGAGAGCTCAGAGGCAGCAATGTACTGGTTGGAGGCATGGGGCAGGGGTTGGGGGGGGGGGGCATGCAGGACAGGTGGTATTGGCTTGAATGAGAGAGAGTGTGGTGGAAGAAAAGGGAAAAGAAGTGCTGACTGTTTAGAACCTTGTAAGACATCGTGAGGACTTCAGCTTCCACTGAGTGAAATAGGAAACCATGGAAGGATTAGTGTAGAGAACTGACCTGTGATCTGATTTTATAAAGCATCATTATGGCTGCTGAGTGGGAAAAGTCTATAAGGGGCAAGGGTGGAAGCGGGAAGAACAGCGGGGAGGTGTCTACAACAATAATGAAGCAAGTGGTGGTGAAAACTTGGATCTTGGTGGTAAGAGGGTGGATAGTGAGAATTGGTGGCACTGTGGGAGGTGGAGGAAGCTGGCTTTGCTGATGGACGGGAGTGGGGTGTGAAAGGACAGTGTGACTGGAAAGTCTTGCACCCGAGTGACCAGTAAAATGGAGTTGCCATTTACTAAAATGGGGAAGTCAGGGCAGAGCAGGGAATAAGATTTCGGTTTGGGGTATATTAACTTTGAAATGTCCATGATCAGGTCTAGCTGAGATATTAGGTATGTAGTTAAATATTTGGGTCTAGGGTTTTAGGGAGAGGTCTTGGGTAGAGAAACATTTAAGAGTCTTTCACATATTTTATATACGTAGGTTTAAAATCATGCATCTGATCATCAAGAAATTGAGTATAGAAAGAAGAAAAAAAAGGCAGCCTGAGGACTAAGCCTTCAGGCAGCATCTCAAAGGAGCACAGGTGAGGGCTCCCAATATAGAGGTGGAAGCCAAGGCTTGGGTGGTTAAGCAATTTGCTTCCCAGTGAGTAGCAGAGATGGGAATCCACGCTCCACGGGACTGACTCTGAAGTCTGGGTTATTTATCCCTTAGCTCTACTCCAACTGCCAGAGCAAAGAGGTCTTTTCCTGGAGACATAAACCATGGGTGGCTTGCCAGGGCCTCACCTCTGCGATGCTGGGATAGCAGGGTAGGCCCTTAGGTGTGAGCAAACAAGACACTTCACTTGCTGGTAGAACCAGACGATACATCCATCAACCCCACCTGGTGTAGTACTCAGGGATCTCAAGGGAGTAAGAAAGGGCTGGTAATTAAGAAAGATTCCTTTCCTGAGCTGCAGTGGGTCACAGTGACTGTCAGGGTTGAAAGATTGATGACTTAATAAAGACCACCTGAAAAGGCAATTGACCAGCAAGAGAAAAAAAAATCTTTGCCACCCACCCACTACCTGCTGCGTCTCAGAGATCCACCGTGAGAGCAGGGCTGCTTGGAGCTATTTGCACCAGACATCGCTTGGCCCCTTTTTATAGTTGAGAACAATGCTCCACCAACCACAGGATGTATTCCTTTGTTCATTGATAAACATACCATCTTCCCAGTTCCTTGACTGGATGTGTAGAGATGAATAAGACCCAGTCCCCTTGCTCTCAGAAGTTCACTGTGTCATGGAGGCCATGACTGCATTCCAGATTCGGAACAAGCCAAGCGTTTCATTTTATAATACTGCACGTGTTTTAAAAATTCATTTCTATTATGGTATGAAGAATTAGAGCCCAGCATGTAGTAAATCCCCAATAAATTATTCACTGAAATATGTATGGAGTTGTGGAGAAAGGGCCCAGAATTGAGAATTAGGACCAGCATTACAGCTATAGCTTTGCTAAAAAAAAAAAAAAAAAAAAATAGCTTTATGACTTCAGGTAAGTTACTCTTCTCTTCATCTTATATAGTTTGCCCATCTGTCGAAAAGGGGCTTGGATTCAATTATTCTTGTAGATCTTTTAGACCGAAGGTTAGGATTTGTTGAAAAGTCTAAAAAGCCCCAGTCAAAACTCCCCTTTCTAAAATGCTGCTGAATGTCATGATGTGTTTTGTAGGACAGGCGTTCTAGAGGGTCTAGGGAAGAAAGGGTCTAGAGGGCCTAGCTGCACGCATGTTAGGTGCAACTTGTCATTTTGTCTGTGGAGCCGCTGCCCCCTTCTCCAGGATTCTTCAGATCTCAATTTTTCAGGAGTTCAGCCCTATGGGAGTGCTAGGTTGGGCAGGTTGCCATGAGGCAGCCCAACAGTGGCAAGGCGGAGAACATGTGCGTTACCTTTGCCTTTTGCAGTGCCTGCCAGCGTCGTTATGCATGCTGGCCAGGAATATGGCTGCTGTAGAGCCTTCTCATGCCTTGAGCCAAATGGCTGATTCCCCAGCCTGGAATTCAGGCAAATGGAAGGCATGTTGCAAAAAGGAAAGGTGCTCTTTCCAACGATACCTCCTGAAAGAGCACTTGCTGTGTATTCGCAGTCAGTGCAGAAAGCTCTTGTCCGGGAGCTTCTAGTGTCGATTTCTCCTCAGAGAGACATGCCTTGTCTCTCTCTGTCCTTGTCGCCATCCCATTGGTTCTGGCCCTGGAGTTTTCTCCATAGGATCTGTCTTCAGTCTCCTTCAAGGTCATTTTCTATGAAGAAACTAGTGTTATCTTTTTGGCAAAATAATTAAGAAAGAAATAAAAATAACGAGAAAAAAGGAAAAGAAAATACTCCAAAGAAATGAGGTCATGTCATCCTGCTCAGGAGTTCTCCAAAAAGCCCCACTGCACATAGAATCAGCTCAAACACCCACCGGCCTGTAAGACCCAGACGGTACGGCCCACTGGCCCTTCTGGGCACCTTGTCCAGTCGTGTTGTTGTCTTTTCAATCATCAATTCCATCCACTTTTGATTTCTTGAATTTGCCCCATTCTTCCCCCCATTAGGTCTACGTTGGGCAGATAAAATGTATTATGCTCACTTTGTTAAAGAGGCCGTTGCCCAGGTGATATTAATGTGTGTTGAGAATCGTTGTAGCCTGAGGTTTGGTTTTGGGATTAAGCCTTTCCCACCCTTTTTGATGTGGGGCGGTTCAATCCAATCATGCCTCAGAGAAGTGACTTTGTATTAGAGACTTCCCTATTATGTATATTGGATTAGAGGTTGTGAAGCTACAATATAAAATGGGGGCAAAACGGGAGTTTGCCCTCTTGGTTCCTGAGGTTAGCATGAGAGAGCAGAGAGAATAGAGCCAGCAGCGGGAGGAGGCCACGTGGAGGAGGCCAGGAAAAGCAGCCAAGATGGCGGAGTGCTGAGTGAGATGCCAGTTTTTGCAGAGTTTATATCTGGGACAAGGAAGGAGATGGGGAACAGAGGTGAATAAGTCTGGTGAGCTAGAAACCTTTGATCCTAGGAAACTCGGATAAGTCAGTAGCTTTGTGAGCACTGAATGTGATTGGGTTTTGGAGCCCAGTGTGTATTTTTACTTGCCCGCCGGGTGCAAGCTAGAATTAAAGACTATGGCCCATCAGTTTTTGGCTCCGCTGTTTCTTTACCGACTGTCCGAATCCAATACGAACCTGCATGGGCCGGGCTGCTGTGATGGTGGCCTTGGCCCTGGCTCCTGGCTTTACAGTCTACTTTTCCCCTTCTCCCAGGGGCTCTCTTCTTTCTGCCTTTCCCTCCATCCCCTGCTTACACTCACGTGCTCAGAGCATCCTTCCCCGAGCATTCATATGAGCGAACGCATTCACCTTCTAGCTTAGCTGATTGAACATTGCAGCATGCAGGTATTGCACTCATGTGTTTCTTTGTTTGTGTTGTCCGGCCACTCCTACTAAGCTGTAAACTATAAACTCCCAGGAGGGCAGGAACCATTTCTGTGTTATTTGTGGTTGCCTGCCTCTTCAGTGCCTGCCTTAGTACCAAGCACATGGTAGGTGCTCAGTACCCACCTGCTTCTGCTCAACGTCCTGACCCCAGCCACGCGCTGCCCCACTTATCCCTGCCCTGCGAGAGTGCTGGCAGTTCCCCTGACAGGCAGCATTCTTCCTGTTCGCTGTCCCTGCGCCCGCACAGTGCCTCCTGCCTGAATCTCCCTTTCCTATTTTCCTCCTGAAAAAACAAACTCATCCTCCCGTACACCTCAAATGTATTCTTGATGCTTGTCCTCATCTCTTTTATTAAAATGGAAAGCATCTGTTCCCAGTCTGTGCACACCTGACCCATAGTCTTTGTCATTTGGCATTGGCCTGACCTGTTTCTATATCTAGGTGGACTCCTTGGGAGCAAGCAAGAGGTCTAATTCATCCTATATCCCAACTTGTTAGGAGTGTTCGTTACATAGAAAAGGGCTGATAAATGTTTGTAGAGGAAATGCACATGTTTTGTGAAATTTCCCTGTGTGGAGTCTTCTTGTTTGAGAATATCTTGTTTGGATAGTCCTTCTTGGAAATTTTCTCTGGGGCTCCTGGTTTAGGGAGACCATCTTTCTGAGTTTTGTTTTCTAGGATGAGGCCATCGGTTTGGTTTAGCAAGTAGAGTCTGCTATTGCCTGCTTTGAAAGGAAATCTGGCAGTGAACGCAGGTACCCTGCTGGATAGAGCAGTGAGGGGCCAGTACTTCCCAATACTTTGTTGCTCTACCGAGAGGTAGGACTGCTTATTAAGGATTCATTCATCCACTTATTTATTCATTCTCTGCTTATTGTTTTCCTGCTGAGTCAGATACTACATTGGTGCTATGGCCGCACAGAGACAAGAAGTCCTGTTCTTGTAGAAGGAGAAACACATACATACATACAGTCAGACAGAGAGCACAGTGTGATCAGTGCTCTGATGCAGCATGCGTTTGCAGAGTCACGTGGGAGCAGGGAAAAGGAGAACTTCATCTACCTGAGGGGTGGTTACAGAAGTCTTCTGAGTGCAGGGATTCTTCATGTTGACCTTTGATAGGTGAGCAGAATTGGTTTCATGAATAAGGGAAGTGAGAAAGGGGGTGGGAGGGAAGAAAACTAGGGAAGGTAGAGGAAACAGCCCTCACAAAGGCACAAAGCAAGGAGTAACTGTGGTTGGGAAATTACCAGGAGGTGACTGAAGGCCAGAGCTTTTACTGCTCACTTCTGTGGGTAGACCAGCAGTGTGGGTATTACCTGGGAACTTGCTGGCCCAGCAGAATGTGGAGCTCCATATCCACTCTGGACTAAAAGAATCAAAATCCCTTTTACACATTCAAGTTTAAGAAACTGTGGGTAAACAGGTGCTTTCAAACTATAGCATGCATCAAAATCATCTGGACGGTTTGGTAAAAGAGAAAGCACAGATTTCCCCCCACTCCGCATCACCACCTCAGAGCTTTTGAGTCGGCAGTTCTGGGTGGGGCCTGAGAACCCGTGTTTCTCAGAAGTTCCTGGGAGGTGCTGATGCTGCTGGTCCAAAAACAATACTTGGGGGACCGGTACAGTAGAGTATAATGGGAGAGTTTGTTTCTGGGAAATGAGCTTGGGCACTAGCAGGATTCAAATCCCAAAAGGTCTTGGTTAGGGAGGAGTGGACTTTCTTCTGCAGTGTGGTGGACCAGGGTGGAGTTTTTATACAGTAGAGTTTTACACTGGGACCATCACCCTGGCTGCATGTGGAAAGTGGGCTGGATAATGGTAAGATGACAGACTATCACTACATGCCTGGTGGGCCTGATGAATTCTGAACCAAAGCAGCGGAGAGACAGAAGCTGACTCGTTGGAAATGAAGAGTCACAAACTTGCCCCCTCTTGGGACGGGGTGGAGCACAGCCTGTGGCTCCCTGGCCTGTGGCTATTGCTCTTTCCAGCCCAGAAAAGCCTCAGTTTTATTTGCATTGTCTTCACAAGTCTGCCTGTGGCCTTATCTGACAGGTTTCAGCCTGCAGTGTTTGAAGAAAGGGGCACAGAAAACCATTCAGAAATAGAATTTATTAATGGGAGGCATGTAATTACTGCCAGACACAGCAAGCTGAAGAGTTTATAGCCTAAGTGTTTGGTGTCATTCATTAAAACAAAGTGGGCTCTTGGCACGGACACCGTCCCCCTGTGACCAGACCCATCTGTTTCTGTAACAGCCCATCCCCCCATGTCTGCAAGTTGAGCCCAGCTGAAGAGGCAAAGGCAGATAAAGCTCCAGGGTGGGGGTCTGGCTCTGTGGACAGTGAACCCTTGGCAGGGCAGGTCCTGGTTCTGGAGCAGGGCTCCTGGAGGGGATCGTGGCCTGTCTGCTTTTTGTCTTCTGGGCTTCTGATCCCCGGGCCACGTGTCAGCAGGACCTTTACAAAGGACAGCCCTGTACACTTGTGACTTCTCCAAAGCCTTCCTTGTGACTCCTTCATATCTCAGCAGACCCTTACAGAACTCTTTGAAGCAGATAGCACAGGTTAGCATTGCCTCTTGACTGATGAGGAACTGAGGCCCAGAGAGCTTTCGTGAGTGTCCCAGGGTCACATGGCTGAGGGGACAAGCTTGTGCTGAGCTCCCGCGAAACCATGTTCACCTCTCAGCCAGGCGGGCCGAGCTATCTCAGGTCTGCGATGAGAGCACTGTTCGTCGTGAGGACAGGCCTGGCTGTCAGAGGTCCTGGCTGCTGCAGGGTTAAGCCCAGGATTTCTCTTGGCATGTTCTGCACACTGAAGAAAATGCTCCAAGCCTCAGTTTCCTTGAAGAGAAAATGCAGAGAAGAAAGTAAGTCAGCTCCCCTGCAGAGTTTGTGAGGATAACGGGGCACTGCAGAGTCTGGCCCTGGCTGGCCCTCTTTCCCATGACCATGACCCTCTCTGGGCCTCATGGAAAGCTGTGTACTACTCGCAAAGGGATCCTGAATCTCAGATGAGATAATAGAGGGAATATGCTTTGGAAAATCCACGTACACCATTCAAATGTGAGGTAATAATAAGAACAACAGATATGCCTCAACCCTGGCAAAAAAAACCCCCAGCAACTTTTGAGACAAAAAGCAGACCTGAATTCTAGAATCCTCATCATCATGATTGCTTTTGGACAGAGAAATTTCTCTGCCTTTTCAAACATTTATCTCAAAAGGCTCATTTATTTAGAGGATTAGAGAGACCGTGGAAAGCACATTGTAAGAACATGGTAGGCAGTGGGTACCTGGTAGGTATCAGTATGCTTATTAGGAGGCTCCATTGACTGAAGCTTTTCCAGGGCACCGATGTCTTATTTATTTGTGTTCCCTGGGGTCCAGCACCGATTCTGGCATATGGTAGGTGCTCAGCGATTATTTATTAAACTACAGCAAATTGGCTTCTCTCATATTCCAGGGGCCCTCTGAAGGCAGAGCCTATGTTTTACTCATTTCTCTTTCCAGAGCCAAGCCCAATGTCTGGCACAGAGTAGGTGCTTAGTAAATTCAGACTGGATGGAAATCAAGCACTGTGAAAAATAAGGCAGACTTATCGAGCATCTGTGCTGAACCACAGGCGGAACCCAGGGCTGCAGGTAGGAAAGGAGTCTGGGATTTGCAGCCAGAGTAAGAACCGGTCAGATGACAGGCTCACTTCAAAGGCACACGGTGGGGAAGGAAGAGGATGCGGTTTCTCCAACACCTTTCTGGCTGTGTGGAAGCTTCGCTAGAGGCCCAGGCGGAGCAGGCGGGGCTGGCAGCACCGTGGAGGTCTCAGCCAGGACGACAGAGATGGAACAAATGAGCCAGAGAACAGGAAGCGAGTCCAACAGAGACAAAACGTGCTTAAAATCTCCTTCCCTCTCTGCGTTCATGGGACCAACGTGGCAGCAGTGGTGAGAGTGAGTGTGTGTGTGTGTGTGTGTGTGTGTGTGTGTGTGTGAGTGTGTGTGTGTGTGTGTTCTGCTAGAAGGAAAAAAGGCTCTGCAGCCAAATAACTCTGCGAGCAGGTCCTCTCCATGCAAGCCAAACCAGGGCTGTGGGATTGTGAACATGTTTTTCTTTTTTTCCCCCCTGAATCTCCATTTTCTCATCTTAAAAAATAGAACCAGTGATTCTCACTGTACAGCGCTGTTGTGGATAGCAAAAGACTGTTTTGTCAGCAATGAAACAGGCATGTATTAAGCACCTGCTCTCTGCTAGGCACTGAGCCCTGTAGCTTCACGGGTCTAGTCTCTAAACCCGTAATCATTTGGCAAGGTGGTTATTATGTTCCTTTCCAATCTCCACTTCAGAGCAGAGGAAACTGAACTTCAGAGGCACTGAGTAATTTGCTCAGGTGATAGTGCCCGAAATCCAACTGGATTCGTTTTGTAAAGATTGCACGATGGATGTGTACATGATGATTCATTCTATTTTGTGACTCTTAGTCAAGCCTAAAACTCTCCCACAGGGCAGTTTTTGCTCTACCGTCAGCACTTTCCCTCCCCCATCTCCCTTTTTTCAAAAAGCAAAAACTTTGGCTAACCTGGCAGTCGACAGAAGATGGGTGAGTTGCACTAAGCCATTTATACATGATTGGATTCTTTTTGTCCAGGCACTCTTTGGCTTCAATGGGACGTAGATCAGGAAATTATTTATAAGAGTTTATATGAGGGAATGTCGCTGAAAGTTAAACTTTTGGATGACCCGACAACATTTGAAATATCAGAAACCATCCTTCCAAAAATAACTATCAACTCTTTTGACATTTTTTGGAATCTCTCTTTGAAGAGTTAGCCAAAAAGGAGATCAATGTGGAAGGCCAGAAAAGCCAATTAACTTTTATTGAACTCTACCATGTGCCTGTGTCTTGACGTATGGTCTTCTCAATTCCTCGTAGTCACCTTGTTGGGTAGGTATCATTAGTGCCACTGGCCACATGAAGATGCTCAAAGATAAACATTCATCCGAGATCATACAGTGATTAGGCGTCAGCTAAGATTCAAACCTTAGCTGGTTTGGTCCACTAACATTAGATAGACTTTTTTTTTTTTACTATTACTTTCTGCTTCTCAGTTGGCAAGTCTATTGATGAGAGCTAATGCTTCCCCTAAACCCCCACTTATCAGGAGCCTGTCCTTTTGTCCTGTATAGCCTCAGAGAGACCCAGAGTAAGCTTCCTACTTGCAGGTTCAGAAGAAAAAGGATGTCAGCTTTGAGACTGCAAGCAACCGCCGAAAGGCTGCAGTAGCACACACAGGTGAGCCCATCTTTTGGAAGGTGTGTTTTGTGAAAAAAACACCAGCGAAATGTTCCTATTTGGGGATGTGGGTTTAGGCATAAGAAAAAGGCTGAATTTTTTTTTTTTTTTTTTGGCAGGGTAGTCTGGGCTTGGGGGAAGAAGGAAGAAAGAAATGAGGGAAGGGCGTGCCTTTCAGTTCATCTCATTCAAAGGTAGTGTCATGGATTAAGTAACCCCTGTGCAGAATCTGTTATTTAGTTCTGTAAACTGGAAGATGTCCTACATGTCCTACCTCATTTCATTTTTAATGAACTCTTTTTCAAAAATTTTCCAATGATTTAAGAGAGAGAGAGAAAGAGAGAGAGAAGAAGCATCAACTCGTTGTTCCACTTAGTTGTTCCATTTAGTTGTAAACTTATTGATTGCTTCTCGAATGTGCCTTGACTACAAGTTGAACCCACAACCTTGGTGCACTGGGATGATGCTTTGTCCTCTGAGCCACCAGGCCAGGGCCATTGAACTTTTGAACTGTGTCTGGGAAGAATCAAAACAAACGACCAAACACTTGGTTGGCATGCCATCCTCATAGTTCTCCTTCTGAGGTTGTAGCCAGCTCATAGACTTTGGGACTCCCGAGATAAAGGTTTTACTTTCAGCCGTGTCACTTATCTGTGTGGCTCTGGGTAAGCTACCTAACATCTCTGACCTCAGTTTCCGCATCTGTAAAATGAGTCTGTTAATGCCTGCTTTTTAAGGTTAGTGTGGTTGTAAAGTGGTTGATACTTAGCAGACACTTATTAAACATTTGTTACCTTTTCCTGCCTGTGTTGCAGAGTGCAAATTCTTTATCTAGATCCTCTTAGGTGGGGAGACCGGCATGAGTGATGACCTATAATTTTTAGGACAACTTGGATCCATCCAGATTATTGGCAGGGACTATCCACCGTGGTTTAAGACTTAAGCCAATGCCCATTATGTCATTATGGAGCCTGCAGAAGTGATTACTAATGTTACTTTTCCAGTTCACTGCTGAGCAGAGAGGGGAGAGTTTTTCACACTGCTGGCGTTTTGTTGGAGCCCAGCGATACAAATCACAGATGGCTTCCTCGGCAGATGTGGCTCTGTAGAACTGCAGTGTGGGTTTACAAGGGGTTTAATGAAAACCTGGCAGCCTTCCAGGCTTAAATCAATCCTCTGGGGTTCTCAGCTCATGTACATACAGGCCAATCTGCAAATGTCCACCCTGTTGATGGTGTGGGGAATGCTAGGGTGAAAAGTTTTTACCTGGGAAACAAAGCCAAACTTATCTGGCTGAGTTCACAGGCTTGGGGCCGGGGAGATGGAACAGTGACGTGGAAGGGAAGTTGGTAGGAGGAGGGAGGCCTACATCTGGAAGATGTCCAGGTGGCTGTTGCCCAGCTGGGGGTGATCTGGGTCCGGGATAGAGCGATGGCTTTCCCAGCTGCTTGGGACTCACACTCTTTTCTCCCTTACCACAGGTTAGTCTAAAAGGAGTGAGCAAGAGCCACAAGTGGGGAATATGGAATAAGAAAATAGTTTCAATTTTCTTTGGAAACTGAATAGCACTTGACTATTGTTGCCTCTGCTTGGAATGCTTTAATTCTTCAAATAGTTGCTTTGCTATTTTTTGTCTATTTTATATAGGCCTTTATGTCATCTCCTTGAAGAAGCCTTTCTTGACTACCTCTCTAAAATAGAATCTCTGGGCTCTTTGCGTTATTTTGTCTTAGCTGCACATTTATTTTATAACATACCACAATTTACTTGCTTGTTTGCTTTCTGGTTTGGTCCTTTAGCAGAATGTAAACTCCTTGAAGGCAGGACCTCTGTTAATCTTTAAAGCAATGTAGCCCAGTGCCTAGTGGGGTACTTGGGGTATAGCAGATGTTCAGTGAATGTTGTTGGATAAATGAAAACATTTCAGGGCAAGAATAAGATAGATGAGTGTCCGCAGGTTGATTCCACCATTTATAAGCTGTATAACTGTCTACAGTCTTTCATCTTTCTTAGTAAAAGATGCTTCAGCTATAAAGAGGTATAAAATACAATAGAGGGCCTTTTTATGTGATGTCAGGCACATAAGAAATAATCAATAATTCAAGTTATTATTCAGTCACTGAGGAATTAAGTTAACCATGAACAAATAAATATTTACCACATCCCACAGTAAACATTTCTGCTGCCTCATCCTATGGGATTCTTCACAAAAACTGTAAGGGGGCCGTCCCATTTTAGAACAAACAACTCCAGAACCCTGGAGAGAGTAAGTTGCTTGAACAAGCTTAAATAGCTGCTCAGTGGCAAAGACAGCATCAACGAATTTTTATTTTTAAAGCCATAATTTTCCCCCCATAATTCCTGGCTGCTTCCTATTAACACTCACTCTGAATAAATAAACATAAGGAAGTCACATTCTCTGTTCTCTGGGGGCTCTGGTTTAGGTGAAAAGACCTGTATGAGAGCAGAATGAACACTAACAAAACCCAACTTTTTAAAACATTGCTTTGAAGTTTACAAAACTTGTTCTAATATTTACAGCAGATTCAAGTTTTAGGAGATTATTATCCAGGATGTATAAATAATTCAAACAAGTCAATAAGAAAAAGACAAACGACTCCATGAAAAAATGGATAGATTATGAACCAGCAATTTAAATGGCCAGTATTCACAGGAAAAGATGTTTGACATTACTGGTCATGGAGAAATTCAAATCAGAACAATGAGATACCATTTCTCATCCAGCAGACTCACAAAAGAACCAAGGGTTGATGAGGAGAATGAGACACAGAAACTATCATACCATACTAACGATATTATGAATTGATAAAATCAGTTTTGGAAGGAACTGGCAATACGTAATAGAGGTGAAATCGAAGCTACCCTTGGAACAAAGACTTCTTCCAGGAAGTAAAAACTTTGCCTGAGAGAAGCTCTTGCACATGTGCAGAAGAAGCTGTACAAAACTGTTGTGTCAGCATTTAATATAGTAATAAATCATTGGAAATTATTTAAAAGGACATTAATAGGGGAATGGATAAACAAACTGGTTAGTTGTAGATGAAATATAAAACATAGCCAAAGGAAGAAATTAAAGCTCCACTTAGCAATGGGTATGGATTGCAGACATTTATTGTTAAATATAAAAGAGCAAGTTGCAGAAAGACAGATAGCTTGATACCATTTATGTACACTTGAAAACCATGTCTAACTCTTGGCAGTCACTTTATAAACAGCAGTTACTATCACCATCAGCATCATCATACCAATTTGTTTCAACCAGTCTTCAATAACTTGTTTTATTATTCTCTCCTCACACCTTCTTCCTCTCCCCAACTGGAATCTGGATAGTTTCCTATGGGCAAGCATCTGGTTTGTCTGTGTCCAAGAATTGGTCTCAGCATTCCAATTCAGTCTGCCAAAACCAGGAACAAGCAGAAAGACCACTTCCATTTCTCTGGCGTTCTTGCTCCTATGACTGTAGTCTCAAGCATTGCTTTTTGCACCCTTTCAAAAAAAGCTAAAATAAATAAATATATAAGTGTGCGTATGTATGTGTGTGTGTGTGTGTGTGTGTGTGTGTGTGTGTATCTCTTTTGGAGTCTTTGATGGTTAATTTTATATGTCAACTTGGCTGGCCAATTATTATTCTGGATGTTTCTGTGAGGGTGTTTTTAAACTTTGAATAAAGCAGATTGTTAACCATAATGGGGATGGGACTCACCAAATCAGTTGAAAGCCTGACTAGAAAAAGAACTGATTCTTCCTCTGAGCAACAGGAATTTCTGCAACGTATAGCTTTTTTACTAGAACACAGCAATCGTTCTTTCTGGATCTCTAGGCTGCTGGCCTACACTGTAGATTTTGGACTTGCCAGCCTCCAAAATGGTGTGAGGTAATTCCTTAAACAAATCTCCCTCCCTTTGTGTATTACCCATCCTATCGGTTCTGTTTCTCTGAGCCCTGCCTAATACAGACTCTGATATCTCTAGTTCAAATCCACTACCACTGGTCCCTTGCTCTTCTTGTGTTTCCCATCTTTTACAGTGAGCACCCTGGTGTCCAATAAGGTTAATAATCTTTACTCATTTGTTCTAACCCAAATATACATCATAAGCCAACTATTCTAGATTCTTCAAAAATGTCAATGTCATAAAAAAAAGGCAAAAATGATGAAGGAATGTTGTATATTAGATAAAATTATGAGACATGACACCAAACACATTGTATGATTACTTGTTTGGATTCTGGATTATAAAAAAGAAAACAACATTTATAAAAGACATTATTGGGTAACATTGACTATGGACTGTACATTAGATAATGTTTTATAAATATTAAATTTTGGAGAAATGATAATGATATATGAAAGACTATAATTGTAAGAGATAGAAGATGAATGTTGAATTATTTAGAGATGCAGTGTTTTGATGTTGGCAAGTTATGCTTAGGTGGTTTACACAACATATATGCATTAACATATACAGAGAGATAGATGGATAGGGAGGGAGAAAGAGTGGTGTGTTTGTGTGTATGCTTGTTTGAGCGAAAGAGACAGAGGAAAGAGCAAATGTGGCAAAATATTAACAGTTGGGCCTGACCTGTGGTGGCGCAGTGGATGAAGCGTCGACCTGGAAATGCTGAGGTCGCCGGTTCGAAACCCTGGGCTTGCCTGGTCAAGGCACATATGGGAGTTGATGTTTCCAGCTCCTCCCCCTTCTCTCTCTCTGTTTCTCTCTCTCCTCTCTAAAAATGAATAAATAAAATAAATAAAAAAACCCCACAAAAAACAAAAAAAATCTAGTTAGAAAATGTTGCCATGATTTTGCCTGACCTGTGGTGGCACAGTGGATAAAGCGTCAACCTGGAATGCTGAGGTCGCCGTTTCAAAACCCTGAGCCTGCCTGGTCAAGGCACATATGGGAGTTGATGCTTCCTGCTCCTCCCCCCCCCTCTCTCTCTTCTAAAATGAATAAATAAAAATTAAAAAAAAAAACAGTTGGTAAACCTAAGTAGAAAAAATAGGAGTTAATAGGACTATTAACTTCTCTGTTGAAATTTTATGGTTTGAAACTTTTCAAAATAAAGAAAAGATGGGTAAAATGGTAGCAGGTGTTATATATCAACTATTGTTTATCTAGTAACAAGGGCATTATACATCAAGTATTATGCATTAGTAGCAAGTATTATATATTAAGCACTGACTTTATGCTAAGCTTGTGCTAAGTACTATACATATATCATTAATTTATCAAATTCTCATTGTAATCCTTTGAGGTAACTAACATTACAGTTGAAAAATCTGAGGTTCAGACAGGTGTAGAAACTTATATAAGGTTACCCAGCTAGCAGGAGGTTCAGAGAGAGAGAGGTGACCTGCCCAGGCCATCAGCCAGATAGTGGCCATGGCAGGATTAGGACTAAGGTGGCTGGTTCTTTTGGGGCATGGTCTATGACATCAGCAAGGTTCTTCCCCCTTGGTTTCTTATCTGCTCGGACTCCATTTAGAGAAATTTTCTGCCAGCTTATTCTGAAAAGAAAGGATTCTGTTTTCCCGTTCTGCTTTGAAAAAGATAAGGCATCCAGCTTCCTGTCCTTGGCTTTTACCCAGACCTTTTATGCTCATTCTCAGAAATGCATATTCTTCCTGGTTTTTGGATCACAACTTTATCAGATTGCAGAGATGTTAAAACCCAAGCAGGCAGCAGATGCTTCAGACTAAGGGCAGGCATTCCCATTCATTAGCTGAAGGACAGTGATTCTTTGTCTGCTTCTAGCTATTCTCACGCTATTCACTTTAAACATAAGCATAGAGTTAGCTTGATACAGTGTTCTGCAAACTGAGGGGCATGACCCACTAGTGGGTCTTTAAGTCAATTTAGATGGTAGCTGTGAGCATTTAAAAAGTAATTTAGAATCAAGTTAGATAGAATAGAAAATATCAGTGTATGCTCATTTTAAGGTCAGGTCTTGTTTTGTGAATGCACACACAGACATAAACACATATATGTTTGTTTTGAGTAATGGTATAAATTTTATTTCTTACTACCAGTCACAATTAAAACAGTTCAAAAGCTACTGGTTAAGGACAGGGGTCAGCAAATGCCTGTTCTGTGAACAGTTTATTGGAACACAGGAATACCCATTTGTGTCTGTATTGTCTTTGGCTGTTCTCACTACACTCCAGTGGCAGAGTTGAGTAGTTGTGACACACCATGTGGCCTGCAAAGCCTAAAATATTTGCTATTGGGCCCTTTGCAGAAAAATGTGTTGGCCTCTATGGGCAAAAGCTTCTAATTCAAAGTCAAATAAAGCTCCCATTGTATATAATCTCCAGAATTTCTCTCTAGTATTCCCCCCCCCATAACTAAACTGTACTGATTTATGTAAATTATATGCAAATACATAAAAGTAGGGAAACCAAAAGCAATTATTGCCTAACTGTGGATTTCTGCTGTAACACGTGGAGTACCCAGATGCCACGTCCTGCTAGCACACAGCACACAAGATGGCCTTTCCCTTCTCGGAGAATATTTTAGTGTTTAACCTCATTGCACTCCACCAGACATTTCCTTGCACAGATTTTCAAGTAAAATATTTCAATCCTGCATTCATCTTGGGGGCCACATGTCTTATCCAAGTTAAATATTTCCAGAAAATAAATGTCTAGACACCGTCTCATATAAATTAAGCACCCGGTTTTAAAAAGATTTCTAGCAGACCTCCTTTTTGGTATGTGGGTGAGTATAATTCTACTCTTGTGAAAAATTATGGGTAAAATCTGATGAGCCTATGTCAGTGCACCTGCAGGTGGCTAACGAGCGCTGCCCAGTCATTAGTGGACAGTGCATGGGTGGGGGTGGGGTGGGACAAAACGGAGCAGATGAGGATCAGGAGTATATTTCACGGAAGAGTGAAGAATTTTCTTCCATATCATCTTTTATAAGTGCATGTGTGTTGAAATCTACCCCAGGGAAGCTTATCATGTTTGTTGAACCCTCTTCCTGGAAAATAAAGAATGTGTGAGTGACCCTCCATGGAGATAAGATTCTGCTGTATCTCTTCGATTTTCCTTTTTATTCATATTTGACAATTTTCAAACCGTAGGGTTTGCTTTATTCAAGTGAGCAATTTTTAATGCTTTCGATATTTATATTTTCTTTAATATACACATCTCTGTCATTGTGTTGTAATTTGTTTTTTTTCACTAAAAATGAAATTTTTAAGAAAAATCAAATTCTAAAGAAAAATAAAAAAATTTTAAATTACTCCTACTGCATTTTTACACTTCACATATTTATATTTTATATTTTAAATAAATATTATATTTATATAAATATAAATTTTGTACTATATAAATGTAAAATAGCAAAAACATTTTATATAAATATAATAAATATATTAAAAATATTAATATTTTATATAAATATACAAATATACATTTTATATATAAGTGAATTACATATAATACTTTATTATATATTCTTATTATACATTTCTAGTTTTATTTATTACTATAACAAAAAGAATTCTATATGAGGGAATTTATAGTATTGTAGAATATATTTAACCACCTGAGATTCTATGGAGCGGTAATTCAAAAAGAAGCTATTATTTTTTTTTCTAGGTTTCTACAAAATCATGCACAGTACTCATTTGTGCATCATATCTTTTTTTAAAAAAGGAGAAAATTTGAGAGAGTATTCAGGAAAATGAAAGGAAAAAGAAAAAGAGTTTACATTTCATTGAGATACATGTAAAAGCCTTTGTTTTCCTTAGCCCAAGTCCCACAACAAGAAACAAAAAGACTTCTTGGTATGGCACAATTTCCACTTACTCATTCAATGACTGTTTTATGGATCTCTGTGCCAGGCACTGGGATAGGTGCCAGAGAGCAGAAAGAGTGAAGCTTATGCTCTAATGGGACTTCAGTGCAGAGGGAGGGAGGCGAGGAAAGACAGAAAATACACAAGATAATTTCAGACAGTAGTAATATTAGGACTAGAACAAGTCTTGATAATATGCTGGACAGAATGGGCATGTTAGCCTGGGTAATCCAAGGAGCCTTCTCCAAAGAGCGGATGTTGAAATTGAGTCCCAAATAAAGAGAACCCAGCCTTGTAAAGATTGAAGGGAAGCGTTTTGAAAGCAGAGAGAAAAGCTTATGCAAAAGTCCTGAGAGGGGATGTCGGAAAGAATTCATTTTGAGGTCACATCTTGTATGAATAACCTGTTGATCATTATTTTTAAACATAAGCCTGAGGGATACTTGTTCTTTTAGTGTCTCATAGGAAAAAAGGTTGTTGGCCCAATGATTTGGGAAACTGAGTGAGGCTAATGATGATGCCTTTTTGTTGAGCCAGCCAGGAGGCTGGTCTCAAGTGCTGGGGGTTCTCTGAACTCTGCTTGGGAAGTTTAGTAGAAGACTGTATTTTCCGAAGATGTATTTCCAAAGATGGCCACAACAATCTCTCCCATCCCACATACCTTCCCTACCATATAAACTTGACATTCACAATTTTAATTGGGAGTGTTTAGTTTTCTCCCCTTGAATCTGGATGGGCTGGGACTATACGAGAAGTTACTCTATGTGACTTCAGAGGCCAGGTCATAAAAGGCAGTATAATATAGTTGGTTCTTTGGGGATGGCAGTTCTTAGAAGCCAGCTGCAATGCTGCGGGGAAGTAAAGGCAGCCCACACAGAGTGGCTTCCTGTCAGTGTTTTAATTGACAGCTTCAGTGGAGTCTGCCACCAACATCAGCGTCAAGCTCAGACATGAAGGCATGATTCCTGCTCCCACCTGTCAAGTCTAGTGTCTTCCAGCTGAGGCCCCAGACACTATAGAAGAGAACGGCTGTATCTGCTATGTCCTTTCCCAGCTCCTGACTTACCGAATCTTCAAGCACACACACAAAAAATGATTGATGTTTTACATTATAAGGTTTATTTCACAGGAGTGGACAACTGGACAGGTCCTGAGTGCTTTATTGCCAGCTGTAGACATTGGTGGTCTCTTTAGGCAAGAGGGGCTGCCCCTCAAGTTCTAGGGCTCTTGCACTAAAAACTCAACCTAACAGGATCCCAGGGCTTAAGTCCTTTACCACTAAGATGAATGGGAAGCTGGACCATGCAAAAGGCCACACTAGGCAGTAAAGAGGCAGATGCTTTACTCCTACACATTGAACTTTCCTCTGTACTATCCACATCTGGACTGGCATGGCCGTGGGCTGCTTTGCTGTATACCTGGTGTTAAGTCATCATCTGCGTATGCGCACATGCTGCCACATCAGCCTACAGAAACTGAGAGGGTTTTCCTTTTATTTGGTACAGATTTCACATTTCTACCATCTTTTGTTGCTTTCCTGTGACCAGTCAAAAGTGCACCATGACTTTACGGACACATTGTATATTCATATGTATGCTTATTTAGATATATATAGGATATGTATATATAAATATAAATATATATCTACTACATCTACATATTTTATATATGTGTGTGTATATATATATATTTTTAAATATATGTATATTTTTCTAAAGTCCTTGCCACCCTCAATATTAATTGACCATAGCTTACTATCTACTACCTTGCAAACTCATTCATGTGAGTGAGCAGGTCTTAGTTATGGTTGTTTCATCTTGACACCAGCATAATGCTCTGCTTTCTCTAGGGCAGGTATATGCCTTACCTACTTCTGTGACCTCAGAACATAGCACAGGCTTGTCCACAGTATTTGCTGCTTAAATTAATGAATGGCTAAGTGGTCCATCCAGGATGTTGAAAAAAACCAGTTCTCTTCTTCCACGAACTCTCTATTCATTGTCTCAAATGGCAGAAGGTCTGAAACAAGTTCCAACTATTTGACACGTCAGTCTTACAGTCTTACAGAGGGAGTCAATATTAGAGAGATTTTAGTCAGCCATTCACTACAAAGGGAGGGCTACATATGAGAGATTTTACTGAGCTGTGACACTATCTTCAATTCACTTGTATGGGTAAAAAGGGTTTACCAGTTGTTCAGGGTATTAAAAAAGAAGAAACATCTCAACTTTCTCCATACTTTTAAGAATGTAAATGTTACCAGAAAGTGACTTGGATGCTGAGGTAATTTTCCAAATGGGCTTGCAAAATTCATTTGTTTTCAATTTCAAGGCAAGTGTTGACAAACTGAAAAGTCAAATGTGGATCGTTCTGGAAAGTCAGGGGGACACAGACACCATACTTACTACCCATGGTCTGAGTAGAAATTTTCAAAACATGACATCATAAGCCTAGGACCAGGTCAGGCTACAATGATAAGGGCCTTGAATGTGGAATATGGAGAAAGGATTGGAGACCAAGTGGGGAGGAGACCAGCCGCAGTTGGATGAAGTAGTGTGAATTCACATTTATAAAGAATTTTTTTTTAACACATACTCGCTGCCAGATGATGCTGAGGACAAAGAGATCAGCACAACCTCTTTCCCTCAGGAAACTTGCTATCTAACATGAGCTACCAGCATATAAGCAGATACGTATACAGAGTGTGGTGAGGGAGGAAGTGGAGGTGCCGGGAAGCACAGAGGAGCCGGGACCTACCTGCCAACTCAGCTGTTACTGCCAATGTGGGGAACTCTTCTCTTATAACATCCCACATGCCTGGGAGGGCGATCTTTTAAATTGCAAATGTTACCGTATTATTTCTTTTTTATAACATGTTTTTATAATGACAATTTCTATGAACTGAATGCTTATTTTCCTCATGATGGTATTAGTACATTTATAAGAAAAGATTAGAATGACTAGATCTCTCTCTCTCTCTCTCTCTCTCTCTCCCTCTCCCTGTGAAGATACAATAGGGCAGTGGCCACCTATAAGTCAGGGAGAGAACTCTCCCACAACTTGACCATGATGTCCTGAAATGAGAAAAATAAATTTCTGTTGTTTAATCCACTGCTTAAGCTGCCCAAGGCTGTGGTATTTGTTGTAGCAGCCCCACTGACAAAGACAATAATGAAAAACAATAATAGCTAACATCTATTGAAGATCTATTATGTGTCAAGCTTTGTTGTAGGTGCTTTTAAAAAATATGTGTGGACACTACATACATAGCTTTCTATTGGTTATAAAAGACATCTCGGTTTTCTTTGCAAACTGCTCAAGGCTCTCCATGATCCGCTTCTTGTTTTCCTTCTCCAGTTTTATTTTATTACACTTCCCCAAGGGAAGCTTGAACAACAAGAATGCTCACTTCTTTGAGATTTCTTCCAAAGAAGCCTCTGTGCTTTTGTGTCTGATGTTCTGTCTGCTCTGCTGGTGACTTTCAGCACCTTGTTGGTGGAGTCTGTCCTAGTCCTCCTTCAAGTCTCAGTTGACTGGTCACTTCCTCTGGAAAGATTTTCTAGCTCTCCAGGGCAGAGTTCACAGTGCTGCCTTGTGGGCCTTTGCTTATGATACTCTAGTGGTCATCAATTTATCTTTTTTTTAATACCTAGCATTATGTTCCTACATATTTATTTATTTTTCCATTTATTTCTCTATTGCAGTTGACATACAATATTATATTAGTTTCAGGTGCACAATATAGTGATTAGACATTTATATACCTTATAAAGTGCTTACCCCAGTAAGTCTAGTACACACCTGACACCTACTTAGTCATTACAATGTTATTGACTAAAGTCCCTATGCTGTACTTTACATCCCTATAACTATTTTTATAACTGGAAATTTGTCTTTCTTACCTTTTTCTTCTTTATTTACCTATCCTACCAACCCCCACCTATCTGGCGACTACCAGTTTGTTCTTTGTATCTCTGAGTTTGTTTCTGTTTTGTTTGTTCATTTATTTTGTTTTTGAGATTTCACATGTAAGCAAATCATATGGTATTTATTCTTCTCTGTCTGACTTATTTATTTTATTTTTTTGTATTTTTCTGAAGCTGGAAACGGGGAGAGACAGTCAGACAGACTCCCGCATGCGCCCGACCGGGATCCACCCGGCACGCCCACCAGGGGGCGACGCTCTGCCCACCAGGGGGCGATGCTCTGCCCCTCCGGGGCATC
Source organism: Saccopteryx leptura (assembly GCF_036850995.1). Classification (NCBI taxonomy): domain Eukaryota; kingdom Metazoa; phylum Chordata; class Mammalia; order Chiroptera; family Emballonuridae; genus Saccopteryx; species Saccopteryx leptura. The sequence continues at coordinate 130,011,797 of NC_089505.1, read as the reverse complement.
ACTCTGTTGCGACCAGAGCCACTCTAGCGCCTGGGGCAGAGGCCAAGGAGCCATCCCCAGCGCCCGGGCCATCTTTGCTCCAATGGAGCCTTGGCTGCGGGAGGGGAAGAGAGAGACAGAGAGGAAGGAGAGGGGGAGGGGTGGAAAAGCAGATGGGCGCTTCTCCTGTGTGCCCTGGCCGGGAATCAAACCAGGGACTCCTGCACGCCAGGCCGACGCTCTACCACTGAGCCAACTGGCCAGGGCCTCTGTCTGACTTATTTCACTTAGCATAATACCCTCCAGTTGTTGCAAATGGTAAAATTTTATGCTTTTTTGATGATATATATGTACCACAGTTTTTTTTTATCCATTCATCTGTCAGTAGACCCTTAGGTTGCTTCCATATCTTGACTATGAAAATAATGCTGCAATGAACATAGGAGTGCATGTATCTTTTCAAATTAGTGTATTGAATTTCTTCAGATAAATACCCAGAAGTGGAATTGCTGGATCATATGGTGTTTTCTTTTTAATTTTCTGAGGAATCTCCACACTGTTTTCCAAAGTGACTTCACCAATTTACAATCCCACCAATAATAGTGCACAAGGGTTTCCTTTTGTCCACATCTTTACCAACATTTGTTTGATGATTTATTAATAACCATTCTGACCATACTCTGAGGTATGAGGTGGTATCTCATTAGTGTTTTTGATTTGTATTCCTTGAAGATTAGTGATGTTGTGCATCTTTTTATATGTCCATCTGTGTTTCCTCTTTGGATAAATGTCTGCTCAGGTCTTCTGCTCATTTTTTAATCAGATTTTTTTTTGGTGTTAAGTTGTATGAATTGCTTTTATATTTTAGGTATTAAACAATTATCAGATATATCATTGCTGATTATCATCTCCCATTCAGCAGGGTGGCTTTCCATTTTGTTTTTATGAACTTTTCCTTCAAAATCCATCTCCAGGATCATCCCAGGTATAAAGTCTTTGATGACTTATCTGAGAGAACTGGCACATCATGCTTGATGCTCCCACTCAACAAACTTCTATTGTTCCACCTGTGATATTGGACTACAAGCTCCTTGAAGACAGGGGTTGTGATTTTGTCTTCAAATCCTCAGTCTTGGTAAGTGTTCAGCAAATGGACAAATGGATGCTCGTATCATACCACATTGTAATTAATCTGCCTTTATATTATTATGATTGTGCATCATGTGTGAATCATGAGCTACTTGAGAGCAGAAATTTGTTTCATCTATTCGATCTTGTCCTTTGCCATTTTTTTCTCATGCTAGTGCTGCTACTCATACAGAATAAGCAGGGAACAATGTTTGTTACATAATGAGTAAAGACTCAGAAATCTCATCTGCCTACATTTGGATTATTTTTTAACCTTTAAGTGAAGTGAGATGACATAAGAAATTCTAGGGTAGAGTCAAAAGGACAACTTATAAGAAGCCCTATGCTTGGGCTTTACCATGACCTTGGCCAGTCACTTACTCAATTTGAATCTATTTTCTGGGAAAGACTAGTCTTCCAGACTAGTGGTTTTGAAGACTGAACAAGATAGCATACATGAGATGCTTAGCATTTGGTGGTGTTCAAACAATGTTCATTTCCTTTCACTTGGTTGGTGTCATAACATGGCTTCGATTTAGTCAGTTTTTTAAAAGCAAGATTCTGTAGGTCCTTAAGCATAATAGACAGTCTTGGTTATGTTCCTCTGTCAGCTGGATATCAAATGGTGCCCTTGAAACCTGACACTAAATTTTGCCAGGAAGATATTAGCCTATGCCCAAGTTATACTATTTTAAGACTTGATGACTTTGGAAAAAAGATAACAACTGACTTTTATGCAGATAGATGATGGCTGTGTTCTGAAATAAAGTGCCAAAACCTCAACTAGTGCCATTTGGAGTGAACTCAGCATGCTCTGAAGTTGGGCATTCAAAGGCTATTATTTTTATGCCAACGTAAGAGTTTATTCAGGAAGTTGCAAGAAAAAAAATCTCATAGCAGTGAACTCCAAGGGAACTGGAAAAAGGTTTTTTTAAACCCTGCTGCTTATCTATGTTCAACAGTAAGGAAGATGGGGGAAAAAAGGTTGTATTTGTCAGGGTAGGTTTGGTACTGCTATAGTTACAAATTACTTCAAAATTTCAGTGACTTAAAGAGCAAAGATTTATTTCCTTTTATTAATACTACATGTTGATAGTGTGTAACCAGGGTTCTGCTGTTCTCACTGCAGAATCGAAGGTGATGGGGCTTCTACCAGATGAAATGTTGTCAGTTATTATGGCAGGTGCTATAGGTCATGGTGAATTATGCACTGAGTCCTATACCTTCTGCTTGGTACTGACATATGTCATAATCGGCACACAGTTCATTGGCCAAGAAAGTCATATGGCCTTACCAATTTCATGAAATAAAGAAGTATAGTTTTTACTATAAACCCTGAAAGAGGAGTACCAGAAATATCAGCAAACCACAATAAAACAGAAGAAGTAGATTCAAGAGGTATTTGGGAAGGGTGATGCCTTGTTGTCTGATTTGAATTTCTGAGTAAGTATGATACAATTTACTTAAAAAAAATAGTATGTTCAGTTTTGAACATATGGTATATGCTCTGGCTGAAGGCAGCCAGGAGGGGGGATGTTAGATAAAGAGTTGAATATATGGATCTGCTGCTTAGAAATAAGGCAGAAGCTGGAGACAAATGTTTGGTGGTCATCAGTACAGAAGTGGTGGTTGAAGCTAAGGGAAAGTAGATAGAGTGAAAAATAACTCAGAAAAGTATGACAATATCAAGTGTTGTAATTGGAATATTTATGCAATGACGATGGATGTGCAAATTGATACAAATTATTTTGAAAAACAATATTTAATTACCTAATAAAGATGCGCAAACCCTCTCATCCAGAAATCCTGGCTTCGGTTATACATCTTAGATAATTTCAGAGACAATACATAAAAGAAGTGCATAGCAGTACTAGCAAAAAATGGGAAACAACCCAAATATCCCTCAACAGGAGAAAGGCTAAATAAATCATGGGGTATTCATACAATGGAATGATGCAGCAATAAAAAATAATGAAACAGAGCCTTAGAAACAACGTGAATTAACCTCAAGAACATAATGTTAAGTAGAAAAAGAAAGTTGCAGAAGAGAATATCCAGAATGATTCTTTTTATGTGCTTTTCAAAGGCTAACAAAATAAAATAATTGTGGGGAAACTTAAAAAATAAACAAGAAAATGATAAACACAAAAATCAGGATAGTGGTTGCCTCTGTATGGAAAAGGTTGGGAATAGGATCCCAAAATTTCACACAGGGGTTTCAAAAATGGTTATCATATTCTATTTCTTCAAAAAAGGTGGTAGGAACAGAGGTGTACATTGTGTTTGTTTTCTTTTTAACCTACATCTATTTCACATTTTTTTGTTTTTGCTCAATGCTTAACTTTTAAAGTAATAATCTAAGATATAAAAACAAAATAGACACAGAGCAATGGAAGAGGATAAAGAGCTCAGAATTAAACCTCTGCATATGTGGTCAGTTAATATTCAACAAGGGAGCCAAGAACACCCAAAGGGAAGAATAGTCTCTTCAACAAACCGTGCTGGGAAAACTGGATAAATACATGGAGAACAATGGAATTGAACTCTATCTTATACCGCTCACAAAAATCAACTTGAAATGAATCAAAGACTTTGCCATAAGAATTGATACTTTAAAACTTCTAGAAGAAAACATGCAAGGAAGTTTCCTCATTGGTATTGGCAATGAATTTCTGGATATGACACCAAAATTACAAACAACAAAAGAAAAATCAACAATTATAACAACATCAAACTTAAAGGCTTCTGCACAGCAAACAAACAAACACAACTATACATAAAATGAAAAGGTAACCTACAGAATGGGAGGAAATTTTTACCACCTGTATCGGACAAGTGATTAACATCCACAATATATACAGAATCATACAATTCAATAACAGCTACAAAAATAAACAAACCAATTAAAAAAAGGCAGAAGAACTAAGTAGACTTTTCCAAAGAAGACATCCAAATGGTCAAGAGGTATGTTAAAAGATGATCAAAATCACTAATCATTAGGGAAATGCAAATCAAAACTATTGTACAATGAGAATCATCTTATAGGTGCTAGAATGGCTATCATTAAGAAGACATGAGTTATCATTAACAAGTGCCGGTGAGATTAAAAGAGAATACTTGTAACTGTTTGTGGGAATGCAAATTGGTTCAATCAGTATGGAAAACAACATGGAGTTTCCTCAAGAAATTAAAAATAAATCTACCATATGATCCAACAATTCCACTTCTGGGTATACCCGAAGAAAAAGAAAACAAGATTTTGAAGAGATATATGTATCCCATATATATTACAGCATTATCCATAATAGCCAAGATATGAAAACAACTTAAATGCCCATTAATGAATGAATGGATAAATAAAATGTTATATTTATACCTAAGTACATATATACGCATATATAAAGATATATATTGGGAATGTTATTTAGCCACGAGAAAGGAGGACGTCTTGCCATCTGCAACAGTATGGGTGGAAAGAAAGACATGTACTGAATGATATCACTTATATGTGAAAAATAAAAAAGCCAAACTTGTCAAAACAAAGAGCAAAATGGTGGTCACCAGGGAATGGGAGGTGGGGAGATAGGACAGATGTTGTTTAAAGGTATAAACTTAACAATGAGTAGTAAATAAGTCCTAAAGATCTAATGCACAGTATAATGAATACAGACAATACTGTATTTTAATCATCAAACTTTCTAAAACTAGAAATAAATTATCCCAACTACTAAAAATGTGTAATTATACAATGTGATAAAAGTGCTAATTATCACTACAATGGTTATCAGATTATAATATATAAATGTAACAAATTCACATTATGTATTTGAGTTATTGTCTACATAATCATATACTAGAATAATAATAGGATCCACTCAGGTCAGATAATTTTACTCCATGGCTTCTTTGAGATATAGTCTAAACTCCCTGTCCTAGCTCCTTAGATCTTTCATGACTGAACACTTGCTATTCTGTCTAGTTTCATTTCTCACTACTTCTCTCGAGATTTTAAGCTTGTGATTTTCCATGCCTGGCACTCTTATCAGACCTATGCCTACTTTCCACTGCTCTTACTCCCCAGAATATCTTTTTTTCATGTATTAATCTAGCTAAATCGTACTTGACTTTTAAGATTTAAATCACATGACTTGATTTTAAAGTCAAAGACTTTAGTTCTACTTTTGGTTATGTTAACCTTGTAAACTTGGATAATCATTTTTGCCTCTCTTGGCCTCACTTTCTTCATCCAAATAATGAAAATCATAAAAATTACCACATAAGATTATTTTGAAAATTTAATGATACATCATCTGGATTAATGACTTTTGCTATTAAAATTGTCAAGAAGGGTTTTTGCAAAGGGTAATACACTTATTCAGAGGTATTCAAGTCTTGATAACCTGGAGACGCTGTTTCAAAAAGATATCATAGGACATAAAACAGTTTACGATCCATGGCTGATAATCTTGGAAAAACAAATATGGTATGGCATAGCAGGGAGAGGCCATATCTTTTCCCCATCCGCTTTCTTTCTTCCAACACTTCTATTCACATCTGGCTTAGGTCATCAAGTAAAATTAATTTGTTGGTTTCAACCTGTTGACATCTGTCTCTATCAATGCAAGCTGCAGGCAGTTTGGGTGCAAATCAGTACTAAGTGTCAATCTTCTCCCCAGTGAAGCCCAGAGAATATTCTTAGACCAGGAAGGGAATTTGAGCAGTGAAATAAAAGCAATTTCATGGTGTCATCTGAAAGTATTTTGGGTGCTCTAAATTTCAAAACTTGGGCAAGGACTATTTCTGGATTTTATGATAGATGTTGAACTTCTTATTTGCAACTAGTAATAAAAAACAAAACCAAACAAAACAACTGCTTTGGTTCCTTTCTTGTTTAAAGTGGGAAAAGTTGGATAAGAAAATAATGATAACAACTATTTTAAATGCACACTGTCTTTTTCTCTTGAAAGTAACTATTTATTATCTCATTTGATCCTCATAGCAACTCCTTAGGAGTAGACAGGACTGGTATTACTACTCCATTTTATAGCCAATGAAAGAAAAATTCAAGTCCACAAGGTTAAGAGATCTGTTTATGGTCGTGATCTAAAAGGTAGGAGACATGGGACTTGAATTTTCATTTTTTTATTCCAAATCCTCTTTGAAAGCACAAGGTTGTTTCTCTCTTCCACGCCTTTGCTCATATTGTCCCCTCTGTCTGAAACAATGTAAAGGGAAGGAAGAAATTTTTGACAGCCAAGTTTTCCAAAGAAGGAATGAGGTAATGAACTGCTCCTGGCTGGAGAAGGGTAAGGAGGGATGTTATCGATGAGATCTCAGTATTGAATGGTAGATTGAACTTGACAGCCCAAAAGTTCCTTCCAAATGTGTGATTCAGTATCATTAACCTGAAAGCAAAAGTGAGCAATATAATCTGTGGACAGGGAAGCCAGGCTGGGAGAGAAATATGGGGTCCTTGAAAGATCCTTCCATATACAGAATCCCCAGGGCATCATAACCAGAGGGCGACCTGGCCCAGCTCCCTGCATCAACTGTAAAATTTTTCTCCCCTTTACCGCCTGCTAATTAAGATAGTCCCAGCAATTTGGAAAAAAAAGAAGAACTTCAAGGTCTCTTCTAGCTCTGAGAATCTAGAAAAAGGTGCAGCTTGATGGGTGCTGGAGGGGACCAGGCCTAGATTAGGTCCTAGGAAAGCCTCTCCCAGATTACAGCTGTACTGGACCTTCTCATGACTCTTAGAACTGAAGAGAAATGGATTCATGGTTTAGCCTTGTAACTAACCAGGACTCTGGCCAAAGCAGATTGAGAGAAATACTACACTTCAAATATGAAGCAAAAACATATCCCTATTATCAAGAAGTGAGCAACGGGACACATCGATTCTAATTATTAACTTCTGGAGCAGAGATGGAGTGAGTGGGGCATGGACAGACTGTACTGAGAGTTTAATAGCTTTGAGTTGAAATTCTCGTTCTGTCACGATGTCTTGAGGTGACTTGGCAAGTTAGTCACCTGTCTTTCCCTGTATCCTTATCTATAACTTGGAAAATATTCATGCCCACCTCTCAGAGGAGTGATATTACGGATGTATGTGTACACACAGGGCACATCGCAGGCGTTTGATAAATTCCAATTTCTTTCCCTCTTCCCAGATAGAATGTCAAGTTACTGAAAAACAAAATGTTGTATGCTATCAAGAATACATAAAAATACTAAGAAAAAAATTGAGAAAATTGTCTGTTTTTCTTTGACTGTTTTGAGTTGAGGCCCAAAGGGCTAATATTTTTGATCCATCATTTAGTGAATTTGAAACACAAATGGAAATCTGTGGGTCATTAATCTGGCTCAAGGGGTCACCCTGCTCAAGGCCAAACCAGTTGCTCTTCACAGCTTTGCCCTGTGCTGGGTTTTCCCTGCACTCTGGGAGCTCCTTCCCCCGCCCCACGTCCCCTGTCAACATGACTGATGAATTCAATATCCCCTTCTTCCCAGCTGACAGCAGACAGAGCTGACTCCAATCAGCAGGCGCCCTGGTTGCCTGCCTCCAGCCTCCCGATCAGAGGCGGGGTCTGCCGCGGACAGACAGACGGGTCTGGAGAGGCTGGTAAGTGAGAACTCCCCGAGTGCCTCCGCCAAGAACAGATTTGACGAGGCTGCCATTCACCCTGTCAGACCGCATGTGGGATTCATCAGGACCCAGCCTGTCTCTCCTTCAACCCCATCAATGTGCCCTGAAGGGTTTTTCTTTAAACTCGATTGCTCCGAAGGCATTGGTAAATCCCCGGGTTTGTGATCCATCAATGCCTGACAGCCTTGTATTCACAGAAGCATTTATAGCCTGAACCAGGAGAGTAAGAAAGGCTTCTTGGTGCCACCATGGGACAGAGATTCACTAGTTTATTGATTCATCCCACAAATATTTACTCAACCTGCTTTTTCACTACAGAGATGAGTTGAGGAGGAGGATTGCCGGTGGGCCTCTCTGTAAGGAAATCCCACTCAGTGAAATGGAATCCAGAAATTCAGACTGAAGGAGTGGGATATTGACTTGCTATTGAGCATGTGAGTCTGAGTCTGGCATTTTACATATATCACTTATTTGACCCTGTGATGTCCCTGTCTGTAATACTACTGTCTTCATTTTATAGATGAGGACACCCAGATTCATAGAGGCCCAATGACTTATTCCAGCGCCATGGATAGAAAGTGTCAAACATGGGATCCAAACCAGTCTGGCTCCAAATCTCATGATCTTAACCATTTTTTATTTTTATTTTTGCATTGCCTGTTCCCACGCCTCTTTTCAGTTGTTGGTAGGGCAAAAAGAAGATGAAGCTGTTTATGTAAGCACTTTGAAAAACATAAAGCTCTGTGCTGTGAGAGAATAATATTGTGTTGGGTGTAACTTTCAGTGGGTAATAGAGCATTTGGTCGACTGACCTCTCCTCCAAGTTCAAGAGGCCTCTCAGGTTTCAGCCATCAAGGCTGCCTTGGAGCACGGGGATTCTGAACTATTTCCTTGTGTTTCTCCTGGGCTGGGGCTCCTGAGTGTGGCCTCAACCTGGTGGCACTCTGCCGCCCACAGAGAGATGAGGTCAGCCCAACACTGCCCTGGGCTTTTAATCCAAATAACTACTGGAATAGGCTACATTCAACCTGGTAAATGTTTAATTTTCATTCTATTTGAATTAAGCTTCTTTTCCAAAGGCTCCCCAATAAAATAGGAAGTAAAGAGGGCTTTTTCATGTTCCATGAGATTTCTCTTGCCTTTCTTAGCTCTTCGCTATTAGAGGTTGTTGTTTGGATCCAGCAGGCATGGAGATGGGACATTATGGCAACACTCAATAGCAGAAAACACACTGAGCTAAGGGTCTGAGTCCCCTCTATTCCGTGATCCGGGCACTGTACATCTTCAGGCAAGTTGCTTAAGTTCTTTTTGTTTTCATTTCTCTGTCTATAAATTGGGGGTGATAATCCTTTTTCACTTTACATAATTATTGTGCAAGACAATGGGATCATAATGTCATTTATTGATTGATTCACTCAGTAGCTGTAAGAAACTTGATGAACTAAACATTCAGGACCTATCCTCACAGTTTATTTTATTACATATCAACCACAATTCCATATTCTTTATTCCATATTCTTTACTCAAATTAGCTTTACAGCAGGCATTAATATTCCTGGTTTGCAGATGAGGAGACTGAGCATAGAAAGAGGAAGTCTCCAGCCCGAGGCTCTATAGCTGGCAAGTGGGTTTGGACCCAGGTTGCTCTGACTTCAGAATTTGCTGTCCATTGGTGGACAAGGTGCCTGCACTGCAGAACACCATAGAGAGCAGTTGTCTCAGCTCATGTTTACAGAATGCCAGCACTGTGCTGGCATTCCCAGATGCTTTTATATAACTTTAATTTTAGCTTTACTTTGTAACTTGCTTGAGTCATGTAACCCTTCTGGGCTCTATTTCCTCATCTGTAACATGGGAATAATAATAGTACTTACCTCAGTGAACTGAGGTGAGGATTAAATGAGCTAAGCAATGCAAAGCACTTAGTACAAAGCCTGATCAGCAGCAAGCACTCAGGAAGTGTTCATAAAAACGAATAATCTCCACACTTCCATATGGTGTAGTTAATTTATTTTATGATTCCTATTTTAGCTGAGGTCTGGGTACCCTAAAGAAAGCAAAAGATATGCCTTGCCTCTGGGCAACAGTAGCCTTTGAGCTACTTTTAGCATCGTAGGTACAATTTCTTCTTGTCTTCCTCTCCCTCATTATTTTCCTCCTTCTTGTACAATAAACACATGTATTTCAAGTGTACAATTTGATGTGTATGTATGTGCATATGAGCTCGTCAGCCTAAAATAGTGAATATATCCGTCACCCCCACACATTTCCTCGTGCCCCTTCAGAACCCTTCCTTCTTGCCCTGATCTGCCACTTTTCCCTGCCCTGTCTCCAGGCCATAACTGATCTGCTTTCTGTTACCATAGATTAGTTTGCATTTCTAACCTTTTATATAAACAGAACTATATAGTCAGTCTTCTTTTTAAATGTAATCCTTACTTTTTACTCAGCACAATTATTTTGAGGTTTACCATGCTATTTCATGTACGCTCAATTATTCCTTTTTATTGCCAAGTACAAGTTCATTGTAAATATGAATCATAATTCATCCATTCATCTGTTGATGAACATTTGCTTTCTTTCCAGTATTTTGGCTAGTAGAAATAAAGCTGCCAAGACATGAGCTTGTTAAATTTCTAGAAGTAAAAAGGTTGAGTCACATGGTAGATGTGTTTAACTTTCTAAAAAGCTGCCAAACTATTTGCCAAAGTGGTTGCAACATTTTACATTTGCAGCAGCAATGTATAGAAGTTCCACTTGTTCCATATCCTCACCAACACTTGGTATGTCAGTCTTTCAGAATTATAGACATTTTAATCCATGAGTAGTGTATCTTACTGTGGTTTTAATTTACGTGTTTTAATGACTAATTTTCATGTGTTTATCTGTTATCTATATATCTTTCTAGGTAGAGTGGTCAAATCTTATGTCTATTTTTTTAAATTGGGTGATTTGTTTTCTTATTATTGAGTTTTGAGAATTCTTTATGCATTCTGTATACAAGTCCTTTATCAAATATATGATTTGAAAATAATTGCTCATAATAAGAAATATAATGAGCAGTATTGTGGTTTGTTTTTTCATTCTCTAAATAGTGTTCTCCCAGAGCTTACCAATGATCTGTTCATTAAGTTTCCAGTCTTTTTTCTTCTCTGTGTTTTATTTTCGATGGCCTTCACATTATCTTCTGTGATGTTGACTCTTCCATTAATCCTATCAATTCATTTCTTATCTTAGATATTGTGATTCAGCTTGGGTCTTTTTTACATCTTTCAAATCTCTTTTTAGGATAGTCAGTCTTTTCCTTCTTGAACATATGAAATACCATTATAGTAACTGCTTTCATGTTCTTTTCTACTAATTTTATCATCTGGGTTAGTGTCAATCGATCGATTCTTCTTTTCATAACAGGTTGGTTCTTTCCACTGTCTTGAGTAGTTTTCTTACACACATGCACGGCTCAGCCCTTAGCTGAATGGTTAAGGGGAACCGTGTGCAGATCTCTGAAGTGCTCTCTCTCTGCGAGTCTCTCTTTTGGGCGCATTGCCTGCGAACTCTACTCACCTTAGTCTACCCAGACTCAGCATTGTCTCCACAGAGTCAGGGAGTTCACTGGCTTCTACTTGACTTGTTCATTCTGTGCTGTAACTCAGAAACTCACTCTAGACCATAAACAATTATAAAAGTTATAATTTTTCTAAGTCTTATAAGGGCAAATGTTAACTAACTTGCTTGGGTGCTATTTCTTCTTTCATTGCCTCTACGTCTAATGTCTTGAAAACTATATTTTAGAGTTTTTTTTATTTTAGGTGTTTCAGGTGGGAAGGCAGATATGTTTCCTTTTACTCCATCTTGGCCAATAATAGAAATCTCCATATTTTCTTTAGATATAGAAAACCCTTAGAGTCCATTATCAAAACTTACATTGTTACAAATTAGGAAATGAGGAACTGTACTTATATTATCTACAGCAGGTACTTTGGGGTTTAAGGGATATAATGAGCAATATTTGGTGTTGAATTGGGGAGATGATTGTTATTAAGGCTGAAGGGGTAGGTACAAGCTAGATTAGATCGTAAAGACTACTGAATGCCATGCTAAGAGAAGGACTTATCCTGTGGTTGGTGGAGGAGGACTTGAACAATCATTCTGAGTCTAGAGATAGCTTACTTAAAACTTGCACATCTTTGTTTTGCACGGTCAAATTGTATTCACCTCAAATCCTACAAGAGAGTTAGTGGAGGTGAGAAGTTGAGCTTGTTGAGTTCTAGACCACATTCTAATCATATCTGCGTGTCTATGGACAAATCGGTTTATCACTCTTGGGCTTCAGTTTCCACAAATGTAAAATAGATAAAAATCCTAATACCTGTATCAACATCCACTGACGGTAGTGGGATTATATAAGATAACATATGTCAATGTTTCAGGATTAGATAAGATAACAAGTGATAATAAGTGCCCAGTACAGAGTCTGACATAAAGATAAACGATTTTTAATTGAGAAAACTGAGGTACAATGAAGCTGTTTGACTGTGCTAACAGAGCAAGTAAGGGGCAGTATTAAGCCTCCAACTCAGCTCTCTGATAACTCTCCATGCCTGTAATCTTTGAAAGGAGGATTTAAGCCAAAAGAGGTACTAATGATTGATTGAGGCAAATACCAACAGGGCCACAGAAGCTCTACACACTGGTGGTACAGGAATGTCCCCTGCCCTTGGGTACTTTCTGACCCAGCAGTTACAGCCCTACCTGATACAATTTTCTGAGCAATGACTGTCAGAAGCTGTTGGATTCCAGCCATGCACAATTAACCAGCTAGAGCTAGGTTGTAGTGTGCAATGTTTTTTTGGTTATGTTTTAATATAATATTTTGAGAAAAATTAAACTATAAAGAGGTTCCCTCATTAAATAAAAGCTTTTATTTGTATATGTTCTCCCATGTTGCCAAATCTTTGTACAGGCTGTTCCCATGGCCTAAAATGCAGTGTGTTGTATAGTCAATATTTCTTGCGGGTCTGATTGTAGAACATGTATTCTTCCTTCAGTTCTCAGCTCAAATACTATTAAAACCTTCCCTGACCTCCCTAGGCAGATTTTATATTCTTTCTCTTTTGAGTCCTTTGCATTTTGCAAATACTGCCATTTTCAAAATTGCTCTGTTTTATTTCATCTCTCTATTTGTCTGTGTCTCCAACTAGATTGTGAATTCTATCTAAGCAGAACTATACCTCCTTTGTTTACTGTGGTATCCCTGGAACCTAGGATAATGGCTGGAACAGTTAGTACTCAATAAATATTTTTCGATAAATAAATGAATGAATGAACATTGGGAATATAAGGTAAAATGATATATATATATATATATATAAAGACCCTTCCTCATAGTAGGACCTCTTTTATGTTTTCATTTCCCTCCATTATATTAATGTGAGTTTTAGGGGCATATATTACTTGTCTCTGTTTAACTTTATTGTTAAAGAATGTAGTAGAGGCTCAGCAAATGCTGGTTGAGTGAACAAGTAAGTTTTGAACCTTAGTTACTTTATCTGTTGCATGAAATGATTAGATTTAGATAATATAGTCACTCAATCAGTATTTCCTGAGTCTTGACCATGTGCCAGGCACTGAGATTGCATCAGTCATGGGCAATGTCCTCAAGAAGTCTACAGACTAGTAGAATTTAGATGGGGACTATAATGCAAGGTAGAAAGTGAGTGGCCACATCTTGGTGTGTAGCTGAGATTGACAGGGAATGGATGAAACAAATCCAGGTTTAAGTAGAATGGACCAAGTTCTCAGGGGATGGTGCCGCTGCAGTTGTGAGAATTAGATTCATATATCTTCTCTTTTGAACCTTTCAACCAGAAGTAACATTTTCCTCATTCAAAAATGTTTTAGCTTTTTAAATAAACCCCTTTTAGACCACCAATCTCTTTTGTGGAGGATGTGATGATTAATTTCATGTTTCAGCTGGGCACAGGATACGCTGCCATTTTGTTGAACATTATTCTTGGATGTGTTTGTGAGGGTGTTTCCAAATGAGGTTAATATTTTTGAATTGGTAGACCTAGAAAAGCAGATTGTCCTCCCTAATGTGGGTAGGCTGCATCCAGTCATCTAAACAACACGGTTGAGTAGGAGGGAACTCCTCCTGCCTCCCCGCTGAGCTGGGACGTCAGCTTTGCCTGTTTTTAGATACCAACTGAAAAATTAGCTCTTCGGTTTCAAGCCTGTGGCCTCTTGGATTGGAACTATGCCCTCAGCTCTCCTGGTTCTCAGGTCTTCAGACTTGTACCTGAGGTACCCCATCGGTTCTCCCAGGTCTCTTAGCTTGCTGACTGCAGAGCTTGGGATTTCTCACCCTTCATAACTGCATGAGCCAATTCCTTAAAATCAATCTCAATACTTACCTCTCTGTGTCTTTATCTTGGTTGTGTTTTTCTGGAATACCTTGACTAATACACAAGCTAAGAGGGAAACTTCCCTTTTCTGAGCCTGCATATTACAGAAACTGGATGAGGTATTTTATACCCATTACATCATTCATTTTATGCAACACTCCTCTGAGCATGGATGTAATTTCCAGCTTACAGATGAGAACACTGAGGCTCAGAGAGGTAAAGCCCTTTTCCAAAGGTCACACAACTAGGAAATGACAAAAGCTAGTTAAAATCTCATTCTCTTTAGCTCCATAGCCGTGCTGGTCCTCCTCTACTCAACCCCATCCTTCCATGCATGTTTTCTCTCTCTCTTAGATAATAAGTTCTTTCTGGGCAGAAAGCAGGTATAATTATCTCCCTTCTACTAGCCTCTCTTTAATTCTTGTGTTTAGTGCAGCATCTGGCACTGTGATGAGATTGGGACTTGTTGAGTGATCTATTAGGGTCAGGGGACTTCTCTGCAAGAGAGAACTTTGGAGACCATGAAGGTCTACTCATCCATCCTTCTTCCCTTGTTTCTAGTTCATTCCCTTTCTTCTACATGCTGTTATTAACTGTTAGATGGCCATATATTCCTCATGGGAGTTCCAGGCTTTCCTAAAATTTCCCCCCCAGGTTGCAGAGCACACCTCCTTGGTAGATTCTTCCTAACACCCCCTTTGGCACTTGGACTGGCCTGTTCCACCTGGGCCTGAAGCCAGCTCTGCAGTTGGGTCGAAACAGGGAGGGGAGAGTGCGAGCTGAAGAGGACAGGGAGACCTGACAGGCTTGCAGGGCTCCTGCTGATGGAACTCTGGCTATAAATAGAAAGAATACTAAGCAGAATGTCTTTTTAATATGCACATGGTATTCATTTATTTAATGAAGAATTTTCCTGGAAAAGAGAGCCGAGCTATTTTTTGAGTCGAATGTGAAAAGAAAAACTCAAGGGAATTATTTGCTATTTGAATATATGCTTTTAACATGGGCCACACTCAAAGGCCACACTCAAAGGCAATGCTGCAGAGGCAGAAATAAGATCCGTGTTTGTCACAAGCTAGAGATGGGGGCAAGGCATTGACTGGAAAGGGGCATGAAGGAACTTTGAGATAATGGCAGCGTTCTATATCATATTGTGGTAGTAGCTACATGGCTATTCATGGTTTTCAAACTCATAAACTGTTCACCTACAATGAGTGAATTTTACTGTATAGTAGTCACCTCCGCTCCATGGGAGATACGTTCCAAGACCCCTCGTGGATGCCTGAAACTGTGGATAGAACTGAGCTCTATACTTACTTAAAATGTCTTTTCCTATGCATACATACTTATGATAAAGTTTAATTTATAAATTTGGCACAGTAAGAGAGTAATAACAGTAACTAATAATAAAAGAGAAAAGTTATACTGTAATAAAAGTATGTGAATGTAGTCTCTCGCTGTTCATGTCTTCTACTCACAAATTTAATACCTGTTTTATTTTAACTAAGCACTTATCACACACTGTGTCCATTACTTATGCAGTTAGAGGTGCAACAGCAAAACTAGTCTAAATTTCTTTTTCCTTCTTCATAATTGTATGGATAGAAAATTTGTTCTTATTGCAGATCTTAGCGATCTTAGCAATCTCAGGATGCAATCATTTTTTTCCTTTCCTTATGAAGTTGAGAACTTTCATCTTTTCACTTAAAAGAAGCACTTTAGAACTTCTCTTTGGCATGCCCAAATTGCCAGCATTACTACTTTTGCATTTGGGACCATTGGTCAGTAATATAACGTCGAACTCAAACGACAGATCAATTACGACAGCTGATCTGATAACTGAGACGGCTACTAAGTGACAGTTGTGTGGGCAGTCTATTCAATGTGGACACGCTGAACAAAGGGATGATTAATGTCCTGGGTGGGATGGCATGCGATTTCATCATGCTACGCAGAGCAGAACACAATTTAAAACTTATGAATTGTTTATTTCTGGGATTTTTAACTTAATATTTTTGGACTGAAGTTGATAATGGCTAACTGAAACCGCAGAAGGTGAAACCACAAATAAGGAGAGACTACTGTATGTAAATTATAACTCAACAATGCTGAATTACAAACCACAGATTACAATGTTTCTTTCAAGGGAGAAAGGGAAAGAGTGGGGAATGCATGCTTTCAAATACCTACTTTGGGTGGAGTTCTCTGATACTTCTTTCATTTTTTAAATTAAATTTATTAAGGTGACATTGATTAATAAAATTACATAGGTTTCAAGTGTATAATTCTATAATACATCACTTGTATATTGCATTGTGTGTTGCATCGAAAGCCAATCTTCTGTCACCATATATCTGACCACCTTTACCCTTTACTCCTCTTCCAACTCCCATTTCCCTCTGGTAACCACCATACTGTTGTCTGTGTCTGAGTTTTCATTTGTTTGTTTGCTTTATTTATCCATTTGTTGTTCTCAGTTTTATATCCCTCATGTGAGTAAAATCATATGGTTCTTGACTTTTTCTGCTTAGCATGATATTCTCAAGATCCACCCATGTTGTCTCAAATGGCAGCATTTTATCTTTTTTTCTAAGGCTCCGTTAGGTTATTGACCTTACTTAATACTTTCAATACTACAGTGAGTTAGAATTTATAGTGCACATTTTACAGATAAAACACCTGAGTTTGGGAGAGCTGAAATTATTTGTCCAAGTCAACATAATATCCTACTCACTTCACAAGAAGGTTTTAGGTTACAGAATTGACTTCCTTCTACCTACTGGATGTTCAGGAATATGGAGCCTACATGTCTCTGGGAATAGCAGACTTTTTTTGCTCCTTACAAAAAATGATTCAGACAGCTTTAGTCTGTCTCTCAAAAATGTTCCTCCATTCTATATTCTTTGGCTATTTCTGGCTGCATAGGAAAAAGGTCTTAATAAGTTGCTAATGGTCTTTAATAACTTTGTTTCTTTCCCTAGGACCTCCCTTTTCATTCAGTGTGCTTAGCTGTGGGAAGACTTTGAAATATGAAAGGAGACGGGGTGCTCTCTGCAGGGCCTGCCATCATTCCTGGATCCCACTGCCACGGCTGACGTCATTAACCAATCACGATACTCCGTGACCCTGATGTGCTCTTGAAATCCTTCATAACATGGTCCTCTGGGCAATAATTACTAACCCATTTGAGTTGGCACTCAAAAGTAAAAGCTAATTTTTCACTGTACCTGTGTTGCTAGACTCAATATAGGTGCATTCATTAATTGAAGATGACATCTTACTTTTCCCTGTTCGTGAACCTGAAACCCTGAGAAAAGTTGATGCCTGGAGATGACGTCAGAGTAATGGCGGGGTAGGAAGCGATACCGATAAATCTCCCCCAAAACTCAACAAGATCTTCAACCAGAAACAGAAAAACCTATACTTGGAGCTTCCAGATGCTTCGCAATACACCCAAAGGTATGATTGAGTGAAAAATTGGCTAAATATATAACCAAACCCCGAAGGAAATAGGGAGTAAGAAATGCTCTGCCTTCCTCACTAACCTAAACAGGGCGGCTTTCTCTGGTAACTGTGAATATAGAAACTGAGGCGGGCAAAGGGGGTGAATACATCCAGGCCGCGACACAAACGGCCGAACCAGGCTGTGGCACGGAGATCCAAGCCGAGGAAAATCTGATCCTGTGGCAACCCAGGCAATACAAGCTAACACTCGCGCCAAACCCAAACAAAGAAAGACAAGCGGCGCGGCCATTTTACCCGGTCTCCTGGTTGGTGCACAGTTAGTGGGCGAGAATTTCTCCCTAGGCCCCGAGAGTGGGTGCCCGTGTTGCCCCACGGAGAGGCAGGGTCAGAGGCCTTTCTGTGGGCTGAGGGCAGAGTCTCTGGGCAGCCCCAGCGCTCTGGGAAAGCCACGCACGGGAGGGAGTGAGAACTAATTCCAACGGTGGAGATTTTCCGTGCTGGAGGGGGTTTCACTCAGAGGGAAACGCGGCCGGCCTCATATCCTGGTTTGCGCGCGCAGATAAGGAGTGAGCGATTCCTCTGAGTGCCTCGGCAGTGCGCGCCCGTGTTATCGCACAGAGGGGCAGAGTCAGGGGCCTTTGTGTGGGCCAAAGCGGAATCTCGGGCCGCCCCAGCGCCTTGCAAAAGCCGCGCACGGGGACGGAGCGAGACTCAATTCCAACGCTGCAACTTTTCCCTGCGGTTGGGGGTTTCACTCAGAGCGTGAGACTGCTGGCCGGATATCCTGGTTGCAGACAGTGAGTGAGAGTTTCCTCCAAGCGCCCCAGAAGTGGGCGCCCGCTTGTGTTACCGGACAGAGTGGCAGAGCCAGAGGTCTTTGAGTGGGCGGAAAGCCCGCCTGATTATGCTAGCAGCTCTGACTGACTGAGCCTTACCCAGAGCCCTGTGCTGAGTGGAAATAGAGTGGGGAGTTTCCAGCTCTTTGAGCCTCTTACTATCCAGGCAGAGGCAGCAGCAACCCCATAGCTGGATTATCAGGCTACTAATTGAGGAAGGAAAGACTAGGAGAAAGGCTCCAGGAACACGGACTCTCTCACTGTCGGAGCCTATAAATGCTAATGAGCTTCGACTGCCAACGAGACTAAAGCACAATACATGACATTGCCATAGAGACTTATCAACTGCAAACCTCCACCTGAGCGTGCCAAAGGGGCAAAACCCGGGGTACAGAGTCACCGACCAGGAAGAGGGAGAGAAAAGAAAAAGCAAGAAGATAACCTCTCAAAATCAAGAATAATCTGCAGACTTTATAACCTATCCCATTTTATTATATTTGTTCGTTTGTTTCTCTTATCTTCATTCTTGATACTTTTTTTTTCCTCCTCCAATTTGGCCGATTAACTCTCTACCGATCTTACTCTCTCCTCTCCTTGAACTACACTATCCATAAGTGTTACATCTCCCATTATCTTTTCTCTTCTCTCCTTTCTCTCTATGAGGGTTGCACTCCAAAACCCTTAACTCTCTCTCTCTCTCTCTCCTTTCTTTTTTCTTCTTTTAGTGGTTCCCTCTTTTTTTTCCTCTCTCTCTCTTTCTTTTCTCCCTCTATATTAGTTTCTTCCTTTCTCCTTTACATCTCCTCTCATTCAAACCTCAATAACAAACAAATTATCTTATCTGGGACTCAAACTTATGTTTGTGGCATTTTGGGGGATTTTTACTTCACCTTTTTAACTCACTAGCAGTGCTCCCATCCCTGGCTCTCCATATTATCTAGTTCTTGTTCCACTAAATACAATAATAATTTTTTAATTTGTCCCCCCATTTTTCCGTTTTCCTCTTAATCCTCTCATCATAACTCTTAGACAACCAACACCTAAAAGCAAATCATTTTATTCTTGACCCAAATTTTTTCCTTATTTGCTTTTTGTGGGTCCATACGCTCTTTTTTTTTCTTTTTTTTTTTTTTTGCCCCTTTATTACTTTTCCCCAATTCAGGCCCTCCATCACAGGCATTGTTTGTTATAATTCACAGTGCACCACAAAATTTTCTCAAGAAAGAGGGGAGAGGAGAGGAGAGGAAAAAAGGAGGGGGGGAATAATTTCCTTTTTTTTAAAAAATTTTTATTTTATTTTATTTTTCTTTATTTCATTATTAATTTTTTTTAAAAAAAACAACTCTTTTCGATTTTTTATTTTTTTTATTATTATTTTTAAACTTTTTATTCTTTATTAAATCTCATTAATACTATCAACAAAACCACCCTCAGATGCCATTAAGGAAGAGAAAATCGAATATCATGGATACAAAAGAAAGAGAGGTAACACAGCTAGATGAGGAAAAATCTATGGAGAAAAAATTTAATATATTGGAAACCTTGGAGCTAAATGACAGAGAATTCAAGATAGAAATCCTAAAAATCCTCCGAGATATACAAGAAAACACAGAAAGGCAATTTAGGGAGCTCAGAAAACAACTCAATGAACACAAAGAATATATGTCCAAGGAAATTGAAACTAGAAAAACAAATCAAACAGAGATGAAAAACTCAATTCACGAGCTGAAAAACGAAGTAACAAGCTTAGCTAATAGAACAGGTCAGATAGAAGAGAGGATTAGTGAAATAGAAGACAAGCAACTTGAGGCACAACAGAGAGAAGAAGAAAGAGACTCAAAAATTAAAAAAAATGAGATAGCCCTACAAGAATTATCTGACTCCATCAAAAAGAATAACATAAGAATAATAGGTATATCAGAGGGAGAAGAGAGAGAAAATGGAATGGAGAACATACTCAAACAAATAATAGATGAGAACTTCCCAAGCCTGTGGAAAGAACTAAAGCCTCAAGTTCAAGAAGCAAACAGAACTCCGAGTTTTCTTAACCCCAACAAACCTACTCCAAGGCATATCATAATGAAATTGACACAAACCAACAGCAAAGAAAAAATTCTCAAGGCAGCCAGGGAAAAGAAGAATACAACATATAAAGGAAGGCCCATTAGATTATCATCAGATTTCTCAGCAGAAACTCTACAAGCTAGAAGAGAGTGGACCCCAATATTTAAAGTTCTGAAAGAGAGGAACTTTCAGCCACGAATACTATACCCATCAAAGCTATCCTTCAAATATGAAGGAGAAATAAAAACATTCACAGATACAGAAAAGATGAGGGAATTTATCATCAGAAAACCCCCACTCCAGGAATTACTAAAGGGGGTTCTCCAATCAGATACAAAGAACAAAAAAAAAACAGAGCCACAAGTAAAAGCTCCAAGAAGAACACAATAAAACCAAATTTAAACTGTGACAACAACAAAAAGAAAGAGGGGGAGAAGATGGAGATTAACAGTAGCAAAGGATGATGGAGTACAAAAGTACTCACAAAATAGTTCGCTACAATGAACAGGGTAGGGACCCTTTTCATTACTCAAAGGTAACCAACCACCATTGAAAAAACCACCACAGAAGCACATGAGATAAAAAAGATAGCAACAGAGGAAAGATGTATGGAATACAACCAAATAAAAACAAAAGATAGAAAAACAAAAGAGAAGGATCAAACAAGACACAAAACTAACAGAAAGCAAGATATAAAATGGCAATAGGGAACTCACAAGTATCAATAATTACACTAAATGTAAACGGATTAAACTCACCAATAAAAAGGCACAGAGTAGCAGAATGGATTAAAAAAGAAAATCCAACTGTATGCTGCCTACAGGAAACTCATCTAAGTAACAAGGATAAAAACAAATTCAAAGTGAAAGGCTGGAAAACAATACTCCAAGCAAATAACATCCAAAAAAAAGCAGGTGTAGCAATACTCATATCGGATAATGCTGACTACAAGACAGGAAAAGTACTCAGAGGCAAAAATGACCATTTCATAATGGCTAAGGGGACACTGAATCAAGAAGACATAACAATTCTTAATATATATGCTCCAAACCAAGGAGCACCAAAATATATAAGACAGCTACTTATTGATCTTAAAACAAAAACTGACAAAAATAC
Source organism: Saccopteryx leptura (assembly GCF_036850995.1). Lineage (NCBI taxonomy): Eukaryota > Metazoa > Chordata > Mammalia > Chiroptera > Emballonuridae > Saccopteryx > Saccopteryx leptura. The sequence continues at coordinate 129,990,159 of NC_089505.1, read as the reverse complement.
AATCATACTTGGAGACCTCAATACACCGCTGACGGCTCTAGATCGGTCATCCAAACAGAGAATCAACAAAGACATAGTGGCCTTAAACAAAACACTAGAGCACCTGGATATGATAGACATCTACAGGACATTTCATCCCAAAGTGACTGAGTATACATTTTTCTCCAGTGTACATGGATCATTCTCAAGAATTGACCATATGTTGGGCCACAAAAACAACATCAGCAAATTCAGAAAAATTGAAGTTGTACCAAGCATATTTTCTGATCATAAAGCCTTGAAACTAGAATTCAACTGCAAAAAAGAGGAAAAAAATCCCACAAAAATGTGGAAACTAAACAACATACTTTTAAAAAATGAATGGGTCAAAGAAGAAATAAGTGCAGAGATCAAAAGATATATACAGACTAATGAAAATGATAATACGACATATCAGAATCTATGGGATGCAGCAAAAGCAGTGATAAGAGGGAAGTTCATATCACTTCAGGCATATATAAACAAACAAGAGAGAGCCCAAGTGAACCACTTAACTTCCCACCTTAAGGAACTAGAAAAAGAAGAACAAAGACAACCCAAAACCAGCCGAAGAAAGGAGATAATAAAAATCAGAGCAGAAATAAATGAATTAGAGAACAGAAAAAGTATAGAAAAAATTAATAGAACAAGGAGCTGGTTCTTTGAAAAGATCAACAAAATTGACAAACCCTTGGCAAGACTTACCAAGGAAAAAAGAGAAAGAACTCATATAAACAAAATCCAAAATGAAAGAGGAGAAATCACCACGGACACCGTAGATATACAAAGAATTATTGTAGAATACTATGAAAAACTTTATGCCACTAAATTCAACAACCTAGAAGAAATGGATAAATTCCTAGAAAAATACAACCTTCCTAGACTGAGTCAAGAAGAAGCAGAAAGCCTAAACAGACCTATCAGTAGAGAAGAAATAGAAAAAACCATTATAAACCTCCCCAAAAATAAAAGTCCAGGCCCTGACGGCTATACCAGCGAATTTTATCAAACGTTCAAAGAAGACATGGTTCCTATTCTACTCAAAGTCTTCCAAAAAATTGAAGAAGAAGCAATACTTCCAAACACATTTTATGAGGCCAACATAACCCTCATACCAAAACCAGGCAAGGATGGCACAAAAAAAGAAAACTACAGACCAATATCTCTAATGAATACAGATGCTAAAATACTAAACAAAATACTAGCAAATCGAATACAACAACATGTTAAAAAAATAATACATCATGATCAAGTGGGATTCATCCCAGAATCTCAAGGATGGTTCAACATACGTAAAACGGTTAATGTAATACACCATATCAACAAAACAGAGAACAAAAACCACATGATCTTATCAATAGACGCAGAAAAGGCTTTCGATAAAATACAACACAATTTTATGTTTAAGACTCTCAACAAAATGGGTATAGAAGGAAAATATCTCAACATGATAAAGGCCATATATGATAAACCATCAGCTAACATCATATTAAATGGCACTAAACTGAAGGCTTTCTCCCTTAAATCAGGAACAAGACAGGGTTGTCCACTCTCTCCACTCTTATTTAATGTGGTACTAGAGGTTCTAGCCAGAGCAATCAGACAAGACAAAGAAATAAAAGGCATCCATATCGGAAAAGAAGAAGTAAAGGTATCACTTTTTGCAGATGATATGATACTATACATCGAAAACCCCAAAGAATCCACAAAAAGACTACTAGAAACAATAAGCCAATACAGTAAGGTCGCAGGATACAAAATTAACATACAGAAGTCAATAACCTTCTATATGCCAACAATGAAACAACTGAGAAGGAACTCAAAAGAATAATCCCCTTCACGATTGCAACAAAAAAAATAAAATACTTAGGAATAAACATAACAAAGAATGTAAAGGACTTATATAATGAAAACTATAAACCATTGTTAAGGGAAATCGAAAAAGATATAATGAGATGGAAGAATATACCTTGTTCTTGGCTAGGAAGAATAAATATAATCAAGATGGCCATATTACCCAAAGCAATATACAAATTTAATGCAATTCCCATCAAACTTCCAATGACATTTTTTAAAGAAATAGAGCAAAAAATCATCAGATTTATATGGAACTATAAAAAACCCCGAATAGCCAAAGCAATCCTAAAGAAAAAGAATGAAGCTGGGGGCATTTCAATACCTGACTTCAAACTCTATTATAGGGCCACGACAATCAAAACAGCATGGTATTGGCAGAAAAATAGACACTCAGACCACTGGAACAGAATAGAAAGTCCAGAAATAAAACCACATATATATAGTCAAATAATTTTTGATAAAGGGGCCAACAACACACAATGGAGAAAAGAAAGCCTCTTCAATAAATGGTGCTGGGAAAACTGGAAAGCCACATGCAAAAGAATGAAACTGGACTACAGTCTCTCCCCCTGTACAAAAATTAACTCAAAATGGATCAAAGATCTAAACATAAGACCTGAAACAATTAAGTACATAGAAGAAGACATAGGTACTCAACTCATGGACCTGGGTTTTAAAGAGCATTTTATGAACTTGACTCCAATGGCAAGAGAAGTGAAGGCAAAAATTAATGAATGGGACTACATCAGACTGAGAAGTTTTTGCTCAGCAAGAGAAACTGATAACAAAATAAACAGAAAGCCAACTAAATGGGAAATGATTTTTTCAAACAACAGCTCAGATAAGGGCCTAATATCCAAAATATACAAAGAACTCATAAAACTCAACAACAAACAAACAAACAATCCAATAAAAAAATGGGAAGAGGATATGAATAGACACTTCTCCCAGGAAGAAATACAAATGGCCAACAGATATATGAAAAGATGCTCATCTTCTTTAGCTATTAGAGAAATGCAAATCAAAACGGCAATGAGATACCACCTCACACCTGTTCGATTAGCTGTTATTAGCAAGTCAGGTAATAGCAAATGTTGGAGAGGCTGTGGAGAAAAAGGAACCCTCATACACTGTTGGTGGGAATGTAAAGTAGTACAACCATTATGGAAGAAAGTATGGTGGTTCCTCAAAAAACTGAAAATAGAACTACCTTATGACCCAGCAATCCCTCTACTGGGTATATATCCCAATAACTCAGAAACATTGATACGTAAAGACACATGCAGCCCCATGTTTATTGCAGCATTGTTCACAGTGGCCAGGACATGGAAACAACCAAAAAGCCCATCAATAGATGACTGGATAAAGAAGATGTGGCACATATACACTATGGAATACTACTCAGCCATAAGAAATGATGACATCGGAACATTTACGGCAAAATGGTGGGATCTTGATAACATGATACGAAGCGAAATAAGTAAATCAGAAAAAAACAGGAACTGTATTGTTCCATACGTAGGTGGGACATAATAGTGAAACTAAGAGACATTGATAAGAGTGTGGTGGTTACGGGGGGGAGGGGGGAATGGGTGAGGGATAGGGGGTGGGGAGGGGCACAAAGAAAACAAGATAGAAGGTGACAGAGGACAATCTGACTTTGGGTGGTGGGTATGCAACATAATTGAACGACAAGATAACCTGGACTTGTTATCTTTGAATATATGTATCCTGATTTATTGATGTCACCCCATTAAAAAAATAAAATTATTAAAAAAAAAAAAAAAAAAAAAAAAGTTGATGCCTGAATCCAGAGGCAAAAGTAGAAGAAACATGGCTACATTTGTCAGGATAATCACTTTGTAAGTTATATAAAGGTTTAATCACTGTGTTGTGCTTATGAAACTAATATCCTGTGGTACGTCAATGGTAATTGAAAAATTAAAAAAATTAAAACAAAAGTAGAAGAAACATGGATTAGAAAATTAGAACTGGAATTAGAAATCAGCTCTGTACCACTTTTCCCTTCCCACCTCCAAGTCTCATTTTCTTTATTTTCACAAAATAAGGATAGTAATAATAATGAGAGCTACTCAAAGGTGTTATGGTGAAGCTTAAGTTAAATAAGATAGCACATAGGAAACGGAACTCATTATATCTCAGGCTCTGTGCTAAGGACTTCTATATCCATTATTTTTTCCAGCCCTTACACCAACATTCTGCATAAGAAAACTTTAAATCTGAATTTTATAGACAATACGTAATTTGTTCAAGTTACTCAGTAAAAAGTGAGGTTGAATGTTGAACTCAGGTCTGACGCCAAAGCTCGTATTGCTAATCACAAGCCATACTGCCTGCCTCTCATTCCAGGCATGGGATGAACAAAATCTGGAATGTCACATCCTTTATTGCAAGCCTTAGTGGACTGGGGAGGGGTTGGAACAGAAACTGGCTTATACATTAGACTGGTGCAGTCACTGAAGAGATGAAAAAGTCATCTGTGGCAGAGAAGTGTGGGAGTGGTGACAGGTCCCAGTACCATTTTGAGGATCCTGCAAATCTATATGATGCCTTTGTCCAAGTTAGAAAAAAGTGCTCACTCTGGACAGCTGAATTATAAAATTCTAGGAAGACACAGAACAATAGGAGGCAGAGCTTAGAGAACTTGTATGAAAAGAATGAGGTCCCTTCAGCTGGGTGGAGAAATTAGTACAGGGTGGGATCTCCAAAACATTCAGTCTTTTGACTGGTGTCTTCATGGGGCACACAACTTGGGCAACAGTACGATGTAGCCTGTATCTTGACAGGAGGGAAGGGCATCTTGTGGGATCTGGCAATAGGTGAAAGGTGAATGTCTAGATAGGTAAATTTGTCAGGCTGATAACATCATTGGCCGAACAAGAATTGCAATCTATCTCTCAATGATTCTACAGTCCAAGTGCCTAATAACAAGAATCACTTGGGGATCTTGGTACAAAAACAGCTGACCAAGCACCTCCCTAAATAATCCAACTCAGCGAATCAGAAGTAATTCTTATGAAAAATTTATAAAATACTGCTCTATCCCACATTCATCACACTAAAGTATTGCAGCTATCTCGATTAACGGCATGGTAACCATCTAAACTGCTGGACTGTCTCTTGAGGCAAGGCAGTGTCTGATTCAAGTCTATATCCCTAGCACTTAGAGAAAGACCTAGCACATAAAATGAAAAACAAAAAAAGTCAATCAACAGAAAAATGACCCATTAATTAAATGACTATTGCATAGTCCATCTAAGAATTCTGGCTAACTCAAGTTATTACCTCCTCTGCCAAGTTAGCTACAATTACATGTATTCCTTGCCTGCTTCCTCCCTCTTCCTACTTTCCTAATCACCATCTGTTTCACTCCTTACCCTCAGAAAGACAGGACCAATCATTTTGGGAGGTCCTTTCATACTTACGAGTTCAATTTTCAACCTCACTCTTTACTGTGACTTGAGCAAATTAAGTATTATCTATAAAACACAGTTTTAAAAGTTTCTTATGCCTAACTTTGCTCTAAGAGTTGAACAAGATAACACATGTTTTTTCCTGACATACCACACCTATGTTTGTGTCTTCTAACTCATTGTCTATAACTTCATTTTTAGGCCTTGTTTGCCCCTCTGTAAAATGGAATGTTTGGCAATAGGATTTCTGAGGTCTCTTCCAACTCGGACATGTTAGAATTCTCTTATTGGAATTTAGAATTTCTGGTAACTTCTGTAAGGTGAGACAGCCTTATAAAAGGGCTTCACATTAGCACCACAGAGCCCATTGGTTGGAGCCTGGGCAGAGAGCAGTTGCAGCCTGGGACTTTCCTGAGGTCTGCTTTGCTGGTGGGAAGCTTTCTATAATGGACGAGCTCCAGCAGCTCTCTGACCACCCCCGTGAGCGACTCAAGAAATGCTGGCTGCCTGATGGTTGTGTTGGATGAGGAATGTGCGAGAAGCCCTGGAAAAAACTTAGTTCAAAGGCGGAGGGCTGTGCTGAGGTTTCCAAATGCACTTAATTCTCTGAGGCTTTAAATGCAGGCTCTATCGGAAAAACACAAGTGTCTGATTCCAAGGGAATAGCTTCAAGTAATAATAATAATAATAAAAAGGGCTTTGAAGGCTTCTTGGAAATCAGCTTCTATAGGATAGTGTTTGAGAAATTGGGTGAAGTCAAGCAGAAACATGGATTGAACTTATCCCTTTGCATACTCATTCTTTTAAAATATTTTATTTATAAATATGAAAATAATGTGTGCATATGGTTGAAGAATCCAAACACTGCAAAAAAGTACAAAATCCAAAGTCAAATCTCCGTTGCCTTCTCTCCTCCTCTCGTCCCACGAGTTCACAATTTCTTTCTTTCTTTTCTGCAATTACTATGTAAGTTTATAAAAACTGTAAAAATATATTGTGATAAAATATGCATAACCAAGTTAACCACCCTAACCATTTTAAGTGTATAGTTTGGTGGCATTAGGTACATCCACATTGTTGTGCAAACCTCACCACCATTTGTCTCCTGAACTTTTCCATCATACCAAAGTAAGATTGTCCCCATCAACCACTAATTACCCATCCACTCTCTTCCCGCCCCAGACTCTGGAAATTACCCTGCTACTGCCTGTCTCTATAGTCACCTACTCTAGGTACCTCATACAAGTGAAATCTTTTACTATTTATCCTTTTATGACTAACTTAATTCACTTAACATAACTTCTTTTGGACTATTTTATTTTAAGTAGGTTACAATCATAACTCTGATTTACATGCTTAAATGGTGTTAATCTCTTAAACTGAAGCAGTGTTTATTGATTGCTTGCAATGTTAGACTTAGCATCATTGTTCCACTTCCGAAATCCCTTCATGCTCCACATCTCTCATGTTCTTTTTCTCCAATATTTTTAGTTCTTCAAGTAGAAGGTTCTCTTTGCTGGAACTCTAGACTCTTACAACAGCTACCTGCTTGATATCTCCACTTGACTATCTAACAAACATCTCAAACTTAAAATACCCCAAACTACGTATATTTATGGTTCTTAGCCCTACTTTACCCTGCCTTCTCTCCACCCTGCTTCCTCGCTCAGAGAAATGCCAAATTCATCTCTGTAGTTGTTTGGGCTTCAAATCTTATCATTCTCACTTCTTTTTGTCCCCTTCACATCCAATGTGACGGAAAATCCTGTTGACTTTACCTAAAAAAATATCCAGACTCTGATCACATCGTATTACCTTCCCTTGTCCAAATCATCACCTCTTATGTGGATTATTGAAATGTTCTAACTTGTCTTGCTGCTTCCTCCCTTGCTCTCCTAAATCTAATCACAAAATAGTAGCTAAAGAAGTGTCTTTAAAAAGAATATTAGATCATGTCACTCCTCATAATTAGCCAATGTCTTTCATGCTCATTCATAATAAAAGCCAAAATCTTTATGGTGGTGGTGGCTCAGAAGGCTCCATACAAGTGCATTTCAAACTTTAATGTGAATATTGTTCACCTGGGGGTCTTGTTCAAGTGCATATTCTGGCCCCAGGTGATCTGGTGCTGCTGGCTCAAGGGCCACACTTTTAGTGCGAGATGATGTGATCTTCTCCACAACCTTCTTCCTCATCTTCCCTTGCCTCCTCCCTCTCCTTGCTTTGGCCTCCCACCTAAATGTTTGTACTTGTTCCCTCTGCCTGGAACACTCTTTCCCTAGATATTTGTAAGGCTTCTCCTCTTCCCGTCTTCAAGTCATTTCCCAAGTTTCTTCTAAGGCCTCTCTCAACTCCTTGTTGAAAATGACAACCCTCCTTTCCATGGCTCTCCCTTGCCCCTGTCCCTGCTGAATATTTCTTTATAACAAGGGTATACAAACTGGCCTGCAGGCCATGGGTCAGGTCCAGCCCACTGCTTGTTTTTGCAAACAAAGGTTTATTGGAACAGAGCCACGTGCATTTGTTTATGTAGTTTTTTATGGCTGCTTTCCCATCACAAGGGCAAAGTTAAGGACAGGTGGTCTCTCACTTAACAATGGTTTGACTTAGAATTGTTTGACTTTACAATGATGTAAAAGCAATATGCATAATAAATTCATGAGATATCCAACACTTTATTAAAAAAGGCTTTGTGTTAGATAATTTTACCCAAATCTAGGCTAATGTAATTATTTTGAGCACATTTAAGGTAGGTTAGAGTGAATTATGATGTTCAGTAGGTTAAGTGTATTAAATACATTTTTTACTTAAAATATTTTAAATTTATGATAAATTGGTTTATCAGAAAGTAACCCTATCATTTTAGCTAAATGGCATATGTATTTTTGACAGAGACCTAATGGCCTGCAAAATCTAAAATATATACTATCTACCTGGTTCTTTACAGAAAAATGTTTGCTGACTCCTGCTTGTAGCATTGGTCACCATCTGATTTACTAGACAAGTCACTCATTTTTTTTTGTTTATAATCTCTCTCCTAACTAGAAAGTGAACTCTGTTATAAAAAGTGTTTTGTCTATTTTGTTCACTGTTATATTTCTAATACTTAGGAAGATGTGTAGCATAGCTATAAAGCCAGTAGCCACGGTCACTATCGCAGCTGCCTGGCCCATGCAGGTTCGCATTTGATTCAGACAGACAGTAATGAAACAATGGAGCCAAGAACTGGTGGGCCATTAGCTTTAATCCTAGCTTGCACCTGGCGGGCAAGTAAAAACACACACTGGGCTCCAAAACCCACTCATTCGGTGCTCACAAAGCTACTGACTTATCCGAGTTTCCTAGAATCAAAGGTTTCTAGCTCACTAGCCTTATTCACCTCTGTTCCCCATCTCCTTCTCTCTGCACAAACTCTGCACAAACTGGCTTCTCCTTCAGCATTCCTCCATCTTGGCTGCTGCTTCTTTCCCCCACGTGGCCTTACTCTGCTCTCCTTTCTCTGTTCTCCTCTAGCATGGGCTCCTCCTAGAACATAATCACTCTTTAAAACCTTTTGGCGCGAAAGCCCTCCCCCAACACACATTAATACAATCATGCCCATCCCAAGCAAGAAGGGCAATTAATACTATCACCTGGGTGACGGGCTTCCACGTGGGCAGTGCCATCTTTAATAAAGTGAGCATAATATATTTTATCTGCCCAACAATCCACCTCTATGCTCACTTTACTACTCATAATCTACACCACCACTATCCCAGTGCAAGGAAATTAGGCACATTACACAAATTATAGCAACATGACAAATCATACAATTTCAGCAATTACAAAGGTACATTTCACCAGTCTCTGAGCACTTTGCCAAAAAACACAAAATGTCCTCGGCCTTCTTTCTAGCCATGGGAAAAGCTTCCCGGGGCAGGGGAGTGCTTCCAGCAAAGCCTCCCCCCACCCCCATCAGGGTATTCCACATTGTCCAAAATCCGTAAGTCCATTCAACAAAGGAGCCAGTGCTCACTCCGGTCATAGTCTGGGAATCAGTCCAAGCACATGGGACCTCAGCCTCCCTCCCCCCTCATCCCTGCCATCCTGGCAGGTCTTACACTGTCCCAAAGAGGAGCACGTGGCAATGGCAGTCAGCATTTCCATCTCTACTTGGGAGAGCATGATGGCATTCACCCCTATGTCCCAAAATCGTAGACCTACCAGGGCATAGCAGGTACTCCTTGCTGCTGGACTCTCACCTTCTGGAGACTGTGGATTACAACTCCAGTGCGATTTTCCTCATCCTCCAAAGAGGAACTGAAAACACCAGCTCCTGCTGCCAGGCTTGAGCTCCGGGCTGCCGCCGCCTTCCTCTCCACAGACCTTGCAGCCCTAGCCCCAGCCTTAGCCCCGGCTTCCTGCCACTGCTGGCTCTCCACAACATCCAGGGCATGCTGCAACTCATGAACCTGTGATTCCTTCTCCAGCGACTGCTCCATTTCCAAGCGAATCTCATGAACCTGGTTGGCCTCCTCCGGTGCTTGCTTCAGCTCCAGGGTTGGCATCTCTCTCCCCCAAGTTTGCTCCAGCTCCTTCCACTGCTCGGTTTGAGGGTCCCAGGCAACCTCTTCCATAGAGCTCTTGGTTTCCTCATGCATGGCTGTAAAAGTCAGCCAGCCTATGGCCCCCAACAGAACATCCATGGGGAACCATAACAGAAGCCAGTCCTCTACTCCACTGCTCAATGGTGGTGGTGGCTCCTTGCCAATCTGTATCGAATCCTGCCACAGACTACACCAATTGTAAAGCCAGTAGCCGCAGCCACCATCACAGCCACCTGGCCCATGCGGGTTCGCTTTTGATTCAGACAGACAGTTATTAAACAACAGAGCCAAGAACTGGTGAGCCATTACCTTTAATCCTAGCTTGTGCCTGGCAGGCAAGTAAAAACACACACTGGGCTCCAAAACCCACTCATTCAGTGCTCACAAAGCTACTGACTTAACTAAGTTTCCTAGAATCAAAGGTTTCTAGCTCACCAGACTTATTCACCTCTGTTCCTCATCTCCTTCCTTCTTGCTGCACAAACTCTGCACAAACTGGCTTCTCCTTCAGCATTCCTCCATCTTGGCTGCTTCTTTCCCCCACGTGGCCTTACTCTGCTCTCCTGTAGCATGGGCTCCTCCTAGAACGTAATCATTCTTCTCTTCTCTTTAAAACCTTTTGGCGTGAAAACCCTCCCCCAACACACATTAATACAATCATGCCCATCCCAAGCAAGAAGGGCAATTAATACTATCACCTGGCCGACGGGCTTCCACGTGGGCAGCACCATCTTTAACAAAGTGAGCATAATATAGTTTATCTGCTCAACAATAGGTCACTCAATGAATAATTGTTAAATGAAATATTGATTATTTTTAAGGAATTAAAAATATATTACTTATACTTTTGTCAGCCATTTAGATAATCTCCATTGGCTCTTGTACGGCCAGCAGCCACAGCTATCATGGCCATACACATGCTGGTTCTCCTTGGATTCAGGCAGACGGTAAAGAAACAGTGGAGCCAAAAAATGGTGGGCCATTCCTTTATTCTAACCTCGCACTGGTGGCGAGTGAACACACACAGGGCTTAATAACCCTGACACATTCTCTAGTTCCACAACCAGGAAAATCTTCTCCAGTTTTTCCTAGAATCAAAGGCCCCCACCAGTCTTAGTCACCTCTGATTCCCCATCTGCACACCTTCTCCCTTCTCCTCTCTGCACAAACTGGCTTCTCCTTCAGCACCTTGTCATCTTGGCTTCCTTCTTTCTTCTCCTTCTTCTTCTCTTTTTCTTTTTAAAACTTTTTGGTACAACATGCCCCCTCTAGCAAACATTAGCATAACAATGGCCCTTCCTAAGCGGGAAGGTAATCTGCAATTTGCCATCAACTGCCCTGCTCTGAGGCAAACACACATATGGCTGCCCAGCACCATTTTTAACTATAAAAGTGAGCAAACTCAAATAACACAAATTTAATAAACTCATTTGCGCAACATTCTACCCCTTTTACTCACTGCAATCCACAATCCATACCAAGGCATTTCTGTGCAGGGAATTAGGTACATCACACAGACAAATTACAGCAACAGCACAAGTCATGCAATTTTAACAATTGCAAAGGTACCCTTCACCAGAGCTTCTCCCCCCCATCAGGGTCTCTCACATTGTCCAAAAGCCATATGTCCATCCAACAGGGGAGCTGGTACCCCTCTGGTTGCAGTCCAAGAGTCAGTCCATGCACATGGGGCCTTAGGCCTCCCCTCTTCATCCCTGCCATCCTGGCAGCTCTTAAGATGCTGTCCCCAGGTGGAGCACGTGGCAATGATGGCCAACATTTTCACCTCTGCTCCTGAGAGCATACTGCCATCCACCCCTATGTCCCACAGTTGCAGCAAACCCACCAGTGGTTTAGTAGGTACTCTTTGCTGCTGGGCTTTTACCTTCTGGAGTCTGCAGACAGCAGGTTCAGCCCGATTCTCCTCATCCTCAGAAGAGGAGCTAGAAACGCCAGCTCCCGCCAACTCAGATCCACTCCACTGGCATGGCTCCATCTTAGGCTTCTGTGGCTGCCAGCTCTTGTGAAGCTGAACCCACAGTTGTTCCTCCAAAAACTGCTGCTGCCAACGTTCAACTTCCAGGGCAAACTGCAACTCACGAACTCATAATTCCTTCTCCAGAGTCCACTCCATTTCCAGGTGAAATTCTCAAACCTGGTCAGCCTCCTTCTCCAATGCTTACTCCAGTTCCAGGATCTGCATTTCTCTCTCCCATGGCCGTTCCAACTCCTTCCACTCCTCGGTTTGCAGGCCTTGGGCAGCCTCTTGCACAGAGCTCTTGATTTCTTCTTGCATGGCTGTAAAAATTAGCCAGCCCATGGTCCCTGAAAGGACAGCCATGGGGAACCATAACAACAGCCAGTCCTCCATCCCACCCCTCAAGGGTGGTGGTGGTTTCATACCGATCTGATCAGAATCCTGCCACAAACAACACCAAATGTATGGCCAGTAGCCACAACTGTCATGGCCGTACACATGCAGGTTCTCATTGGATTTGGACAGACGGTAAAGAAACAGTGGAGCCAAAAAATGGTGAACCATTCTGTTTATTGGTGTCTCACCAAGACAGATAAGCCACAAGAAAAGCCAAAGGATCAGGGAGGAAAAAAGAAATCCTACCGCACCTCTCAGTGGTGGGAGCAGAATCTCTCTTTCAGCAAACATTAGCATAACAATGGCCCTTCCCAAGCAGGAAGGCAATCCATAATTTGCAATCAACTGCCTTGCTCTGAGGGCAAGCACACACGTGGTTGCCCAGCGCCATTTTAAACAATAAAAGTGAGCAAACCAAAAAAATACAAAGTTTACAAACTCATTTGCCCAACAAATCCTCATCATGAAAATGAGGGTACGGTGGGACCTCTACCTCTGCCCTTCCCAGGGCTCCATTGGGTCACACCGCTCTCGTGCTTCCTACAGCCTCCTGTCTGTGTCTCTCACCACCTCCTCGTGCTCCAGATATGCCTTGATGATCATCTTGGCTTTCTATCTTTCTGAAATTTGTTTGGATAGCACCCCTCCTCTCTTTTTAAAATCTGAACCACTAAGAATTTTCTTACTCTATTTTGTACATTTTTGTTGTCTGTTTAATAAAATCTTATCTGAGAGGGCCATCTAATCTGTCATATGTATTCATAAACCTAAAATTTTACAAGCCTAAACATAATTTAAGTTTAAAGGGCATAACTTGTATCATCTCCTCTTATAAATATGTTTCTCCTCTCTCTGCCCACCCAGATTGTTCAGGGCCTCTCATGGGTCCCCAGGAAGAGTATTTTGTGCTTTTTTTTTTTTTTTTTTTTTTTTTTTACCAAGTTTATTGCATTATTGTTTGCCTTTTTCTGTGTTGGTTATGCCTCCAGGCTGCAGGGTCTTCGAGTGTAGGGTACCTGTTCGTCTCTAGACTTCTAGTGCTGTGCATACACACCTACTCTGTGCACATAAGGACCCAAAGTTATACAATATAGCTTTAGCTTTTCAGAAATTCAAAGCATAGTGGTGAAAGCAGACAGCACACTGGTAATTCTATGTGTAAATAGAGTGGGTATAAAGTTTATGAGACCACAGACAAGGAGAGACAATTGTGCTTGGGATGGACAGAGAAGTTAGAAAAAGTCTTTAAAAAGCAGACTATGTATGTGTTGGTTTTGATGGGCACATGAGGCTCGCGGGTAGTGCTAGGTATATGAAAGCATTCCAGAAACAAAAGAGAAGTTCAAAGTTAATTATGGCCAGGATCCAAAATATAAGGGGGACAGTGGCGGAGGAGGAAACTGAAGAGATAGGGAGGGGTCAGAGCATGCCAAGGGGCAGCTGCTAACATCAGCATCTTGTACTTTATTCTGAGGGGAGCCACTGGAGGATTTTAAGCAAGGGGTAGTATGAGCACATTGACATATTATAGATTGTGACTGCCATATAAGGGGTGGACCGGCAGAGTCCCGAAGATGCGAGGTACCACGGCAATAGTCTAATTGAGAGAAGTGACGAGGGCTGGAGGGGGGCAGTAACTGCTGGGAAACGTTAGAGAGAGAGGGATTTGGGAAATGGCAGGAGGGCAGAGCTGGTGGGGTTGGTGGCTGTGTGATGTGAGGGGGGATGGAGAGGAAATAGGCAAGCTTTCTGAGGGCTCCAGGGCTGGGGTTCCAGGATCCAATGATCAAAGGGAAGGACATGAGCTCTTGTGTATTTTGGTAAATCTCAAGTGAAGGGCAAAAAGGCTGTGACAGGAATAATTTATGAGATTCCACGGGGCTGTTTAAATCTTTCTGAAAATGAAGATTCCAGCTGAAAGGAGGAAAAGGCGTGTCTTCAGTTCTGTTTTTGACAGCCAGGCTACCCGTTTCCTTCCTAGGAAACCGACGGGGACTGGGATATTCTGGTAAGATACATGAGATCAGCGTTTTGTCCAGTTCGGGTTAATTTTTTTAAAAATTGGATTAGCATCCAACTGAAATGAATGTCAACTTCTTGGAATGTGTCTTTGGATCTGAGTGATTTTGATATGAACCAAATGTGATCGCTTAGTAAAGTTTTAAAGTTTTTATTTATGCAGAATCATCTTGACGTTTTAACCACATCCCAAGTTTAACATTCAGGATTTCCGCCTCCCCCCAAGGAAACTAACAAGATTCATCTGTTTTGCCTTTGTGCATTTCTACTTTTTGAAGATGTTTTGTTATGCTCTTTACCTGTTCTTAACCATGACAACCAACACAAAAGTGTTTACATTAAACGTAAGGATTATTGTGCCCATTTGACAGATGTGGAAATCAGGCCTCAAGGGGTCTCTAAATTAGCAAATGTGAGAGGTGATTCCAATCCAGACCCATCTGATGTGCTGAGCACTTATCATGGCCTGACATTATACCTGCTTTACTCCATTTAATCCTTCTAGCAATATTAATGTATAGAGACTTGAAGAGGCTTAATAAAAATATGCTTAGTAAGGTTAAATAACCACCCCAAGGTCACTCACCATAGAGACCTCAGATTTTTGTTTCCCTTCTTTACCTACAGACTGAAGATACACATTATATGTCTAAGAATATGTTGAGAAATATATGGGCAATATTAGATGTCATTGCTAGGAAAAATCATCATGATGCTACTTATAGAGAGAGAGGGGAAAAAAGAAAAAAAAACTCTTTAGAAAGCTCTGTTTGCTTGGCATCCATTCCCTTTAGAGAAGAACAGGGAAAGGGAATAACTCATTCTAGGTTGGGTAATAGATTACTCCATTATGCCACACATAATGTTAATACTCCAAATAGCCCTTTGGAAATGGCGCCATGATTTCTGTTTCCTAGATGAAGACATTGAAGTTCAGAAAGATTCAATAAAGGTTAAATAGCTTGGCCAGGTCTGACTGACTGAAAACCCCCAGGTTTTCAGGATAGTGCTAAGTCACATCGTGGGCAGTGATTTAAAGGAACATGTAAGAAGGAAGTTATCAGAATGCAAGCTCTGCACTGGTATTTCACTTGACCCATGAAGTTTCCCTGGGTAGGTGGTAAACAAATGCCCTTTGATGAAATTTAGAGATGATTCTCAACTGGGCCTTAAGTAAAGATGAACAATATAAAAAAGGGATCCCAGTGATCCCAAATGAAGGAAGTTAGAAGTGCAGGCAGGAAATAACAAGATGATTACTACCCAGGAAATTCTGAGTTAAAACATCTGGGCAGGCCATGTGACTCACAAAAGGAACTCACATAAGCACCTTTCAGGAGCTCAAAGCTCTGCAGATGGAAGGGCTGAGTGGTTGCTCTATCTAGGTCCTTCATCTACAGATGAGGAAACTCAGACTTTACAGTAGAAAGAAATGATCTGAGGTCACAGCCCAATCAATGGCCAAGCTGGCAGCTGGGATAAACCCAAGGTCTCTTGCCTCATAAATTGACTTCTCCTTCCATCAAGAAAGATTAATGCCATCTTTTATTTACAGTAGAGAAATGCCTTAAGGGCAGTAGCTCTTGGTGTGGGTATGTTGTATCTGGATGCCATGCATGAATGGATGCTGGAGGTTCTTCCAGAAAGTTTGTCATTAAATACATGGGCATAGGGGAAGTCTTTCAGCTGCAGTCGGCAGTGTCTTCAAATGCATTATTCAAAAATAAATCATAGAGGATCTACTACATGCAAGGCAGACTTTGTGCCACATGTCTTTGTAGCTCAAACAGCAAGGGATGCAGGGGGGCAGAGCAGAGTGACATCTCCGTACACTGCCACCATTGGGGAAGTCAGCCTGAGGAGTGGGACTAGGTCTGGAAAGAATCATTTTCAGAAGGAAATTCCACATAAGATACAGTATGAGAATGATTTTTACATTATACATTGGCTAACGTGAGAAGTGGGGTCACACTTAGTCTGTTTGCATGACAGGATGTTTAGATGGGTGTTGTTCATTGCACCAAGATAAGCTTAAGAAGCTGCATTCACCGTATGTAAAATTTACAAAGGAGACAGCCTAAAATTGATTCTGTGGCTCTTAGATCCTATAGTCAGGAGGATATGAAAGATTGGAGATAAATCAAGAGATCAGAGGTCAAACAAGGAATTATTTTTGTTTGTTTGTTTTTTATTCAGTAAGAGGAGAGGAGGCAGAGACAGACTACCACATGCACCCCGACTGGAATCCATCTGGAAAGCCCACTAGGGGGCGATGCTCTGCCCATCTAGGTGTTGCTCCACTACTCAGCAATAGAACTCTTCTTAGCACCTGAGGCGGAAGCCATGGAGCCATCCTCAGTGCCTGGGGCCAACTCAATCCAATCGAGCCATGGCTGCAGGAGTGGAAGAGAGAGAGAGAAGTGAGAGGGGGAGAGAGAAATGAGAAGGGGAAGAGTGGAGAAGCAGATGGGCACTTCCCCTGTGTGCCCTGACCAGGAATTGAACCTGGGACATCCACATGCTGGGCCGACATTGTACCACTGAACCAATGGGCCAGGGTGAGGAGAATGTCTTTGATGCGAAGTATGCTTTGAATCTGACACTCCCAGGATAAGGGTGGTGGGGTAAGAGAACATTTCCTTTCCTTCAAAGCAAGAACAAGAGCTTCCCTGGGGCCACTTGGAGAGGTTGATGAAGGTCTTCTGAAGTGGGATGACTGCCTCTTGCCTCAGAGAACAATCAGCAGATGCAGCGTGGCTAGCTGCTGATGGCTGGGGAGAAGAAGAGGTGGTAGCACTGAATTAGCCCGCTTCTAAGAGTCTGTCGGGCCAAGATTTGTGTCTATTTCCTCAAGAAAAGATAGGGACTGGGTAGGAGAGAGAGAATCCTGGAGCCCTTTGAAGTTCTACCCAAGCAACCTACTGGGGAGCAATACGCTAAACAGAGATCCTATGTGAACCAGACTGTTGAAAAAGAAGACTGGGCATGTAGAAGGGACAGCCAGCTTAAGGGAAACTCATCACTCACTTCCTGAAAGTGTCATCAAATGTTCCTAGTGGGGACCTTTGCAAAGGCCACAAATCCCATCCCCCCCCCCCTTGCAACTTTAATCATCTTTGATCAGGTACTAGGACCAGAGAGCCAAAGCTAGTTTATGACAATATGCATTAAATAGAAGCTCTCCTGCCCCGCTCTTTACCATTTTCTTTTTTTCTCTTTGTCCTTCTACCAGTCTAACTCTAGGATGTGTTTTCAGACCAGAGTTAGCAAGTCTATGACAGTCCCCTGGACTGCAATGGACCAGAGATGGGGAAGAAGGCATAGTCATCTTAAATGACATTGGAAGTTTTAATTATGACATTGACTCTACTGAATTGAGATTGTACTTAAGGATTTTAAATGACTACCAAACATTGGATTGTCTAGGAGTGAACAAGGAAGTTAGGGGACATACCTCTGCTTTCACCCAGGAAAATAGGAAAGACTACCCTTACTGAGCAGGTTAAAAGAACAGTGAGAGGCCTATATTAAGCTGCTTTTTGATTGCAGCCCATAAATCTCGCAGGCGAACTGGTCACTTTTGCATATTTGACTCATTGAATTGTACTCTTTACATTAGCTAGTTTGATTTGTTACTAGATGTGAGTTCTTTGACACATCAGATTTATGGTTGTAAATTTTGTCAAGCACACAGTTGCTCCTCAATACATGTTGTGAACTGAGATGAATAGAGGAGAAGTTACATGGCTAGGCTAGCAGAGCAGAGACTGTCTGTCCTTCAGATGCTGATCTGTTTTGCCATCCAGATTTCACCTTGCCTTATTCATCCATTCAGTGAGCACTTACGGAGGGACTATTATGTCATTCCCCTAATAAACTTTCCTCTTGTGTCACAAGGAGCAAATATGACTCCATCCTAACCAACTCAGCTTTGGTACTCATAATAAATGCAGTTTTATTTTTTAATTTTCTATCATTAAATATATTTGCATGATTCTCTCTGAGGACTAGCACAGTGTTGTATATCCCTCTGAGTCTCTAACAGTATCTAGCACATCGTAACTGCTTGATAACAGTGAAATGAATGAACAGAGCAAATCTGACATCTCTCTAAAACCCTAGGCATTAAGCCTACTGAATCAGAAAGAAAAGTAACTCTTAACACTTTACTGTTATTTTTTGAATGCAGTCTACACAGGGGTAAGATTAGGAGCTAAGGCTCAGAAGGAGGGGCCTGACTCCCAGATTCACCAGCTACTTGGGATGTGTATAATAATTTTTTTTCTAAGACTTAGTTTTGAGGGTATTATGAATCATCATCACTGAGACATGAAAATATCTAGTGAAAGCATGTCTAGTTTAATGTCTAGGAAGCAATAGGTTCTCTTCTCTCTCTTTTTCTTTATTCCCTATACTTGAAATCCAAGCAGCTTCTGGAGGTAGGAGTCATAGGAAAAAAAAAAGTTAAAGGTCAAGATCAAGGATATGATCATGACCTTTGGGGGAGAGCTAAAGTAAAATAGCTTTATATGATATCCTGGTACAAATAGCATGGTCATTGGAGGGAGACGATTGATTTTGGGTTTGAGCATTGTCCTTGTGACATATCGAATTGACCGACAACATTGGCAAACCAAATGAATTTCCTGAGCTTCTTTTCATTCACATTTACATGAAGTTCATCAGCTGTCTAAGCCCTTCTTGAGGGCAGAATCTGTGTCTTATTCATTTTTATGAGGTTAGCACCTATTAGAGCATTTAGCATACAACAATAACAATATAAATTGTAATGAATGACTCTTTTCTAAACACTTATTGTGCTAATTTATTTAATCCTCACAGAAACACTATATGGTAGGTATTCTTAAGTTTTAATAAATACTTGGGGAATGGAATATGACTAAATATATCAGTAAATCAAATAAAAAACAACCCTGTCAAGAAAATGTAGTTTGTAAACCTCAACTGCCACAAAATTATAAGGTAGCATTTTAGTTCTATTTCTCTACTTTGATCTCGAGGACATGCTGCTTGGACTTACCATAAAAGAGAAAGGGGAATTATATCTAGAGATTTTTTGAACATCACCCTTTGTTTATGCTCTTTTATTTGATCTTTCTTACAGATCTTTGAGGAAGATATAATTATAATTGAGTAACTTAGTGACTTGCTCAATGTCTACCTAACATTGCCTATTCAGTGGCAAATTTAGGATCCCAGTCTCAGTTGGCTGTATCTGAAGCCAAGTACTTTTAGAGATGGAGAGGGAAGGGAAGAAAAGAAAAAAAGGAGGCTACAGGTGGGTCTGCAGTGGGTTAAAACAGGGGTTCAAAACATTAAAAAAGAAGAACTGGAGCCTTGCAACCCCTGCCTCTAGCACCATTTCAAATGTTTTTCTTATCTTGAGAGTCAGAAGTAGATATCCCCAAAGTACCTCTGCTTCCAGGGAAAGGCCATCGGTAACTGCTGGGAATTGCAAAGGATAAAGAGATTGTTATTTTCAGAGAAATCCGAGAGGGCAGGCAGAAGTCAGATTGTGGGCTTGGTTCCGTGTGAACATGATGATTGTTCTGGTTGGGTTGTGCTTTGTATCACTCCCCCCCCCCCCCCCCCAGTGCTGGGGAGGCAGCACAGCACAAGGGGAGTGTAGGTGAGAGCCCCAGGGAGGATGGGAACCTTTCTCTAACCTGCTTTGGGTCCTCTCTGAGTCCTCCCCTCTGAATCTCCTTTTCCCCAACCAGTAAGAGTGGGCTGTGACAGCTGGCGTGTAAAGGCCCTTCCTCTTCTATATTCCTTTATCTTAATTTTACAACATTTTTTCTAACTTTCCATGCCTTACGTAGGGTTTCAAGCCTCTCTTTGAGAGAGGAGAGGTATTCCAGATTAATATTTCTCAAGTGTAAATTTAATCGTGTCATATCATGCTTAGCCCTCTAGCATGGCGTTTTTGCAGGTTCCCCTAGTAGAAGCCCATTTTTTCTAGGACTGTCTAAATAAGTCAGGTGCTTAAGTTATTTAATTAGATGGAGTGTGTGTGTGTGTGTGTGTGTGTGTGTGTGTGTTTACCTAAAAGTAGAGTCCCTGTTTGCAATCCCAAATCCACCCACAGCTAACTGTGAAAGTTTGAACAAGCTATTAATCTCTCTAAGCTTCAGCTTCATCATCTGTTAAAGAGAGTAATAATTGCACTTACCTGATGGGGTTGTAAGGAGGAATCAATGAATTCATTTCTGTAAAGCACTTAACGAGTGCCCCTAGCCCATAGTGAACACTCAATAATAGAAGTTATTTTCATGAATTCTCATCAACTTTCTTATTTTACACATGAGAAAATGGACTCTCAGAAAGCCCTGGCCAGTGGTGCAGTGAATAGAGCATCGTCCAAGAGTGCCAAGGTCACCAGTTCTATCCCTGGGTGCCAGCTTATTCCTGAGGGTGCCAGCCTGACCCTGAGGTGACTGGTTCAAGCCCAGGTCAGGGCACAGAGGAGAAGCAATCAATGGCATGACTAAGTGAAACAACGAGTTGATGCTTATCTCTCTCTCTCTTCCCTACTCTCTTTTTCTCTCTGTGAAAAGAAAAAAAAATTAAGAAACTTGCTCAAGATCCTAGAGTAAGCATATGCTAGGAAGAGGGGGAGAGTTTTAAGATATGTTGATTATATATATATTTTTCTTTTTTGGGGGGGTAAAACCTGCTTGGTTTTATATTTTTTCTGTTTTATTTTTGTTTATTTATTTTTTATTGGATGTATTGGGGTACATGTTTCAAGTGTGCTACTCAATAAAATATCATCTGCACACTCCACTGTGCACCTATCTCCCCAAGCAAAGTTCCTTTCATTCCCATTTTCTCCTCTACCCTCACTCTGCTCACCTCCACCTACCCCCACCCTCCTTCCCCTCCGGCATTGATTGTATTTAATCTGGGCCCCAGAAATTCCAGGGTTGTGCCCTGCTGCTCCTCGCCCTTTCTAACCTTGGTCAGTTTCTGCCCCAAACCTAAGGCAGATGGGCATAGAAGGAAGCAGAGGGCACATATGTTTCCCTCTAAGCACAGCCCCCCAACTCTAGAGAAGCATGTTCTAGAAATAG
The DNA here is from genome assembly GCF_036850995.1 of Saccopteryx leptura. NCBI lineage: Eukaryota > Metazoa > Chordata > Mammalia > Chiroptera > Emballonuridae > Saccopteryx > Saccopteryx leptura. The sequence goes on along the minus strand of NC_089505.1, from coordinate 129,968,777 downwards.
CCTGGGTCTTCCCTGCTCGACTAAAGCTTCTTCCCAAGAGCCACGAGCTGGTGAGCAGAGGGGTGGAAGCATGGGAAGAGGACAGTCTTTCTCAACAGCAGTTATTTCACTGCGTCTTGGTTGTGATCAGGCCATTCACAGATTGTCCCCACGCACACTTTTCAACTTCATCTCCATGCTATGGTCAACGTATGAAACGTCCAAACCTGTTAGAATTTTCATGAGTTTATTTGAGCCAAACTGATGACAGTTACCAGAAAGGAAAATCTCAATGGATCGGGACAACGCTCTGGAGAATGGAAGATTTGCACCTTATTTAATACATTAGTGTCAAAGAAGAAGATGTACAGGAGTTACATGAAATCACTGGTGATAGATTAGGGAGGTGAGAGAAAGCAAAGTGGAGAAGTCTCTGGGATTGGAAAAAACGTAAAACAAGCAGACTCATATCTTTTTACATTAGTGGGTACAGGATTGTTAACAGTTTACAATTAAGACAATAACAATAAGAGCAAGGGGTTCTGTGGTCTCCTGCTCTCTGGAAGATTGTGCCCTGAAGGGTCTGGAAAGAGGAAATTACCCTGACATTCCAAAGGCATGTTATTGTAGATGCAAAAAGACAAAAGACAGGTTCAGTTAAGGTAAAGATTGACCTTTGTCAAGGAAGATACCAGCTGGCTTAGGACATGACAGCAAGCTAACGACTCACTTTTAGTTAGGAATTTTTATGTTCAGACCACCCTATGGGGTTACTATAGGTCTCTGAGTTTTAAGGCCCACCAGGCAGGCCTCCCCTGAGCTTGTGAGGTTTCATGTGGCCCCCTTTTCTCCACACTATTTGTGTTCAAACATCATCCAGTTATTTTGTTTCTTGGGGCTAGGCACCATTCTGTTCCAGCCAAAAACATAAAGTGGCTGACCCTCTTGGCCCCCACATTTTTATACTTTCTGTTATGACAAACAAAAACCTAATTAAAAATTTTAATCTCATTGTTAATTTGGATTAAGCCTGACCAGAGCATCATAATGTGTTAGTACCATTTAAAACTATACAATCTGCCCAGGGTACATTGAACTTAGACAAGCAATCACCACAAAATAAAACTGACAATGACGTAAACTGCATGTGCTAATCTTTGCCACTGAACAACAACAACAAAAATGTAATAAAGATTCTTATCAAAGTTAGATCTGCATTATTTGATGTGAAAAATTGAATCTGGTAGAAATGATAGCTACAGAATAAAATTCTCAATGACTAAAGCTATACTTAATAAAATAGAATAGAAACAATGAACTGATTCACACCTGTATGTGACTGAAATTATGATTTAATTTTGAGGAACATACAATAAAAATGAAAATAGAAAGATGAAGCACAATTTATCTGTAGTGCAATAATAAGAAAGCAATGTACATCCTCCAGGTAGGTGGGGTCTGAACATCGGATGAAACAAAGGAACAAAGTCAACGTCTGAAGGGTCAAAATGACTTCCACTTAGTGCAGCACAGTGGTTTGTGTGAAATGTCTGATGACACATTTCCCTAGAAGTTAAGATGATCCTGGCTGGATGCATCATTTTACATCCTAATGAGCTGGTTCTGCAGCTTTTAATTAATTTAGCCTTTGCCAGATGGGATTTCTCTGTATTTTTTGAAATGATCTGAGTCTTTCTCAGTGCTATTAGCAGAAATGAATGGAGTACAAACATAAAATGAGCACAGCCTTTGTTACATGCTACAGTTCCTGTAGTGTAGAGCAACCCAAAGTATGCTGGCCAAGCCATTCATCCTGGGCACTGTATACTGTAGTGGCCACAATGAGGAGAGCTTCAACTGGTGCTAAAAAGTACCTAAATCTCATGTGTGTAAAATTGGCCCATAAAACTTCCTTGTAGAAAATACCATCTTTGAATGCTCTTTTGTGACTTTAGTTATTTGCCAGTTATTGACTAAGTGGGTCACTGGATGCTTAGATATGGTTTATGCCTTCCAAGAGGGCAGGACACAATCTTTCATAAACATATAGTACAATGTGCTGAGTTTAGTAATAGACTTTACCTAATATACAGAGGACGTGGAAATCAGCTTTGCTAAGTAAGTGTTCAGTAAAAGGTGATACTAAAACAAAATGGTCATTGTCAAAGGAGTAAATGTATCCAGTTGGATGAACATCATGGACAGTGTGGCAAGGAAAGAATTTCAGGTAGCTGGGGAATTGGTAGATTGAAAATAGAGCCTGGAGCCTAGGGTCGTTGAAAATTGTGGTGGTGACCACTGCCACTTGTTCCCAGATCAGGGGGAGGCCACATATCCCAGTTTAGCCTGGGGTCCAGGCATGGGTGCTCCCGCAACTGGGATTACAATGATCTCTTCAAGGCTAACAGGCGTTTTGAGATGTTGCATAGTTATCTGACTAGCTCATTGGGGTCACTGAGTGATTTGGGGGTTTGAAATCTGCTGGTGAAGGGTCTAGGTCCAGGAAGGCAAGACCTTAATTGAGGCATCATACTGGTGGTCTTCCCCCTTTGAGATACCTAAAGACTTTGAAGAAATGTGCATAAATAGTATTAGAGAATCAATTTCTAGCACTCAACTTCCATATATGTTCTTTCCTAGAGCTGATCTCCCCAACTTTCCTGCTGGGTAGAGATTCTCCTCTCCTTCCCCACCTCCCTTTCATATCCTCCCTGCCTACACCCTTAAATCACCTATTGCTTTACAGTTTTAGGAAACTAAATAAATTTGTAAATCTCTCTCTCTCTCTCACACACACACACACACACACACACACACACACACACACACACACACACACTCTTTATGGAAGTATTGATGACCAATAAAAAACTACGTTCTAGCATAAAAAATCTAATATATACATATTAGGAAACAATTCTGTAGAAGTAAAATAAAAACAGGAGTTTGAGGAGTTTTTTAAAAAGAAAAAAAATGTAAAATTTCCAACTGTTAAAGAAGAGCTTCTTTATATATTTTTTTCAATTGGATTGTGGTTTTAGTTAACTATGATATTTAGATTAAATTGGGTACATGCAAAAGCATGATATAACCATTTTATTTTAAAATGTCAATATTTACAATATGTTATTTAAAGTTTGATAAAAGATTTCATGTCAACTTAAAATGTGTTTTGTAAAACAATTTACAAAGTTGTTTTAAGGGTCTATGAAGAGAAAGTTTGCAGAGTCCTGCTCTATTGAGCCTGCCTGGCTAAGTATTCCTGGCCTGAGTATTGGGTTCTGTTCTCTGGGCCATTACCCCTTTACCCATAGTCCATTACCCTCAGGAGTGGGACCTAGAAACTAGGACCCAGAACCCCATTTAGGGTGTCTTCCCATTCTCAGGAAATGTCATATACCAAAGCCTTCATTCTGCATATTTTCTCCCATTATTATGTTCAATGCCCATAGAAAGAAGTTAATGGTTCTTTTTTTTTTTTTTTAAATAAATTTTTATTTTAATGGGGTGACATCAATAAATCAGGGTACATACATTGAAAGAAAACATTTCCAGGTTATCTTGTCATTTAGTTCTGTTGCATACCCATCACCCGAAGCGAGATCATCCTCCGCCACCCTCCATCCAGTTCTCTCTGTACCCCTCCCCCTCCCCCTCTCCCTCCTTCCCTCCCCCCACCTCCCCATAGCCACCACACTCCTGTCCATGTCTCTTAGTCTCGCTTTTATGTCCCACCAATGTATGGAATCCTGCAGTTCCTGTTTTTTTCTGATTCGCTTATTTCACCCCGCACAATGCTACCGAGACTCCACCATTCCTCTATAAGCGATCCAATGTCACCATTTCTCCTACCTGAATAGTATACCATGGTGTATATGTGCCCCATCTTCTTCATCCAGTCCTCTATTTTTTTTTACAGTGATTAAAAGCCTTTAAGCAAACTCTTGGCCAATACAGCAAGAATCCCTAAAAGAGTAGTGTCCTTAACATGTTCCCCAAGTCCAAGTTGGCCCCATCACCATGCCAAATCCCTGAAAAATGCAACCCAACCACAGTTCAGTCTGTTAGGAGCTGTCACAGGGAGCAGGAGTCCAGGAAAGTTCCCCACAGGAAAAGTCCGCATGGCACTGGAATTGTTGTCACCATTCTATATTTTGCAGCTCATGTCCAAGTCCCAATGACCGCTGCTTCTAGCTGGTAATGATTCAGGTAGACTGGAAAAAGCCATTTGCAGCCTGCGTGGATATGAAGCTTCTGTTCTCCTCTGCCTGGAGAGTTGAGACCAGGTAGCTTTTTCCTGGAGCTCTGTGACTGTGGCCTGGTAAAGAGAACCTTGGGATACACTAAGCTGGGTGGCAAAGGTAAATTCATAATACAAGTTGGCTAAAGGAGGAAAGAGAGCTCTAAATTAGGAGTAGGTCCCAGCCTGAAATATGAGTGGGGCATTGAGGTAGGAGGGATAAAGGAAACACTATATATTAAGCAAAGCAGCAGAAAATAGGACTATCAACACCCACAACAGGGATCTTTGAGGGAAGAATAAAAAACCTGACTATTCAGGCAAAACATAGTTAAGTGGCCCTTGTGCGAATGAGATCAGTTTACCTGCTTCTTGGAAGAAATACCCTAGGCTCGTCCACAGTGTTGTAGATGGGGCCGACGGCCCTGGGCACCTTCAGCCTTCAGTGGCAAACCCCAGCTTTCTGGGCAAGGTTAGGTCATAGGTGGCTGGGGCAGGACTGGAAGAGACTGAACCCTCCCTTAGAGGAGCGAGGGGGAAGCCCACCTTCCAGTGTCCCTGTTTCCTCGCAGCAGAGGCGTGTAAGCCTGGCAGGCTTTAGCTCAATGACCTTCCTTTCCACTATTGAAGCAGGACCCAGATGGCATCCTATGAGACCCCTTTGGGGCGTTGGAGCCTTTAAGGGTGTATCCTAAAAGCTGGTAGTTCCCCTGATCTCTCTTGGGCTTTTTCTGCCTCTAGGTATCTTAAAAGCCATTCTCAGAAGATCTCGCTGAGGGGTTTGAGGATCCCCATCCGCCTATATAAATCTTTTCCATATATCTGGAGCTGTTTGGAAAAAAGACAGAACAGTGTTATTAGCTAGATATAATAAAGAGGGTAGTAGTTTGCAGGCGAAAAAGATTTGGTGTCTCCTGCTCATCAGCATTCAAAAGAAATGTAAATTTTTTTTTTTTTTTTTTTTTTTTTTTTAAGTAAAAAGCATGATATAGTAGACCCGTCGGAGTCATTGGCCTGGTGTGCAGGATTCCCGGGTTCGATTCCTGGCCAGTGCACACAGGAGAAGTGCCCATCTACCTCTCCACTCCTCCCTCTCTCCTTCCTCTTCGTTTCTCTCCTCCCGCCCGCAGCCAAGGCTCCACCGGAGCAAATCCACCCTGGGCACTAAGGATGGCCCTACGGCCTCCACCCCAGTTGCTAGAATGGCTCGGGTTGTAACAGAGCAACACCCCAGATGGGCAGAGCATTCCCCCCGGTAGACATGCCAGATGGATCCCAGTCAGGCGCATGCAGGAGCCTGTCCGACTGCCTCCCCATCGCCATCCTCAGAAATATACAAAAAAATAAATAAATAAAAGAAAAAATACTAAAAAAAAAAAAAAAAAAAAAAAGGGAGGGGGCATTCCCTTGTGCTTAAAGCTCCAGGGAGCATGGAGTGAGCTTGAGTATGTCCTATGAAACATGGAGCTCTATGTTTACATATAAGTCTTTGAAGAAGGAGGAACTGCTGAAGTAGTTTATCAGCATTTGTCCCTAAGACAGCAGTCTTTGTAGTGGGAACACCATATGTAAATATTTGCTGTCTGTCTATAGATTAAGGGGGGAATATGGCAAATGCTGAAAAGTCATGATCTTTGTGACCCTCCCCTCCCCCAACCCTGTAACCCCAACACTGTTGTTCATGTCTCTGAGTCTCATCTTTATGTCCCACCTATGTATGAAAACCTATAGTTCTTAGTTTTTTCTGATTTACTTCTTTCACTCAGTATAATGTTATCAAGGCCCATCCATGTTGTTGTAAAAGATCCTATGTCATCATTTCTTATGGCTGAGTAGTATTCCATAGTATATATATACCAAAGCTTTTTAATCCACTCGTCCTCTGATGGACACTTGGGCTGTTTCCAAATCTTTGCTATTGTGAACAATGCTGCCATAAACATGGGGGTGCATTTCTTCTTTTCAAACAGTGCTATAGTGTTCTTGGGGTATATTCCTAACAGTGGTATAGCTGGGTCAAGAGGCAGTTCGATTTTTAATTTCTTGAGGAATCTCCATACTGTTTTCCACAGTGGCTGCACCAGTCTGCATTCCCACCAGCAGTGCAGGAGGGTTCCCTTTTCTCCACATCCTCGCCAGCACTTATTCTGTGTTGTTTTATTGATGAGCGCCATTCTGACTGGTGTGAGGTGATATCTCATTGTGGTTTTAATTTGCATTTCTCTAGTGATTAGTGATGTTGAACATTTTTTCATATGCCTATTGGCCATCTGTGTGTCCTCTTTGGAGAAGTGTCTATTCATTTCTTTTGCCCATTTTTGGATTGGATTGTTTGTCTTCCTGGTATTAAGTTTTACAAGTTCTTTATAAATTTTGGTTATTAACCCCTTGTCCGACGCTATGTCAAATATGTTCTCCCATTGTGTAGTTTGTCTTTTTATTCTGTTCTTATTGTCTTTAGCTGTGCAGAAGCTTTTTAGTTTGATAAAGTCCCATTTGTTTATCCTGTCTTTTATTTCACTTGCCTGTGGAGACAAATCAGCAAATATATTGCTGCGAGAGATGTCAGAGAGCTTACTGCCTATGTTTTCTTCTAAGATGCTTATGGTTTCACGGCTTACATTCAAGTCTTTTATCCATTTTGAGTTTATTTTTGTGAGTGGTGTAAGTTGGTGGTCTAGTTTCATTTTTTTGCAGGTAGCTGTCCAGTTTTCCCAACACCATTTGTTGAAGAGGCTGTCTTTACTCCATTGTATTGTCTTACCTCCTTTGTCAAATATCAGTTGTCCATAGAGCTGTGGGTTTATTTCTGAGTTCTCTGTTCTGTTCCATTGATCTATGTGCCTGTTCTTATGCCAGTACCATGCTGTTTTGAGTACAATGGCCTTATAATATAACTTGATATCTGGAAGTGTGATACCTCCCGCTTTTTTCTTCCTTTTCAGGATTGCTGAGGCTATTCGTGTTCTTTTTTGGTTCCATATAAATTTTTGGAATATGTGTTCAATGTCTTTGAAGTAAGTCATTGGTATTTTCATTGGTATTGCATTGAATTTATAAATTGCTTTGGGTAATATAGACATTTTAATGATGTTTATTCTTCCTAACCATGAGCACGGTATATGCCTCCACTTATTTGTATCTTCCCTGATTTCTTTTATCAATGTTTTATAATTTTCCGAGTACAAGTCTTTAATCTCCTTAGTTAGATTTATTCCTAGGTACTTTATTTTTTTGGTTGCAATGGTAAAGGGGATTGATTCCCTGATTTCTCTTTCTGACAGTTCATTATTAGTGTATAAAAATGCCTCTGATTTCTGAGTGTTGATTTTATATCCTGCCACCTTGCCAAATTCTTTGATCAGGTCTAGTAGTTTTTTGACTGAGACTTTAGGGTTTTCTATATACAATATCATGTCATCTGCAAATAATGATAGTTTTAATTCTTCTTTTCCAATTTGGATGCCTTTTATTTCTTTTTCTTGTCTGATTGCTGTGGCGAGGACTTCCAGAACTATGTTGAATAAGAGTGGTGAAAGGGGGCACCCCTGCCTTGTTCCTGATCTTAAGGCGATTGCTTTTAATTTTTGCCCATTGAGTATGATGTTGGCTGTGGGTTTGTCATAGATGGCCTTTATCATGTTGAGGTATGTTCCCTGTATTCCCACTTTGCTGAGAGTTTTGATCATGAATGGGTGCTGGACTTTATCAAATGCCTTTTCTGCATCTATTGAAATTATCATGTGGTTTTTCTCCTTTCTTTTGTTTATGTGATGAATCACATTGATTGATTTGCGAATATTGTACCAGCCTTGCCTCCCAAGAATAAATCCTACTTGATCATTGTGTATGATTTTTTCCATATATTGCTGGATCCGGTTTGCTAATATTTTGTTGAGGATTTTTGCATCTAAGTTCATCAGGGATATTGGTCTATAATTTTCTTTCTTTGTGTTGTCTTTGCCTGGTTTTGGAATCAGAATTATGCTCGCCTCATAAAAGGAGTTTGGGAGTCTTCCTTCCTCTTGAATTTTTTGAAATAGCTTGAGAAGGATAGGAGTTAGTTCTTTTTTGAATATTTGGTAGAATTCACTTGTGAAGCCATCAGGCCCAGGACTTTTCTTTTTTGGGAGTTTTTTGATAGCTGTTTCAATCTCATTTGTTGTAATTGGTCTGTTTAGGTTTTCTGATTCTTCCAGATTGATTTTTGGAAGATTATATGATTCAAGGAATTTGTCCATTTCATCTAGGTTGTCTAGTTTTTTGGCGTACAGTTCTTCATAGTATTTTCTTACAATATTTTGTATTTCTGTTGTGTCAGTTGTTATTTCTCCACTCTCGTTTCTAATTTTATTTATTTGAGTCCTCTCTCTTTTTTTCTTGGTGAGTCTTGTTAAGGGTTCATCGATCTTGTTTACCTTTTCAAAGAACCAGCTCCTGGTTTCATTGATCCTCTGTATTGTTTCTTTAGCCTCTATGTCATTTATTTCTGCTCTGATCTTTATTATTTCCTTCCTTCTACTAGCTCTGGGCTTTACTTGCTGTTCTTTTTCTAGTTCTTTTAGATTCAGGGTTAAGTTGTTTATTTGAGCTTTTTCTAGCTTCTTGAGGTATGCCTGTAATGCTATAAACTTCCCTCTCAGGACTGCTTTTGCTGTGTCCCATAAATTTTGAGTTGATGTATGCTCATTATCGTTTGTTTCTAGGAATTTTTAAATTTCTTCTTTGATCTCAATGTTAACCCATTCATTGTTTAATATTGTGCTATTTAGTTTCCAAGTGTTTGAATGTTTTTCAATTTTTCTATTGTGGTTGATTTCTAGTTTAATGCCATTGTGATCAGAGAAAGTGCTCGATATGATTTCAATCTTCTTAAATTTGTTGAGCCCGCTTTTGTGCCCTAACATGTGGTCTATTCTAGAGAATGTACCATGAGCACTTGAAAAGAATGTATATTCTGCTGCTTTAGGATGAAAGGTTCTGAAGATATCTATTAGATCGAGTTGATCTAATATGTCCTTTAAGTCTGCTGTTTCTTTGTTAATTTTCTTTCTTGAGGATCTATCTAATGATGTTAATGGGGTATTGAAATCTCCTACTATTATAGTATTGCTGTTGATCTCGCCCTTTAAGTCTATCAAAGTCTGCTTTATATATTTAGGTGCTCCTATATTAGGTGCGTAGATATTTATAATGGTTATATCTTCCTTTTGGATTGCTCCCTTTATCATTATGTAGTGACCTTCTTTATCTCTAACTATGGTCTTTGTTCTAAAGTCCATTTTGTCTGATATAAGTATTGCTACCCCAGCTTTTTTTTCATTTCCATTTGCGTGAAATATTTTTTCCATCCTTTTATCTTCAGTCTGTGTGCATCTTTTGATTTAAGGTGTGTCTCTTGTAGACAGCATATGTATGGGTCCTGTTTTCTTATCCACGCAGCTACCCTATGTCTCTTGATTGGCTCGTTTAATCCATTAACATTTAAGGTTATTACTGATATGTAATTGTTTATTGCCATTTTTTTTCTTTAAAACTGTTTTTCTCTTTTGCTATATTCTTTTTTTCCTTTGACCTGTTTACAACAGGTCCCTTAGCATTTCTTGCAGCCTTGGTTTGGTTGCAGTGAAATCCTTGAGTTTTTTTTTGTCTGTAAAGCTTTTTATTTCTCCTTCAATTTTAAATGATAGCCTTGCTGGATAAAGTAGTCTTGGTTGTAGGTTCTTGTTCTGCATTACTTTGAATATTTCTTGCCATTCCCTCTGGCCTCAAGTGTTTCTGTTGAGAAGTCAGAAGTCATCCTTATGGGGGCTCCTTTGTAGGTGATAGTCTTTTTTTCTCTAGCAGCTTTTAATATTTTCTCTTTATCATTTAGCTTTGGTAATTTAATTATGATGTGTCTTGGTGTTGGTTTCTTTGGGTCTCTCCTTAATGGAGTTCTCTGTTCTTCCTGAACATGTGAGACATTTTCCTGCCTTAACTGGGGGAAGTTTTCCGCTATAATTTGTTTGAACAAAGTCTCTATCCCTTGTTCTTTCTCTTCTTCTTCAGGAACCCCTATGATGCGGATGTTATTTCTCTTCATGTTGTCACAGAGCTCTCTTAGAGTTTCCTCAGACTTTTTGAGTCTCTTTTCTTTTTTCTGCTCTGCTTCCGTGCCTTTATTTATTGTGTCCTCTAACTCACTGATTCGATTCTCTGCTTCATCCATCCTGCTTTTAATTCCTTCCATTGTATTCTTTATTTCAGATATTGTATTTGTCATTTCTGTCTGATTCTTTTTTATTATTTCAATATCCTTTTTTATATTTGTTATCTCTTTATTTAGGTTTTCATAATGGCCATCTATGGTGGTTCTAATATCTTTGAGCATCCTAACAATCGTTATTTTAAACTCTGCATCTGGTAATTTGGTTATATCTGATTCACTTAGGTCCTTTTCTGGGGATTTCTCTTGGTTTATTTGTGTTGTATTTCTCTGCCTCCGCATTTTCTCTTCATGGGAGTGGCTGTGATCACGTGCTCGGGTGCACAAGGGTTGGTGGCCTTGGCCTTTGCCCCACCCCCGTGTATGACATTATGTTCGGTCCTGAGGGCACTGGCGAGCACCTTTGCTCAGCTGCGGGTCTCCGCCTGTTTCCGAGCTTTCGCCCTGCCTTTGCCGGATGATCCCACTCAAGGAACAGCTGCTAGCCTTGGCTCTACCACCAGGCAGGGCTGCGTGCCCAAGCTCAGCTCCGTAGCGGAACTCCGCCTCTTCTGGGCTTTTGGCTCCACCCCCGCGGGAGGAGCCGGCTACCAAGTCAGACCGCAAGCCTGGGTTGCACGGGCGGGGCAGGGATGTGCTCCTCTGCCCTTGCTCCGGGGCTGGTTTCTACCCTTTCCGGGTTTCCCGCCCTTCTCCCGGAGGCTGGATTACAGGCTGCCGGCAGCTGAGCTTGGTGGCTTTTGCACGCCCCCTTCTCCCTAGCCGGGCAAGATTGAGCTCACACCTGAGCCCAGTGGTGGCCAGCTGGCTTCCAACCCTGCCAGCAGAACCGCGCTTTTGTCTCCCGCTGCCGCCCGCCCTCCGGCTCACCCTCAGCCGCGTGGGTGGGGGCATTGCAGCTCGGACCCTAAGACTCACTACTGTAGACCCTAAAGCTCCCTCCTTCTATGCGACTCTGCTCTGAATGCTGCAGGGGAGCTTGTTTGGCTGCTCTCCTGCTTCCCTTTGCTGGTATTGCTGTTTCCGGGGGAAATATTCACTTCAGCTTTGGGGAGTGACTCGTCCCAGGGGTTAGGGTGGCTACCTCCTAAAATGTTTCTCCCTGTGCCTCCTAGATTACACTCTCTTCCTGTTACTGTGGTTCTCTCCCCTCTCCTTCCGTCCCCAGGAGCCCCGGGTTAGTGTTTGTGAGAGAGATGTTCTGCGTGGTCCCTTTAAGAAGGATCCTGGGTCTGAGAAATCAGACTCCCTCACAAACAGTATCCTGACTTGTTTCTGGCTAAATACTGTCTTTACACCTCTTCTGGGGTCTGGGGCTGCAGGCTGGGGCTTTGTTCCTGGGGCTCAGGACCCTTTCCCCTCTGCTAAACTCACTTCCCACCACGCGAGTCTCTCCCTGCTGCCGTTCGCTCCGAGGAGCTGGGCAACCCTCTCCGCGTTTCCGCTTTTCCTACCAGTCTCTGTGTGGCTTGTTCAGCGTTCCTTGGTTGAAGAGTCCTTTTAGTTTAGTCCAAAGTTGGTTTTTCCAGCTGATAGTTCATAAAATTAGTTTGTAATCCACTTTGGTTCTGGGAGGTAGATGCTGGTACGTCCGCCTACTCCAGCGCCATCTTGTCTCTATCAAGTTAATGGTTCTTTTGATAGAACCCAAACCCTTAGCAAGGTGACCTGTGGGTAAGAAAAGCCAAGCCTATAGAAATAAAAATAAAATATCTTTGATAATCTCTTTGAAGAGAAAAAAAAATGCTTTTATTTCTACATGGTGTGCTACCTTCCTTCTTTCTGCCTTGGGTTAAATAGAAGCATTCTAGCTAGAAGGGCAAAGAGCAGACCAGGAAGATGCATGCAGGCCAGTGTTGGGTAGAGAAAGAGAGTGTACTCTTCTATCCTGATGCCACCTGCTACTTCTGAGCTGTGAGATGCTGGGCAAACTTCTCACCCTCTCTGAATCACAGGTTCTTAACTGTAAGGTGAGAGCATAGTATGCAACTGTTACGATTTTTGTAAGGATTATATAAGATAGTTATGAAAGTGCCTAGCCTAGGGTATGAAATAGAGTAGGCAGACAGTAAATAATTATTTTGAGTACTGACCATATAGTGCTTATTCCTTATACTGCATTTAGAAAACAAAGGCAAAGAGGATAACAGTACATCTTGAAGAAGATCACAATATAGTGAGGGAACGAGATAAATCTAGTAGGCAGTTACAGTAGTGTGATAGTAAGTTGCTTATAGCAACAGAGGTAAATACAGAGAATGATGGCTGAATATGAGGGGGACTGCTTATCCCGGGTTGGAGTAGAGGATGGCCTGTTAGAGACCCTAACATCTAAGTGAAGAACTGAAGGCCAAGACGGAGTTGGCCAGGCAAAGAGGAGAATGCTGCCGTGGGCACAGGAAAAGTTCTAAGCAATGGTCTGGGAGCGGAGATCTTGGGGAGGGTTGCAACAGGGGAACTGTGATGGCTGGAGAGGTAGAAAGGGGCTGTGAGCTGTGGTCAGGAGACAAGACCTTTCTCCTCTTGCCAAGAAAGAGCCATAGCAGGGTTTGATCTGGGACTGACCTGGCCTGCTGTGTGGTTTAGAAATCTCTCACTATAGTTAGGGGTAGATAACCGGGTGCCAATGAGGAAGACATTAGTTTTTCTGGTCCATGAACCTTTCAAGGGCAGGGAGAATGTTTCCTCTACCTTCGTAAATTCAAGGCTCAGGGCTGTGCTTGTTAAGGTGTCAGGGTCTGATAAAATGCTTATTGAATGAACTATGTAGTAAATAACTCAGAAAATGGGTTTTCCTAAATTTTATATTAACCAATGCAAAACTACTGATGAATATAGTTTCCCATCAATGCCCACTTTGATCGCCCCTCAGTGGTCTCAGCAGGTTCACACCTGTAAAGAGGGCAGCAGGTAAAAGTGGTGACAGCTGCCTGCCAGTTTGCTCAGGAATTGTCCGAAGCATCCTTCCAATGACCATGTGAACGATCTACCTTCTCTCTACCACGGCTCCCTGGTCTCTGTCTCATTTGTCCTTGGCCTCTTGATTTCTTTTTTTTTTTTTTTTTCCTGAAGCTGGAAATGGGGAGAGACTGTCAGACAGACTCCCGTATGCACCCGACCGGGATCCACCCGGCACGCCCACCAGGGGCGATGCTCTGCCCACCAGGGGGCGATGCTCTGCCCCTCCGGGGCGTCGCTCTCCCGCGACCAGAGCCACTCTAGCGCCTGGGGCAGAGGCCAAGGAGCCATCCCCAGCACCCGGGCCATCTTTGCTCCAATGGAGCCTTGGCTGTGGGAGGGGAAGAGAGAGACAGAGAGGAAGGAGGGGGGGGGGTGGAAAAGCAAATGGGCGCTTCTCCTATGTGCCCTGGCCGGGAATCGAACCCGGGTCCCCCGCACGCCAGGCCGACGCTCCACCGCTGAGCCAACCAGCCAGGGCCTGTCCTTAACCTCTTGATTTCTTTGTTGAGACTTGTTTGTGGTGACATCCACCTTTGATCACGTGATCTACCCACTTCCAATCTGGCATGAGGAGTCTTTCCCTTCTCTGAAGGCCATTCCTGCTTGTCCAAGGAACATGACCAGACAGTCAGCATGCAGTCTGTCATATGAACATAGTGAATTGATAAAAATCCAGACAAAAATGGAGACAACAAAAATCCCATTTCAGCCCACTGAGCATGGTGGCCCGATTATGGGTACAATCTGATTTCCTTGAGGTTTTGTGCAATTCTGAAAGTTTGGACCCCTGGGCTACTTCACTTTGGGGAATTTTCTCTGGGATTTGCTCAGAAGGCTGAACCTCAGGGCTTGTAATTATGCCCCAGGACAACAGGAAAGCAGTTGATGAAGAAAACCCAAGGAAAAGGATTCTTATCATAAGATCCTTCTCCAATTTGGGGAAGGAGAACTCTGCATGTTTTCTCAATAAGCAGTCCATCAGAAGCCTTCTTATCCTGACAGGCTTCTCTCTTTCATAAACACAGCAAGAATAACCTCTGGATGCTGGTCTACCATAGTCAAGTATGAAAATGTAAATTCCACGGGTCACTGTTTTTCCAGCCGCCAGATGTGGATGAAAGGAGAAGGGTGTTTTATTGTGTTTTCTCAAGAAACAGAGAAAGGTCTGTCCTGAGATAGGGCTGCTTTCCTCCCACACAAGTGGCCACCATGTGGCCAGAGGACAGCTAGCTAATTTGCAAGATTAAGCTTTTCCAAATATTTGGAATTGGTCTATTCTGTCTTCAGCTAATAAAATGAATTTCTGCTCTAAAATGGATTTAGGAAGCAGACACAAGAGCTCCTAAGGGCTTGTTGGCAAGTTACCTGTTAACAGGGTCCATCTGTCAAATGGATGTGTAATGGGTAGGGCTCTATAAGAATTGTCTCCTACGTGTATTTCCAAGGACGCCTACCTTCATGCAGAGGTGCTGAGGGCCATTGTGGCCAATGTCAGTGGATGCTGACAGATGCCCAACACAAGCTTCTGCCTTCCATTGCACATTTACACCCTGGAAGTCCATAAAAAACAAGAATGCATTAGAAAAAAATAAACTTACCCACCAAAAGAGAAATCTATATTAATTGCAAATATCTTTACTTGATTCAATGATTCATTCATCAATTTAATATTGTCCGCAATGTGCCAGAGACTCTATAGGTACCAAGAAAATAGATGAAGTGAGATACACAGGTCCTGCCTCAAAGGATCTGGTAGTTTATTTGGGAAGACAGGCATAAACATCTGTAATATAAAATGCTATAAAATATAAGCTGTACAAGGAGCTTTGGAGAAGGAGGCCAAGAGTCTTTGTGGGGGAGGCAGAAAGTTTCACAGTGGAAGTAGTCCTTGAATTGAGTCTCAAAGAATGAGTGGGAAGTTCCCAATGAGGGAAGTGTGTTCAAGGCAAAAGGATAGACCCGTTAGAGAGACTGCTGTGTTTGGGGAGTGACAAGTGTCCACGTGGCTCAATTGTGAAGTAAGAGGGAAGGGAGAGGTCACTGTGGGGAAGTGAGGAAGGCAAGAGCCAAGTCACCAGGAACATTAGTCATGCTGATGCATGTATGGTCATCTCTGCAGGCAATGGGAAGGAGAAGAGAGGGGGGCACTGAAGAATTCCAAATAGGAGAGCAAAATGGTCACATGAAGGTGGTTTGGAGTAGAGGGAGAAGACACACAACCAGTTCAGGGAGTGAAGCTTACTTGCTGACAATGAACTCTAACGAAAGATAGTAAGGTTTCACATGGTGAGATGGGGCTCTTCCTGCTGGTCTTCAGATCTATTCCCCCACCCTTCTCCACCAGGCTCTGGGCCCTAGGGGGTGACCTTGATGTCTTGCGTCAGTGGCTGCCTAGCCCCCGAAATCTAATTAGGTTCTGTGAACAGAAGCCTGGGCAGGAGATGAAAAGGAGAGAGGAAAGTTAAGCCACGCAAGATGTTTATCCTCCTGGGTTTCTCTCTGTGGGGTTACCTTGGGCTGATTTTATCCCTTGATGGAAGTCACAGCTCCTCTTCATACGACCCTTTCCTGTGGAGTCCCAAAAACCCCTCCCCGTTCTCATCCCCTCAGGTATAGGGATAGTAAAAGTCTTCCTGCCATTGAGGATTGTGTTATTTCTTATAGTTTCTCCATGTCCTGCCCACACCTTTCTAAATAATACCTTTATTACAGCCTCTTAAATAACCAATATTGAGTGGGTCTCTATTTTGTATGCGTGTGTATGGAGCGGGAGGATTCTGACCACTACTGTACTAGGTAGCATAGGACTAGAGAAGGCAGAGCAGTTAGTTCTGCCTGGGGCAGGGAAAAAACAAAACAAAAACAAGAATCTTCAGAGAAGCGTAGCATGTGAGTCCTGTCTTGAAAGATGAGGTTGAGTTTCCCAGGCATCAATAGTGTGAAACGCAATCCTGGACTTAAGGAATAGAATAAACAAATGAACAGTGGATCAAAAAAACAGGGGACATGTACGACGCCATGGTTGATGGAGGGAAGGGTGTCAGGAAAGTGAGGTGGGATGAAATGGGAGATGAAGAGACAAAGATAATGTAGGTCAGAGTGAAAGGACCCAAAATGCCAGCTTGAGAGTTTGTGCTTTGAACATAGAGAAAAGGGCCAAGAATGGTGGCAGCCCTAGGAATTGAATTATATGAAGACGGGTAGAAGGATCTGGGAGTGTTTAGCTTGTAGAAAAGCCTTGAGAGCATGATCATTGTCTTCAAGTATGTGAAGGATCTGAATAACAATATGGCAATATGTATGCTGAGTTCACATTTTTTGGCCTAGTGATTACATGTCTAGGAATTTAACTGAAGGAAATCATCCAAAATGCAAATGAAACCTTCTGAAAAAAAGCTTTCACCACAGCCCTGGCCGGTTGGCTCAGTGGTAGAGCGTCGGCCTGGCGTGCAGAAGTCCTGGGTTCGATTCCCGGCCAGGGCACACAGGAGAGGCGCCAATCTGCTTCTCCACCCCTTCCCCTCTCCTTCTTCTCTGTCTCTCTCTTCCCCTCCCGCAGCGAGGCTCCATTGGAGCAAAGATGGCCCGGGCGCTGGGGATGGCTCCTTGGCCTCTGCCCCAGGCGCTGGAGTGGCTCTGGTCGAGACAGAGCGACGCCCCAGAGGGGCAGAGCGTCGCCCCCTGGTGGGCGTGCCGGGTGGATCCCAGTCGGGCGCATGTGGGAGTCTGTCTGACTGTCTATCCCCGTTTCCAGCTTCAGAAAAATACAAAAAAAAAAAAAAAAAAAAGCTTTCACTGCTACATTATTTATAATAAACAAGAATTGGAAACAACCTAAATGCCCAGTAGTTAAATAAATCATTACAGTAAAATAATAAGTAATTGTTAAAATAAAGTGTATAAAAATTTAAAAAAATGAAAACATATTTTTAATATAATGCTAAGTGCAAAGGTAGGATGTAAAATGTCTACACAGAATAATCTCAAGGACATAAAAATAGAAATTAAAAAAAATACTAAAATCTTATTTATAATTATTGCAGTTGATGAATTTGTGGGAGACTGATATTCTCAGGATATTCCAAAGAGCATCCAAAGAGAGTCTGTTACTTATCTTAATGATACTATTGTCACATCATTACCACCATCTCCACCTCCACCTCCACCTCCACCTCCTCCTCCTCCACCTCCACCTCCACCTCCACCTCCACTTCCACCACCTCCACCCCCACCTCCTCCACCTCCACCTCCTCCACCTCCTCCTCCTCCACCTCCACCTCCACCTCCACCTCCTCCTCCTCCACCTCCTCCTCCTCCACCTCCTCCTCCTCCACCTCCTCCTCCTCCACCTCCACCTCCACTTCCACCACCTCCACCCCCACCTCCTCCACCTCCACCTCCTCCACCTCCTCCTCCTCCACCTCCACCTCCACCTCCACCTCCTCCTCCTCCACCTCCTCCTCCACCTCCTCCTCCTCCTCCACCTCCACCTCCACCTCCACTTCCACCACCTCCACCTCTACTTCCAGCTCCACCACCTCTATCACCTCCACCTCCTCCTCCTCCACCTCCACCCCCACCTCCTCCACCTCCACCTCCACCTCCACTTCCACCACCTCCACCTCTACTTCCATCTCCACCACCTCTATCACCTCCACCTCCTCCTCCTCCACCTCCACCTCCTCCTCCACTTCCACCACCTCCACCTCTACTTCCATCTCCACCACCTCTATCACCTCCACCTCCTCCTCCTCCACCTCCACCTCCTCCTCCTCCACCTCCACCCCCACCTCCTCCACCTCTACTTCCATCTCCACCACCTCTATCACCTCCACCTCCACCACCTCTACCAAAGCCATCACCACCACCTACTTTATTGAGCATGTACCAGGTACTAGGTATGTACTACCTTTTTTTCACTCTATTATGTTTTTTAATCTTCTCAATTCTGTAAGATAGGTTTTATTTTTACTCACATTTATCAGATGAGGAGACCAGCTCAGAGAGGTCAAGCAATTTATAAAGATCACACTGCAAATAAGTTTTAGATTTGGGATTTGAACCCAGGTTATCTGACTCTAAATTGTTTTGTTATCCTGCTCATCCATTACTTTAGCATATTCATATCATTGTCTCTAGTCGTATGTCATTGGGTTGTAGTTTTTCATAATAATGAACTACAACTCTCAAAATGGTACATATTCTTGGTCACACCTTGTAGATGTTTACTGCATTTAAAGTAGATGACCCAAGTAGGATATAATCCTATGAGGAGGGAATGGATCAGAGTAAATGCAGTAAAAACTTGTTTAAAAAAGCAAATAGCTAATATTGATTGAGACCTTATAATGTGCCAAGCGATGTTCTAAGGTTTTTACAAGTATCAGCTCATTTAGTTCTTATAAACACTCTGTGATTTTTAGTGCAAGTCAATCCTCAATTTACACATGAGGACACTGAGGTTGAATAACTTGGCAGGCCCAGCAGTTAGAAGATGCCCAGCAGGTAGACGCGCCACACAGCCCTCTGTGCTACCCCGCACTGTCAATCCTGCCTCTGTATGTGCGTAATGATGTGAGTTGTTATTTTTTTCATCTTAATCAACAGCACCAGAATACCTCTCAGGGATATGACTCTTTTTTAAATAAAAATATAGTGATGATCTATTTGGGAATAAAGGTATTATCAGGAGCTTCAGCAACAAAACATAGCCAAGTTCTCTGCCTGAGAGAAATTTCCTTTAGAAAAAGAGAGAGAGGCAGATTCAGAGAAGTGCAGGATTGAAGAAGTCAGCCAAATGGAGCATGAAGCATGAAGTGATGGAATGCAGCGAGGTCAAGGGACATTTAGGGACAGGTCACACCTTCATGTTGAAATTATCTGTGTGTTAAATGTAGCTCTTTCCCTCCAAAATGTCCATAAGTACTACTATGCTCACAAACTCTTTATGATTGTATTGTTGTTGTTGTTATTATTATGGGTGGAAATGGAAGAAGCACCTGAATTTTACATGTGACTCACTGCTGGGTGAAATGGGATCGGCAAGTTTAAGTGTAACCCTAGAATCATACATTGCTCACAAAAATTAGGGGATATTTTATAGCTTCATATTCCTTTTGAAATATCGCCTAATTTTTGTGAGCAGTATATATGTACAAGCAAGGAGTTCCTCTGGAATTGGCAGAAGTTTGGGGGAGGGTTTCAGATATTCACAGGGTTTGGAACTGGAAACTCCAGTCCATCCTTTCTAGATCTTTTTGGGAACAGAAGTCCCAGTCAACATCTGATAAACTTAACTTACTTTATCAGGGTTAAACTTCCTGACAATCCTATAATCTCTCACAATTTTCAAATTTTCTTTTGAAAAGAAAGAAACAGTGTTTAGAGATGGTATGGAATTTCCCTGAATCTACAACAGTAAGAGGAAGAGGTAGGACTCAAAGCCAGGTAGGTCCGACTTCAAGGCCCTTGGACTTCTCTCTGCCTTACCTATCTTGGCTTTGCTTTTCTGTTGAGCCAACCTTTCTGGGAGACTGCCATAGATTCAGTGGTGGGGATTCTGAATCTCTAGGTATTGGGATAGTCTAGGTCTTAGTCCACGGGCCAAAGCCTTCCACTAAGTCGGCAACTGGGATATAATTACCCATTCACTTCTCAGTAAGTCAAGTGAATCTTGACCTTCCCATGTGGGGTGAGCCAGTGGCTAACTTAAGGTAGCCATGGGTTACTTTAAAGATTTTGAAGTAAGTTTCCCAGCATGCAATTTGAAGCATGCAAATGTAATAAGATCTGCTGAACCTTGTAAAAGAGTTCTCATAACTTTAAAGTATTTTTAGAATAAAAAATGAATACATATTCATTGTAGAACATTTTAAAAATACCAGAAAGTACAAAAAAGATCCAATGTGTAGGAATGTTAGCATATCATTATTACTAAAACTGTATCTTTGATAATTTGGTTCATAAAAACCATCTTTTGTTGTTGGACTTTGCACTGTTTTTGCATACATAGCAGGACCCAACATCTTTCCATATGTTAACTGACAACTTGTCTCTTCTTTTGTATGTCACTTTCTTATTCCTTTGCCTACTGTTTTGGATTTGATTTATATTTAAATACAAAATAGAGGTCCCTTACAGCCATAAAAAGAATCGACTATCCACATATCTTTGTGTCTCACCTATATGGTAACTGTCTCTCTTTGGCTCTCCCATCTAAAATGATGATGAGGAAGTCACTGAGAGCAACTATATCAGAGACCAGTGTTTCCCAAATTGTGTTTTCTGGAAAAACAGTTGAAGGGGAAGTTAATGGGTGTTATGAAGAGAAGGGCTCAAAAGAGTTGGAATGTGCTGCATTAAAATAAAAACATAATGGTTTGTAAATTGTGGCTAAAACTACAGGATTTTCCATAGCCTTTTGGCGTTGATTGGGGTTAAGATTTCTCTAGGAAGGGGGAGTGGAAGATAGCTAACATTTCCCAAACATCCAAGATACTATGCCCTTTGGACAACCCTGTGTAGTGGAAGAAAGAATATAGGTGACTAGAGTTCTGTTCTTTTCTTAGTTTGCCACTGATGTGTTTTATGACCTTGGGCAAATGCCAAAATCCAACCATTCTTAAAATTAACAAGGGTATATTTGAGATGGGGGTTGAAGGATGCATAGGATTTTGATAGAAGGAGCAAAGACATTTTAGGTGAAAAAAACTGAATGAGTGAAGTACAAGATACTTTCTTATCTAGTGATAGAAAACCAAATAATTCTGGCCTCAACTCATAACAACTCTACTCTCTTGAGTAGAAAGGGCAACAGATATGTTTACTTCTGAGATGTAGACTTTCACCAAGTTCTTATTACTTCTGTTTCAATGCCCAGAAACCCACCTGCTTTTTCCTAAGTGTTTCTGCCCGCATAGGTAGACCACACCATAAAAATTCGAATTTGAAATAAGAAACTTCACTACTTCAGTCACTTTGACAGCCAGATTTGGGGCTTATGGAGAAATTACTGATGAATGTCTTTAAAATCCACTGAAGGATTTTTATAATTTGTTATTTGAATGGCAGGTCTAGAATTTTCATTCATGGTTTATTTTCACTAATTGTGTAATATATCCAGGCAAACTTCTTTGTAACGTATTTGTTTTATTATGAAGAAAGAGCATGAACCAGAATAGTATTTAGACTGCTAATTGTGAAATAAATTTCTCTCTTAAAAAAAAAATCTTGAGCCCTGGCCGGTTGACTCAGCAGTAGCATGTAGGTCCGGCGTGTGGAAGTCCCGTGTTCGATTCCCAGTCAGGGCACACAGGAGAAGCAACCATCTGCTTCTCCACTCCTAACCTTACACTTTCTCTCTCTCTCTCCTCTTCTCTCCTCCCATAGCCATGGCTCTAATGGTCTAAGCAACTTGGCCCCGAGTGCTGAGGATGGCTCCATGGCCTCAGCTCAAGTGCTGAAATAGCTCAGTTGCCAAGCAATAAAGCAGTGGCCCCAGATGGGCAGAGCATTACCTTGTAGGAGGCTTGCTGGGTGGATCCCAGTTGGGGTGCATATAGGAGTCTGTCTCTCTGCTCCCCATCCTCTCCTCTCACTTAATAAAAAACAAAACAAAGAAATAAAAAGCAAAATATCTTAATTGTGCAGAGAATCTGCATGCCAATTTGCTCCAGTTGCATCTCTTTTTACCTGGTGCTGTGTTGAAGCTGCTGAAATGGGTAATGCAGGCCTGTGCCATCAAGGAGCTCACAGTTTGTGGGGAGATAGACTACAACACAGCTAAAGACACAGTGTCCCCAATGCTATGTTAGTGTTTATGAAATAAAACCTACAGATCCCAAGGAAAATGATGACTGTCTTGCTAGGGGAAAAACAGACAACTTCACAGAGGTGATGCCTCACAAAGCTGTAAGGGATTTTGTCTTTAAACGAAAGGATATAAAAGCATTAGTTACTTTCCTGATCACCATAACTAAATCAGTTTTTTCTTCTATTACTGTCATAAACAATACCACTATCCCCTAGTGTAGGATGTACAACCTTTGATGTTTCCATTTCTTTGCACCATTATTTAGTTAATGTCTGTCCAGTTAATCTAGTCAATGTTAGACTACATGAGAGAAGCGATCATGTCTTGTCTTTTCTTTTCCTTCCTTCCTTCCTTCCTTCCTTCCTTCCTTCCTTCCTTCCTTCCTTCCTTCCTTCCTTCCTTCCTTCCTTCTTTCCTTTTATCTTCCCTCCCTCCCTCCTTTCCTTCCTCTTTTCCTTTATTTTTTCTTTTTAGAACCTAGGCCACAGAAAGGGCTCAGTAAGTGCTTGTTGAATGAATGAACAACATGAATAAAAACAAAGAAGCCAGAGAGAAGGGCATTTCAGGAAAATGAAGAGTTGTTCATTTATCATGGCTGCAGTAAGGAGCAGACTGGGACATGAGACTAGAAAAAAAACTAGAGCAAAAGTGTCTTAGCTGTTAGCTAGAGTAACCAGATAAAAGTGAGTCAACCAGCATTGCACTCTTCCCCTTCCCACCCCTCACCCTCAAATAATCTATTGTTTTTGCATGTCCTATGGTTACATTGTTTACCTACAGCCAGGTGGGCAGGCCTCTGAGGTTTGGGGGTTTTTTAAGCTTTTTAAAATTTTTTATTCAGAGACATCTCTTTCTGTCTACTCAAAGTGAAGAGGAGCTTTGGGGTAACAAATCCTTTCTAGTGAAGTTCACATACTGCCTCATGGAATCCTTGAACATCAGAGCTTGAAGGGATTATTAGCTGAAGAAATGGAGGCTCAGATTAAGGAAGTGACTTTTTGGGGGCCACACAGCCAGGAGCAAGGCAGGGACTGGGATCCAGATGCGTCTGATTCTATCCCCTCTCATCCTCCTCTACTTTTCTGAAACCACTTGTCTTTCATTTGGCAAACTTCTGCACTTCCAGGCTTCCTGCCCCAGAAGAGTTTCCTGTTTCACCTCCAAAGCCACCAGCAGCCCTTAGGCCCCTGCCAAACATCTGGCACTTGACAGGGATGTTCCCTGCTTCCCCCTCTCTGCAGGGTGCTGAAGGGGTGGGTCAGGAATTATGCCTTGATTCCATTCAGCCAAGCGGAGTGTAAATAAACAGGAGCGGAGTGCACATGTGTAGCGGGAGACGCTGTGCCGTTCCCTCGGTGCTCCGAGCTCGATCTGCGGGAGAGCCGGGCAGCTCGTCGCTGTCGGTGCCTCAGACGTCCCCTCTCTCCTTGGTGGGGGTTCCTTAATACTGCTGCTCTCTATGCCCTCAATTTCTACCCCTCATAAACCCTCTTTTAACTCTGAACTGCTGATGTGTCCCATGACATGCCGTGTTCTGTAATATGCTGTGTTTCTATTCTTACTATGTCCTTTGTTGGGAATTCTTTCTCTTAATTTGTGGACTGTTAATGTTGCAGGAGAGCAAAACCTCGGAGGATTGACACCCAGACAACCTATAAGAGGAAAAAAATTTATTAAGCCGGCGGAGCACGCGGGGCTATAGCTCCAAAGACACGTGCTCCCCGAAATTAGATTTCTTACATCTTATATACCCTTTACAGAACATAAGTTCAAGAGATTTCTTTGTCCTCAATAACATGATTTCAGGATGGGAGGGGGCTTACAGCATGCCAGAGGATAATCATTTGTAAATCGCTCATTAAGGAGAAAGAAAGGGGAAGAGGCAAGAGCTACTCAAGTCTCCCTTCCCCTTCCCTTATTCCTGGCTGTTTACCTTCTTTCACCCAGGTGTGTAGAAGGGAGGGGGGTCCAAGCCTCCTTCCTCCTTCTGTACAAAACCTTCCAAGTATGAAAACCTCTTCATTTACATTATAACACCTCTTCCTAAACAGGAATAGGATCGGCCATATTGAGATTTTTGTAAATTACACAAGTACAAAAGTGTATCTATAAAATCTCTGGACGCTTGGCCTAAATTATGAAATATCCTTGAAGCCTCTTATTTAAAGGGAGGTCTCCTTTCTCATTAAGAAAGCTCAGTTCAAGAGAAACTGTGAGGCATCCTAGATTCCTCCAAATTTAAGGGCTCCTGGACCTGTTATTCTTCATGTTCAACCACTTTATACTTGATTATAGCATTTATCTTTTTAGGTTACGCACGTCCATCTCCCCCATCAAGAATATAATACATAACATTAATAACTACAATTTAAAAAATATTATTTATAGATTTTAGAGAGAGAGGAAGAGAGGGAGAGAAAGAAAGACAGAGAGAGAGAGAGAGAGAGAGAGAGAGAGAGAGAGAGAAACATTGACTTGTTGTTCCACTGATTTATGCATTCAGTGGTTAATTCTTGTATGTGCCCTGACTGGGGATTGAACCTGTAACCTTGGAGTATCAGGATGATGTTCTAAGTAACTACGCTACCTGGCCAGTGTAATACCTGCAACTACAATTTATTAAGCACTGAGAGTGTGTTAGAAAATATCACACATGTTGTCATAGTTAATCTTTGGATATTAGTACACTAATTTGGGTTCCACTCAAAACAAAATCTGATTTGGGTAGTGGTGCAGGGGGTCCTAAGAAAGAAGAGTGAGGCAGCAGGGAAAGGGAGAGCGAAGGAAGAAAAAGTAAAATAAGTTTGTGTTTTGAGTTCATTGTTGTAGGCAATGGGGGTATAATTCTGTCTCCTAGGAAAGTGGGAGGCTGCAGCAGTCTCCATGCCTGTCTGGGGCGGGGGGGGGGGGGGGGGGGGGGGGGGGGGAGGGGGGGGGCTCTGGCTCTCCTGGGCTGGGATTGCCTATAGGGTAAAGATTACAGCAACATTGGAAAAAGCCTTGGGGCGGAGTGCTAAAAGATGGAAGATACTTGCTTGAGGTGAGAAGTTAGTAGCACAAGAGGATACTGAGCTTTCATGAAATATCCACCCCAGTTACAGTTGAAATTAGGGGTGAGTCAGAGGATGTGTTGAAGGTACCAGCGACATCTGCTCTAGCAGATAGCTCCATTTCACAGGTGAGGGAACCAAGCACCTGGACCCTGAAGCATGGGCTTTTCACTAGTTTATTAAACTCTGAGTGCCCTGAGGGTGTGGGTTATCTCTCTTCAGCCTCTGCAGCTGCAATGCCTAACAGAGACCTGGCACCTCCTGGGGGTTTATTAGATGATAGAATAAATAACTGCATTGCCAGAGGTGTAATTTTGGGATTTGTAAGGTTGATTCTTACTTTAAACATTCATCCAATTTATGATAAGCAATTCAAGGAGCTTATAGCCTGTCAAGGAAGGTGGACATTAAGCAAATAGTAAGAAAACATCTGATGAATGTTTTTAAAGTAAAATTATTTGTTATGGGAGCATAGAGAAGGGGCTTACACACCTAGTTTATGGGTCAGGAAGGCCTTTTGGAGGAAGTAAAGTTTAAGTTAACATTTAAAGAATAAATACACTGTTCAATAAAATTAGGGGATCAGGGAACAAGCAGATACTCCAGTACTTTCAGCCTTTTGTATAGTGCATTTTCACCAATGAAATAAAAGTTGGTGTTAAGCCAGTATCCATGGCCGCCATCACAGCTGCCTGGCCCATGCAGGTTAACATTAGATGGTAATGAAACAATGGAACCAAGAACTGGTGGGCCATCATCTTTAATCCTAGCTTGCACCCGGCGGGCAAGTAAAAACACACACTGGGCTCCAAAACCCACTCATTCAGTGCTCACAAAGCTACTGACTTATCCGAGTTTCCTAGAATCAAAGGTTTCTAGTTCAGCAAACTTATTCACCTCTGTTCCCCATCTCCTTCCTTCTCCCTGCACAAACTCTGCACAAACTGGCTTCTCCTTTAGCATTCTGCCATCTTGGCTGCTTCTCCTGGCCTCCTCCATGTGGCCTTTCTCTGCTCTCTCCTCTCTAATGCTAATTTCAGGAACCTAGAGAGAGCAAGCTCGCAAGCTCCCTATCTGCCCCCATTTTATAGTGTAGAAATCAAAACCTTTAATCCAAATACAAATAAGGAAGTCTCTGATACAAAGTCACTTATCTGAGGCATAATGGGACTCCTCATGAGAGTGCACCACCCTACATCGAAAAGGGTGGGAAAGGCTTAGTCCAGGGGTCGGGAACCTATGGCTCGTGAGCCAGATGTGGCTCTTTTGATGGCTGCATCTGGCTCACAGACAAATCTTTAATAAAAAAATATAACATTAAAAATATAAAACATTCTCATGTATTACAATCCATTCATTTCCTACCACTCATGTTCATGGTTGCAGGTGGTTGGAGCCAATCACAGCTGTCCTCCAGGACAACACCAAATTTTTATTGGATAATGTGTAACGTACACGGGTCGTTGAATGGCTCTCATGGGATTACATTTTAAAATATGTGGCGTTCATGACTCTCTCAGCCAAAAATGCTTCCCGACCCCTGGCTTAGTCTTAAAACTAAGGCTTAGGCTATAAGAATCCTACCTGCTGACAGCCTGTCCCCCCATATCCAATGCAAACTATAAACGAGCGAACATATATATCATTATTTACAAACTTATTTGACCAACATTCCACCCCTTTTTTCTCGCTTCACAATCTAAAGCACAGGTATTCTTGCACAGGAAATTAGACACATTACACAAATTACAACATGACAAATCATACATTTTCAACAATTACAAAGATACATTTCACCAGTCTCTGAGCACTTTGCCAAAAACACAGAATGTCCTCGGCCTTCTTTCTAGCCACGGGAAAAGCTTCCTGGGGCAGGGGAGTGCTTCCAGCAAAGCCTCTCCCCACCCCCATCAGGGTATTTCACATTGTCCAAAATCCATAAGTCCATCCAACAAAGGAGCCAGTGCTCACTCCGGTCATAGTCCAGAAATCAGTCCAAGCACATGGGACCTCAGCCTCCCTCCCCCCTCATCCCTGCCATCCTGGCAGGTCTTACACTGTCCCAAAGAGGAGCACGTGGCAATGGCAGTTAGCATTTCCATTTCTACTTTGGAGAGCATGATGGCACTCACCCCTATGTCCCAAAATTGCAGACCTACCAGGGGTATAATAGATAATCCTTGCTGCTGGCCTCTCACCTTCTGGAGACTGCAGATTGCAACTCCAGGATGATTCTTCTCATCCTCCAAGAGGAACTGAAAACATCAGCTCCTACCGCCACCTTCTGCTCAGCAGGTCTTGCAGCCCCAGCTCCTGTCTCAGCCTCCGCCTCCCACAGCTGCTGGCTCTCCACAACGTCCAGGGCATGCTGCAACTCATGAACCTGTGATTCCTTCTCCAGCGGCTGCTCCATTTCCAAGCGAATCTCATGAACCTGGTTGGCCTCCTCCGGTGCTTGCTTCAGCTCCAGGGTCGGCATCTCTCCCACATTTGCTCCAGTTCCTTCCACTGCTCGGTTGGCAGGTCCTGGGCAGCCTCTTCCACAGAGCTCTCAGTTTCCTCACGCACAGCTATAAAAGTCAGCCAGCCTACGGCCCCCAAAAGAACATCCATAGGGAACCATAACAGCAGCCAGTCCTCTACTCCACTGCTCAAAGGTGGTGGTGGCTCCTTGCCAATCTGTGTCGAACCCTGCCACAGATTATGCCAAATGTAAAGGCAGTCACGGCCACCATTACAGCCGCCTGTCCCATGCAGGTTCACATTAGATTCAGACAGATGGTAATGAAACAATGGAGCCAAGAATTGGTGGGCCATCATCTTTAATCCTAGCTTGCACCCGGCGGGCAAGTAAAAACACACACTGGGCTCCAAAACCCACTCATTCAGTGCTCACAAAGCTACTGACTTATCCGAGTTTCCTAGAATCAAAGGTTTCTAGTTCAGCAAACTTATTCACCTCTGTTCCCCATCTCCTTCCTTCTCCCTGCACAAACTCTGCACAAACTGGCTTCTCCTTTAGCATTCTGCCATCTTGGCTGCTTCTCCTGGCCTCCTCCATGTGGCCTTTCTCTGCTCTCTCCTCTCTAATGCTAACTTCAGGAACCTAGAGAGAGCAAGCTCGCAAGCTCCCTATCTGCCCCCATTTTATAGTGTAGAAATCAAAACCTTTAATCCAATATACAAATAAGGAAGTCTCTGATACAAAGTCACTTATCTGAGGCATAATGGGATTCCTCATGAGAGTGTACCATCCTACATCAAAAAGGGTGGGAAAGGCTTAGTCTTAAAACTAAGCCTTTGGCTATAAGAATCCTGCCTGCTTACAGCCTGTCCCCCCACATCCAATGCAAACTATAAGCGAGCAAACATATAAATCATTATTTACAAATTTATTTGACCAACAGTTGGTTTTGCATCTTATTTGCATAATTGAACAACTTTCTTTGACTTGTCATTTGCTTTTCTGGTGTTCTTATTTAATAAAAAGAAAATCAAATGCTTCTTTTTTTTATTACTTCATAGTCATTTTGAAATATTTTCTAATTTTTGTGAGCAGTATATATTCCAGGGAAAGCAGGTAGGAGAAGGAGAAGCACACTGAGAGGCCTGGAAGCGTAGAGGGGCTGAGGAGGGAAGAGAAGACAGTTGTCTGCGGTGCGGGTGTGGTGAGAGTTGGGAGGGGCTGGGTGGAGCACTCAAAGCTGGAGAAGTTGAAAGGGCCAGATTATGGAGAACTACTTTGTAAACAAACTGGGAAAAAACACTGGTTATAATAAAAAGAAGGGATTAGCAGGGGTAGTCAACTTTTTAATACCTACCGCTCACTTTTGTATCTCTGTTAGTAGTAAAATTTTCTTACTGCCCACCGGTTCCACAGTAATGATGACTTATAAAGTAGGGAAGTAACTGTACTTTATAAAATTTATAAAGCAGAGTTACAGCAAGTTAAAGCATATAATAATAATTACTTACCAAGTACTTTGTGTCAGATTTTTACTAAGTTTGGCAGAATAAATTTTATAAAACAACTTACTCTAGTTAAATCTATCTTTTTATTTATACTTTGGTTGCTCTGCTACCGCCCACCATGAAAGCTGGAACGCCCACTAGTGGGCGGTAGGGACCAGGTTGACTGCCACTGGATTAGAAGAAAGCAAGATTGGAAATGGGAAGACCAGTTTGGGAGCCATTGCTGATTTTTAGTAGAAAGGTGATACATAGTTTAGTTTTGTTGTATGGTACCAAAAGCTGAAAATTGATATTGATGTTCTGGGAGGAAAGGTCAGGCTTTCCTATCAGGCTTTCCTGTCCCGTCCTTCCTTTAGGGAGGGGAGGGAAAAGAATGTAAATAGAAGTTTCGGTCTTGCAAGAACAATGGGTCATTCAGTTTTAAATCTAAAATAAAGGTTAACCTAGAAACTTCTTCTCTTTCAATAGGAGGCAGAATTTACATATCAGCTTACATTGATTGTAGTTCCTCCCCTTCCCTGGAATCTTGAAGGTAAAATACCTCTAGGCTAACATGCAAAAGAATGAAACTCGACTACAGCCTGTCCCCGTGTACTAAAATTAATTCAAAATGGATCAAAGACCTAAATATAAGATCTGAAACAATAAAGTACATAGAAGAAGACATAGGTACTAAAATCATGGACCTGGGTTTTAAAGAACATTTTATGAACTTGACTCCAATGGCAAGAGAAGTGAAGGCAAAGATAAATGAATGGGACTACATCAGAATAAAAAGTTTTTGCTCAGCAAGAGAAACTGATAACAAAATAAACAGACAGCCAACTAAATGGGAACTGATATTTTTAAACAACAGCTCAGATAAGGGCCTAATATCCAAAATTTACAAAGAACTCATAAAACTCAACAACAAACAAACAAACAATCCAATAAAAAAATGGGAAGAGGACATGAACAGACACTTCTCCCAGGAAGAAATACAAATGGCCAACAGATATATGAAAAGATGCTCAGCTTCATTAGTTATTAGAGAAATGCAAATCAAAACTACAATGAGATACCACCTCACCCCTGTTAGATTAGCTATTATCAACAAGACGGGCAATAACAAATGTTGGAGAGGCTGTGGAGAAAAAGGAACCCTCATACACTGTTGGTGGGAATGTAAAGTAGTACAACCACTATGGAGGAAAGTATGGTGGTTCCTCAAAAAACTGCAAATAGAACTACCTTATGACCCAGCAATCCCTCTACTGGGTATATCCCCAAAACCTCAGAATCATTGATATGTAAAGACACATGTAGCCCTATGTTCATAGCAGCACTGTTCACAGTGGCCAAGACATGGAAACAACCAAAAAGCCCTTCAATAGAAGATTGGATAAAGAAGATGTGGCACATATACACTATGGAATACTACTCAGCCATAAGAAATGATGACATTAGATCATTTACAGCAAAATGGTGGGATCTTGATAACATTATACGGAGTGAAATAAGTAAATCAGAAAAAAACAAGAACTACATGATTCCATACATTGGTGGAACATAAAAACGAGACTAAGAGACATGGACAAGAGAGTGGTGGTTACCAGGGGTGGGGGGAGGGAGGACGCAGGAGGGAGGGAGGGAGAGAGTTAGGGGGAGGGGGAGGGGCACAGAGAAAACTAGATAGAGGGTGACGGAGGACAATCTGACTCTGGGTGAGGGGTATGCAACATAATTTAATGACAAGATAACCTAGACATGTTTTCTTTGAATATATGTACCCTGAATTATTAATGTCATCCCATTAACATTAATAAAAATTTATAAAACAAAACAAAACAAAAAAAAACCTCTAGGCTAGTGAGGGAAGATGAACCCTGAAAGATTTGTAAATGTCTTTGATTGTGTTACCTTGAAAGTCTTAATGTTTTCTGACAACATTGTAAACAAATGTTGTCAGCTCATGCCATGACGTCATGCTCTCCCCCGCCTGCCCGAGTGTGATCAAGGGTATATAAGCAGCCCCTGAACTAATTTTGGGACTGAATGATTTGGGCTTGCAGATGCCCCATGTCAGCCATATGTGGCCTGCATGTTAATAAATCTCCTCCTCTAATAAAACTCTTCAAAATTTATCTGAACTGGGTGTCTCTACGTGAACTCGATGAAATGAGATACAGTGCCTTTCAGAATCTGGGGTGCGGTACTTTATAATAGTTTAGTGTTATGGGGATGGTGGGATGGGAGAATTGATTGGATTCTAAACATATACGTGACCTTGATGATTGACTGGAGGAAGGTATAGATGAGGTGAGATCAAGGAGGATGCCCAGGATTCTGGCCTGAGCAGCCAGATAGGTGGTAGAGGTTAGTATTATTCCCTGCCATAGGGAGCACAGGAGGACAAGGTTGAGGAGTAGAAGGTAAGATCACGCCTAACTTGAAAAGCTATGGAGTACCATGGTAGATCAATGATTAATACACAGGCCTAAGGGTCATGGGTCAAGATTAGTGTTGGGCAGATAAAATATATTATGCTCACTTTGTTAAAGACGGCGCTGCCCACATGGAAGCCTGTCACCTAGGTGATGGTATTGGTTGCCCTTCTTGCTTGGGATGAGTGTGATTATATTAATGTGTGTTGGGGGCAGGCTGTGGGCGGGCAGGATCCTTGTAGCCTGGGACTTGGTTTTGAGACTAAGCCTTTCCCACCCTTTTTGATGTAGGGTGGTACACTCTCATGAGGAGTCTCATTATGCCTCAGATAAGTGACTTTGTATCAGAGACTTCTTTGTTTGTATATTGGATTAAAGGTTTTGATTGCTATACTATAAAATGGGGGCAGACCAGGAGCTTGCTCTCTCTCTGTTCCTGAGATTAGCATTAGAGGAGAGAGCAGAGAAAGGAGAGCAGAGAAAGGCCATGTGGAGGAGGCCAGGAGACGCAGCCAAGATGGTGGGGTGCTGAGGGAGAAGCCAGTTTGTGCAGAGGGAAGGAGATGGGGAACAGAGATGAATAAGGCTGGTGAGCTAGAGACCTTTGATTCTAGGAAACTCGATAAGTCAGTGGCTTTGGGAGCCCTGAATGGAAAGGGAAGTGTTTTCTCACTGTGTATATTTCTTGCTCGCTGGGTGCAAGCTAGGATTAAAGCTAATGGCCCACCAGTTCTTGGCTCTGTTGTTTCATTACCATCTGTCTGAATCTAAATCGAACCTGCATGTGAATGGCCACGATGGTGGCTATTGGCTTGACAATTAGGGTGAGGCAACCATGGCACACAAGGAGCAATATTTAAGGAGGCTCTTATTCTCAGCGTCTTACAAGTGAGAATGACCATCTTCCTAAATTTAGAACCCCAGGCATCTTGCTTTCCTCACTCTAGTCCTGGCTCTGTCTGAGTCCCAGGAGAAAGGTTTGGGCTGGAGTTACAAGTTTCGATGAGATCAGCCTATAGGTGATGGACTAGACATTTAGCATTGTTTGGCTTCCCAGCATTGATTTCTACTTCCTAACAGCACTTAATTTCATCTTGGGAACAAATGTCTTGGTTGGACATTGTGGGAATAGGTTCTTGCCTCCCACAATAGAAGGCCCTGGAAGAACACACTCTGCATATCAGAGCTTGAATCTCAAGTCCATTGTACTTGGTATAAGTCCTGATCCAAGGGCTGTAGCTAAACAGTTAAGTAAGTCATATTCAAAGAAGGACATGAGTGACTATAGGCCATTTAAATTTGATAGCTTATCCTTCTGTCTTGGTGTCCTTATTGACCCATTTCAACACTAATTGAAGGAAACATCACTCTTCTCTAGAGTGTGTTATGTGAAGATTTGAGCTTTGTGCTGGCTGCAGCAATCTTGTTAGCATGGGGGAACCCCTGAAGCTACTTTAGGGTTCAAGTCAGGGTGAGGTGGGGAAGTAGGGACCAATTGTGGGAGGGGGATATATAGAGTTTGAGATTTAGACAGATACCATTGAAAGCAGAACAGAGACAACGAAAGAAACCAGATCCTTGGTAATATTGTTGGAGAAAGCTTGATCAAGTCTCACCTGAAATGAATTGTGTTACTAAGTTAGAGGCTGCTGCCATCACAAAGACTCCTAGCAAAAATTTTTTTTTAAAAAGTCTATTTCTCTTTCATACAACAGTCCAGAGGTGAGTGGTCCAGGGCTGGCAGTTGCTCTGCCATTCTCAACCTGTGGCTTCCATCTCTAGGTCCAAAGTGATTACTCCTGTTGGTCCATTTCTCAACCAAGGGGAAGAAAGAAGAAGATATGAGGAGCAATGAGCTTCCTTTTAGGGAAGCGACCTGAAAACTGTACTCATCTCCTTTGTTTACCTTCCACTGCAGGAACCCTTACAGATGCAAGGGAGGCTGGGAAATGTAGTCTCTGCAGTGTGTGTGTGTGTGTGTGTGTGTGTGTGTGTGTGTGTGTGTGTGTGTGTGGAATTGATGGGCACAACCTTCTGGCTACTTAGAGACAGCGAGTTCTATTACTAAAGAAAAGAATAGATATTGGGAGTATTGACCAGTTTTACTAAAGCAATAAATTCTTCCCTTCCTCCAACCCCCTCCCCCAAGCCAATTTGAGTTGGGATTTCTGTTCTATGCAATAAAAATATAATTATGTGAGGCAGGATCTGTCTCTGAGCCTTTGCTCATCATATAGCCTCTCTGTGGCCTTTAAGGAACATTGCAGTGCTGTGCTTGTTTGAATGCAATTAAATTTAATTTGTTCAGGGCAGGAGAGGGAGGGAAATAACCTGAGATTATACTTGCTCTGTGCCAGCGTCTGTTTTAGGTTATTTCCATAATTATATCCTTTAATTCTTTCATTTTCTTTATCTCCAGGTTGCAGTGAGAAAAATTAGTTGAGGAAGGTTTATACACTGTGTGATTTGAAAGCCCTGTGTTCTCTTCACCCCATCCCCACTGTGCCCTATGGTATCGAGGTACACGGCGGTGCAAGACTTAATGGGGATATGAGTCAGGGAAGAGTCACAGTGGGGAGGAAGTGGGTATAAGTACAGGGAACAAGAGGGCTACCTAGGTGCTGTGTGTGTGTGTGTGTGTGTGTGTGTGTGTGTGTGTGTGAGAGAGAGAGAGAGAGAGAGAGAGAGAGAGAGAGAGAGAGAGAGAGCTCATCTACAGAGATGGGCAGGCAGTCAGGAGGAAGATAAGCGCTGAAAGGGCTTGTGAGGGATCAGCCCAAACAGCTGTCACTTACTTTCCAAGGACCCCCTCCTTGTCACCCACACTCCTGATCTCTCCTTGACAAAGTGCTTGTTTATTGACTGGGCGTTTATTTGAATGGGGTGTTCTGCAGACCTAGAGTGCTCCTTGCTCTGACAAGCTTGGGGAGGCCAGTTGAAAAATGGCTGCATCTCCCAAGAGTCTGGAATTCAATGCAGAAAGTCACTTAAGGCCCATCCTGACTGTGGGGGTGGGGAGAGGCTCAGGGAGGCTGCTGCATAAGCAGAGGAAGTGGGAGCTGGAAGCCCAGAGCAGCCAGGGGGGTAGGAGAAGGGTGGGGAGGCATTTGTTAGCCAACTGGATTTCCAGGAAGGAAAGCCCACCCTCCGCCCCACAGTCTAAATTAAAGCTGCCTTAGGACTTCTCATTCCTGAGAAGGCTCTCTCAGAAGAATTCTATTGTCTGCCCTTCAGGAATGAGAGGAAACTTGTTCCTTGGGGGGTAGGGTACAATGAGGACGGGCAGCCAAGGACACAAGGAAGAAGCCAGGAGTTCTTGAGCTCTCTAAGAACCTGCTGTAGGCCCCCTTATGGAGGAGCCCAGGCCCTGGAGACCGTGGTGAAGGGATGAGTGGGCCTGGTGATGACTCAGCTCAGCACAGTCTCTTAGCAGCTGATGGTCACCCAGATGCTGTCCCTGGAAGCATAGAGCCTCACTTCTGCCACACCCCAGTGTGCTTTCTCTCTCTCTCTCAGCCAGATGGAACTGCCAACTATTTCTGGATACATGTCATATACTTTCCTCATCCCAAGTTCACTCTAGTGTCTTTCCTTTCCCATTTACATCTGCTGATCCCTCAGGGCCTGATCAACTGTCATTTCTTCTAAGAAGACTTCCTTGATTGCCTGGACAATCATTTATACCTATTTTCTGCAAGCTTGTATTATTTTTACCTGCATGTCTTCACACCTCGCGTATTGTCCTAACATTTTTGTAAAGGCCTGATAAATTATGTTGGTAAATGAATAGTCTTGACTTATTTTATTTTATTTTACTTTTTTGGATTTTATTCAATTTTTTTTTAGAGAGGAGAGAGAGAGAAAGGGGCTAGGAGCAGGAAGCAAGCCCAAGATTTTGAACTGGCAACATTCCAGGCCAACGCTTTATCCACTGTGCCACCACAGGTCAGGCTTGACTTGCTTTAATGTTGTTATTATTAATAAAGCATATACATTGAATCATCAAATATGATTGTACCTATATGTGTCCATGGACTAAATTCACAAGCACTTTAGTTGAACATTGTGTTCTAATTTTCCAGTTTAGGGTGTATGATTACTGTACCTATCCAAACCTGCATTCAAGTGACAAGTGACATGCTAGATGAATGACATGTCACTTGTTCTTGACCATGTCTTATTCAGGAAGTCATTTCTCTTTTTTATTCCTATTTCAGGTTTTCCTGATGCTCTTTATAGCTGAAAAAAAAAATGCTATGATTCTAAGCCTGAAGTATTTAAAATGTGACCTCCCAAGAACATTTGTATTTTAAAAGGTTCACTTAACTAGAACCAAGAAGACTTAGTGTAGGACTTTACAGGGGGGTGGCATAGGGTCCCAAAGGCTAAATTCACAGAGGTCTCTGTAGGGTGACAAAGGACAGACCATTTCTTCAGCTTCTTTTAAGTATCGTTGTTCAACTTGCAATGAATATACCCACCCCTTGTTCAGACTTAACCAATGAAAACACATGGAGGAAACTTAAATACATATTGCCAAGTGAAGACATCAATCTGAAGGCTACATACTGAATGATTCCAACTATATGACATTCCAGGAAAGGTAAGACTAGAGACAGTAAACAGACCTGTGGTTGCCAGAGGAGAGAGGTTTGGGAGAAGAACAAATAGAACATAGAGGATTTTTAGGGCAATAAAACCTTTCTGTAGGAAAGGTTTTATTGACCAGTACATGACATCATGCCCTTGTCAAAACCCACAGAAAGCACTACACAAAGAGTGAACCCTAATGTAAACTGTGGGGTTTAGTTAATGATAATGTATCAGTATTGGAAAATCAGTTGCAATGATAGTACCACATTAATGCAAGGTGCTGTTGTTATTCTCATTTTCCAGATGCAGAAAGTGAGGCACAGTGAGATGAGGGAAACTAGTCCCGGTTAGCACAGTTAGTAATTGGTGAACCCACTTTGCCCCAGGCTGTCTGGCTCCAGAGTCCGCGGCATGCTGTGCTACACGTTTCTCTTTTATACTTTATCCTATATGGGAGGTGTGTCTATCTGTTTAGGTGTTTCTCTTCTAGGAGGCCTTTCAGACTTGTCACTTGCTGAGTAGATGACCCTCTTCTGTGTTCTCATAACACCCTGGCCTCAGCTCTGTAGACACACCACGTTCAGCAGGTGTCTGTTGAGTGTATATTAATTGACCGCAAAAGAAGAGTTTGGCATGCTTTGTTGACTTCCAGAGAAACTCTCCCCCCTTCCATTGTTGAAAATAGAAGTAGTATTGGCCAAACCTCTATCCTTTAATTCTGCTCTCACTGTTCTTCTGTCCTCAAAGCTTTATCTGCTGCGATTCTCCTTTCTGGGATGGAGTTTAATCTCAGCCAGGAGATGAGAACTCATCTGGGGAGACAAAAGAGTTCACTTACTTGCCCCACTCTCCTGAAGGCCATTCCCTTGCCTGTGGAGATAAAGAAAAAGAGCGCAGAGATTCAGCGTCCCCCTGCCATTCCCTACCCGCGGTGCATTGGTTCCACCCAGCAAACCGCCTTCCCTTCCCCACTTCACAGCCACTCTTCTATTCATAACAATCAGACTCTGGAGATGTGAGAGGGTGTGCTCTGAATTCCCCTCCTTGAGAAGAGCCTTCTGGGACTCTGCCTAGACTGGGACTCTGGGAGCTGGGTAGGGGCTGGTGACTCACTGTGGACTGGAGGCTGTAAAGCTTGAGCCAAAGGCAGTCTGAAAACTGTGTGCAGCCTGAAAGGCTGGAAATGAGTGTAATGGTCAGCTCGTCCTCCACAAGCTGGATCCGTGTCAATCATGGCTGGCCTATTTCACTTCCCGTTCTCTACAGTGCAGGTACAGCGCACCTCTGCTGAGTCCCTAGTTTCCTGCTCCCTTTCCCTGGGCTAATGCAGCCTTCTGCCCAGTTCTGGATAAAATGTCCACTTTTTCCAAAGATCCTCTTCAACTTCCCCTTCAGGTTAGACTGCCTGCTGCATGTCCTCATTGGGTTTTGAACTTGACCTAGCCTAATACCCATTGTATTTAATTGTAATAAATAAAGCTATGGTTTGACTTTCCCATTAGTAATAAACTGCATAAGGGGAGAGAATGGCTCTGTCTTGTTTCCCATTGTATCCCTCCCTATAGTACTCAGAAAGGGAAACTGTTCCTTTTTTTTTTAAGATTTTATTTATACATTTTAGAGAGAAGAGTAAGGGGGGGGGGGAGCAGGGAGCATCAACTCCTATATGCGTCTTAACCAGGCAAACCCATAGTTTTGAACTGGTGACCTTAGCATTCCAGGTCGATGCTTTATCCACTGCGCCACCACAGGTCAGGCGGAACTGCTCCTTCAAGTACTGGTTGAATAAATGGATGAACTTTAGGGCACCGGTATAAAGTGGGTTTGCAAGGAGATGGGCCTTAGATTCATGGCCATGGACTAGAAACCACCATCAGGAGGGCAGCAAAATAGCCAGTGCATTAGTTATAGTCTGTGTCCCATTAATGTGTGTTGAATAAATGAAAGAACATTGGTTTGACTCTGCCTGGAGGTTGGATTCACAACCTCTACCCCCCCCCCCCCCACCAAATTAAGTTAGCTTTCAATGGAGCAAAGCATCTTTTCCCCCAAGAATCAGAATGGCTGAAACTAATCTGTTGGGGGAGCTTTGGATTATAGATTAAAAAAAGAGAGAGAGAGAGAGTTTCTTTCCTCTTAACCACTTCCTTGAGGATGCACTGAATCACAGTGAATGGCCAATTGAGCTTCCAGCAGCCCTTCAGAAACTGAGTGGTCAGAGACTCATATTACGTAGGATTAATATTAGGCATCTCTGTCTCAGCCCAGTGAAAGGCCTCAAGTGTCCTTGGAATTTCAGCGACCTTTCCCTATCAATGACAACATTGTTCTCCCAACCCCGTGGCTTAATTCATAGGAAATGCAACACACTCCTCATCACCGCTGCCCAGCACATCTGCGATGGCGTCCCGGGGCTGGGAGCACTGAGCTCCAGGCATTGCAATGTTACATTTCCCTTGCACAAAACCTTCCAGGCTTTAGGGCCTCCTGATTGTTGTTTTCTGAATTTCTCCACAATCTTCAATGGTCTTAGCTGAGCATTAGGAGGCATGGCACAGGTTCTAGGAGCCTAGCAGGTCTTAAACCTGTCATCAGTTATGTGCCTCTGATCCAATAGGGCAATGCTGATCAGGAAACCACCTAGAACTGAGGCAACAGTGTAGGATCTGAAGCCCAGGCATACTGCTTTCATTCAGGGAAGGCACAATGGAACTAATGGGTTGTTGATATGTTTGTTCTAAATCCTTTCTACCACCTTAAGAATTTGCTATTTTACTACCTTCATTTTGCAGAAGAGGGGTGTGGCTCAGGGCACATAACAACTAAGTAGACGGTGGAAATTCATTCAAAGGTAGATCTGCCTAACTTCAAACATCAGTTGAGACGTGGTGGTAAGATCTACTAAATGCCTATGAACAGTGTACTCAAGTTTTAGATTCCTTTCCTCCCGTATCTCACTGTACCCTTGTGTTGCAGAAATGGAAGCTAAGGCAGAGTTTTCTAATTCTTTTCTGTTGCAATTTAACATTCTTAGGCAAACTTTTCCAGTGGTTTGGCAGCCTAAATAGAGAAGAATGACTGGGTGGAGCAGAATGAAGGATCTAGAGGTTGGGGAGAGGACAGTCTAGGCTGGGCAGGGAGGGCGGTGAGGCTGGTCTGTGAAAGCAGAGGCAGACCTAGGATGTATCACATTCAAGGTCAATATTTCATGCCTAAAGTACAATAGGCACTCAAAACAAGTCTTTTGGATTAACTTGCGGATGTTAGCAGGAGATTCACGGATGACAAGTCAAGTTCCTGGAGACCCCAATGAGGCTTTAGAGCAGCAATTGTGCACGTGAGCTGATAGGAGTGAGCTGGGGGTCCTAGAGAGGAATATTGGATTTTAAGAGTCTCAGAGAAGGAGCTCTGACAGTGATGACAAAGACTACTATGGGGCCATTGCTGAGTGGCTGCAGAAGCATATAGCAGTGATCGTTGCTGATGAAGCCAGAGTCTGGGGTGACTGCTTCCGTTTATCTACTGGTATTCCACACTATTCTGGGTGGCTGTGGCACACAGAAATTGGATGAACGCAAGTCTCCAATCACTCTGAAGAGTTGAATGTTACGTTTCTTCAAAGCTCTACTTTCAAGGTGGGGAGGAATATTGTATACGTCTCTATATCAAGGGCCACTTTGCCTTTGTGACATGAGCGTCACCTGCTGTATATAACCAGTAAGCTCAGATGCAGACTGTGGTGCCTCCCACTGTGACTTTCTATGGATCTGGTCACTATGAATGTAAAGACCTGTGATCTATGAATTCGTTTTCTTTCTCATTCAGGCACTGCCTTACCTAATCAGCCCTGGCTTCCTGCAGCAGAGGTCTGGGCTGTAAGAGTGCTGTTCTTATTTTATTTTTTATTAAGTTCATGAACTTTGGAGGAAGGAACTTAGAAAAAAAGGTCTCATTACCT
Organism: Saccopteryx leptura; assembly: GCF_036850995.1. NCBI lineage: Eukaryota > Metazoa > Chordata > Mammalia > Chiroptera > Emballonuridae > Saccopteryx > Saccopteryx leptura. The sequence continues at coordinate 129,928,581 of NC_089505.1, read as the reverse complement.
CAGGAATGAAGGCTCAGGCTTCTTTTAATGCCAGACATTGGCGTGGCCTTGCTTGTTATAGCCACAAATAATCCAATGGAAAATTGCAACCGAGTGGCAAAGAACAAACAGGATGGCCTCTTGCGGTGAAGCAGGTGGGGTGGGGGGTGGAGGTCAGTGAAAGGTCAATCTAAAATGGAAAGATCCTGAGTCAAGGCTTGCAGCCTTCAACTATGGCTAGTCATTCATATTGATTGACTATGTGAGGACAAAATGTACTGTAGGCCCTTCCAGAAGTCAAGATAATGGGGTGAGCATGGGTTCTGGGTTCAGATAAATTTGGTTTCAAATTTGAACTTGGCTGCTTACTATCAGCTACATGACCTACTGGTTTCCCAAATCTCTTGAGCTTTGGTTTCTAAATCTGTACAATGTAGAAAATACCTACCCTGCAGGATTGTTGAGGTGATTAGATAAGACACTGCAGGGAAAAGTGCCAGGTGGTGGGTCTATAAAGAAAAATGTGGTACAAGGCTGTTGACTTCACAAGTCACATTCTCTAATGAAATATATCCTCTAGTTCTCCAGGGAGGTGATTCATGCCATTGAATTGTTAACTGACCGGGACGCTGACCGCTGTGCTGGAGTCTCTCCTCTGCAGAGATTTGTGGGAGGAGCACCGAACTTCAGGGCCTAAGCTAACCGCGTTTGCCAAACTTCACTGATGATAACAATCTCCTGGGGGTACTTGCTACATATTATGAGTCCTTAGCTTTATCTTAGACCCACTGAATAAGGAGCTCCAGGGAACCTGGGAAGCTGTGTTTTTAATAGGAGCCCAAGACCATTGTTATCATCCGAGAATTTGGGGGAAGCACCGTTAGTCTCAACTGTACCGATCGGTTAGTGATAACAGGCTGGTTTGTTCTCTTGGAGTGTAAAATAAGAATTTACTACAAAGGTGATTTCTCAGATCCAGACTTATTTAAAAAAAAAAAAGCACCCTTTAATTGGCTGATATTTGGGGGAAGAATGTATCATTATGTTTTTAAGACAAAGAGGCTCTTTCTTCCCCCTGCCTTTGCTGTTTCTTGCTGTTCTCTCTGCTTGAAATTCTCTTCCTACCTTGTCTATCTGGCAAACCTTGCTTATTCTTCAAGAGTCAGTTCAAACATTCAATTCGCTTCCTCTGGAAACCTTCCTTGACTCTTCCAGCTCAATCAGGTACTTCTTCCTCTATGTTCCCTTTGTGCCTTGTTGATATGTCTGTTATAAGATGAATCACATCATTATGTGTTTGTTTTTCTGTTTTTGCTCACACAGGTCTTTATGCATAAAGACTAACAGGGTGGATTCTGGAACCAAAGTGACTATATTTGAAGTTCTCTCTAGGGCAGGGGCCCCCAAACTTTTTACACAGGGGGCCAGTTCACTGTCCCTCAGACTGTTGGAGGGCCGCCACATGCAATGCTCCTCTCATTGACCACCAATGAAAGAGGTGCTCCTTCTGGAAGTGCAGGGGGGGGGGGTGGATAAATGGCCTCAGGGGGCCGCATGCAGCCTGTGGGGCGTAGTTTGGGCATGCCTGCTCTAGGGGTTTAGAACAGATGAAACAGAGGCAATCACATTGAATGGGTTGTTGGAGGATGAACAAAATTTGACCAGGTGGAGAAGAGATTTCTAGAGAATAGCAGGTATGAAAGTATGAAGGTTATAGAAAAACATACCTTTCCCATCTCAAACCATTTTTGATGAGAAAATAATTTTTTGATAATATCTTTTTTTTCTTTTTCTTTTTGTATTTTTCTGAAGTTGGAAACGGGGAAGCAGTCAGACAGACTCCTGCATGTGCCCGACCGAGATCCACCTGGCATGCCCACCAGGGGGCAATGCTCTGCCCATCTGGGGCATTGCTCTTTTGCAACCAGAGCCGTCCTAGTGCCTGAGGCAGAGGCCATGGAGCCATCCTCAGCGCCTGGGCCAACTTTGCTCCAATGGAGCCTTGGCTGAGGGAGGGGAAGAGAGAGACAGAGAAGAAGGAGAGGGGGAGGGGTGGAGAAGCAGATGGGCGCTTCTCCTGTGTGCCCTGGCTGGGAATCGAACCCAGGACTCCTGCACACCAGGCCGACGCTCTACCACTCAGCCAACCGGCCAGGGCTGTGATAATATCTTTTGAGGTCTTGAAACTTTTCCAATAGAACACATTTGGTAATTTTTCATTAGGCTTTATTTGTAAAGGCCAGAAAAGAAACTATTGTAATTCTGAAAATAATGTTTTACATTGTTAAACCAAAAGGAGGGTTGATTAGTCCTCAGATAGCCCATGCACTGCATGATTTTGCAGAACATATAGCCCTGTGTCTGAAAGGCTTTGGCATCAAATATACCTGGTTCAAAGATGCCTCTTCCACTCATTCCTGAGTAGCCATGAGTAAATTACTTGGTTTTCCTGAACTTTGGTTTCCTGTGTGTAAAATGAAAAATTAACACCTTTTCCTTTCTTCCTACTCTCCCAAAGTTAAAAGGGACAACTAAAAAACAGACAACTGAATAAAGATTTTAAAATAATCTTGATAGCTCAAAACACTAGGCTAATGCTATTAAAAAAAATTTGCAAAGATAAATGACAGGTCCAGAATTTATATTCATGGATATAAGGGAAATGCTGGTCTGAGGAGAATTAGTCTAGCAGTAGCTCATGTAAGAAACACCAGAAAATATTGTGAGAAATCAAGTTAAATCAGCTTCAACGGGGTAGTGGGACACTAGAAATGTACTTTTTACTTTGGAATCATAACTAGGTTGGCAAAACATTTTTTTAGTTACTTAATACCAAGTACAGTGTGTCCGTAAAGTCATGGTGCACTTTTGATCGGTCACAGGAAAGCAGCAAAAGACGATAGAAATGTGAAATCTGCACCAAATAAAAGGAAAACTCTCCCAGTTTCATACCTATTCAGTGCAGTTCGATGTGGGCTCACACACAGATTTTTTAGGGCTCCTTAGGTAGCTATCCCGTATAGCCTCTACAGACTCGTCACTGACTGATGGCCTACCAGAACGGGGTTTCTCCACCAAACTGCCGGTTTCCTTCAACTGCTTATCCCACCTAATGTTATTCCTATGTGGTGGCGCTTCGTTATAAATGCGCCGATATTCATGTTGCATTTTGGTCACGGATTTGAATTTAGTGAGCCACAGAACACACTGAACTTCCCTCTGTACCGTCCACATCTTGACTGGCATGGCCATGGGCTGCTCCGCTGTACACACGGTGTTACATCATCATCTGCAGATGCGCACATGCTGCCATATCATCCTACAGAAACTGGGAGGGTTTTCCTTTTATTTGGTGCAGATTTCATATTTCTATCGTCTTTTATTGCTTTCCTGTGACCAGTCAAAGTGCACCATGACTTTACGGACACACTGTATTTTTAGGGAAGAGAAGATCCGGAACCCTCGAGCACTGATGTTTGGAGTGTGTAGACTTGCATAGTCATTCTACACAACAATATGACACTACTTGGATAAATTAAGTTTGTGAATGCTCATGACCTATCAGTTTCACTCTTGGTTTGTGGCAAATTCTATATATTCTTTTACCCAACTTTCTCTTGCCTCGCTGTGGAACATGGTTTCCTGCACACTAGGCAATAGGAAGGTGAAAACCTGTATTTTCCAAATGCTTTCTTGCTCAGCTTCCATTAATGACTTGGCACCCCCAAGTAAATGCATGCATGTGATACTTGTAAGGTGGGAGTGATTATCATGAGGCAGAGGTCTTTTTTTCTCCTCTCAGGTACACATGCTCACAAAGACTTAAATTGCTGCAATTCATTTTGCAGAAGGAGCCTCAGTTGTACTACTCTCTGGTCCTGGCCTGGTGAGTATTGAGAAGGTGAGCAATGGAATCCTCTTCTTGAGGTCTGGTTTCATGGAGGTGGTGCTGGTTTCCAAGTCCTTTATTCCCTGATGGTAGTTGAGGCCATGGCTTCTAGGTGGGCTACTTCTGCTGTGTGATTCTGGGAGTCATTCTTGGAAGCTCAGCCTAGAACCTATCTACTTCCAACCATTTAAAAATAGCAAATTCTATTAGATACCTTTTTGGCTTCACCAACTTGAGTAGAGTCTGACAACTAAGACCGATCCAACGGAATTTCTCATAAAGAGGCTGTGCGTGAGGATGTTTATCTCAATGTTACAAGTAGCAGCTGGGAGTAAGAAATCACCTATTTATCATCACTCAGGGGATGGATTTATAAAATGAGGTGGATATATACTCAGGAATATTATGCTTAAGTTGGAAGGAAGGAAATAGATGTCTACATGATGATATAGACAGATTTTAATAACAGCTTTTAGTTTAAAAAATAAGAGAGAATGAAGCATATAGCAAAATGCCACTTATGGAAATTGAAAAATATATACATACAAAACAACTACATGATTGACAATAGCACAAACCCTCATTTAATCTATCCCACATTCGAATGAATGCCTAATTAGGGGAGAGGAATAAAAGTAGGAAATACAGACAACAAGAAATATAGAAACAAACAGTCTTGCTCATAGTGTGACCGATGAAGTTAGGAGAATGATTCACAAAAATATTTGCACCTGAGATGGGAGAAAAAGAACCAACATTATGAATCACAAAACAAAATACTTCAAAGTGTTTTTCAACCATATCTATTACCCAGCATAAATGTTTTTTGCCATACACTAACATGGGCATTGACCAAACAAATTAACGCCTATGGGGAGGTATAATAAAGTGATGGAAAGACAACATAATGTGCCATAATGTCTGACGGCCACGGGGATATTTATTCTGAGGAAGAACAGAGGTGTGTAGGCAATCCTCTTGGTTTGCCTGGATCATTCTCAATTTTAGCACTGCAAGTCCTGTATCCCAGGAAACCTCCAAGTCCTGGGAAAACCAGGAGGGCTGGTGACTCTAAAGGGATATCACTATCTTCAACTATCTGAAGAGCATTCCCAGACCAAGATAGGAAGTAAATTGACTGTATAAGCCTCTTGAGAGCAGATTTCAGATCACTGGGAAAAGAAAAGTTAGGAGAAGGAAAATTTTGACTTAATATGTGAGAGACTTTCTAACAACCAGTTGTTGTGAACAAGTGAGTATCATAATTTTGATAAAACTATTGACCACTAGCATTCAGTGAGTTTCTGCTAAGTGTGTAATCTCATTAAATCTACACAGTACTTTCATTTATCAGAAAACAAAATAACTCTTCCAAGATCAAACAGGAGTTTAAACATGGGACTGTCTGACTTCAAAAAGCCCAGGGTTTTAAACTAATATCTTTGAAGATAACCTTAAGCATTCTTACCACTCCAAGATAGTAAAATTAAGTGCTAGATTGTATGTCATATTGACTTAACCATGCTTGGAAGTCCAGAGGTGAAGAATTACAATGAATGCTGTTCTAGTCAGGGATTAATCGTGACTTGATTTTAAAAACACTTGGTTTTCCTAAGAAGTCTAATAGCAGACACCATCCTGAGAGTGTGTCTCTGGCTGGAACTCTCAATGACACTTGATAAGAAAAGAGCTCTGAAGAGGTTTACGATGTGCTAACTACAATATCTCATGCACAGACCCTCCTATTGTTGAGCCTTAAAAAGCAGGTGCAGCGTCTGTCTCTAGAGGCAGGATGGATAACCAAGATCATTGCAACTGGGATTAATAATTGTTTCCTCGGTACATATACTGTGTGCTAAGCATGGTGCGAAGTAGTTTACATGTGTCCAGAACTTATCACAGGAATATGAGACTCAATAAATATTTCATGAGCAAATAATCTCATTTTATTTTCTCTGGTACAACCATACCTGAAGATACTATGCAACTCTTCATGCTTGGTCTCATTATTATGTGCGTTAGATAGATGGGGACACTGTGGCTAAAAAAAATTATATTCCTTTGTCATACTTCATTTTTATCTACTATTATAATAAAGTTAGTAAGTTTGAGAGTATGTGGATATACTCACCTTTTAACAGATTTATCAAACCAGGTCACAACATTATTTTGTTGCATAATTGGTTAAGTCCAATTTTTGCAGTATTTTAATATCCCTAATTATTAGATTTCTTCTTTTAAGTTTCCATCTATTTTTCTTGCCACTATAGGCAGTTTAAAACTTTGCTCTTTTTTTTTTCTTAATTGTATTTATTTATTTTTTTGATAGAGATATTTTAAACTTGATTGTATCATATGCCATGGTTTCCTAAATCTTGCCTAATGACAACAAAGATCACCTGGGCCCTAATAACAACCATGCTTTCTAGGTCAGCCTCTTGAGATTCTGCTCCAGAATCTGTGACAGCACCAGCACATTGTAGTATAATTAGCTATTTACTATCCAATGATCTTCTTAGAGAAAGAACAAGGCTAGTGCTCAGCTGTTGTCTGTTGAATGGAAGACTGTATTTGATAGGTTTATCTTATGAATCTTTTCCATATCATTTGCACAATTGTTAAATAGGAAAGACAAAGACATGATGATAGTATTCCCCCTTTAGACTAATCTTGACACACTCATTAATATATAAATTTAACCAACTACAAATTTGTCTAAGTGGCATTACCTTCCTGTTAATCTTTTTCTCTTCTTACATGGACATCTTCCAAGATTTGTCAAATACTTGAATGGAAGAGAGAGTTTTTCAGGACTTATGATTTGAAGACTATGGATATATCAATGATCACTTCTGTTTTTAAAATGTTCCTAAATTTTGCCAGTGGTCTGTTATAAGTTAATCTGTCCATGTTTTTTTAAACTCACTTTTAGTTGCTTTTTGAAAACTTATCATTTTTTATCCATCTCCTGTTTTGTGGCATTTTTCTAAACCTTCAATATTTTAGAAATTTCTGAAAGTATTTGTAATATTTCAACTCAGAAATGTACTTCACTTGAATTGAATTAGTTAAATAAGTGAGATCTGTTGGTTAAGCACTCATTCATCCATTTATTCAGCTTCACTGTCATTGTTAATATCTGCAATATGTCAGGTTTGTGCAATATAACTGGGATAATGCAATGAGTCAGATATGGTTCTCACAGACAAGGCAGGAATGACAAAAAGTAACAGTTGATTGTATTATAATGAAGGTAGGCTCAGGCTGCTTATAAGAGAACGGAAAAGATCTCGGGCTGTGGCTCAGTGGATGAGTGGAACCTGGTCAGGCAGAGACGTGGGGGAAGGGCATTTTAGGCAGAGACAGTACATTTGCCAAATGGGAAAACAGGGAGGAGCAAGGAGGCAACCGAGGAACAGAATTGGCAGGAATCCTGGCCCTTTCTCTCTAAGACCCAATGTAGGATCTGTTTGGCAGCATAATCAATCAGTGATCATCTCTCTGTCCTCTCTACATGAACTCTGGTGTTGGGCTATTCTAGGCTCATGAGACAACAAACCACACACCACACAAAATACATTGGCATGGGATGAGGAATTGTATGGAAACAATATTACTCTAACCAATAAGCTGGAAGATTCAAACAGATTCCTATGGGGCTGATGGGAGAGAATGAGAAATCCTATAAATTGAATTCTGAGGAAGCCCGTTTTCATTTAAGTCTTATTATAAGCACAGGCTTTGTATAATCATGCTAGTTAGTGCCATGTACTCCGTATCCCTCTCACACAGCCGTCTGGCAGGCTAGAGTTTATATTTATCTATGGCTGTGCTGTCTATAATCAACAAGCTTTGCTTTTGACTCCCACAGAAGTTTCCATTTAAATAAAAATAAAATTGAAATCAAATGCTGCATTTGAAGTTGCTCTGTTCCCTTTGCCATTTACTAATCAGCTCTTATTATTTAGCCTCAGAAATCAGAGCCTCTGAAACTGAGGAGTATAACTGTGTACATGGCATCCATTTGTTTATTGACTGCTTATCCCTGAGCTCCCCTAGGAAACTGTCCCACACGGCTGTTTAATGGAGTCCAGATAAGTAAGTGTTTTTCAAGGTGTGGGCTCCAAACCATGAGCATGAGACTCACTGGAAAGTTTACTAAAAATGAAAATTCTCCAGACCCTACACAGACTTTCTGCATCAGAAGGTCTGGAGTTAATGCCCAAGCATCAGCATTTAAATAATCTCTAGTGGATTTCTATGACCGTTCACCTATTAGATGCATTTACTCCGAGCACTGACTATGTACCAGTGCTGAGAGCTCAAAGACGAATAAGACATGGGTCCTGCTCGCCAGCCTGGTGGGTGACAAATGCACACACTCATTTCTTTCCAGCTGAGTAGAGCAGGGCTATATACAGCATTCATGGTTAACAAATGGTTAACAGAATTTTTTACTATTAATAAAAATATCAAACTCTGCAAATGATTTTTTAACAAAATGTGTATTAAGTCTGATGCAAAGTTTTCCTACGTTGTTTAAAAATAATTTTATTACAAAACCTTTCAAACATACACAAAAGTGGTGAGGCCAATAATACTAATATTAATAGTATAGTATAGCATAATATTGTCTAATATAATAAACTCCATATATACCCAGTATATATATCAGGACTTTGCCTTTCTTGCTTCATTTCTACCTCTCCCTCTGCAGCTCTACCCAATTATTTTTTTGTTTGTTTGTTGTTGTTGTTTTTTGGTCCAAATCCAAGATCTCAATTAATTTCATTCATGCATAGTTCAGGATACATCTTTTAAGAATATGGACATTTTATTAGCGAACCATATCATTTCTTTACCTAAAGAAATTCACTACAATGCCTTAGTATTATTTAAATTTTCCCGGTTACCTGAAGGATGTGATATTATTGTTGGTTTGTTCAATTCAGGACCTAAATAAGATTTAAACATATTGCATTCAGTTGTTTTTCTTAAGTCTCTTGTCATTTAGAACAGTCCCTCTTCTTTGCCCCTTTCATTGACCTCTCCCTTTTTTGTGTTGTTTTCTTTTTTTTTTTAATTTTTATTTATTTATTCATTTTAGAGAGGAGAGGGAGAGACAGAGAGGAGAGAAGGAGCTGAAAGCATCAACTCCCATATGTGCCTTGACCAGGCAAGCCTAGGGTTTCGAACCGGCAACCTCAGCATTTCCAGGTCGACGCTTTATCCACTGCGCCACCACAGGTCAGGCTTGTGTTCTTTTCTTATTGAAGAGACCAGGTATTACAGAAATTCTATTACTTATGCTAGCCAAAATATGGAAGCAACCAACCTAAGTGTCCATGGATAGATGAATGGGTAAAATGTGGTACATATGCATAATGGAATGTTACACAGCAATAAAAGAAAGACTAAAATATTGACATTTTTATGGATGAACCTAGAGTGAAAGAAGTGAAATAAGTAGAATCAATCAGACATAGAAAGACAAATACTATATGGTTTCACTTATATGTAAAATCTAAAATAAAAAAAAAAAAGGAGAGAAACGAATGAACAAAACAACAACAAAAAACAACCAAAAAAACCAGAGACCAGTGAGATAGTTGCTAGAGTTGATAGAATCCTAGCAAGTGGGAGGGTGATGGGAAAAAGATGAAGGAGAATATAGTCAAGGATAATGGGATAAGTGTGCATGGCAATAGATAAATACTTGAATTACTGAATCACATTGTAAAGGATAAAAATTTTAAATTACTACATTGTACATCTGAAACCAATATAATGAATGTATGAATGTAATACTGTATACCAACTATACTGAAATTAAAAAAATGTTAAAGGCCCATTCTCTGAATTTGTCTATTTGCTTCTTTGTGGTATCTTTTCACTGGTTTCTCTACTACATTTTCCATTTACAGTTAACTAGAATTGAGTTCTAAAATTTTGATGCAATCCAAATACAAGATTTTCTTTTCCAAGAATGCTTCACAGTTCATGCTGCATCACTTTAGAGAGCACATAAAATCTGGTTGCATGGTTGTACCCTTTTTGAATAATGTTAATTTGGTCAAGGGTTTCAGGTGATGACAGCCTTATATCTCCATTCTAAAATTTCCTTCTAAACTTTCATCTAATGGTTTCATCTATGGATAATCTTTGCTTGAATCAATTATTTCCTTAGGAGTTGAAAGGTGGCAATTTTCTAATTTTGTCATCTTTTCACATTTATTGACTAGGATTATTCTGTCATGACATATTATGTCCACAAACAATGGCTATCTGATTGCTCTAAAACATATTTTATTGAGAAAAAGCAGGATAACTGCTTCTTTTTCTCTACTGATTGATTTTCAGCTAGGACTTGGTACCTAGTTACTGCTAATGGTCAACACTGAGAATGTTGAGGTTATTGAATTATTTTCCTATTGAGTTTTATTATGAGCACATGGGTTTTTATATGCAGTGTGTTTCAACACATGGCAGATGTCATTATTTTCATCACCAAGTCCTTCTATCATACTCTCAGTAGACTTGGATAGCTTTCCTACTTCCTAGAACAAGAAGTCCCTAGAATGTTTTTGCTCCAGATCTTAAACATCATTCATTTCTAAGAGAAATTCTTTTTCCTTTGGGAGGGGAATGGTATTTAGAAGCCACAATTTGGATGCTAGGGATGCTCGCTGTCATGAGGTGGTGATTGCTTTCAGGTTCTTTTAGGGGGCAGAGCTAGAAAATATCTATCATAAAAATCTTAGGTTCAAACTAATCATTTCCAATTCAAGCAGAGTAATATAAAGTTTATTTTAACTTTATTAAATTTACTCTTGTATGTCTTTTTTTCATACATACATCTTGGTTTCTGATAAACATTAGCATAAGCACCTATTTTCTGTATACATAATATATTCCTTTGTGGTTGGAAAAGATGCTTAATAAACTTTCAATCTTAAATTTATTAAGATTTGTTTTCTCTTTTCACTCTTGCTTGCATTCAATAAAGTTTCTTAAGTGGGAGTCAAAGGGGTGGAGTTTCAGCTGATATATGGCTGGCTAACATCTGTTGAGTGCTTATTAAGTGATAAGAAAACTTTAAGTGGCTCACATTCAAATTATTAACATTTAATTCTTATGCCAACTTGATGAGATTGGGTACTATGATTATTTCTATGTTACAATCAGGGAAACCAAAGAATTAAGAGGCTTAATTACTTGCTCAAGATCACACACATAGTAAATGGTAGAGCTGAAGTCTAAATTGGTGCAGCTTGACTTCAGAGATCTTGCTTTTAACCATAAATAAACCCTGTTTCTATTACATTAAGCCATGTGCTGTAGGTCATAGTAAAAAAAAAGGCTTGGGAAATCTACTACCCAAGGTTCTCAGGTTCATACCTACCACTTGTTCCTCCTTCAGTGATTCGATTTCTCTTTCACTGACTAGCTCTAGCCTATTTTGTTCTCTATGCTATACTATTGAAAGAGGTAGTCATTTAATTAATACTTTCTGGTCTGCTTATGCTCATTTTTTTTCAGCAAACCAATGACTCTGACGCACAATATGACTCATGTAGTGTAAACAGGAAAAAAAGTCTATTTTGGTTGTAATATTTACAAACCAGAATATTCCTGTTTTACTATTAGCTTAAAAAAAAAAAGCACATATTCCAGCACAAAAATATTCTTATGCCCTCCAAATGCCCTTCAACATTAGTACATCTTAGAATTAAGGCCGGTGGTATAGTGAAAAGTGCATAAAAAACCTAGGTTATCTGCAGTTTGGCTTTCACATGAAGAAACTGGTGGAGCTCATTAGAGGCACTGACCACGAAGGTGCATTGGGGCTGGAGAATTCTGAACCCAAGTGGCAGAGGGAAAGTACTTACTCAGGACAACTTCAGGCAGCATAGCTGATGTGATAATGGGACTGTCCAAAGTGGCTGAAACCTTAGCCAAGAAAGAAGAGTGAAGCATTAAGCCATCTTGTTAAGAGAAAGACAACAAGAACAGCGATGATAAAATAATAAGCAAAGTTTGTAGAAGTTTAATAGTGGGATAGAATCAGGTCCAAGTGATGGTCAAAGAGAATAGTTCTGAACTATGGTGGTGGATGAAGGGAGAAAGTGTGCTGCAGTCCTATTTATGTGGGGCTTGGTGTGGCTGGCTAAGGTGGTTGTGGCAGTTTAAAGCCTTGCTACACAAAACATGATCCACAGACATTATCTCTGTCTCACCTTAGACCTACTGGATCATTATCTTTATTTGTTTGCGTGTTTATTTATTTCTTTATTTATTGTTTTCTGAAGTGAGAAGTGGGGAGGCAGAGAGACAGGCTCCTGCATGTGCCTGACTGGGATCCACCAGGCATGCCCACTAGGGGGCGATGATCTGCTCATCTGGGGTGTTGCTCTGTTGCAACCGGAGCCATTATAGCAACTGAGGTGGAGGCCATGGAGCCATCCTCAGCTCCTGGGCCAACTTTGCTCAATGGAGCCTTGGCTGCAGGAGGGGAAGAGAGAGATAGAGAGAAAGGAAAGGGGGAGGGGTGGAGAAGCAGATGGGCGCTTCTCCTGTGTGCCCTGGCTGGGAATGTTTATTTATTTATTTATAGAAAAAGCAGGGGAAAAGAGGAGAGATAGAGAAGCATCAACTCATTGTTTTACTTAGTTGAGAATCCAATGATTGCTTCTTATATGTGCCCTGACTGATGTTTGAACTGGCACACTAGGGATCAAACCAGCAGTCTTGGTATTCCCAGATGATACTCTAACCACTGTGCAATCAGCCAGGGCAGAATCTTCTTTGAACACAATTACCAGGTAAACTGTGGAACACAGAATTTGAGGAATACGGGTCTAACAGACTTTGCCAATGGCAGCTATGTGATTTTGGGAAGTCCATTTCTCTCCTGTGGATACCAGTTCCTCAATTCTAAAATGAAGAGGTCATAATTAAGGTTTCAAAGTATCTTTCAAAATTCAGACTTTCATGCCTGGACTGTGCTATTGATGCCATAGCTTCTCCTGCACTTGAGTGGAGCATAGCATGGAAGGGCTGGCGACTCTGGCACCACTGTGGTGCTGACAGAGCCTCATCACTGTCTGGGGTCACAGTGACTGGAGCTGCTTGGCTCACATGGCCCACAGGCCAAGCTGGACCACACAGAGGTCCCTCTCCAGTGAGATAGCAGAAAAGCTTCCTGATCAGTTGGCTATTTAAGGACCAACTGAAATAACCCAGAGGTGTGGGGAGGTAGCTTCCCATGAGATAAACCTTGACCAATGGAAAAAAGAGACCATGATGAGCAAGGCAGACCTATGTCTCTCTTTCTCCTCTACTGTGGAGTCCTGGGTTGCAGGGTTTGCTTGCAATCCTCCTGGAAAGTCATATTGACCGAAGGAAAGAACACAAAGTTGCAGGATGAACATCTTCTGGCAGCTCATCCTGAAGAGCGGCCTCAGGACAATGCATGCATCACCTTCATCGACGTATCTCTTTCTCTCCCATCTACTTTTCTTTCTCACATTGCCCTCACTTGGCTTGCACTTCCAACATGAAGTACTAGCTCTTTAATCTTTGCCTCAGACTGCTTTCTATTGGATAAAGACAAAATTAAATGTCAAAAACATCATGCTGTTTAATAGGGGAAGGTACTGTCATTACATTTTATAAAATATAGACAAATGATGTGCACTAGTTGTCCCAAGGCCATACACTTAAGAAGTGCCAGAGCTGGACCTTTATCCTAAGTCTGTTGGCTGCAAGTCTGTGTACTTCTTTACTTGGATAAAAGGACTGAGATTTATGGAACATCAGTTCACATGCCAATTATCCCACTCACTTCTCACAATCACTGTGGGTGGTGGGGCTTATTGACCTTAATTTACAGATGAGGAAACCAAGGGCAAGAAAGTTATTGGATTTCTCCAAGATGGCACAGCATGTAAGTGGTAGAACTTGGGCTCAATCTGTGTTCTGCTTCATTTCATAGCAGTGAACCAATAATTCTTGATGCTCATGTGCCTGTGATGTCCAAGGATGATGAAATAATATCAAAATCACTGTGACAGTAATTATTCTGTACAAAAATCTCAAGAGAAGAAGGCTCGAGATAATTTTTAAACAAATCTCTCTCATGGTAATCACTCTCATTTCACCAAAATGTGTCTCTATTATACAGTCCTTAATAGTGGTACAGGCTCAAATCATGTCTCCCCCACTCCCATGCTGAAACAGATAAACAACTGGGATTCTCAAAATACAACCAACCACTCAGATCCATGAAATGAATTTTGATGTGGTGACTTTAGATCAACACCAATCTCTGTATAGCCTTCCTGAGCCACCCCAGTCTCTGATCCCCTCTCTGTGAATGAAATAGAATTATCCACAAAATCAGTCACTGTTTGTTCCTTTGCCTCTCCTTTGTGGCATATCATTTGCTGGGGAAAAATAGAGGAGGGTAAAAGCCCCATCCTAGCTAGAAGGGTTTGAAAAGCTGGACATTCTAAAGTCTGGCCTGGGCTGGAAGAAAACACAAGAGGACAATGCCTTTGAAATGCACTCAGAATACTTCATCAGGGCAATGCCTTCGACCATGATGGATCTGTGGAATAACTCCTCACAGCCAACAGCTACACGCTGAAACCGAAGCCACAGTAGACTGCAGGAGGCCAGGCTGGTCCTTCTCTGCATGGCTGGACCACAAAACTCCCCTTTTCCGTGGAGTCAAACAAACTCCTTCATACACAGGTTGCCAGGGAACGGCGTGTTCCTTTCTATTCCCGCTTCCCGTGGACCCTGCACCAAGGGCTCACTGCCTGGAGTGAGCACCAGCCCCGTTTACTTTCCCTGTCTCCAGTGGTCAAATCTGAACGGTGTCGTAAGATCCATGAGTTTCTTTCAGGATAAAATCCAAATGCTTGAGTTGCTCATAAAAGCCATTTCAGCCTGACCAGGTGGTGGCGCAGTAAATAGAGTGTCGGACTGGGATGTAGAGGAACCAGGTTCGAGACCCCGAGGTTGTCAGCTTGAGCACGGGCTCATCTGGTTTGAGCAAGGCTCACCAGCTTGGACCCAAGGTCATTGGCTTGAGCAAGGGGTCACTCGGTCTGCTGTGCCCCCCACCCCTCAAGGCACATATGAGAGATCAATCAATGAACAACTAAGAAACTGCAACGAAGAATTGATGTTTCTCATCTCTCTCCATTCCTGTCTGTCTGTTTCTATCTGTCCCTCTCTGACTCTCTCTGTCTCTGCCACACATACACAAAAAGCCATTTCAATAGAAACTGACTTCTGTCTCTTTTCAATCTCCTTCCATTTTATATTCTAGCAACATGAGGCTCGGAACAGTTAGGAGAGGCTATGTGGCAATAACAAACCCAATCTCTGTGACTGACAGCAGCAATGGCTATTTCTTGATTATGCTATGTGTTCAGTGAGTGTTGGCTGGGCCTCTACTCTGCGTTTCTCACTCACTGGTCAAGGGTCATGAGGCCTCTACCATGTAGCTACAGCCATGGGCTACTGGGCTACTGAGCACTTGAGAAGGACCTGGTCCAAAAGAAGGCTGGTGTTCTTTAGAACAGGCTCCCTGTCCCACTCACTGCTGTGCCCCCAGGGCCTCTCTCACGGGCTGTCTGCTGCAGGGTCAGAACTCAGACATCTTTAATGACCAAATGAGTGCTGGATTATAGAGCACTATTTACAAACTATTTTGACATCTTCTCATCCTATGTGAGCCTCATGGTACCCATGAGGGGGAGACTGTATTGTGTTTATTTTTTGCACTTTGCAGACAAGAAAACTGAGGTTCAGTGTAGTGCAGAGATTTGCCTAAATCACACAGAAGTAAGTTGCAACACAGGAACAGAGCGGAGGCCACCTGACTCCTGATGCAGTGCTCTCTCCACAGATTGCCTCTGATTCATCAGGCTCTTCTGGAAATGACAGATTTGGGTCTGCTTCATGGCACACAGGTGACAATGCTATGTCTATAGCACTTCACATCCAGTGTTCCTCTCCCCTTTCCTACCGAACCCTCCGTCTAGCTATTTCACAGGTATTTATTGAGTGCCCACCACACACCAGAAGCTGTTTTCAGGAATTCAGGAACAAAGGTTCTTGAATCAGACTGAATCTAGTCACTTCTTAGTTGTATGGTGTTGGGTGAGCTGGACTATTCTTTGCCTCAGTTTCTCATCAGCAAAATGGGAATTACAATTACTGTTTCTTCACAGGGCTGTGTTGAGGATTTTCCATTTTCTATTGCTGCTGTAATAAATAACAGAGAGATTTAGTATCTTAGATATAGCACCAGCCTGACCAGGCGGTGGCGCAGTGGATGGAGCATTGGACTGGAATGTGGAGGACCCAGGTTCGAGACCCCAAGGTTGCCAGCTTGAGCACAGGCTCATCTGGTTTGAGCAAAGCTCACCAGCTTGAGCCCAAGGTCGCTGGCTCGAGCAAGGGGTCACTCGGTCTGCTGTAGCCCACAGTCAAGGCACATATGAGAAAGCAATCAATGAACAACTAAGGAGCCACAATGAGGAGTTGATGTTTCTTATCTTTCTACCTTCCTGTCTGTCTGTCCCTATCTGTCCCTCTCTCTGACTCTCTCTGCCTCTGCCACAAAAAAAAAAAACCCAAAAAACAAAAAACAAACAAACAAAAAAAGATATAGCACCACTGGTTTTTTAAAGTTCAGAAAGGCTGGGCACAGCCTGGCTCAGCTGGTTCTGCTCCATACTTCACAAGGCTGAAATCAAGGTGTCAATAGTGCTGTGTTTTTTTCTGGAGGCATTGGCCATCATTGTTTTTAGTAGGACACTTACTAGATTGGTTTTTACTGTTTGCATTTTTCTTTTTAAAGGCCAATGAAAGGCCCCAGGAAAAGGAATTTGGGAGGCAAGGAAGCCCTGTGTTACCCGTGACTTAGTAACTTTTCTGTCTTAATTCTGTCCATGACAATACAGCCAGGCTAAGGATTCCGGTGCTTCCATTCAGGAAAGTGGTTTCAGGAGATTTTAGTCATGAAGAAGGCAAGAACAACATTGCATCAGTAGCTACTGATTGACCTAAAATCTAAAGATATATTGGAAGGTTTCTTTCTGACAACAGAGAGGCATATGGTCATCAACGTTGCTATCATTGATGATTCACATTGGTGTTACTTATTGCAAAAGTTACTAACCTCTGAAATCTCAGTTGATTAGAAAGCACCCCAGTGCAATGAGTGGAACACTGCATGTAAGTCAAGGTCACAGGTATTGAAGTCACCAGAGTCTGGTTCAGTTCTGGCTTTGTTACTTACTATATGTCTTTATATAGCTCAGTTTCCCCCTCTGACCCCCAGTTTTCTTATCCCTAAATGCAGATAATACCATCTAACTAGTAGGGCTGTTTGGGAATTGCGTGATAAAATGTAACACAGCCGTTGACGCTGTATCTGACACCAAGACACAGAGACGCTCGATCAGCGGCACGCCCCGCCTTCTACAGGAGGGCAAGGCCATGAAGCAAAATAAAGGTGAACAGACTGTCTATCTTACCCCAGAGGCTTTGTCCCAAACCCTCATTGACTGAAAACTCAAATCATCTTCTCCGAACCTGTCTTATTTATCATCCTCACCACTTCTCCACAGCTGTCCATCGATAGAGACTTCTCCTGAACTGTAACCACGAAGGAGTTGCGCAAGACAGACCCATGTCTGGCATCTGTCTCCACAGACATGGCCCCATTTAGATACGCATCCTTGACTAGGTAATTATAACCCTTTCTTAACCACTGAGCCATACACCATTGCTACAGCAACATGCTCCAAATAATATTACCTTTAAAGGCCTTCACCAGCACCCAAGACTGAATGTACTCCAGGCCCACAATGGGAAGTAGGATCTTCATCTCTCCCCCCATACCTTTACCTCCCGGCACTGGAGGGGGGATGTGGTTCTTCCAAAGGACCTTTGGCATGTGAGCAGTCCATTCACCTCCCTGGATGGCCTGGGTTCTCTTCCAGAATCACCCTGAGCCATCAGAAGGTCAGTGGACTGCATCATCAGAGTGCCTTGCTGAGTCAAGCTGGGGTATGTCCTCATGACCTTTATTGCAGGGACACTGTTATCGATGCAATTCACATGTTGAAGTCCTGACCCCCAGTACCACCAAATGTGACTGTATTTGGAGAGAGGTTCCTTAAATGAGGTCATTAAGGTAAACTGAAGTCATCGGGGCAGGCCTGGATCAGATAGGACTGGTGTCCTCATACAAAGAGGAGGTTATGACACAGACACACACAGAGGAAAGACCACATGGAGACAACAGAGAGAAGAAGGCCACTGGCAAACCAAGGAGAGAGATCTCAGAACAACAGCACCGCCGACACCCTGATCTCAGGCTTCCAGCCTTCGGGATTGTGAGAAAGTAAATTTCTGTTGTTTAAGCCTCCAGTCTGGGATAGTTTTATGCAGCCCAAGCAAAACAATCAAAACACAATTGCAAATATTGTTCACTACATCACAAAGTGCCTCCTGTGTGAAGCCTGTGGAAGAAATTCTTTTAGACATTCTGTCCTGGGAAAGTAATTATGGATTGGTTCTCCTCTTTGCTTTGGCTGCCAGGAAACTGGCCGTCAAACTTGAAACTGCACCAAACAGTCACATGAGGCCCCATGGTCTGGATTTCTATGTTCTTTCCCCCATATTAATCAACGATTCTTGTGTGTATTTCCTCTCATTTCTAGTCTGTATGCACATTGGAAAGAACTGAACTTAAAAATAAAGTGGATATAATTTGTAGAAGTTGATGCTTCAGGCATTTATCATAATAGTGATAATAAATAACACATTAAATAATTGTTCTGTGTGAGGTTGTCCTAAATCCTTTACATATATGTATTATTGCATTTAATTGTCACACAAGCCTCATGTGTTAGGTGCTATTATTGTTCCCTTTTTACAGATGAGAAAGGCCTCATCAATTGGACAAAGAACTTAGATCATTTGCTCAATTAATGCAGAAAGTAAGTAGCTATGCTACCCTCTAAATGTGTGACAGTCTGACCCAAAGCCAGAAGAACCATTAGGCATTTGGCTAAAGCAAACAAGCATCGCCGATTCAAGCTTTGGGTAGAGAGCCTTTGTTCATGAGGGAAGCGAGATGTGGAGGAGGTCCGAGGTTGCTAAGGCCCGGCTAACCCACAGGAGCAACTAGGGGAGCTGATGGACCTGAGAGAGGCAGAAGGCTCTTGAAGGCTCTGGGAGACTCCACGGTTTCACTGTCTCTGGAAGAGGACATTCCTGAGCGGCCCCGGGGAAGTTATTTTAGCTCTGAGGGCGTCATCACTCACACCCCACTCTCCCCTACAACTTTAAGCTTCAGCCAGGCCGATGTTTTGCAGTTCCACACGCTGCCAACTCAGACGCCCTTGCCTCCCTGGCATGAGGATGCTGCCCTTCTTCCACCCCCTTTGCCAGGTGGGTTAGTGCAGTATTCAGGGAACAGCTCAGAAATTCCTGCCTCCAGGCGTGTTTACTTGGGTTAGGTCTTCTCTGTCACAGTCCCCAAAATTGCAACTTGCTGAGCACACTCTTAAAGCGACCTGATTCTTAGTCTATTTTCTCTGCTATCCCCTAAAGTCCTGAGGACAGGCACAGTGTTTGGGTCAGCATACATGTACTACACTCAGGCCTGGCCCAAGGCAGGAGCTTAATAAGGGGGTGGGGAGCAAGGGAGTCTATTCACGGGAGACTGGAGTTCTTAGGTTTTGTTTGTACTTGCGGAGTCTTCCTCCATGAAGATCTATCAAGCAAAGAACTTTGTCTCTCTGTACAGCTGCACTGATATTCAGATTATTGTACAGTGCTATATTACTGTGTGTGGTCCCATGAAGGCCTCACTGAGGAACGAAATAGATATAAACAAACGAGCAAGCAAATAAACACATGTAACTCAAATTTGCATAAGCTTTGTGGTTGATGAAATCATTTCATATAGATCATCTCGGTGGTTATAGCATCCTCATTTTATAAAGGAGGAAAGAGAGAATGACTTTGCTCAGGCTACTCAGGCTGGAAGGTGGTTTGAGGCGGGCTTCGATCCAGAACAGGGGTTTTGGATCAGAAGGCCCTGGGCATAAAGCCCACCTTGATCGCTTGTGAATCTCATTGCAATTCCACTTTCTCATTTCTAAAATGGCAATAATAAAAGAAGCTAGAGGAGCTGTGCAGAGCAAGAGAGCTTTGTTTGGTAAATAAATTAATATACAACTTGACTCTTAAGGAAGTTTTACAACAAACCCCAGGTTGTAAGAAAGCACTGGAATTCTTGGTGGATTCCTGGTCACACTCAACCTCCCCTTTAAGTCCTGCTCATTCACTTCTCCCTGGATCTCGCAGTTGCTAAGATCCTTAGTTCTCGCCATGTGGACTTTATTTCACGATTCTTGGCTTTGCTGTGGACTCTTGCTCTTCCCCAGCTCTCTCCAAGACATGTTATTTTGCTGAGTTGGAATACTTATTTCTTCTCTTGCACAACTTCTCTGATTCCACAGCTGTGACGCCCCACCTGGCAGAGAGCTCTGCTGTGGAGACAGAGCTGGTGTGGGGGCCTCAGTCAGGAACACAGAGACCTCACTGCCTTGGCCTGGAGGAGAACCCCTACCTCCTATTCTAGTCAATGCACAAGAGAGGGCCGGCACCATTCCAAAGCCAACATTTTCCAGGCATTGGACAATTTGATGGTGGAGTTCATTCCCTCTTTTCATCTGGCTAGTTGCATTGTGATCTGTCGAGTGGCCTTGGGGCCAGAAGGACTGCCAGATTGGGTAATTTTCTCAGAAAAGAGTTGTAAAGATGAGGGTTTCAGATGTGCTTTCGGCATGAATCATAAATCACAGGCACCCTGGCTAATATGAGGCACATGCCCACCAATGACAGTGAGGCAAAACAAGGCTGGGGTCAGTTAGATGTGACATCCTCGGGGCTGTCACATTTCCAAGGAGAAGTTTTAGTGCTTGTTATAGATGTTTCCGCCAGCCCCTTAGATTGAATTCATATTAATATTTATTCAACAAAGAATTACTGAACCTTGAGACAAACAGGTATGGTCTTGGCAGTATAGTTGGGAAGACAGACATGTCAAGTGACAATGACAATGTCTTGTGCAAAGGACTGTAGTGAGGAAAGCATAAGATGCTGTGGGAACCTGCATAAATGAGTCTCAATCCAAACTTGGTAGCAGTGGTGAATATAGGAGGAGAGGTATCAGGAAAACCTCGTCAGAGGCATTTATTATGTAGCCGAGATCTAAGGAATGAGTAGAAATTAGCTAGTTTAAGAAGGGAGATGAAGAATAATCCAGGAAGAAAAGTAATACGTGCTAACCCCTCGAGGTCGGAAAGCATGACTTGTTTGAGAAGCAAACCTAATTTCTTAGTGGAAATGAGATATAGGTAAAAATGGAGTTAGGGCATGTGAGAGATAAGAGATCTCACTCTCTAGTTTTCCCCCTCTTCCCTGTACCCCAGCTCATGTCCAGGCAAGATTTACATTAGTAAAACATGCTCAAGGATATATGTGTCAAGTGAGAAATTCTCTACAGTCATAGATTCATAAATTCCTAAAGTTCTGTTGGGATTTAGGAGCCACCCATTCGACTCCATATTGCTTGGTCCTGATGCTCATTCTCTATTTATGTCTCTGTCTATCCCAGTGGTTTGAACCTCCATTCATGTCTCATTCCCAAAACAACTCATGAATACTAATATGACTTTGAATGATATTTTAAGAAATTTGAACTACACCCTGAAGTCAATAAGGCTGCATCAGAAGTTTTTAAAGGAAAGACAAGGCCTGACCTGTGGTGGCACAGTGGATCAAGCGTCAACCTGGAACACTGAGGTCGCCAGTTCAAAACCCTGGGCTTGCCTGGTCAAGGCACATATGAGAGCTGATGCTTCCTGCTCCTCTCCCCTTCTCTTTCTCTCTCTCTCTCTCTGTCTCTCTTCTCTAAAATGAATAAATAAATTTTAAAAAATCTTAAAAAAATAAAATAAAGGAAGGACAGAGTCATTTGAAAGAAATAAGTTGGTAATATGAGAGAAAATGGACTTGAGAAGGTGAGCCCAGAGACAGGGAAACTATCTAGAAGGCAATGTGATAGCTGAAGGTAGAGAAAATGACCCCATGAACTAGAGCACTGATAATGGGGGTGGCAGGGAAAACGATTCCAGAGAGATTGTTGAAGAAGCGTATGTAATAACCTCCATTAGATTGACCTGCTTGCTTCTTCATTAATCAGGGCAGTGGTCCGTTCCTCTGGATACACATTAGAATCTCCTGGAGGAGATACAAGCCCAGGCCAAACCTCAAATCAATTAAATGAAAGTCATTGAGGGTAGTGTCCTTGTTTCCAGGTGATCCTATTGTGCAGCCACAGTTGAGACTGATCACCCTAGGAAGAGATCACCATGCCTTTGCTCTCTGGTCTGAAAATGATTATTTAGATCAGGAAAGCTAGAAAGGGAAAAGTGTGCTGTTTTATAGATGAATGTGTACAGTATGTTAAGAGAGAGTTGTTTATACCTAGGATTATTAAGCAATTTATCATCCAGATTGGGACACTTTTAACCGGCCATAACACTAGTCAACAGGTGCAGAGGGGGATAGTCACAGGCAAAACCAAGCAAATGGCAATCCTAGCTACACTCTGTCACCAGTTCTATTTCTCCCATTATCTCTAGAACCTTCCCCCAGTCAGGCTTTCAACCTATTATTCACAAAACCTTTTCTTGTCTAGATCACTAATTTCTACATTTCCATTTGGCCCAACAATTAACATTGTTGATCTCTTCTTTATGTGGTCATACACCACACTCCCCTGTTTTTCCTTCCAGCTCACTGGCTACTCTTTCTTAGCTGGTTGCTCATAAACTCTCAGACCCCTGAATATCAGAGTGCACCTGGGTTGGGTCCCTGGCCTTCTCCTTTCTGTCCGTATCCACCTTTCTTGATGAGGTTGTCCAGTCTTATGGGTTGAAATATCATTATGCTGACATGTTCCAAATTTAGATTCTTAGCTCTGACTTCTTCAGTGAACTCCAGATTCTCCTCTCTACCTGCCAACTTGACATCTCACATGGATGATAAAAGTATCTGATACTTCAGTTTCCCACAACTAAAATCCCAAATCCCCCTCACTTTTGCACATCTTTTCCTCTCATAATCTATCACAATGAGATACCATGTCACCACCATCAAGATGTCTACTATCAGAAAAACATAAAACAAGTATTAATGAGGATGTGGAGAAAAGGGAACCCTTGTATTCTGTTGGTGGGAATATAAATTGGTGTAGCCTCTATGGAAAAAAGTATGGTGTTCCTCAAGAAATTAAAAATAAAACTACTATATGACCCAGCAATTCATCTTATGGTTATAGATTCAAAGGAAATTAAATCAGGTTCTTGCAGAGATATCTACAATCCCATGTTCATTGCAGCATTATTTATAATAGCTAAACTATAGAAACAACTTAAGTTTCCATCTACAGGTGAATGGATAAAGAAGATGTGGAACATCTATCTCTATGTCTATCTGTATCTCAATCTCTGTGTAAAATGAAATATTATTTAACTAGGAGAAAGGAAATCCTGTCATTTGTGACAATATGGATGGACCTAATGCCATTATGCTAAGTGGTTGCCAAGGGCTTGGGTTGGGGATAGGGGAGATTTTAGCCAAAGGATACAAAGTGCCAGTTATGAGATGAATCAGTTTTGGGGATCCAATTTACGTTGTGTTGACTATAGTTAACAACTGTATTATATACTTGACAATTGCTAAGAGAGTAGATCTGAAGCATTCTTGCTGCACACACAAAAAGGTAAAGTAAATCAGAAAAAACTAAGAACTATATGAATCCATACATAGATGGGACATAAAAATGAGACTCAGAGACATGGACAAGAATGTGATGGTAACTGGGGTGGGGGGTGAGGAAGGAGAGAGGGGGTGGGGGAGGGGAGGGGCACAAAGAAAACCAGATAGAAGGTGACAGAAGACAATTTGACTTTGGGTGAGGGGTATACAGCATAATCAAATGTCAAAATAATCTGGAGATGTTTTCTCTCAACATATGTACCCTGATCTATCAATGTCACTGCATTAAATTTAATTAAAAAATAAAATAAAAAAAAAGGTAAATATGTGAGGTGAAGGAGGTGCAAGTAATCCTATTATGGTAATCATTTCTCAATGGAAAACATGTATCATATCATCATGTACATCTTAAACTTACACAGTGTTATATGTAAATTACCATATTTTTCACTCCATAAGATGCACCCGCCCCTCTCCAAAGTGGAGGGGAAAATGCCCATGTGTCTTATGGAGTGAATATTCATGTTTTTAGCTGCTGCGGGGTGCTGCACCAGTAAACATATGTAGAATGAGTGCCAATAGGAGTATAATCATACCTGCCAGGATGGTGTGTGGAACCTGGCACCTGCTGAGTGATCTTCTGGTTCCAGTTTCTACAGTAGCAGTGCAGGAGGGAAGGCAGTCTATGTTGTGTGGGCGCATTCATCTGGCAGAATTGATGGCAGACGTGAGAGGTGTGCTGCAGCAGTGGAGGGCTGCACTGCAGCTGCTGGAGCTCTGTGCAAAGTGCTGACGTCACTTGCTGCCCTAGTAGAGCTTGACCAGTTTAGAGCACATATTAGCAAAACCACAAAAAAAAAAAAAAAACCCAAAAAAAAACTTGAAAGAAGTGAAGACTCATCTAGCTGTAATTCCTGGAGGTCTTACCAGCCAGTTGCAACCTCTCGATGTTTCCATCAGTAAACCATTTATAGTCTTTATGCAAGAAGAGTGAAACAAGTAGATGGCTGCTGGTAATCATGATCTGACACCAACTGGATGAATGAAGAGACCCACTATCACTCAGGTTTGTGAATGGGTGAAAACGTCATGGCAGTCAGTGAAGAACGAAACCGTGGTACGATCATTCAAAAAATGTGGCATTAGTAATGCTTTAGATGGCACTGAAGATGGCATCATATATGAAAATAGCAAAGAAAGTAATACCAGTGATTGTGAGCAACTGAGCTTCTTAAATTCTGACACTAGTGATGATGAGTTCCTGGTGTTCCTAGACAACTAGAAGAGTACTTAAACATTAAAGTCTCTTCTCATTTGTTAATAAGAGTGCTAATGGTTGTTAATACTGCTGTTGAGTTTATATTGTTGAAATATTATTGTGGTATATTTTATTAAATATTTTAACACACCATTTGGTTCAGAATATTTCTTTTTATTTTCCTCCTTAAAACCCTAGGTGTGCATACATATGCTCTCTACAAGAGACCCACCTCAAAACAAAAGATACACGTAGACTGAATGTGAAGGGATGGAAAATAATATTTCATGCAAATGTAAATGAAAAGAAAGCTGGGGTAACAATACTTATATCTGACAAAATAGACTTTAAAACAAAGGCTATAGTAAGGGCTAAAGAAGGTCACTACATAATAATAAAAGGAGCAATCCAACAGGAAGATATAACCATTATAAACATCTATGCACTTAATATAGGAGCACCTAAATATAGAAAGCAGATTTTGATGGACATAAAGGGTGAGATCAACAGCAATACTATAATAGTAGGAGATTTTAATACCCCACTAACATCAATGGATAGATCCTCAAGAAAGAAAATTAACAAAGAAATAGCAGCCTTAAAGGACACACTGGATCCACTGATTTAATAGATATCTTCAGAATCTTTCACCCTAAAGCAGCAGAATATACATTCTTTTCAAGTGCTCATGGTACATTCTCTAGGATAGACCACATGTTAGGACACAAAACGAGTCTCAATAAATTTAAGAAGATTGAAATCATATCAAACATCTTTTCTGATCACAATGGTGTGAAACTAGAAATCAACTGCAATAGAAAAACATTCAAATACTTGGTAACTAAATAGCATGTTATTAAATAACAAATAGGTTAGCAATGAAATCAAGAAAGAAATAAAAAATTTTCTTGAAACAAATGAAAATGAACATAAAACAACTCAAAATTAATGGGACACAGCAAAAGCAGTTCTGAGAGGGAAGTTCATAGCATTACAGGCATACCTTAAGAAGCAAGATAAAGCTCAAACAAACAACATAACTCTGCATCTAAAAGAACTAAAAAAAGAACAGCAAGTAAAGCCTGGAGGAAATAGAAGGAAGAAAATAATAAAGATCAGAGGGGAAATAAATGATATAGAGGCTAAAAAAACAATACAGAGGATCATTGAAACCAACAGCTGCCTCTTTGAAAAGGTAAACAAGATTGATGAACCTTTAACAAGACTCACTAAGAAAAAAAGAGAGAGGACTCAAATAAATAAAATTGGAAATGAGAATGGAAATGTAACTGACACAGCAGAAATACAAAGGATTGTAAGAAAATACCGAAGAACTGTATGCCAAAAAAATTAGACAACCTAGGTGAAATGGAAAAATTCCTTGAAACATATAATCTTTCAAAAATCAATCTGGAAAAATCAGAAAACCTAGAGACCAATTACAACAAATGAGATAGAAACAGTTATCAAAAAACTCCCAACAAAAGCAAGCCCTGGGTCAGATGGCTTCACAGGTGAATTCTACCAAATATTCAAAGAAGAACTAACTCCTATCCTTCTCAAGCTATTTCAAAAAATTCAAGAGGAAGGAAGACTTCCAAGCTCCTTTTATGAGGTGAGAAAAATCCTCATTCCAAAACCAGGCAAAGACACTACAAAGAAAGAAAACTATAGGCCAATATCCCTGATAAACATAGATGCTAAAATCCTCAACAAAATATTAGCAAACCAGATCCAGCAATACATGAAAAAAAATCATACATCATGATCAAGTGGGATTTATTCTGGGGAGGTAAGACTGGTACAATATTTGCAAATCAATCAATGTGATTCATCACATAAACAAAAGTAAGGAGAAAACCCATATGATAATCTCAATAGATGCAGAAAAAGCATTTGATAAAATCCAGCACTCATTTATGAGCAAAACTCTCAGCAAAGTGGGAATACAGGGAACATACCTCAACATGATAAAGGCCATCTATGACAAACCCACAGCCAACATCATAATCAATGGGCAAAAATTAAAAGCAATCCCCTTAAGATCAGGGACAAGGTAGAAGTGCCCCCTTTAACCACTCTTATTCAACATAGTTCTGGAAGTCCTAGCCACAGCAATCAGATAAGAAGAAGAAATAAAAGACATCCAAATTGAAAAAGAAGAAGTAAATCTATCATTATTTGCTGATGATATGATACTGTACATAGAAAACCCTAAAGTTGTAGTAAGAAAACTACTAGACCTGATAAATGAATTCAGCAAGGTGGAAGGATATAAAATTAATATTCAGAAATCAGAGGCATTTTTATACATCAACAATAAACTGTCTGAAAGAGAAATTAAGAAAACAATCCTCTTCACTATTGCAACAAAATAATAAAGTACCTAGGAGTAAATATAACCAAGGAGGTTAAAGACTTATACTCAGGAAATTATCAAATATTGATAAAAGAAATCAAAGAAGATACAAACAAGTGGAAGCATATACCATGTTCATGGATAGGTTGAATAAACATCATTAAAATGTCTATATTACCCAAAGCAATTTATAAATTCAATGTAATTCCTATTAAAACACCAATGTCATACTTCAAAGATATAGAACAAATATTCCAAAAATTTATATGGAACCAAAGAAGAACATGAATAGCCTCAGCAATCTTGAAAAAGAAAAATAAGGTGTGTGGTATCACACTTCCAGATATCAAGTTATTCTACAAGGCCATTGTACTCAAAACAGCTTGGAACTGGCATAAGAACAGGCATATAGATCAATGGAACAGAACAGAGAACCCAGAAATAAACCTACACCTTTATGGACAATTAATATTTGACAAAGAAGGTAAGAGCATACAATGGAGTAAAGACAGTCTCTTTAACAAATGTTGGGAAAATTGAACATGTACTTGCAAAAAAAATGAAACTAGACCACCAACTTACACCATTCACAAAAATAAAAATGGATAAAAGACTTAAATGTAAGTCATGAAACCATATTCATCTTGGAAGAAAACATAAGCAGTAAGCAATATATCATATTTGCTGATTTATCTCCATGGGCAAGTGAAATAAAGGACAGAATGAACAAATGGGACTATATCAAACTAAAAAGCTTTTGCACAGCTAAAGATAATATGAACAAAATAAAAAGACAAACCACACAATGGGAGAACATATTCGACAATATGTCTGATAAGGGGTTAATAACCAAAATTTATAAAGAACTTGTAAAATTCAGCACCAGGAAGACAAACAATCCAACTAAAAATGGGCAAAAGAAATGAATAGACACTTCTCCAAAGAGGACATACAGATGGCCAATAGACAGATGAAAAAATGTTCAACATCACTAATCATTAGAGAAATGCAAATTAAAACCACAATGCGATACCACCTCACACCTGTCAGAATGGCGCTCACTAACAAAACGACACATGATAAGTGCTGGTGAGGATGTAGAGAAAAGGGAACCCTCCTGCACTGCTGGTAGGAATGCAGACTGGTGCAGCCGTTGTGAAAAACAGTATGGAGATTCCTCAAAAAATTAAAAATAGAACTGTCTTTTGACCCAGCCATCTACTTTTAGGAATATATCCTAAGAATACCAAATCACTGACTCAAAAGAAGAAAAGCACCCCCATGGTTATTGTAGCATTGTTTACAATAGCCAAGATCTGGAAACAGCTCAAGTGTCTATCAGTTGATGAGTGGATTAAAAATCAGTGGCACATATACACAATGGAATACTATGGGGCCATGAAAAAGAAGGAAATCTTACCTTTTGAGACAACATTGATGGACCTGGAAACTATTATGCTAAATGAAATAAGCCAGGCAGAGAAAGAAAAATATATGACCTCACTCATTTGAGGAATCCAATGAACAATGTGAACTGAGGAATGGAACAGAGGCAGAGGTGGGATCAAAGGGACCAGTGGGAAAGCGAACAGAGGGAAAGGGGATGAGAGGATGGGATCAGAGAAGGGAAAGAGGTTGGTGAAATTATATATACATAACACAGCGTTATAGAGAGCAGAAAAGCAAATCCTGGAGGGAAGGGGGGAAGGCACGGAGGGGGCAAGGTAGATGTTGAAGGGAACATGGGGGTGGAGGGAGATATATTTGGTGGGACACTTGAATCTATGTAAGAACAATAAATTAAAATCAATAAAAATTAAAAATAAAAACAAAATAGAAAATTCTAAGTGTGTCTTACGGTCAGGTGCATCTTATGTAGCTCAAAATATGGTATATCTCAACTCACTGGGGGAAAATACCTTACAGCCCCTTCCATCTAATTGCTCAGACCCCCCAAAATATTGCTTGTACTGTGTGTCCTTTCTTTTTCTTGAACCCACAGTTAATCAATCAGCATGTGCTTTCAAATATTTTCAAAATTTGTCCACCTCTTATCTCACTATAGTCACCACTATGTCCTGAGCCTTCATTATTTCTTGGCTAGATTAGTGCACCCATGGTTCTCTGTCTGCTTCTGTTCTTGCTTCCCTGCTGTCTCTCCCCAACACCACAACTAAACTTATGTTTTTAGAACATGTGCCAGTTGGTCTCATTTCGCTGTTCACAGCCTTTCAGTGGCTTCCCATCTCACACAGAGAGAGAAGGTCTAAGTCTTTACTGACCTTTCAGGCTCTCCATAATCTACACCCTGTCATTTTCTCATTTTCTACCACTGTCCTCCCCTTCACTTACACTGCTCTATCCACACTGGCCTCAGATTTGATCCTAAAACATGCTGCTCTGGGGAGAATGACCACTGTCTCTGACTTGGAATGCTGACATTGCTGCCACCTCTGGGCCTTGGTGCTAGATGTTCTCTTGGCCTGAAATGCCTTGTACCCTGGTATCTGCCTACTCACTCTCTTATTTACTTTGAGTCTTTGTTCCAAAATCACCGTCTAAATGAGACCCGGGCCCTGGCTGGTTGGCTCAGTGGTAGAGCGTCAGCCTGGCATGCAGAAGTCCCGGGTTCGATTCCCGGCCAGGGCACACAGGAGAAGCGCCCATCTGCTTCTCCACCCCTCCCCCTCTCCGTCTCTCTCTTCCCCTCCCGCAGCCAAGGCTCTGTTGGAGCAAAGATGGCCTGGGCACTGAGGATGACTCTGTGGCCTCTGCCTTAGATGCTAGAATGGCTTTGGATGCAACAGAGCAACGCCCCAGAGGGGCAGAGCATTGCCCCCTGGTGGGCATACCAGGTGGATCCCGGTCAGGCGCATGCGGGAGTCTGTCTGACTTCCTCCCCATTTCCAGCTTCGGAAAAATGCAAAAAAAAAAAAAAAAAAAAAAAAAAAAAAAAAAGAGAAAGAGAGAAAGAATAAATGAGACCCAGTAGGAACACTCCTTAATATATCAGCTTACCCTCTAGCATGCAGTATATTCTCTGTTTTCCTTTGTGCTTTATAATTGTACATAGTGTTTTTTAACCACTTCATGTACTTCATATTATACTTATTTATTGTCTCCTGCTCACTTAAATATTAGCACCACGAGGACAAAGATTTGTTTCTGCATCCTCAGTGCCTAGATAAGTGTCTAAAACATGACAGGTGTTCAATAAATATTTGATGAATAAGTAAATTATCAGAGTTGAAGGGAAGAAGACTGCAGCCTGGTGTTTAAGTGGACAATACTTTAAATGCTTTTCTCGTGACCCACCAACAGGGACAATAGCGATGGATCGCCTGTGTGGATGTGTCAGGACATACAGTGCAGCCAGCCTGTGTTGAGTGCTTACGTATGTTGGGGGAAGTTTCAGAGCTGCTACTGGCCTATGGCAGTTTACAAGCCACTGGAAAACATGTAGATATAAGCTGTGATGTTAAGCAGAATGACATATGTGCATAAAAAGGAAATCTAAGCACGTGGAAGCAGAAAGAGGAGAGACTCCTTCCAAGGAGAAGGGTGCCTTACCATGGAAGCTAGAAGATGGCATTTGAGCTACATTTGAATCAGATGATAACTTCACCAGAGGGGGAATGGAGGAAGGGGTACAGCATAGAAGTAGAAAACACCAGCATGTGACTGGTTAATGGAGAAGAGACCATCGTGACTGCATCATAAATAAATGGGCAGATTTAATGGGATACGAATACAGACAGATGGTTAGAAATCAGAACATTTGACGGAGGGGTAGTGCCATGCTGGAGAATTTGTCTACTTTTCAGTAGGGAACTCAATGCATTTTGGAGGCATTAAGTGACCTGCTATAACTGCCCTTTGTAGCATAATAAATTTTAGCTTGAAAGATTGGAGAGACCAGAAATTTTGAAGCCAGTTAGGGGACTATTTTACAGGCAAGAGACCATGGACTGAAAGGGACATCTGCTTTCTCATTTTTGTCATCTGTCACCTACCTAGATTCTTACTGCTCCTCCGCTCCCCATGCATCTATGAACCCTCTACCTGGTCATTTGTTTATTCAGTTAGTTTATAAGTGCTGATCAAGCATCTGCTCTTCTTTAGGACTGTGTCAATGCTGAGAACATAGGACAAGTAAAATGGACATGGATGATGTTAAGGACTAGAAAGGAAAAGAACAGAGTGATGCAAGGAAATATGTAATGGGGGATCTTAACTCACGGAAGGCAACTCCTCTGTGTAAAAGTCACATTAGGATTTTTTGAATGAAGAGTAGAAGCTGATCAGGTGAAGAGAGGAGAGGAAAACTATTTCATGCAGAAGAGTGTGTGCAAAGACACTGCAGTGAGAAGAATTTTGTCTCCCTCGCCAGCATGTGAGCACTGTATCCATAGTGCCCAGCAGAGTATCTGGGGCAGAAGAAGTGCTTAGTAAATATTAGTTTCGTGAATGAATGAAGGCATAAGCTGAGTGGAAATGTGACTGGCTATTTAACAGACACCCCAGAATCTGTCTAAGTCCAATGTGGCTTCATTTCATTGTGTCTTGTATATAACTGAGTTATTGATCTAGGCAATAACAGTGGTCACTCTTATTCTTGAATATAATCTGGGAATAAATTCTTGTACAGGCACACACACACACACTTTGTACAGGTACTTTGTTGACTATAACATTAATTGTTCATGCTCTTTTATTGCTGAATTATTCTTCCTGGAAATCAGAGAATAAGAGAGGATCTTTATTCTCTTATATAAATTTATAATAAGAGCTGAAGAAGGCTTTGGAGGTCAGGTCCCTCAATGCTTTGTGTAAATTGAGACTCAATATCTTGTCTGTGGTTGCACAATGGTTATGTAAAAATAGTGGACAGGGGATATTGAAGGTAAGAGGAAGTTTATTCAAAGCCTGAAAGTAGTTCCTCAATTTTCAAAAGGCAGAGAAAGAACTCCAAGGCAGAGGAGGAGGGTTGGTGGTGGTAAATGCTAAAAAAAAAAAAAAGTGTCCTGAATTTGGGTCTATAAAAAGGACTGTTATTTTAAATATGGCCTTTCTGCCTCTGAGGAAGAAAACCCATATGAATCTAGTTTTCTTCAGAGAACTGTAAAGATTTTATGTAGGAATTTTCATTAAAGTCTTTGCTTTTCCTCCATGACTCATGTGACCACCTGGTAATCACTTCACCAGCAGAGCGACCCCTACAGTCAGCAGTCTGCTTTGTTCTTTCATAGACTGCTTATATTGAATTCAAGGAATCTGGTCCTGACCTCAAGACACAAATGTTGTCTCTTATGTTTTCTTCTAGAAATTCTATAGTTTTAGATTTCACATCATTTGAGCCCATGGTTCCTTTAGAGTTAATTCGAATTGTTTGTGGTACAAAGAATGAATTCAGTTTTTGTTTGTTTGTTTGCTTTTTTTATTTGCACATATATTTTTAATTCCAGCATCATTTGTTGAAAAAATACTAGCTTTCTTGACTGAACACATTGTTTAAAATTGTGTGTGTGTGTGTGTGTGTGTGCCCATCTACATTCTTATATCTTTGGATTCTATTCTGTACCATTGATTTATTTGTCTATTTTTGTGCCAATATGACTGTTTTGACTAATGTAAAGTTATAATAAGTTGATATCAGATAGTAGAAGTCATTCCAATTTGTTTTTCTAAAAGCTGTTTTGGTTAATCTAGATTTTTTGCATTTTCATATGTTAGAATCAGCTTGTCAATTTACTTAAAAATTTCTGCTGTGACTGTGATAGCATTGAACCTATCCATCAATTTAGAAAGAACTGACATCTTAATAATGAATAATCTAACATACAATTATGGTAATCTCTCCATTTATTTATTTAGGTCTTCTTTAACATCTCTTATCAACATTTTGCAGTTTTCAGTGTATAACTATTTTACAGCTTTTTCAGAGTCATTCCAAGATATTTCATATTTTTGATACTATTAGAAGTGATATATTTAAATTTTTAATTTATGATATTTTATTGCTAGTATATTAAAATAGAATTGATTTTTGTAGTGTTAATATTGTATCCTATAGAGCTGGTAAACTCAGTTCTAGTAGCATTTTTTTTTGTACATTCTATTGTATTATTTTTACATAGATGATAGTGTCAATTGTGAATAAAGTCAATCTCACTTTTTCCTTCCAATCTTGATATTTTATACTTATTTTTGGGGGGAGAGGGGTGTTTAGAAACTCTTTTTAAAGTAGTAAACTGGGGTAATTGTGGAAGTCAACTGTTTGTAACATATATGATATATATGTGAATATATATATATTCACAATATATATATATTTATAAATATATATATTTATCATCATGCTGTATACACACACACACACACACACACACACACACACACAATATATACAGCATGATGATAAATCCAGTGCCTGTTACTCCATCTGGACCAGAAGCAGAAGTTCTTCTCACTGGGGAGGTTATCCATATTTTACCTAGAAAACTAAAAGTCCAGGTAGAAAAGTTGTTCAAACTAGCAGGCTGCAAAACTAGATTAGGATTTAGGATTTATGACTCCTAGGGAAGTGTTCTTGCCATCTCCATGGTTCATCTTAATCTAAACTCCCTATTATCCTGAAGTAATTGCTGAGGTCAAGCTTCTCGACACCTCGAGGGACCCTGTGAATTGAACTGCATTTAATAACTCTGCTGTTAGTCAGGGCTCTAGAAACTCCCTTGGGGAAAATAAAAACTGAAAATCTTTAGCGAAGTTTGAGCTTTAGCTATATTTCTAATTCCTATTGTTACTCAGTCTTTGGGAAAAGAAATTAGAAAATTCCCAATTTGGGGTGAATATAGAGAAAAGACTTGCAATATGCAGAGGGTTAAGGGCTTTAAAAAATGACACAAACATAGCAACTGCTTTTTGTGTAAGTCAGGTAGGTGTTGACTGATTCTATCAATTTGTAAATCCAAACAAGTTCCATATTGTTCTAATAATGGTAAAAGTATCTTATATTTGATTAGTGCCTGTAAGGCCAGTAGTCACGGCCACCATCACAGCCGCCTGGCCCAAGCAGGTTCCCATTGGATTCAGACAGTCGGTAAAGAAACAACGGAGCCAAAAATTGGTGGGCCATCATCTAGTTAATCCTAGCTTGCACCTGGTGGGCAAGTAAAAACAAACTGGGCTCCAAAACCCACTCATTCAGTGCTCACAAAGCTACTGACTTATCCGAGTTTCCTAGAATCAAAGGTTTCTAGCTCACCAGACTTATTCACCTCTGTTCCCCATCTCCTTCCTTCTCCCTGCAAAAAATCTGCACAAACTGGCTTCTCATCAACACTCCACCATCTTGGCTGCTTTTCCTGGCCTCCTCCACGTGGCCTTTCTCTGCTCTCCTCTCTGCTCTCTCCTCTAATATTAATCTCAGGAACCAAGAGAGCAAGCTCCTGTTCTGCCCCCATTTTTTTTTTTTGTATTTTTCTGAAGCTGGAAATGGGGAGAGACAGTCAGACAGACTCCCGCATGTGCCCGACCGGGATCGACCCGGCACGCCCACCAGGGGCGACGCTCTGCCCACCAGGGGGCGATGCTCTGCCCCTCTGGGGCGTCACTCTGCTATGACCAGAGCCACTCTAGCGCCTGGGGCAAAGGCCAAGGAGCCATCCCCAGCGCCCGGGCCATCTTTGCTCCAATGGAGCCTTGGCTGCGGGAGGGGAAGAGAGAGACAGAGAGGAAGGGGGGGGGTGGAGAAGCAAATGGGCGCCTCTCCTATGTGCCCTGGCCGGGAATCGAACCCGGGTCCCCCGCACGCCAGGCTAACGCTCCACCGCTGAGCCAACCGGCCAGGGCCTCTGCCCCCATTTTATAGTGTAGAAATCAAAACCTTTAATCCAATATACAAAATAGAGAAGTCTCTAATACAAAGTCACATATCTGAGTCATGATGGGATTGTACCACCCCATATCAAAAAGGGTGGGAAAGGCTTAGTCCTAAAACCAAGCCCCAGGCTACAAGAATTCTGCCTGCCCAAAGCCCACCCCCAACACACATTAATATCACCTGGGTGACGGGTCTCTACGTGGGCAACGCCATCTTTAACAAAGTGAGCATGATATATTTTATCTGCCCAACAGTGCCTTTCAGTTTACAAAGCAGTTTCATATCTGTGTCCTTATTCCAACCCCATGGGGGAGCTTGTGAGGAAGTGGGCAAGGGCTTATTAGTTCCATTTTCTAGACGAGGAAACTGAGTACTAGGAAGGGGAAGTGAATCACACAAAGCCAATGTCTAAGCAAGTAGAAAAGCCAAGATTTAAAACAAATTTGATTTAGTGGTTGATGGTTTTCCACTCCACTGCCTTTACTCTTGCCCACAGAGTTTCCAAGAACATTCTCTATCCATTTCCCTTTTAATAAGCAACAATGAAAGTAGGAACTATCATGTGATAAGTATAGGAGACAGGAACACAAAAAGAAGTTCACAGTGGTACAGCAATAGTTAGAAACAAACACTTGGGCCTGACCTGTGGTGGTGCAGTGGATAAAGCATCGACCTGGAACACTGAGGTCGCCAGTTCAAAGCCCTGGGCTTGTCTGGTTGTTGGGCAGATAAAATATATTATGCTCACTTTGTTAAAGATGGCGCTGCCCACGTGGAAGCCGTTGCCCAGGTGATGTTAATGTGTGTTGGGGGCGGGTTGTGGGCAGGCAGGATCCTTGTAGCCTGGGGCTTGGTTTTAGGACTAAGCCTTTCCCACCATTTTTGATGTGGGGTGGTGCAATCCCATCATGTCTGTGATAAGTGACTTTGTATTAGAGACTTCCCTATTTTGTATATTAGATTAAAGGTTTTGATTTCTACACTATAAAATAGAGGCAGAACGGGAGCTTGCTCTCTCGGTTCCTGGGATTATTAGCACTAGAGGAGAGAGCAGAGAGGAGAGGAGAAAAAGGCCACGTGGAGGAGGCCAGGAGAAGCAGCCAAGATGGCGGAGTGTTGAGTGAGAAGCCAGTTTGTGCAAAGTTTGTGCAGGGAGAAGGAAGGAGATGGGGAACAGAGGTGAATAAGTCTGGTGAGCTAGAAACCTTTGATTCTAGGAAACTCGGATAAGTCAGTAGCTTTGTGAGCACTGAATGAGTGGGTTTTGGAGCCCAGTGTGTTTTTACTTGCCCACCGGGTGCAAGCTAGGATTAAAGATAATGGCCCACCAGTTTTTGGCTCTGTTGTTTTTTTACCAACTGTCCGAATCCAATGCGAACCTGCTTGGGCCAGGCGGCTGTGATGGTGGCCGTGGCTCCTGGCTTTACACTGGTCAAGGCACATATGGGAGTTGATGCTTCCTGCTCCTCCTCCCTTCTCTCTCTTTCTGTCACTCTTGCTCTTGCTCTCTCTCCTTGCTCTCTAAAAATAAATAAATAAAATCTAAAGTAAAATAAAAAAGAAACAAACACTTATAATAATAACATTAATCAAGTGTTATGTGTTTCGTCTTATTCTAAAAAAATTACATATTTTATTTAACTCTCAAAACAGCCCTATAAGGTCTGTGCTCTTATCCTCGTTTTATGGATGAGGCAACTGAAGCATAAAGACGTTTTAAGTAACTTCTTAAAGAAACACAGCCCATAAGTGGTAGAACTGGGATAGTAAGTTCCAGAGCGGAGGTCTGGAGAGGTGAAGAAACACACAAAGGAGAGAGACCCCTTGTCTTCCAAGGAAGATCCAGGAAGACTTCATGAAGACTGTTCACATGAACCAGGGCATGAAGGATCTGGGGTTTTTCAGGCGCCAGGGGCAAAGTGATGAGTAGGCAGCGTTAAGGAGAGCTGTGGTCATGGAACCATGAGAAGGTCACAACAGTGAAGCTTAATGTGGAAATGTTACCATACAGAGAGATACATGCACATACAGCTACATGACCCCAAATGCTTCTGTACCAATAGCTGCTTTGGGTGGTCGTCAAACCTTTTCACTTCAGCCCCGCAGGACCTGCTGCCCAGGAGAGCAGGGTGAATCTGCTTGTCTGGTTCCTTAGCTTGGCTCTGTGGACTTTTGCCAACTCTCACTTGTGATGTTTGCTCCCCAGTTTCATGCTAGTCCACACCTGATGGGCCACTTCTCAGTATCTGTGCTAATTATCATTATTACTGGGAATTTTAATTAGCCTAATTACCATCAACATACATTTTGATTAATAGCCATTAACAGTAATTTCTAAGATTCATTTTATAGTTGAGGTTTAATTATTTAATTAATATAACAATTAAAAATAACTTATATAGTTTGCAAAGTAGTTTCAAATATAAAATCCCATTTGATCCGCCCCGAAACTCCAGGTGGTAGGCAGGGTGTGGGTTATTACCCGCATATTATAGACAAGGAGGCTCAAGGGAGAGAGCTGTGGGGACTCATCCAGTTTCTTGCCTCCCAGTCTGGTTCTATTTTTTCCTCCACCTCTACATCAGCAATTACTCAGAGTTTCACCCCAAGGTGATAGTTGAGCCAAATCTTAGGAGTGGGTTGCAGTCAGCCAGCTGTGAAAGAAAGGGAAGAGCAATGACAATGATGATGACAT
Source organism: Saccopteryx leptura (assembly GCF_036850995.1). Classification (NCBI taxonomy): domain Eukaryota; kingdom Metazoa; phylum Chordata; class Mammalia; order Chiroptera; family Emballonuridae; genus Saccopteryx; species Saccopteryx leptura. Next base: position 129,890,632 of record NC_089505.1, on the reverse strand, counting down.
TGTATAAGGGCATGGCTTATTCAGAGAATTGCCAGGATTTCCGAGTGGCCATGTGGCAGACTGGGAAGAATCTGGGAGTCAGGTGGACCTGGGTTTGGGACTCTACTCTGTTACCTGGGTGATCATCAGCTGTGTGATGCTGGGCAGGTTACTTAACTTTCTGAATCTCAGGATAATAAAACTATAAAGTAGCTCAGGGTGTTTCTGAGAATGTGTGGGCAAGTGTTACACGCAATCAGACAAACAGTGAGACCTCTATAAAAGATAGCTATGCTATTGTCATTGCCATGCTGGTAGAGCAGGATGGGTACTGATGGCGTCGGGGGTAAGAATGGCAATGTGATGACACTAGAAGGATATGTGGACATCTGCTGATAGAGAACACCACTAAATATATAGTTCAGACTTTGTTAGCTAGCAAATAAGGAGCCACAAAGGGTGATCAGCAGGCCTGACACAATCAGATCTGTGTTTTACAAAGATCACCCTGGTAGGGTTAGGAGGCCGCTTAAATAGTCCCAGAGTGCAGACTTGGGCTGAAGCTGTGTCACAGTATGGAAGAGGACACAGGCTGTCGACGTTCTGGAGCAATCCATCACCTCTCATACTGCTGACGGCACGGGTGAGTTTAGGAGCAGGAGGGTTGTCGCACACAGTTGTTGTCTGGACAAATTTGTAACTGAGGGGCTATGACCCAAGTGCTGGCTGACAAAGGCTTCCATTGGAGTCGTGCAGTTATATCCTCAGGATTGGAGCTTATTCCACAGTCCCCTAACTCCTGAAAGGATTGCCGTTTGAGACACTGCAGCAGGCCAGAACTTGTTGACCAAGTGAAAGAAAATTTCTTTTTTTGTTAATCAGGACTTCACAGCACGAAAACGTTCAGCAGAAACCAATTACAATTCAATATCACTGAGCTGGATGAAATGAAAAAATAAGCAAAAACCAGGTGGTGTCAGCACAGAATGAATCCAGAGGAACAATGTTTATGTCTGTTTTTAAGAAAACAAGAGGAGCCCAACATTTGGATCCAGGATAAATTCACTTTATTCCTGTTTCCTTAATTAAATTCTGTCAATCTGGAGTTCTAAAAAAAAAAAAAAATACAGCCGAAAACATTTGGGTCTGCCTACTGGCTCTTTACCAGTATAGTTTTATTTCAAAGGACAGATTTTGCTTTATATAAAGTTTTAAAATGATGGCATCCTGGCATTATGAGCAATAAAATGATAATAAGAGCTCACCTTTGTTATGGGGCTCTTTTTCAAGCACTTTCACTGTCTCAGTCTCATGATCGTAAAAGTAGACAAGCAGAAATTATTATTCTCATCTTGCACACTGTAAAAATGAAGCATGGAGAGATTAGGAATCTTGTCCAAGGCCGCACAGCTTGACAGCGGCAGAGTGGACCCTAGGATTCCTGGATCATAACCGCCTCACTTTAGTTCCCAGGAAGGCCAAGGTGCATGGCATCAGTCACAGGCAGTAGTGGGTAGTTAAGTGTGGGAGTCAAGTGCATGACGTTGGACTCAGATAGTCCAAGATTCACATCCTACCCCTACCACTTTCTAGCGATAGGACTTTGGTCAAATCAATAGGCCTCCCTGAGCCTCAGTTTCTGCATATATAAATTGAAGATCACTATGTCTCATGTTTGTGCAAGAATCAGATGAAGATAGAACCATGTGCTTTCTCAGTTCAGAACCTGCCATTCATTAAACCCCCCATAAGTGATCAATGCTGGTATTAATTCAGTAGATACACTTTAGAGCAGTTTCTTGCCTCACGATGAGTTTTGTAGAGTGACTCCACCCCCAGTACACAGGGATGAAGCCCTCGTAGCCACCTTTGGGTCCCAAGTTGTAGCTGATTGATTCATGGGCGAGTGCTTGACCCATAGTGGGCCAATCAGTGCTCTTTCCTTGAAATTAAAAACTGAAATGGAGCAGATCTCTCTGTAGTGGTAGAGACCCCAGAACTATGGGTAACCAAGCTTCTGTTGCAAGGAGGAAGGGAAATGGCCAGTAGTAAGAGAGGATAAAGGATTATGGGAGAGAAAGTAGATAACAGGGACAGAGGACTCTAGTGATTATAGTTGTTCCTCGCTTCCAGATAGATTCCTGCCCCTCTTATGCCCAAGTACCAAACATTTACTTAATTGTTTCTCAATTCTGACATATCTACCACCTACCATTACTTAAGCTTGTTGAGTTTAGATTCTTGTCATTTATGGATAAGCGTCCTGACTTAATGCCAGTAGTTACCCATTTGGGTAATATTCTGGTTGAATTCTAAAGCTCTTGGAAATGGAATCACAAGACAGTTCCAGAAGTCAGCCAGGAAGAATTAAATATAAATGCTGGCTCACTGCCTTCTCCATGTCCTTGGCCAGACTGAAACTGCTTCTCCTCATCCATAGAATGGAGTTCTACCTGAAAGTATCTGGCACTTAGTAGATGCTCAGTAAATATTAGCTCCTTTTCTAGTTTGTTTTCTCTTTTCCACTTTGCCTTCCTTACATGATGTTGCCACTTACCTTGTAAATATCTATGAGAACAAATCTCTGACCTGCAAGTTTGCCATCAGAATAATGTTTCTCAGTAATGTTATTAACCACCACCAGTGCCACTCCCTGTAAGACTCCTAGCTAATCCCGGTCCTTCCTTTGTTCTTTTAGTCCCCAGGACACGGATAAGCACTCGTGGTTCCCCAAACATGTGCCACGGTTTCTTACCTCTGGATCTTTGTGTATTCTGTCTCCTCTGTGTGCACTAGTCAAACAGTCCTTCTTCTGAGGGGTTCTTGTGCACTCCTCAGTTCTCAGCTCAGCTATCACTACCTCCTGAGAGTGATTCTCAACTATCCCCACCCTGGGCAGCTGTGCTACCCTTCCACTCTGCTTCTATAGCCTGGTGTCTTTTCCAACCGTAAGACTGGTTCACACTCCTTACGCATAGTTGTCTGTTTTATCTGTCCCTTTCTCTCCTGTTTCTCATCACTTTCCCCCAGTTAATTTCCCTCTGACTCAACAATTATTCCAGTCTTGCCTAGGTATTACTTGTTCAGGGTATCTTCCCTGACTTTAATAATAACATCAGGTCTTTTTTTCCCCACAACTTTTATACACTCATGTCTCCTTATTCCACTTCTTCATGGCACTCATTATGGTGTGGGAGTCTTTGTAAAGGTCTGTCTGCTTTTTGTCAAATCATGAGTGTTGGTCAAATAAGTTTTAAAATATGATATATATGTTTGCTCTCTTATAGTTTGTGTTGGGTGTGTGTGTGGGGGGGGGGGGGGACAGGCTGTAAGCAGGCTGGGTTGTTTAGCCTAAGGCTTAGTTTTAAGACTAAGCTTTTCCCCACACTCTTGACTGATTGTATGATGTGGGGTGGTGCACTCTCATGAGGAATCCCATTATGCCTCAGATAAGTGACTTTTTATCAGAGACTTCCTTATTTGTCTATTGGATTAAAGGTTTTGATTTCTACAGTATAAAATGGGAACAGACTGGGAGCTTGTTTGCTCTCTGTTCCTGAGATTAGCATTAGAGAGGAGAGCAGAGATAAAGGCAACATGGAGGAGAGGAAAAGCAGCCAAGATGGCGGAGTGCTGAAGGAGAAACCAGTTAGTGCAGAGTTTGTGCAGAGAGAAGGAGATGGGGAACAGAGGTGAATAAGGCTGGTGAGGTAGAAACCTTTGATTCTAGGAAACTTGGATAAGTCAGTAGCTTTGTGAGCACTGAATGAGTGGGTTTTGGAGCCCAGTGTGTGTTTTTACTTGCCCGCCGGGTGCAAGCTAGGATTAAAGATGATGGCCCACCAGTTCTTGGTTCCATTGTTTCATTACTGTCTGTCCAAATTCAATGAGAACCTGCATGGGCTAGGAAGCTGTGATAGTGGCCATGGCTACTGGCTTTACACATGAACATTTTTAAAAAATCATTGGTCTTCTGTGGAACCCAGGAAAAACTAGTGACAAAAATTACAATTCCAACCAATGATTAGATTAATAATTTTAAGGTGATATGGAAAGGGTAGCAGTTTGGGGACAGAGAATTTTGGGTACAGATCCTGGCTTGGCCACTTGCTCTCTATGATTTTAGGGAAGCACCTGAACCTTCCTGAGACTGTCGCCTCATCTGCACAATGGCGAAGAGGGGCTGTGAAGAGGGTAAGACAAGCTAGGGATGAAAAGTGCTGCCTGCAGAGCAAGCACTCCATTTTGACTATTAGAACCTGAATAGTTTCTACCCAGATGAGGCCGCTCTGGCTTTGCCATCTGATTAAACTTCCCTTTTCACTCTATTTGGCATGGACTGATATAGCTTCCTAACGGACAGGCAATTTTTCCAACAAGTTCAACTCTAGATTTTCCATAAAAGACTTATTACTAAACTGGTACCGCTTTGGCTCTAGGCACCCAGTGTCAACATGTCTCCATGGAAAGACGTTGAGATGGAAATTCTGCATACTCTGAGTGTACAGAATAAAGGGAGATCCAAATGATTGAAGCCTCCAGAAACCAGTGGTTATAGAAGTGAGTTGTAAAAGAGAGAATGATTCTTTATGGATTTTACTATTCTGACATCTATGAGGGATGTAGGAATTGCATCCAGGTCACCAGTTGAATAAGGATTTTTATTATTGGGTCAGTCTCAGATTGTCCCACTATGGCCAGGGCCATTTTCTTAGGATTTAGAAGCAATGCTGAAGCTTTCTATTATTAGTCAAGGCTATGGGAGACAGGTTGTGCCACTAAAAATTGGTAAGTACCGGCCCTGGCCGGTTGGCTCAGCGGTAGAGCGTCGGCCTAGCGTGCGGAGGACCCGGGTTCGATTCCCGGCCAGGGCACATAGGAGAAGCGCCCATTTGCTTCTCCACCCCTCTGCCGCGCTTTCCTCTCTGTCTCTCTCTTCCCCTCCCGCAGCCAAGGCTCCATTGGAGCAAAGATGGCCCGGGCGCTGGGGATGGCTCTGTGGCCTCTGCCTCAGGTGCTAGAGTGGCTCTGGTCGCAACATGGCGACGCCCAGGATGGGCAGAGCATCGCCCCCCCTGGTGGGCAGAGCATCGCCCCATGGTGGGCGTGCCGGGTGGATCCCGGCCGGGCGCATGCGGGAGTCTGTCTGACTGTCTCTCCCTGTTTCCAGCTTCAGAAAAATGAAAAAAAAAAAAAAAATTGGTAAGTACCAGATGGAGACAGTGTCCATTGTATCTCTGTGTCTTTGCCTGTGCTTTTCTTTTTTTCTTTTATTTATTTATTCATTTTTAGAAAAGAGAGACAGAGAGAGAGAGAGAGAAAGAGAGAGAGAGAGAGAAGGGAGGAGGAGCAGGAAGCATCAACTGTCATATGTGCCTTGACTGGGCAAACCCAGGGTTTTGAAATGGCGACCTCAGCATTCTAGCTTGACACTTGATCCACTGCGCCACCACAGGTCAGGCAATATTTGATTCTTTCTTTTTTGTTTTTAGGATTTTATTTATTGGTTTTAGAAAGAGGGGAGAGAGAGAGAGAGAGAGAGAGAGAGAGAGAGAGAGAGAAAGGGGAAGAAGAGTGGGAAGCATCAACTCATAGTGATTGCTACCTGTATGTGCCTTGACCAGGCAAGCCCAGGGTTTTGAACCTGCAACCTTGGCATTCCAGGTTGCTTTTCTATTCTGTCCAAAACAGGGTCTCCAATTTGCCCACATGCCAGATTCTTGTTCTTATTTAAGGAAGGCACCATACCAATAGTCAAGAGATAGCACTGGTTTAAGAATTAGTCTGACCTAATCTTGACTCTGCCATGTACTAGCTGTATGGGGAAGTGACTGACCTCTCCGAGCCTGTTTCTTCCTCTTTACAAACATGGCTAGTAACGGCACTCATCTAAAAGGGTTGTTGTGAAGATGAAACGAGACGATGCACATAAAGTGATGAGCACATTGTGATGCTAAATAAAAGAGACTGACTTTTATACATTTTTTGATTCTCAGCTCAAGTTCTATCTCTTCTTGTTTCGTATTCACATTGCTTTTTGTCCAACTCTCCATTGGAGAGCTTACTGTACTCTATCGTGACAGTGACAATTATACAATGCAAACCTTTCTCATTGGGAACTTAGGATATGTTTCGGTACCAACCACCTCACCCTATGACTTCGAAAATCTTTTTTATTTTTTTCCTTCTTTTTGTGGTCTGTTTCCCAATTTATAAACGAGGTTCTATGGCCCTTTGCAGTTTCAAGCCTTCTGAACACTGGAACCAAATTACGGTGGGATGTCAGCCACCTCCTTTTCCAAATCACAAACATATCTTTCCTTCTGGGATATTTATTATTTATACATCACTGAGCCTAGATCAGCCATTCCTCAAAAGAGCCACACAAAGTGAATTCTCCATCAGGGGAAACAAACGGCCGATTGAAAGGAATTTCACGCCTGAATGCTCTCATTCTGCTCCTGCCTGGACATCATGGCCACTCCCTTTCTGTACATTATCAAGGGAACTGGGGTTTGTCACTTGCACCAGACCCTGGCCTCTCCCAGAAAAGGCCTCAGCGGTTACCGTAGAAACGTCTTCCTTCCTGGATGCAGACCCATGAAGGCTCAGGCAGCCATGACCCAAGAGGGGCCTTGTTTAAACAGGAAGGAGCAGACAGTTTAATGGGTAGCTTTGCAGCTCAGATTCCTACAGTTTACAGTAGTTGCAGTAATAAAACTCATAATAAATGTTTCTTTATTTTATAGCTAACTCTTTGAGCTTTTTTTTCTTTTGTTTGTTTTCATTTTTTTTAACACTATCTAACTGATGGTAGGCAGGAAGAGTTTTAAATTATCTTGTATTTATTTTTAATTACAAGGGAAATAACATCGAGAAGAATTGTGCTGTAAATATATTTATCTCATTAATTTTTCATGATATTTTTATGACATTGGGAAAATTGAGAGTCATAGAACTTAAGTTACCAGCCCAGGGACACATGGCTGCTTGTAAGTGGAGCTTTCAAGTGGATGACCACAAAAGACCCATTTTGACTTCCTTAATAAATTATTAATTAAATGTGGAATTTCCCATAGGTAAATAGCATTTGTAATTTGATCCACAAAAAAGCGTAATGTCTAGCTTGGAGCTACATTAATGAGTTACTAGTTCAAGGAAATAGTCAAGGAAGCCAATTATTAAACTCTTGTCCTTGGCTGCCTTTGGAGACGTGAGACCTCCCAATTGGTCAAGAAACACATATGTGGTTGAAAATAAGGAAAAATCTATGACCGTCACTGAACACCCATTACTGTATATATTTCAGAGGCTTTGCCCATCCTTGCTTATTTAATGCTAGTAATAATCCCACGGGATAGATCCTACCATCTCCATTTTATTGATATAGTCAATAAATTCTCAGAAAGGTACAAAGCATTCATCCAAAGATCAGAGTGAATAAGTTCTGATTTCCAAGCTCAGTGCTTTGCTGTCACTTACTGCTGTATCTCCCCAAAGGACATTCTGATGAGAAAAGCGAAGATCTATGATCTCAAGGTACGAAGCATTTCTTTAATCTCAGAGGCAGGTAATCCATCAAGGGATTGGGCCTGTGCTATAAGGACTGTCTCTGTAGTTTTGTAAAGGACTGGTAATACTGCAGTATCCAGTGGGCACACTGGATGGAGACTAAACTCTCTCACATTCACGGGACAGGGAAACAGCAACCATCTGAAAGGCAGTTATGACCCTGGGAAGGTGCTGGGGAAGGGCGGGCAGCTGTAGGGAGCTATAAACTGTGAGAACTGCCCAGAGCCAGGGAGCAGGTAATTTTAAAAGCCAGTGGAGAGTTTTAACAGGCCAGGGGGAGTTGTAATTGATGGAGTTTCTCTTACACTTAAGACAGGTACTGTCCTCTACTGTGCTAATTAAGCCAAGAACAGGAAAATTACTGATTGTGTGTGTGTGTGTGTGTGTGTGGTGTGTGTGTACACATGTGTGAAGAGAAGATAAGTGGAGATTTGGGGGCAGGGTGGCTGCAAAGCACCTGTTGATGTATTCCACATTTCTCAAAGCCACAGTGCATGCTAATCAGTATTTGTCAGATGAATGAACAAGTGAATGAATTAATAAATAAAGAAGGATAGAAGGAGAAGTGACAGGTCCCAAGATTTAGGAACACCATAAGCTTCTCTCTCTGTGCTGTTTGTTACCAAGAGAGGCCTTTTTAGTAACTATCCAAGTTCCCCAGGCCGTCCCAAGTCTTCATGACTTTTCACAAGCCTTGTCCTCTGTCTGGGATGTCCTCTCCAGGTTTCCTCCTCAGACCTTAATCACATGGTAGTTGCCTCTTTTTCCCTTCCACAATTTATCTCTTCTGGGCAACTTCTCTTGCTCCTTGTTTTTCTATTTTGTTGAACATAGCTCTCTGAAATAAGCAGCATTGTGTTTTCTAGTTGTTCATTTGTATATATTAATTCACATCAGAGTGTGAACTTATGTATTTAGTGCTTAATATATTTTCTTACACACAGAAGGATTTGTAAATGAATGGATGGATGGATGGATGGATGGATGGATGGATGGATGGATGGATGGGTGGATGGATGGATGGATGGGTAGGTGAATGGACTAAGTAAACCCTTTTTCTTCAATCTGTGGACTAAGATGAAAATAGAAGGGTCCTATGTTTGCAGAAAGAATATTGGCATGGTGCTCAGGGAACCGCCAATTCCTCTACCTCTGTCACCAGCTTTCTGGCTGACTTGGAAAAGTCACTTGTCATCTTTGAGCCTCACACTAACCATGGGTGATATAAAAGTGCTGGACTGGGGAATAATCAACATTGTCTCTATATCTAGAGCCTTCTGGGATCTAGGACTTAAGGTTTTAGTAAGAATTTTTGTAGATTAGAAGCCATCTCTATACCCAAATTGTTATTACTGAGGCTTCATTTCTGAAACTGTATTCTGTAATGTACTGGTCTCACAAAATGTTATTAGGCCCTCTGAAAAAATGGAATTATAGTCAGCACTTGGAGATGGGATGGCGGACAAAGTTAAGGATGTGACTCTATTGCAGTTCTTCTTGGTTCATTTAATATGCCAATGGGCATTGGACACCCCAAGGGAGATATATTATACCTCGTATGGCTCTAGTTAATACCCAAGTGATCTGTAGAACTCATTTTGGGAAAGTTGTATGCTGGTTGTATAAGAAAGTACCTCTGATGTCGACTCTAGGAATTCCAAGTTTTGGTTCAGACTAAGTTGGAATCTTTTTCTAAAGAAAGCTGTTAGTAATAAAGAAAGTTAAAATTTCTGTCTGAAGGCCCTGGTCCATTGGCTCAGCAGTAGAGCATCTCCCAGTGTGTGGAAGTCCTGGGTTTGATTCCAGGTCAGGGCACACAGAAGAAGCAACCATCTGCTTCTCACCCTCTTCTCTTCCTCTCCCCCTCCCACAACCATGGCTTGAATAAGCAGGTTGGCCCCGGGCACTGAGGATGGCTACATGGCCTCACCTCAGGTGCTAAAATAACTTGGTTGCCGAGCAATGAAGCAGCAGTCCCAGACTGGGGTTGCTGGGTGGATTCTGGTCGGGGTGCATGCAGAAGTCTGTCTGCCTCCCTGCCTCTCACTTGATTATAAAAACAATTTCTGGGTGGTATCAGAAATGTCAGGGAGGCAGAATTAGGACTTTGTCCTGGTTGGACTGGAAAGCTGAATCTGAAACTTTCTTCTCTGTAGTGATCCAAGTAATGGGGAGGGGATGATCAAGATTTGACATTATGGCCCTAAAACCCTTCACTTACAGTGAGAGGACTATGGAACATGGTGCGGAAGTGGGAAAGGAGGACTAACAGTTATTGAACAGCTATTACATCCTTCACCTCTCCACAAGAGACAGGTGATGTTTTGCTTATCATTGTATAGCTGAGGTCACTGAGTCCCAAGGTGCACATATAGTGGATGTCCGACTTGCAGTGTGAGTCTTGGTCTTTTGGATTCTGTAGCTTAAATCCTCCCATATGGCGTGGCTTCCAGAGTGGAGCACTCATTTTTTTCTTTTTGTCACAATTTTGTGGGTCATTGCTTATCAGTTTTTCTGTCTAGGACCCTAATTATTTCATGAGTAAAATGGGAATAATACCATCTCTATTTCATGGAACTTGTGGTTGGGATAAAATGAACACATTTTCTTCCTTCTCATATTTTTTTTCTCCCATTTAATTATTTAAATGAAGGCTCACTAAAAAAAAAAGTTGAATATGTCATTTGTTTTTATGTAACAGCGTCAACCCTAAGCAAGTTTATGGTTAATGTAATTTACAATTCCCATGACTTCCCATGAATATTGGGAGAATATGCACACATTGCTGGTTTTATTAAAATACATAAGTCAACTAGATGGTAATCAAATGTAAAAATCACCCTGCCTCTGTCTTTGAGTGGGTTATAAGCACAAGTAACAAACCTTGTCTTTTTATTTGTGTTATAAATAAAATTTATGAGAAAGAAATAGCTCAGAGGGACTAATACTGTATGCATTAATTTTTAGCTGTCCCTACTGGTAGAGCTTGTGAATGGAAGAAATTCCTGAGTTTAGTATTCAGGATGCACACAGTCTTATAATTAGTTTAGGTAGAAACATTTGTATTTCCTGAGGAAAAGTCTCAGAAATCCAACTGACTTAACACTTTCTTGTTTTGCTTTCAGTGGGGCAAACTTGGTTGGCAGGGCTTCACCAGACCTTGGATTTAAGGTAATTGTTGGGGTTTTAGAGCATTGCCTGTGAGTGGAAGTGAAAAGCTGACCAAAGGAAAATAGAAGTGAAAATCTTTTATGTCCTGTGGAGACAGCAATACACATTTTTAGTGCCTTCCATCATTTAGGGCAGAACACTGGTAGGCTGGATAGCATGGCTTGACCTGAGTCTCATTTCAAACTTCCCCACATTCTTTGTGCAGTCACATGACTGTCACTTCCTTTATGAAGTAGTCCCTGACTAGCTCACCCCACATTCTTTTACACTTTTGGAAGATTTTGTGCCCCAATAATGGTTTCTTACATAACATGTTTTTCTCCACAACCACAGTGTTTCTTTTTTTAATTTTTTTTAACAGAGGTAGAGAGAGAGTCAGAGAGAAGGATAGACAGGGACAGACAGACAGGAATGGAGAGATGAGAAGCATCAATCATTAGTTTTTCGTTGCGCGTTGCAACACCTTAGTTGTTCATTGATTGCTTTCTCATATGTGCCTTGACCACGGGCCTTCAGCAGACTGAGTAATCCCTTGCTTGAGCCAGTGGCCTTGGGCTCAAGCTGGTGAGCTTTTGCTCAAACCAGATGAGCCTGTGCTCAAGCTGGAGACCTTGGGGTCTTGAACCTGGGTCCTCCGCATCCCAGTCCGATGCTCTATCCACTGTGCCACCGCCTGGTCAGGCACCACAGTGTTTCTTGTTTAGACACATCTACCATGATACTTAATAGACTTCTTCATGAGCAACCTCAGTAGATGGGTAGATACAAAAGCTGTGGTACATTTACACAATGGAATACTAAACAGCCATATAAAAGGAGGAAATCTTACCTTTTGCAACAGCATGGATGGACCTGGACATCATTATGCTAAACGAAATAAGCCAGTCAGAGAAAGACAAGTACCATATGATTTGACTCTATGTGGAATCTAATGAACAAAATGAACTAACAAGCAAAATGAAAACAGACTGATACATAGAGAGCAGTCTGACAGCCATGAGGTGGGGAACTTGGCAAGGAAGGTAGAGAGATAGAGCAAAAAAGAACAAAAAACCCCCTCATGGACATGTACATCAGTGTGGTGATTGCCAGGGGTGGGCAGATGGAAGAGAGTATGGAGGCATAAATGGTGATGGATGAAGACTTGACTTGGGGGGATGAACATATAATATGGTGTATAGAGATGTGTAGTAAAATTGGGCACCTGAAACCTGTATAATTATGTTAACTAGTGTCAGCCTAATAAATTCAATTAAAAAATAATTTTTCATGGGTAGGGGTCACCATGCCTAATCTTTCTCTCTGTTCCCAGGGTGTGGCTCAGTGCTTCGTACATAGTAATGTTAGAAATAATACTTAGCATTTCCAAATGGTTAAAAATGCCAGGCACTCTTTAAGCACTTAATATAGATTAACTAATTCACTCTTCACAACACCTCTGTGTGTCAGACACTAATATAATTTCCATTTAGTTTAAGAATCCAGGACAACATAGCATTAAGTGACTCGTCTGTAAGAGCCCAGAGAGCAAACAAAGGTCAGGATTCAGAACTAGGATTCTGAACCTGAACTTTGGTGGCTCCAAAGCCCATGATCTTAGTTACTGCACAGAAGTGTCATGGATTGGGTTGTCTGGAGGCAAACAGAGAGAGAGAGTTTGGGATGAAGGATGTTTACTAGAGGAAGCAAGATGGTGCAGAGGGAGAAGTAAAATTGGGCAGAGTGCTGGAGTAGTTATTGCTCAATGGAGTTAATCTGAACTGTTTTCAGACGACTGGATCTTTCTATCTCGACCTCACCTGGTCTCCAGATATGGGCTGCCCTTTGGGGAGGGGGGGCTGTGACCACCAGCAAAGTCACTCCTTTCAGCTAATGCAGACCTTGTTGGCAGCTGGAGACTGTCTGTTCATGACACCCTCCACAGCTGGTCAGAAAGTTCTTTTTTAAAGGCAATCTGGATGGCTCATATCCATGTCAACCACAGATAATTGACTGCCTCTCAGGGGAAATGTAGTGTGTCCGTAAAGTCATGGTGCACTTTTGACTGGTCACAGGAAAGCAACAAAAGACGATAGAAATGTGAAATCTGCACCAAATAAAAGGAAAACCCTCCCAGTTTCTGTAGGATGATGTGACAGCATGTGCGCATGCGCAGATGATGATGTAACACCGTATATACAGCGGAGCAGCCCACGGCCAGGCCAGTCGAGATGTGGACGGTACAGAGGAAAGTTCAGTGTCTTCTGTGGCTCGCTAAATTCGAATTCGTGACCAAAGTGCAACATGAATATTGGCGCGTTTATAACGAAGCGCCACCACATAGGAATAACATTACTTGGTGGGATAAGCAGTTGAAGGACACCGGCAGTTTGGTGGAGAAACCCCGTTCTGGTAGGCCATCAGTCAGTGACGAGTCTGTAAAGGCTATACGGGATAGCTACCTAAGGAGCCCTAAAAAATCTGTGTGTGAGCCCACATCGAACTGCACTGAATAGGTATGAAACTGGGAGAGTTTTCCTTTTATTTGGTGCAGATTTCACATTTCTATTGTCTTTTGTTGCTTTCCTGTGACCGGTCAAAAGTACACCATGACTTTACGGATACACTGTATAATACACATTTGCTAAATTAACATTATTTTTTTTTTTTGTATTTTTCTGAAGCTGGAAACGGGGAGAGACAGTCAGACAGACTCCTGCATGCGCCCGACCGGATCCACCCAGCACGCCCACCAGGGGCGATGCTCTGCCCACCAGGGGGCGATGCTCTGCCCCTCTGGGGCGTTGCTCTGCGGCGACCAGAGCCACTCTAGCGCCTGGGGCAGAGGCCAAGGAGCCATCCCCAGCGCCCGGGCCATCTTTGCTCCAATGGAGCCTTGGCTGCGGGAGGGGAAGAGAGAGACAGAGAGGAAGGAGGGGAGGGGGTGGAGAAGCAAATGGGCGCCTCTCCTATGTGCCCTGGCCGGGAATCGAACCTGGGTCCTCCACACACCAGGCCGACTCTCTACTGCTGAGCCAACCGGCCAGGGCCATTAACATTATTTTTAAATTAAGTATAGTAACTATAATAATAGTTATGATTTATTAAGAAGTTATTATGTGCCATATAAAGATGGCTACAATTTATTGAGCCATTAAGCATCATTAGAATATACTGAGGTTAGCCTGACCTGTGGTGGTGCAGTGGATAAAGCGTCGACCTGGAAATGCTGAGGTTGCCAGTTCGAAACCCTGGGCTTGCCTGGTCAAGGCACATATGGGAGTTGATGCTTCCAGCTTCTCCCCACCTTCTCTCTCTGTCTCTCTCTCTTTTCTCTCTCCCTCTCTGTCTCTCTCTCTCCCTTTCTTTCTCCTCTCTAAAATGAATAAATAAAATTAAAAAAAAAAAAGAATATACTGAGGTTAATACTATATTAAATAACCTCATTTTACTATTGATGAAATAGAGACTTACTGATGTTAAATAACTTATTCAGTGTTAAATAATTAGTAAGTGGGAGAGTTAGGAGTCTCTCCCTACCCTTTCTTACACTGGAGTCTACATTCATGACTTCTAGGCTAGTGTATATATCTTTCCACATTGATTGCTCTGAGCTTTTCTATAGCAGACACTGTATTTTCTTTTTTTGTGACTCAGCACCTGGAAATGCCTGAGACACGGTATATGGTGAATATATATTTGTTGAATGAATAAGTTGGTCTTTGATAAAAAGATCATGGTTTTGATAGCAACTATCATAATGATTCAATAACTCAGTGACTTTAATTAGAAGCAACTGAGTATATAGTAAGGCACATTAAAGCCATAAATCTTTGTTTAATAAGACTTGTCAAAGCAAAGAGTTGTTAGTGGAAACAACAGGAAGAAGCCATATGCAAAGCTGCACAAATGGCTGGCATATTGAGTCGATCAATCAGGATGGATGAGAGGCCACATGCTATTGTGGCAAGAACATTGGCTTAGAATTGAGGTTTTAACTCTAGGCATTTCACTAATGTGCATTTTGCTTCAATACTCTTACTTCTGAAATAAGACTATTGTAGAAGATGACCCTTGAGTTTCATTTACTACTCAAATGCTATGATTCTGTAAAAATGATATGGAAGTGAAAGCTGACATTCTGCAGAGGAACAGAGAGCAGAACCAGACTGGTGGGTGGTAGACATTACAGGAGGATTTTAGCTGAATATGAGACAGAATATTTCCCAGTACCCCTGTGAGGAAGTGAGTCTTCCTTCCTTGTGTTCAAGTCCAGGCTGACCATCGTCGGGACTGCTCTAGGTGGACTCTGTGTGGGGTCAAAGGCTGGATGACTTCAGAAGTCAGCTAAATCTCAAAGCCTGAGAACATAAAAGGCAAGGATTTAATCCTAAATATTAAAAAGTGTGAGAGTGCAGAGTAAGAAATTGCATTGAGCAGCACCTAGGACATAATAACTGCACAGGGAATATGTGTTGAATGAATTAATATTTAAATCCATTTAATCAGGATCAGTGCTTAGAATCAGGGTTGAATGTAATCAATACACTCAACCAAAGCAATCCTGGATAGTCTGAGGTCAAAATGAGACAATCAATATGAAGATGTTTTGCAAATTTTTAATGTTATGGTCTGGGTACCCAATAAAATAGAGCCCGACACAAGGACCATATGCAGATAATAGAGTTGCCAGTAATTAGACAAGTGAATCAAGTTCACTGAGAACATATAATAGGTCTGAAGTTGATGATAACCAAGGCAACTGTTACTACTGTTTAGTGATTCTCTAGGAAGGGAAAAATCTTTTTATTTTATATTATTATTTTTTATTGTTATTGCCTAATATAAGTCTGGCACAGATTAAGACAGTGAAGTTCTGGTGAATGGATGTGTAAGCATGATCTCATTAATTCATTATAAGAACCTGAACTGCTAGAGACTACTTTTAGCTGTTTGCTTCTCTTACAGAGCAAATGAAGACTGAGATAGGTTTTACTTTTTTTTTTTTTTTTTGTATTTTTCCGAAGCTGGAAACGGGGAGAGACAGTCAGACAGACTCCCGCATGCGCCCAACCGGGATCCACCCGGCACACCCACCAGGGGGCGACGCTCTGCCCACCAGGGGGCGATTCTCTGCCCCTCTAGCACCTGGGGCAGAGGCCAAGGAGCCATCCCCAGTACCCGGGCCATCTTTGCTCCAATGGAGCCTTGGCTGCGGGAGGGGAAGAGAGAGACAGAGAGGAAGGAGGGGGGGGGGTGGAGAAGCAGATGGGCGCTTCTCCTGTGTGCCTTGGCCGGGAATCGAACCTGGGACCCCTTGCACGCCAGGCTGACGCTCTACCACTGAGCCAACCGGCAGGGCGACTGAGATAGGTTTTATAAGGAGCCAAAGTGTTCCTAGTCACAGCGTGATGGAACCAGAACTCTGAGCAAGCTCTGCTCACTCCATGGTGCGCGTGCTTTTCACCTCGCCATTTGCCTTCTGACACCCAAACTGCATTGCAGGTTAGATCGAAGAGGTAAAGAGATTAAAAAAAAAATAAAATGCAACCCTTCCTAAGGCTGTGTTGAAGAGATTGGAACTTTACTGTCTTTGCCTTAGAGAACACAGACAATATAGAGTTGCAGGAAATCCTTCATCTTGAGAGATTTGGACCACACTCCAAACTTTGACGTTCTCCACTGTTCTCACAGCTGAACAAATATGACATGTATAATTGTCAAGCTCACCACTGATTTTATGAATTAATTCTTGGGATTTATGGTGTTTTGTGCTCTCTTTTCAAAGTACCTTACAACTGTTAATTATTTAAGCTGCCTTACATCCCTCAGAGGAAGGACAGGGATGTTATTCTGCCCTGAGCCTGGGGAGAGGTGGAGGTCGGGAGAGGTGGAATAGCAGTGTTTACCAGAGTCCAGGGGAGAAGAGATCAGATTGCACCTGAGTGAACTCAGAGGGTTTTATTATGGAGGAAATCCTGCTGGGGAGGCTGGACAGGGGCTCCTCTTATGGGTTTCTGAGTCAGAAGGTGAGAGAGAGTACAAGGGCCATTTCTGATATGTAACAATAAGATAATAGCTATTATTTATTGAACACTTTTGATGTAGCTGGCAGTGTGCTATGCCATTTACATTTTTCACTTAATTTCATAAGAGAAATGTAAGTTGGATTATGGTGACAAAAATAACAGCTATCATTTATTGAGAACTCCTGCCACGCAAGCACTTTGCAGGTCTTGCCTCTTTAGATCCTTACAGAGACCTCATAAAGCTTGTATTGTTATTCCTACATTACAGAAGGGAATGACCCCAGTTGCTTACTGATACATAACAAAACAAGAATTCGGGCTAGGACTTGCCTCCAAGGCTTGGAGCTCTCTCCATTCAGTTTTACTAGCAAATCATTGGCTTTCTCTGAACCATGGTTTTCTCATTTATAAAATGGGGATACTAATAGCAACATCATAGGGTGTGATGAGGATTCTCTGTGATGATATCCCTGGCAATCATTTAAGGTAAGGTGACCAATCATTCTCCTTTAGGGAGGACAGTCCTTCTTTTGTAAGTTCTGTACTCCCTCGAAAAGTTTCCTCATACATGTCCTCCTTTTTGATATTGGAAGACTAATCTGTAAATGTCTGTATTCAATCGATGCAGAGTCGATCCATTGTGTGTGATGTGACGTATTTGTATCTAAATGAGTACTTTTTTCTTATAATTATTATTAAAAATTAATAGGCATGTAAGCATAATTACAATATGAAATATTACAAATGTTTTTATTATGCATTTTTCATATGTATTACACTGGGGAACAATTTTTTTAAATTTTCTATTGCTTGAGGTTTTAGAACTGTTTCTATATATTTCTGCATCGCTGATTTCAAATCTGAAGTCTGTTTTTTGGTGCATGCTCTAGTTTTTATACAATTTTAATTTCTTTTTGTTACAGTTAATGGCATGCATTGGTTTTTAAATTGGAGTTAAAGGGCAACGACTCTTGGATTGAACATAACCACAAGGCAATTAATGTTTTACAACATCACTTTTACATAATTGTAGTTGTTTTTAAATGTAAAAAATTATTATCTGATAAAAACACCCTCTTATTTTGTTTTAAGACTGAATCATGGCTTCTTCAAGTAGGCGTAAATGTAAGAATAGTCCTGACACCTTCTGTTATATATGTGGCTGTTACACACTTCAACATCAAAGGTGCAATATTTTATCATTTGTGACATGTGCATATATTGCCTATTTTCAAGTTCCCCTTGATGATCAGGACAAGAATTGGGCTCCTCCTATTGTGTGTCATAATTGTGAGGAAATGCTTCATGACTGGACAAAAGGAAAATGCAAAGGAATGCCTTTTGGTATTCCCATGGTTTGGTGTGAACCTAAGGACCACAGCAGTGACTGTTATTTCTGTCTGATCCATACAAAGGGCATCGGCAAGAAAAAACGGCATATGATCGCATATCCTAATATTCCTTCAACAATACGACCCATCCCACACTCTGAGACACTCCCAGTTCCAGTTTTTAATGGTTTTATTTCTTCTAAGGAAGAAGAAAGTGAACATGATGATCAAGTGTATTTTGATAAGATGCATGAGGAAATGGTTGTAGAATCTGAAGGGTCTTTTTCTGATGCCAAGCAGTCATTAACCCCTCAGCAGTTCAGCCAATTGAATGACTTAGTCAGAGACTTGGGCCTATCAAAGAAAGCAGCTGAGTTATTAGCCTCCAGGCTTCCAGAAAAGAATGTACTTTACCAGTCAGCTAAAGCAGTGGTCCCCAACCCCTGGGCCACGGACTGGTACTGGTCTGTGGGCCATTTGGTACCGGTTCGCAGAGAAAGAAAAATAACTTACATTATTTCCGTTTTATTTACATTTAAATTTGAACGATGTTTTATTTTTTTAAAAATGATCAGATTCCCTCTGTTACATCTGTCTAAGACTCACTCTTGATGCTTGTCTTGTAAGTTCGACAATTATATTTTAAAATACCACAGTTTTTACGCCGGTCACATAATTTTATTTTGTGCATTTATCCATCCCACCCTAAAGGCTGGTCTGTGAAAATATTTTCTGACATTAAACCGGTCTGTGGCCCAAAAAAGGTTGGGGACCACTGAGCTAAAATATCCCATTTCAGGAAGTGTGAACAAATTTTTGTGGACTTTTTTTCTGAAGACAAACACTTTGTTTATTGTCATGATATCAGTAGTCTTCCAGTAAGCTAGGTGTTACAACTTACAGTCCAACAGAATGGTGGCTATTTCTTGACAGCTCTAAACGAAGTCTGAAATGTGTTCTCCTACACAACAGTGATGTTTATGCAGCGGTTCCAATTGGTTATTCAACTCATCTGCAAGAAGATTATAATAACATAAAAATTGTCCTCGACTTTGTGAAGTATGAGGAGCATAACTGGATCATTTGTGTGGATCTTAAAATGGTAAATTTCCTGCTAGGACAACAGAGAGGTTCACAAAGTATTCTTGCTTTCTGTGTTTGTGGGACAGCCAAGCTTGGGAGAAACACTGGACACAGAAGGAGTGGCCGAAATGTGAAGTTGTGGAAGTAGGGATGCAAAATATTGTGAATGAACCTGTAGTTAATCGAGACAGGATCATTTTTCCCCCACTTCACATCAAACTTGGCTTAATGAAGCAGTTTGTTCAGGCTTTGAATATAGAAAGTGAATGCTTTCAACTTATTATTTCTGCTTTTTCTGCCTTGTCATTCGAGAAGATAAAAGCAGGTGTATTTGATGGATCTCAAATTCAAACCCTCATACATGATGAAGAATTTGCCAGGAAGATGAATAAGGAGGAGAAAGCAGCATGGCAGTCTTTTGTGGCAGTTACAAAGAACTTCCTTGGCAACAAAAAAGCAGAAAACTATGAACCTCTGGTTCAAAGGATGCTTGTTGGCTTTCCGTGACATTGGATGTAACATGAGCGTTAAGATTCACTTCCTGAACAGTCACCTTGATAAGTTTCCCGAAAATCTTGGAGCTGTTAGCAATGAGCAGACTACTGCTGGAGCATCAGCGAGATTGTCCTCAACAAGTACACAAACGCAAGAGCTACAAATGCACATTTTTGCCTGAATAGAATTTAAATAAGTTTTGCACAAATTTTATGATTAAAATGTTTTAATATGTTCTATTTTGAAATTGTAGACAAATTCTGATGCAATCATATCTTTTAGTG
Organism: Saccopteryx leptura; assembly: GCF_036850995.1. Taxonomy (NCBI): domain Eukaryota; kingdom Metazoa; phylum Chordata; class Mammalia; order Chiroptera; family Emballonuridae; genus Saccopteryx; species Saccopteryx leptura. The sequence goes on along the minus strand of NC_089505.1, from coordinate 129,870,709 downwards.
TATTAGTATATTTACTGCATTATATAAATTATTATATTTTCACAAAGATGATGCCCAGGAAGACATTCTACTTCATTATATTAAACTAAATGTTGAAAACTTTACAATAAGATGAAAACCTAAAATCTTGAATTGCAAAAAAACTGTAGCTTACAGAGAAAAACTAATGTCAAATTTGAGATCAGCACACTCGAATTAGGTAAGAACAAGTGTTTTTGTGGATGCAACAAAAATTTTGTTCCCCAGTGTTATTGTTGAAATTAATTAAATGTATATTTTATTTACAATATTGTTTTCTTCAATTTATTTTTGTCCTTTTCATTCTAAAAAAGTTGGTCACCTTACTTAAGGATGTGTTAGAAAGATTATAAGCTTTCAGGCATGAAAAAAATCTAAGTTTGAATTTCATCTTAATATTTAATAACTGTTTCTTTCTTTCCTCCATAATTCCAAAATAACCTGGAGATGTTTTCTCTGAACCTATGTACCCTAATTGATCTATGTCACCCCATTAAAATAAAAAAAAAGAACATGCACACTTCATAGTTCATTCACACTATTATAGAAACTTCTTTTGTTTCCAATGAACCAAGGAATTCACGTGAAGTCTGAAACACTATTCTCACTCATAGCTGACTGACTCCTTCTATTTAATTAGACTTATTCCAGGAAAATATTTCCAAGCTTTCTGAAGATGTTTTGATTTGCGGGAAAAATAATCAATTGACTGGAAAGTTTGTAGATAGAGGGGCTGAAAGAAAAAAAAATTTAATAATTGATCACAGTTACTTTAGTTAACAACTTCCTGAACCTCAGTTTTTTTATTTGTGAAATGGGGTTACGGTAATAATATTTACCTTGAAGATTTCATCAAAGGTTAAATGAAAGGATGCATCTAAAAGGCCTATTTCAGGGCTTGGCACATAGAAGTGTTCAATATAAACTGTTTCTTCCCCCCTTATCCCCTAATTTTGAGATTAGGCATTGAGAGTTTAAATAACTTGTTGCTGGTATAATTATCTTGTTTCTAACCAAGGCACTATGGCTTGGGAGTTGGAGTGCTTAACAATAAGAAGTACAAAATAAAAATGGTCACTCTGCATGGATATTGGATATTTAGAGTTCACAGTGAGTGTTCACATGTATACTCTCCTTTAAGCACCATGACCATCTGCTGCAGTAGACAAGGCATAGGTATCATTCCTTTATCATTGAGAGGTTGTAGTACGTAATACCTGAGATCATTAACTTTGAATTCAGAGTGATATGGGTTTGAATTTTGGCTCTGAATTTCTGAGTCTTTCTTTTTTTTTTTTTTTTACCAGTGGAATGGGGATGAAAATGACATTGTATAGGATTTTTGTGAGGATTAAATGAAATAATGTAAACAAAGCATTTTATATTGCATTGAGCATATGTTAGTAGTTGTATGCTTGTCTTCTTTCCCTGTTTTAATCTTTCCTTCTTTCAGTAGATATTAGGATGCATACATATATATCCTTAGAGCATTCCAGCAATGGTGTGAAAATTGATAGGACTTCATGATGCTTTGATAGGAAGAAAGGGATCAGGATCCTGACAGGTTCAGGTTCAGGTGTGTGGAAACTCTTTAAGTTTTAATTTCTTCATCTCAAAAATAGAAATAATGCGTATGAAAGCACAATGTAGACTACAACATATTTTTGTTACCTGTGAAAAGAAGTACTTTTTCGTTATGTGTGCCATTCTTATTACATCCTAGAGTGAATTATATACAAATAGGTAAATCATCAGATAGCTTATTTCTTGAAGTAGATGGCAAGATCCTTGAGGACAAAAACTAAATATTCATGACTGGATGTCTCTACTTCACATGACATCGCACTATTGCATGCTAATTAGTTTTGACCTCTGTGTTGATCTTTGACCTTCTTGCCCTCAGATACATTCCTCATCCTTCCCTGGTTGTCCTTACATTACCGAAGCTCCTGGCCCCTGAAGTCTTTATTTCCTTGGCTCCTCTATCAACCAGCTAGCTTCTAGCTGTGTTTCTCCAATGGGACGTCCTGGTGAGGGACTGAAGGGTAGGAAGAGGTGGAGAGCCAGGCTGTTTCTTCTCCCTGTGTGTCTTCCATCTCAAGCTGAGACTTTATCTCTTCCATGGACTCGGGCTCATGATCATTCCAGCTCCAACCAGGTGACTCGTTGTTGGCCATTCTGCTTTGTTCTTCCAGTTTAGGGGCTGTAGCATCCTCTCACCATTGCTGATCTTGGGAGTGCCTCATGGTATCCCATGTAGCATCTCACTCAGCTATCACCCACACAACCAATTCCTTATACTAAATTCCTTCTGTTTTAGGCACTTAGTTTCATTTAACAGAGTAGATACTGAGTGATACACACACACACACACACACACACACACACACACACACAAAGGCCAAATTTTATTAATGATCAAATAGCATTCTTTCCAACAGTGTAATATTTTAGTATAAATCAACTTTGAAACTTTAAAACACATCTGATAAAAGGAAAATCCTGTCAATATAAACACATTTCAAAATTATAAACAAACTTAGAATTGCCTTCCTTATGATTTAGCAATAACAAAATTAATTGTAAGTTTCTTCAACTTTATTTTTTCAGCTGACTGAGCTTCAGAGCTGAGATAAATGTCACTCAGTGTTCTTTAAATAGTATTTAGCTAGTTTTAATTTGCAAAAAGAACATTCTTCAGTAGAGACAGGGACAGGAATTACCAAAATATAAAATAAACAAGTAACATATTTTGGAAACTCTTCCCATTATGTCATAGTATTACTTGCTATCTTGGCAAATTTATGGATAGTTTTAATTTTTTTTCAGTTTTACTTGGTAATGGTTTGACACAAAATAGTGATATCGTTGGCAATGATTCTGTTATGTTGCTTAAAAATTTATTCGGATTCTTCTCTGTGTTTCTTACAATAGACTATTTTTCCAAGATAGTATTGTTAGTTGATTTATTGATGCACTTAATAGGTTTATTTAAAAAATTTATTGGATGGCCTGGCCAAGTGGTGAAGCAGTGGATGTAGCATCGACCTAGGATGCTGAGGACCCAGGTTTGAAACCCTGAGGTTGCTGGCTTGAGTATGGGCTCATCAGCTTGAGGGAGGGGTCACTGGCTTGAGTGTGGGATCATAGACATGACCCTATGGTCACTGGTTTGAACCCAAAGGTCACTGGCTTGAACCCGAAGGTATCTAGCTTGAAGCCCAAGGTTGCTGGCTTGAACCCAAAGTCACTGACTTGACCCCAAGGTCGCTGGCTTGAGCAAGGTGTTACTGGCTCAGCTGGAGCCCCCAGGTCAAAGCACATATGAGAAAGCAATCAAGAAACAACTAAAGTGCAGCAACAAGTTGATGCTTCTCATCTCTCTCTCTTGCTGTTTGTCTTTTCTCTCTCTCTAGCCAAAAAAAAAAAAGTTTATGGGATGACTACTATGTTTTCTTTAAAAACCCAAAATATCTAGATATAGAACAGTTTTTTTATTTATTAATTTTTAGAGAGGAAAGAGAGAGGGAGAGAGAGGAGAGAGAGACAGAGAGAGAGAAGGGGGAGGAGCTGGAAGCATCATCTCCCATATGTGCCTTGACCAGGCAAGTCCAGGGTTTCAAACCGGCGACCTCAGCATTTCCAGGTCGACGCTTTATCCACTGTGCCACCACAGGTCAGGCCTAGAACAGTTTTTTGATGGACCTATTTATTCAGGTGACATTCACATAACAAAATTAACTATTTTAAAACGAGCAATTCAGTATCATTTAGTACATTCACAATGTTGAGCAACTACTATTTCTATTTCTCAAAACATTTCCATCACTCCAAATTAAAACCCTACTCCTTAAGCAGTGTCTCCCCATTCCTGCTTCCCTCAGCTCCCCATGGAAACCACCACTCTTTATTCTCTCCCTAAGAAATGATTTATTCTAGATACGTCAGATGAATGGAATCATACAATATATGGCCTATGAATTTTTTTCATATAATGTTTTCAAAGTTTATTCATGTTGTGGTTTATATCAGTACGTCCTTTCTTTTTAAAGTTAAATAATATTCCATTTGCATGTACATAGTACAAGTTGTTTATCTTTTCATTCATTCATGAATATTTGAACTGGTTCTACCTTTTCGTTACTGTGAATAATGCTGCTAGAACCATCTAAGCACATGTACTTGCTTGTGTACCTAATTCAGTTCTTTAGGGTATACACCTAAGAGAGAAGGTGTATGTGTACTTATTTTCAATTCTTTTAGGTATGGACTATAAGAAGACTATATGGTAATTTTATTTTTAACATTTTCAGGGAAGGCTAAATTGTTTTTCATAGCAGCTGAAGCATTTCACATTCCTGAAAGCAATGAGTAAATGTTCCAATTTCTCCACAGCCTTGCCACCATTAGTTATTTTCCACTGTTGTTATTGTTTTTTAAAGCCATCTTAGTGGGTATAATGTGGTACCTCATGTGGTTTTACTTTGCATTTTTCTAATGACTAAGGTTGTTGAACATCTTTTCTTGTGCTTATTGGCCATTTTATATCTTCTTTGGTGAGGTGTAGATTTAGGTCCTTTATCCCCTTTTTAAATTGTTTTGTTTTTTGTCTTTTTGAGGTTAAGTTATTAGAGTTCTTTATATATCTTTATACATTCTGGCTACTAGACTCATCAGACATATGATTTGCGAATGTTTCCACTCATACGATAGGTTGTCTATTCACTTCCTAATAATGTCCTTTGACACACAGATAGTTTTAATTTTGATAAAGTACATTTTATCTGTTATTATTTTTGTTGTTTGTGCTTTTGGTGTCGTATTTGAGGAAACACTGTCAAATCCAATGCCATAAAATTGACCTACTTTTAATGTTTACAAATTTTTAGTATGTCTTCTATTTCATGTACAACATGATATATACAAATATAAAACTCTGTATACATGTATTTGTATATATATATGCATACACATATATACACATATATATGACACATGTTTACTTCACAACATTTTAAAATTTATTGATTAATTTGGTCTTTTTAACAATGTGTGAGCTCCACAAGGCAATGTTGATTATGCTCATGTTTAAGATGTAACAAAACCCTAAACTTGAAGGAGGAAAACTGTCAAAGTCTCACTGATGGTAAATAACAGATGTAAGATACAAATTCCAGCTGCATAACCACCATCCTGTGTCTGTCCCATCCCACCACCGTGGTCCATAGAATGCTTCAATGTTTGTGGAATGATGTGAAACAGGGCAGGGAGGTAAAGAAAACTAAGATTTCCTATGTCTCTACTATGCACAAGGCTTCATTAAGGTACTTCTGTGTGCATCACCACAGAGTCCTCACACTGTCCTAGAGGGAGATGTTGATATTCTGATTTTAGATGAGGAAGGTGAGGCTCAGAGAATTTGTAAGTTATTGTGTAGTATACAGACAACCAGTGGCAGAACCTTTGTTCAGCTGCAAGTCAGCTTGACTTCTTGTGATAACCTAGCATTTAGTGGACAGCCTGGTGGCAGGAGATTGCTGCAAAGTCATATAATAATAGAATTTCTTTGCATGAAAAGTAATATTAAAGTTTTTCTTTTAGGTCTTCAGTAGGCCACATTTAATGAAATATGAGCCTGTTTCTTACTCTTATACCTCATCTGCTTAAATGTTAAGCCCTAATCCCCTACCCCCCTTTTTAATCACTCCTTCAACCAGTGTCCCTGGCAATACTAAAATCCCACCACAGGGGTGTAGAACCATTTCTCCACAACTTCCGGCGGCAGGCACAGCTTGATCAGCTTCTGTGGTTCAGTGCTCCCAGTCACCGTGGATCCTCATCTGGTTTTTAACAAATTATGCCCTTCAGCCTTCCCTCCTTCCCTGCCTGCCCTTAGCACACAGACAGGAAATTAAGGACTAGGGGAAATTCAACTCTGAACTTTAATTCACTTTTTAATAAAAGCATTCAGAGTCACTTGCATGCTTTATACCAGAAACAAGAAAGCGAAAACTTATTGGCCCTTTGGAGGAAAACTCACCCATCCTCACTCGCTGGCATTAGTTTCAGTGTGTCAACCCTCGAAGTCAAGTGCTAGTCCAGAGCATGTCCAAGTTAGGACCCACTCCAGCCCAACACATAGCAGGTGCTCATAAATATTGACTGTACTAAAAGAATATTAGTTGTTTTTGAAAAGTGAATGATGGTGCTCTTATTCTACCTAGCAAAATAAATTAATAGATAGAATTGTCCCAATTTTATATTTTTCTCTTATCAATTTTTCTTAAACTGTTGGTGATTTTAATGTGATCATTTTTATTAGACATGACTCTGAATTGTTTGAGAAAGAAACTCATTAAAGTTGACCTGAGAAGCAAAGGGGGGGATTTATTAGCTCACTTATCTGGCTTGGCTGGACCAGACTGTGTTTAGTAACCCACCCCTGTTTGTTTTCTCTCTTTGTTTTTGGCCTACTTTCCTCTGACTGGTTTCCTTCTCAAGCAAATTCACATGGCAGCAAGAGGACCCTTGGTGTCTCCAGATCTTTAGGCGTATTCTACTAGTTTGGCAATTTCAGTCGGAAGACGGAGATGCTGTTCCCACTCAGCTCCTGGGACTGCTTGCTATGTGCTCATCTCTGGGCCACTCATGGTGGCCAGGGTGCTGTTGTACTTTCATTTGTGGGTGGGTCACATGCCTACCCCTGGAGCTAGGAGTGGGGACCAGCCCTCCTGAATGATATGAAGTTAGATTGCAATAAGGAAGTTTCCAAAGGGAAATCGGGCTGACACATCCAGATGGTGAGGGAAAAGAAATAGGCAAAACAACAAATGCCCACCATGTACCTGATGAAGTACACGGTCATTTAGGAATTGTAAATTTGTCATACAAAATTATAAGTTTGATTACTTGGTCTTAGGCAAAAGTGACATCATTTTTAAGTGCTCTATAACTGGAGGAAAAGATAAATTTCAAATTAGAATAAACATTCAAGGAGCTTCTTTTGAAGCTGCCTTTATACACATATGAGTGAAAATTGTAGCTGCTTATATTACTATTTACTCAGTCCAATGCATTGTCTATTTTCAACTTTACTACTCACCGACTGCTCACTAGGGACCAAACACTGTATCTACATTGAGAACAGAGGTTAAGAAAAGCATTTCTGTCCTCATGGATTTTAAAATCTAGAGGAGCTTACACACTATCTAATTAACTCATAAATTATAGGTTTGAATTGATGCACTGGAGTTTTACATTTTCAAAAAATAGATATGTGAATATATCTATTTTATAGAAGAAGCAGTTTATTTGAATAGGTTGAATAGTAATTATTTATTTGGATCTGTGTTAGATATTTTGTACTGATATCCACCTTCATCTTGAAATTGTGTTTTAGGTTTTCCTTTAAAGATAAAGGGAGAAAAATTGGCCCAGTGTCCTACAACAAGAAGATAGGTGAGCTATATCTTCACCAAGTCTGACTTTTAAGGTTTCAAGGACAATATGCCTGTATTGGATGATCTATGACTTCTCCTATGTCATGGTCATTAGTCATTCCCAGAAATGTATGCACACATACAGTTTGTTTACAGAAGCCATTAGAAAAAATTTTCAAGCACTTTCGAGAAAGCTTTGATGACAATGTTCTTAGTCTGGGTCCTTGTGCCCTTTACAAATTCTCTATCCTTTTCCCAGACTCATTATCCTTGTTTCTTCACCCTTAAGACATTGTAAACCTAGCAAAAGGAAGTCTCTGTGAGTGTACGTGTGCACGTGTGTGTGTACTTGTGATGGTGGTAGAGTACCAGTGGAAGGCTGTGACCTCAGGACCTTTGAGCAGACAATAGGTAAGAGATTTTTGGCCTACAATAAGAGTCCATGGAGAAAAGGAGTATGCTTTCCAGTGGGAAAAGGAGTGGGCAAGAAGTCCTACAACCTAGCTTTTACCCTGGTCACTTAAGAATTGCAGTTATGTAACAGCTAAGAGTGTATTTCTATTACTAAAAGTTAAAATCCACTTCTGACACTTTGTACTTCCCAGGTAGTTAATGACAATCAAATGCAATAGCACCTATGAAAATTGCTTTGGGCAGTATAGAATTTATACTTTGTAAGGTTTTATTTTGTGTATCACTACTCTCTCAACCTTCCCCTGCCTGCCCTCTCTCACACACATTTGTTGTGACCTCCAGCATTTCAGAGGTGGCATAGCTCATGCTTAGTGGGAACAAGCTTTTTCTTTCATTGCCTACTCCTTAATTGATTCTTATCCATCATCGATTTTCTCCAGAGTCTCCCATGTTCTAGATACTGTAGTGGGTGTTAGAGATAAGAGAAGAAGCATGGTCTGAGGTGAAGAGTATGGAGTTTGAACTTAGGGTCTGAATCCTGACTTCTCCTTCTCTGATTATAAAGTTTTGAGATAGTCAGTTGGCCTCTCTACAAATTCAGTTTCTTCACCTACAAAACAGGAATAATTTTCATTATTTATATGAAATTTACTGAGTGCTAGAGGAAACACGTGGCTCAATAAATCATAATTTTCTTCAAGACAGTGTCCTTGCCATCTAAGAGCTCACAGTTTAGAATTTGGCGGGATATTTTTCAAGATTATTCTAAATCAGGGGAGAGATTAAATGGCTGAGAAGGGCCAACCTCTCAGTGGAAAAATAAGGCATGACCTAACCAAAGACACCCTGCTGGTACTGGGAGAATCCAGTCTGGAATCCAAACTTCCTCGGAGATTTCCAATAAGGTAAACAGCTTTAAGTTTACTAAACTATCCTTTGGACATTAATATTAAAGAATATTCCCTGAAGTTAGTGAATTTTCAAGAGGAAAAATGAGCTGGGAAATCCCACGCTTATTTAAGGAGCATGTGTATAGTACATGTGGAGATAAAAAGTGTGGCTTATTTTTTTCCTTAAAAAAAAACAAACAGAGTGATGTCACGGAAATGGCGCCGTGAGCAGCGCGTCCGACAGATCTCCCCAAAATCACAACAAATTTATCAACTAGAAACAGGAAAATTTATCTTCGGAGCAAACTGAAAGCAAAAGGACTGTTATCACTCGAATCTGAGAGACGAGGGTGTGGAGGAAGCTACCGCAGGGACGTTCATTCAAGCCACGAGAAAGTGCGCCTGTGTGCTATCAACAAGACCACCCTCAGATGCCAATAAGAAAGAGGAAATCGAATATTATGGATACAAAAGAAAGAGAGGTAACACAAATAGATGTGGAAAAATCTATGGAGAAAAGACTTAACATATTGGAAGCCTTGGAGCTAAATGACAGAGAATTTAAAATAGAAATCTTAAAAATACTCAGAGATATACAAGAAAACACGGAAAGGCAATATAGGGAGATCAGAAAACAACTCAATGAACACAAAGAATATATTACCAAGGAAATTGAAACTATAAAAACAAATCAAACAGAAATGAAAAACTCAATTCACGAACTGAAAAACGAGGTAACAAGCTTAGCTAGCAGAACAACCCAGATTGAAGATAGGATTAGTGAAATAGAAGACAAACAACTTGAGGCACAACAGAGAGAAGAAGAAAGAGACTCAAAAATAATAAAAAACAAGAAAGCCCTACAGGAATTATCTGACTCCATCAGAAAGAATAACATAAGAATAATAGGTATATCAGAGGGAGAAGAGAAAGAAAATGGAATGGAGAATATACTCAAACAAATAATAGACGAGAACTTCCCAAGCCTGTGGAAAGAACTAAAGCCTCAAATTCAAGAAGCAAACAGAACACCGAGTTTCCTTAACCCCAACAAACCCACTCCAAGGCACATCATAATAAAGATGACACAAACCAATGACAAAGAAAAAATTCTCAAGGCAGCCAGGGAAAAGAAGAGTACAACATATAAAGGAAGGCCTATTAGATTATCATCAGATTTCTCAGCAGAAACTCTACAAGCTAGAAGAGAGTGGACCCCAATATTTAAAGCCCTGAAAGAGAGGAACTTTCAGCCAAGAATACTATACCCATCAAAGCTATCCTTCAAGTATGAAGGAGATATAAAAACATTCACAAATACAGAAAAGATGAGAGAATTTATCACGAGAAAGCCCCCACTCCAGGAAATACTAAAGGGGGTTTTCCAACCAGATTCAAAGAACAAAAGAAAACAACACCACAAGTAACAGCTCCACCAAGAACACAATAAAACCAAACTTAAACTGTGACAACAAAGGAAAAAAAAAAAGGGGGGGGAGAGAATGGAGATTAACAGTAGCAAAGGACGATGAAGTGCAGAAATACTTATAAGATAGGGTACTACAATGAATATGGTAGGTACCCTTTTCATTACTTAATGGTAACCACCCTAGAAAAAACCACCACAAAAACACATGACTTAAAAAAGGTAGCAACAGAGGAAAGAAGTATGGAACACAAACAAACAGAAACAAATGATAGAAAAACAAAAGAGAAGAATCAAACTAGATACAAAACTAACAGAAAGCAATTTATAAAATGGCAGTAGGGAACCCACAAGTGTCAATAATTACACTAAATGTAAATGGATTAAACTTACCAATAAAAAGACACAGAGTAGCAGAATGGATTAAAAAAGAAAATCCAACTATATGCTGCCTACAAGAAACACATCTAAGCAACAAGGATAAAAACAAATTCAAAGTGAAAGGCTGGAAAACAATACTCCAAGCAAACAACACCCCAAAAAAAGCAGGGGTAGCAATACTCATATCTGATAATGCTGACTACAAGACAGAAAAAGTACTCAGAGACAAAAATGGTCACTTCATAATGATTAAGGGGACACTGAATCAAGAAGACATAACAATCCTTAATATATATGCACCAAACCAAGGAGCACCAAAATATATAAGACAGCTACTTATTGACCTTAAAACAAAAACTAACAAAAATACAATCATACTTGGAGACCTCAATACTCCGCTGACGGCTCTAGATCGGTCATCCAAACAGAGAATCAATAAAGATATAGTGGACTTGAACGAAATACTAGAACACCTGGATATGATAGACATCTACAGGACACTTCATCCCAAAGCAACAGAGTACACATTTTTCTCTAGTGTACATGGAACATTCTCAAGAATTGACCATATGTTGGGCCACAAAGACAATATCAGCAAATTTAGAAAAATTGAAATTGTACCAAGCATATTTTCTGATCATAAAGCCTTGAAACTAGAATTCAACTGCAAAAAAGAGGGGGAAAAACCCACAAAAATGTGGAAACTAAACAACATACTTCTAAAAAATGAATGGGTCAAAGAAGAAATAAGCGCAGAGATCAAAAGATACATACAGACAAATGAAAATGAAAATACGACATATCAGAATCTCTGGGATGCAGCAAAAGCAGTAATAAGAGGAAAGTTCATATCACTTCAGGCCTATATGAACAAACAAGAGAGAGCCGAAGTAAACCACTTAACTTCACACCTTAAGGAACTAGAAAAAGAAGAACAAAGACAACCCAAAACCAGCCGAAGAAAGGAGATAATAAAAATCAGAGCAGAAATAAATGAAATAGAGAACAGAAAAACTATAGAAAAAATCAATAAAACAAGGAGCTGGTTCTTTGAAAAGGTCAACAAAATTGACAAACCCTTGGCAAGACTCACCAAGGAAAAAAGGCACAGGACTCAAATAAATAAAATCCAAAATGAAAGAGGAGAGATCACCACAGACATCATAGATATACAAAGAATTATTGTAGAATACTATGAAAAATTATATGCCACCAAATACAACAATCTAGAAGAAATGGATAAATTCCTAGAACAATACAACCTTCCTAGACTGAGTCATGAAGAAGCAGAAAGCCTAAACAGACCAATCAGCAGGGAGGAAATAGAAAAAACTATTAAAAACCTCCCCAAAAATAAAAGTCCAGGCCCAGACGGTTATACTAGTGAATTCTATCAAACATTCAAAGAAGACTTGGTTCCTATTCTACTCAAAGTCTTCCAAAAAATTGAAGAAGAAGCAATACTTCCGAACACATTTTATGAGGCCAACATAACCCTCATACCAAAACCTGGCAAGGATGGCACAAAGAAAGAAAACTACAGACCAATATCTCTAATGAATACAGATGCTAAAATACTAAACAAAATACTGGCAAACCGAATACAACAACATATTAAAAAAATAATACATCATGATCAAGTGGGATTCATCCCAGAATCTCAAGGATGGTTCAACATACGCAAAACGGTTAACGTAATACACCATATCAACAAAACAAAGAACAAAACCCACATGATCTTATCAATAGATGCAGAAAAGGCTTTTGATAAAATACAACACAATTTTATGTTTAAGACTCTCAACAAAATGGGTATAGAAGGAAAATATCTCAACATGATAAAGGCCATTTATGATAAACCATCAGCTAACATCATATTAAATGGCACTAAACTGAAGGCTTTCCCCCTTAAATCAGGAACAAGACAGGGTTGTCCACTCTCTCCACTCTTATTTAACGTGGTGCTAGAAGTTCTGGCCAGAGCAATCAGACAAGACAAAGAAATAAAAGGCATCCATATTGGAAAAGAAGAAGTAAAGGTATCACTTTTTGCTGATGATATGATCCTATACATCGAAAACCCGAAGGACTCCACAAAAAGATTATTAGAAACAATAAACCAATACAGTAAGGTCGCAGGATACAAAATTAACATACAGAAGTCCATAGCCTTTCTCTATGCCAACAATGAAATATTAGAAAACGAACTCAAAAAAATAATCCCCTTTACGATTGCAACAAAAAAAAATAAAATACCTAGGAATAAACATAACAAAAAATGTAAAGGACCTATATAATGAAAATTACAAAGCATTGTTAAGGGAAATCGAAAAAGATACAATGAGATGGAAAAATATTCCTTGTTCTTGGATAGGAAGAATAAATATAATCAAAATGGCCATATTACCCAAAGCAATATACAAATTTAATGCAATTCCCATCAAAATTCCTATGAGATTTTTTAAAGAAATGGAACAAAAAATCATCAGATTTATATGGAACTATAAAAAACCCCAAATAGCCAAAACAATCCTAAAGAAAAAGAATGAAGCTGGGGGCATTACAATACCTGGCTTTAAACTATATTATAGGGCCACAATAATCAAAACAGCATGGTATTGGCAGAAAAATAGACACTCAGACCAATGGAACAGAATAGAAAGCCCAGAAATAAAACCACATATATATGGTCAAATAATCTTTGATAAAGGGGCCAACAACACACAATGGAGAAAAGAAAGCCTCTTCAACAAATGGTGTTGGGAAAACTGGAAAGCCACATGCAAAAGAATGAAACTCGACTACAGCCTGTCCCCGTGTACTAAAATTAATTCAAAATGGATCAAAGACCTAAATATAAGACCTGAAACAATAAAGTACATAGAAGAAGACATAGGTACTAAACTCATGGACCTGAGTTTTAAAGAACATTTTATGAACTTGACTCCAATGGCAAGAGAAGTGAAGGCAAAGATAAATGAATGGGACTACATCAGAATAAAAAGTTTTTGCTCAGCAAGAGAAACTGATATAAAAATAAACAGACAGCCAACTAAATGGGAAATGATATTTTCAAACAACAGCTCAGATAAGGGCCTAATTTCCAAAATTTACAAAGAACTCATAAAACTCAACAACAAACAAACAAACAATCCAATAAAAAAATGGGAAGAAGACATGAATAGACACTTCTCCCAGGAAGAGATACAAATGGCCAACAGATATATGAAAAAATGCTCAGCTTCATTAGTTATTAGGGAAATGCAAATCAAAACTACAATGAGATACCACCTCACCCCTGTTAGATTAGCTATGATCAACAAGACGGGTAATAGCAAATGTTGGAGAGGCTGTGGAGAAAAAGGAACCCTCATTCACTGTTGGTGGGACTGTAAAGTAGTACAACCATTATGGAGGAAAGTATGGTGGTTCCTCAAAAAACTGCAAATAGAACTACCTTATGACCCAGCAATCCCTCTACTGGGTATATACCCCAAAACCTCAGAAACATTGATACGTGAAGACACATGTAGCCCCATGTTCATTGCAGCACTGTTCACAGTGGCCAAGACATGGAAACAACCAAAAAGCCCTTCAATAGAAGACTGGATAAAGAAGATGTGGCACATATACACTATGGAATACTACTCAGCCATAAGAAACGATGACATCAGATCATTTACAGCAAAATGGTGGGATCTTGATAACATTATAAGGAGTGAAATAAGTAAATCAGAAAAAAACAAGAACTACATGATTCCATACATTGGTGGAACATAAAAATGAGACTAAGAGACATGGACAAGAGTGTGGTGGTTACCAGGGGTGGGGGGAGGGAGGACAGGGGGAGAGTTAGGGGGAGGGGGAGGGGCACAGAGAACTAGATAGAGGGTGGCGAAGGACAATCTGACTTTGGGCGAGGGGTATGCAACATAATTTAATGACAAAATAACCTAGACATGTTTTCTTTGAATATATGTACCCTGATTTATTAATGTCATCCCATTACCATTAATAAAAATTTATTTAAAAAAAAAAAAAAAAAAAAACAAAAAAAAAACCAAACAAACGTAAATGTATGTCAGGGAACTGAATGGGTCAGAGAAGGAAAGTTCTGACACCAAGAACTTGTTTGACTTCAGAACAGATGGTAAATGTCATAAAATTACTCTTTGGCTGTCCAATCTAGGGCTCTTTGGTGGTCTTATCCTGATTTGTGAGGGTGCAGGCCTTCAGCCATTCACGCGAGGCAGTCGTGTGTTGTGCCGGGTCCAAACGCTCTCCCCACTACATAACAATCTCACCACAGTCAGCCTCTCTGGACCTTTTTCTTCTGCTTCTCTTCCTCCCCTCTATCAAATACCCACAGTGTGTTTTTATTTACCCCGCACTCCTTGGCCCTTGATTGCTCACAATGATGTCCTTGAGAGCTCACCTTGAGTGTTATCATGAAGCAGTTGAAATGAGGTTTTAATGTCCCTTTGTAGTAGACTAAACAACAGCCTCCAAAACTATCAGGTCTAATCCCTGGCACCTGGAAATGTGATCTTATTTGGAAAGAGGTTGCTGCAAAGGTGATTAAGTTAAGAATCTAGAGACTAGGGCAGCCTGGGTTACCCTATACACAATCACAAAATGTACTTATAACAGGGAGACAGACGTAGATTCTACACAGAACAAGAGGAGAAGGTAACATGACTACAGAGACTGGAAACTAATTGGAATGATGTAGTCACAAGCCTGGAATGCCAATTGATGAATTAGGAGAGTCAAGAAATGGATTTTTGGCCCTGGCCGGATGGCTCAGCGGTAGAGCATCAGCCTGGCATGCAGGAGTCCCGGATTTGATTCCTGGCCAGGGCACACAGGAGAAGCGCCCATCTGCTTCTCCACCCTTCCCCCTCTCCTTCCTCTCTATCTCTCTCTTCCCCTCCCGCAGCCAAGGCTCCATTGGAGCAAAGTTGACCCGGGCGCTGTGGATGGCTCTATGGCCTCTGCCTCAGGCGCTAGAATGGCTCTGGTCGCAACAGAGCAATGCCCCAGATGGGCAGAGCATCACCCCCTGGTGGGCATGCCGGGTGGATCCTGGTTGGGCACATGCGGGGGTCTGTCTGACTGCCTCCCCATTTCCAACTTCAGAAAAATACAAAAAAAAAAAAAAAAGAAAAAAAAAAAAGAAATGGATTCTTTCTCAGTGAGTGTGGAGGGAATGTTACCCAGCTAACACCTTGACTTCCAAGTCTGGCCTCCAGAACTGAGAGAATACAAGTCTATTGTTTTAAACCACTAAATTTGTGATTCTTTGTTTCAGCAGCCAAAGGAGATTAATACACCTTCCATACCCTTTCCCTAACCATTCTACTATTTTGAATATTACTGTGAATTATTTAAATGTTATTATAACTAAGTGATCTTACAAAATAAGCCCATCCACATTTTAGGAAGTCATAAGAGACATGTTACAGTAGGTCAGAACTTGGAAGAGTCCCTCAAAGACCACACAAACTTTTCATTATAAAGATGAGGAAACTGAAATGCAGACAGAGAGGTTACTGGTCCAAGGTCACTCAGTAAGTCAAGACCTAATCCAAGACCCAAGTTTTCAGTTTTGGTCAAGTGCTTTGTCCATCACAGATAAGAGGGCATAACGATGAGGATTTCTGGATCAGCAAATAGATAGGAAAGAACCTCTTTAAGCTTACTTTAAGGATGTGAGTTTTGCTTTTCTTTTAATAAATTGTACATTGGTCCCTTCACTCTAATTAACTAAACCTAAGAAATATTTAGAGGAATAGAAGAAAACAAAAACCTTTTCTTCAAGCAACAGATATAACGAACATGTCTGCCTAGAAAGCTATTTCTGATACACAGTTACAGTCAGGTGTGTGAACTCTGGCACCATAGGACCTGCCCAGGATTCTGTCTCTGCCACTCACCAGCCCTGCAAACTTGGTCAAGGTCCTCTCTGGGAGTCTCAGTTTCCTCCTCTGTAGAATAAAGGAAATAACAGGACTTGTCTGACACTACTGTGAAGGTCAAATAAGATGCTTTATGTAAAAGCCTCCCCTGGGCATAACAGTTACTAGAGGCTCCATGAATGTTAGTGAGTGTGCTGTGTCATATCATCAGATAAAAAAGTAAGTTGTAGCAGAGTAAATAGCATTTTATCTTTTAAGAACCTTTTAATTTGCATATTATACAATGACCCAGGAATTTCTTTAGTAATCAGAAAAAACAGTAAAGATGAAAATCAAGTCTGACTCACAGGGAGCCTGTCGTGAGAAACTGGGGTCCTCGGTGCAGCAGCTGCTGAGACTCCCAGAGCTGATGGGAATGCTCCGACTTCTCTTCTGGGAAACACACAGCTATAAATGTGTATTTACATAAATAAGAATACACCACTAAGATCAAAGACTGCTTGATCCTGGAGGAGTAAGGTGAGCCCTTCCTGTAACCCAACTCCACAGTACACAATGGCCTGATGCTGTTTGGAAGGCGTGAGGAGACCTGGCCTCCAGCTCCAATCCAACACTCCGAGGGTGAGTGACGTAGGCAGGTCACCTCTTAAGCCTGTTTTCTTATCTAACACACAGGTATGATGAGGCTTAAGTGAGATAAAGGATAGAAACAGAAAGCAAGTCAAAGGGAGATGCTATTACATGCCAAGCTTAACAGAGAGTACCTTTGTCATAAATGTCAACTCTGTTTATTCTACTCCAGTTTTCACTGTTGTAATTCTTGTTCTCATTCCCTCTCTCTTGACCATTAGCCTCTCGGTTGGTTTTCCCGACTCTTGTGTGGCTTTTCTCTATCTCATCACAGAACAGCCTTCCTTAGACGCACCTTCTGCCGTGATATTCTACCGGCAGATAGATATTAAATATTATCTACAGCTATCGGCAGCTCCCTATCACCTACTATATGAAATTGCTCAACATTCAAGAAGAAGGAAAGTATTTGTCAAGGTATAGGGACTTCTATTTTAACTAAAAAGTTCTGAAAAGAGTCATGAAATTTGTTTTCCTGGTCCTATTGTTGGCATACCAGTCCTCTGGCTCCAAAAGGGGAGTTTTGAGTGATCTCTCCTTCTGGAAGCAGAGGTTTGGGGTCTTCTCCCCTCATCTCTGGACCTCGTCCTGGCTCTCCAAGCCCCCAGTTAGACCTGACAACAAGTGGCTTACATCAGTTGTCCAGCTGCTGATAGCTTGGATACGTTTTTGTTATTTACTATGATTACCTCTGGTAAGCCACCTCCTGATTGGCAGGTTGACACTCTCTGGTCCTATCCAGACTTCCTCATCAAGGGAAATAGTTTGCTATTTTATTCCATACATGTATTAAGTGCCTAATAAGTATTATGAACTGTGTAGGCTGAGTATAGTCTCTACCTTTATGAAAGTTTAAACTTAGCAAAGAAAATAGCAATTTAAAAAGTTGTGTGTTGAATATTACTAAATAAGAAGAAAAAGGTACTATGGGAACACAGAAGAATGCAACCCCTAACTTAGATCGGGGTGTCAAGGAAGACCATTTGAGAAAGTGACATCATGCTCAGACTTAAAACTCACTGGAGCCAAACATCAGTTGGAATCAGCATCAGAAAGAGATGAGGTCTGGCAATGTCTAAAAACAACCTATTTGCTTCTTCCAGTCACCCAAACAGATAGCCTGGCTCACACCTCAGAATGTTTATTGGTACCAAGTTGCAGATAGCAATCTGGGCTGGCTGGAGGCAGTAGTATGAACACTAACCAATCACGCAGTTCTGTCTCTGCCATTTTGGGCTGTGGGGTATTTGCTAAGTTACTTATCCCTTATAACCCATAGTTTCCACGTATGGGGAACACGATGATAATCCTTCAAGGTCACTGTGAATGACTAATGAAATAATGAAAACGAAAACATTTTAGAAACTGCTAACCATGTGAGTCAAAGGGAGGAAGTTAATTATAGGGTATGTGACCCAACATTTTGATGGAACAAGGAATAGAAAATGCTGACCCTACCAGAAGCCAGATCTTTCAAAGTCTTATACTGTCTTGAAGTTCAGAAGTTCCATATATATTATTCAAAGGAGTAAAAGCAGTCTTAAATATTATCTACATGGCTAAATTGTCCCAAAGGAGACAGCCCTCTCCCTAAATGATATCACTGAAATTCCAGTTGCCTGGCTTTGATGGAACCCAATACCTCCCTAAATCTCTGGGCTTGGGATGGCTATGTCCTATTCTGATAGTGTATGATAACATGGGCAAATTGTTAGTGCTGCCCCTTTGCCCACAAAACAATACATATCTTTCTGTCAACCTATTGGCCAGTGACAGGTTAGCAGAGAACAACTGGCTTATTCTCTACAGAAATCACTTTCTGCTTTGAGGAACAAAACCATGTGTAGTGATTACAGTCTGGAGCCAAGAGTTCTAAGAATAACATGGGTTCTGGAATGACTGTAAGCTTCTGGAGAGGCAAAGCATTGGCACTGAAGGCCTGAGGCATTTATACAATAAGATGAAATAGCAGAGACATTCACGGCCCCGACTCCTGCATGCCCACCTATTACTCTTTGTGGATCATTCATGAATGAAACAAAGTCAGACTGATATTCACAGTGCTCTTTGGCTGATTCATTACTGGTTACTTTCAGCTTGAGGTACAATTGCTCTTCTAATTGCTAGTGAGCGAACCTGGAGTGGGGAACCAGGCTGTTGGGTAGACCCCTGTAGACACAAAGTGGAGAGTGTCCTGGGGTGGCTGCTCCCCCTGCGTCCTGATTGCTTAACAGCTGCAGGTGTACAGGTATGTTGTAAGGGGTGAACATTTCTGCAGGTAACCCACCAGGGGGGTGCCTGATAGAGGGCGGATGTTCTATGTGTACGTTCCTTATCAATGACTATCACCATTAGACATAGGAACAAGGGCTTAAAAGAACAAAAGGCTTTAGAAAAACAGCACACCCCTTTTCTTTATGTTTCCCACAGCATTTCCTTATAATCTCTTTGGACTGAGTACCAGGCCTGTGTTTTTATTAAAGGCCAAACCACAAAAGAAGAAAAGGGCAGTGGGGACAATTCATCCTTGGAATTTGAAATGGCATGTACCCAAACGCTTAGTTTATGACATGCGCATGAATGAATGCGCATGCACGCGTGTGTGTATGTGTGTGCGCGTGTGTATTAAGCATCTGAAATAAGAATTTTCAAATGACTATTTCTAAAAGCCATTCTGTGTTCACATATTACTAGTGCCACAGAAGATCAGAGGAGGGAGAGATCGACAGACAGTAGGAGACTTCATGGCCTTCCAACCAGTTCAGGACCAATTCCTATATAAGTGTCTGGTATATTGCATGATTGAACCTCACAACTATTCTGCAAGACACAGGTGAGTTCTCCTGTTTTATCAATGAAAATGCTGAGGCCAGGAAGTGAAAGAGTGGTGCACGGTCACGTAACTAGTCAGTGATAGGGCCTGGTGTGGATAGTAAGTTGTAGGTATTAACCTGGTGATGCCAATTCAATCAATCCGAGAGAGTGAGGAGCTTGGAGAATGATGCAATCAGAGTTTAGGAGGGAATAAACAGAGGATGCGTGAAAAAGGTGACAATGAGATTTACAGGCTCGTGTTTGTCCCTAGAAATCTCAGTGGAGGTCTGAAGGGAAAAACATTACTCAAAGGCCTCTTATTTTGGCCTTCTGAGAAGACCAAAGGGGAAGAATAAGGAAATCAGCTCCCAGAAAGAGACTACTCGAAATACTCTATTCAACAGCAGTGGATTGGGCCGAGCAAAGAACATTTGTGATTAAATTCCCTTGTGTGTCGCTTTTCAAGGACAAGTTTTAGATTCTATATC
Organism: Saccopteryx leptura; assembly: GCF_036850995.1. Lineage (NCBI taxonomy): Eukaryota > Metazoa > Chordata > Mammalia > Chiroptera > Emballonuridae > Saccopteryx > Saccopteryx leptura. Next base: position 129,850,291 of record NC_089505.1, on the reverse strand, counting down.
AGACAAGAGTTTGAACTTTAAAAAAAGAAAAAGTTGTTGTGTCCGGACTTTGATTGCTATCTGCAAGGGAAACAGACAGTGGAAACTATTTCATTAAGACTGATGGGAAAAACGCATTTTCACAGTGCCCTGAATAGCCACGCTTAGTGTTTGAAGTCGTTATCATAATAATCGGCAAGCTGAGAGGAGGAAAAGACTACCAATAACTCGAAAGAAGGAGAGAAGAGAAAGGTAATCATGAAAGTCAGACTGGGTGTTGGTTGCTGGTGAGAAATTTCCACGGAACATTAAGCTCTTCCTGAAGCATTTTTCCTGTGTCCTGCTTGGGCCTTAAGGTGAAGGAAAATAAGTATATGTGATTAGATGTGGCTGAATGCAGCATATTCAGGGCTCACCAGAACTTTCTGGTGAACTGAATGCCTCATCATTTATTTCTTTATTCTTCATTCATTCATTAATGTATTTATTTTCATCTGTTATATATTCTCTCAATACTTCCTACACGTCAGGGTGTGCAGTTAGTTCTAAGATAGCAAAGAGGAAGAGATAAGACAAAGCTTACAATCTAGTGAAGAAGAGTAGTATAGATACTTAAAGATCGTGTGACAATGCGAGAATGACGGTATCGAGAAGTTTCAGAAGGGTGTAGAGAACTGAGTCTTTGACTCTTACTTTGTCGTACTTACTTTGTGCTATAGCAATATAAAACTAATCAGAATGTCCTCCCTCCCTTCTCCAGGCTCCTGGAAATCTAATGGGAAATCTAACGGAAAAGCTCCTACTCTATAAGAAACTTGAATCAATAACTTGAAGCACATGGAAGATAATGTTTTTACTACTAGCAGGTCCAATGAATGAGAGATATGACAGATCTAGATTCCATTTAGCTCAAACGTTCTAACAAAAGAGAGTTTAGTTGAAAGCTGAGAGACTCATAGTGACTGAACTTGGTGTCTCTTGATCCAGTGTCTCTTGATGTGCTGGTGACATTATTCTTTACTGAGATGGAGGACATTGGGTGGGGAGCAGTCATAGGAGGAAAATGTTAAGTTTCATCTTAGACATATTTAGTTTGAGATGCCTGAAAGACATTCAAGTGAAGATGTTAAGGAGACTGTTGTATACATGAGACAGACAATGTAGTCTGGTGATATAATTTGGGAATTGTTGTCAATGGAGGAGATTATGGACCTTGATGAAATCTTCTCAACAGTAGCTCTATGGGTAGTCAGTGAGTTTTGTAGGTAACTCCCCAGGACTTAAGAAGAATAGAATTACAGAAACACTGGCTCAGATGGCTACATAAGGAATCTTGTAGTTCACTTTATACAATTATAGGCATTGGCTCTTGACTCAAAAGGGACAATTTGGTCACCAACTCAACTACTACTCAATGCAATATTCTATTCCATAGCATCTTAGTCTTACTTTGATACTAGTTATAGAAGGTCTTATAACCATGCTGGACAACATAGTGTAGGGCAAAAGGAGCAAGTTTCTGGTTACAGACTATACCACATCTAAGCCCTGGATTTGCCATTGAAACTAGACTACCATCCAGTTCTTGTTGCTGTATTACATCCATCGGACCATGCCAGAAGACCTTGTTCAATGTGTAGCTATTCAGATATCAGGCCTGGTCTAATAACTTAGTGATTTTATCAACTAAAGAAGAAGGCTAATCTAGGATTATTTAATTTTTCTGAAGTGAATTCCTGGTAACTACATAATTTTTTTTTTTCATTACAAAATATCTCTTAGACTTTTTTTTTTTTATCAAACTGTTCAATATTGTCATTTTTGTGTGAGTTCTTAGTGACAACACTGTAAAAATACTGGGCTTTTCCACATTAGAGAACTATTGTTAGTTAATTTGTGTGGAATTCAGTGGCCATTCATTTGAAACTCTCACTTCCCAGGAGGAGAGGACCATACCTCAGAAATTAGGGACATGTTTATGGTGTACAGACAGTTTGTAGGAGAGCTGGAACTGCCATCTTCGTTTCATCTTGAGTGTGCTTTGTCCATCTGCTGGCTAAACCCAATCCCCTGTTTCTAAGGAAAGAAGCTAGGAGATATGCAAATTGGAACTTTTTGCAAATCAATCTGGATTTATAACACCACCCTCTGATGAGTTAAGTGCAAATGAGTCAGAACCAGATGGACATATTTTCCTGAAAACTATGTGTACGAAAAGTGGAGAAGGAAAGAAATATTTGGTGAAAGTCTCAAACATGTGTAGCTACATCAGATGCATAGCAGTTTGCCTTGCTTTCAGATACTCCCATTATTACCCCCCCCCCCCCCAGAAAAATGACATGTCAGAGCTCCAGGGGCAAACAGGGCAGTCAGTGGTAGCAATTATACTCTCAGTGCTATAGCTAGCGTGGCTGTCTTCAGCCCTTGCTCTCTCAGAGGTCATTTTTGGCTGGCAAAGGAGGTTTATATGAATAAAATAATCATAAGGAATCAATTCTGGAGAAATATCCAGGCTTACACGTTTAACATACATTTCTCTTGGACTGTTATGAGATTTGCATTTTCGGACTTAGCTAACGTCTCTTTAGTAATTACGCAGTGCGGGGTTTCTTTTTAGGCACTTGTGTGCTTCTTTCCTTGCTTTGCCAATCCAATGCAGTTGTGAGGTGGCAGGCTCATGAACAGATGAGTGAGCTCCAACTCAGGCAAGTGAAATGAATTGTTGAAGGTCGCACAGCTAGGCAGCAATAGAGCTGTGCTTTCCAGGCCAGTGGTCACTAGCCACAGGTGGCCATGTAATTTTAATGAGTTAATTCTAAATAAAATTAAAACCTGAGTTGCTCAGTTGCACTAGCCACATTGCAAGTGCCCTATTGCCACACGTGACTAGTGACTGTCATATCGGACAGTACAGATACAGAAGATTTCAGTTATCGTAGAAAATAGTATTGTACGATGATGCTAGGGCCTGGGTTCAGCTAATATCTTTATGACAAAGTTCTGTGCTCGATCCATTACGCCAGCCGGAGTCGTCTCGCACAGTACAAGCTTCTGACATGGAAAACAGTTCTTTCTAAGCACCACTAGAAATGTTCTCCTCTTCATCCTGGATAGAAAGAGCATACACTGATACTCAGGCTGATTCTTTATGACGTCTGCCCTGTCCTTTTCACGAGGAAGCTGCTGTGGAACATCTGTGGAGTCAGATGGGAAGGGGTAAGAATGTGGGATGGGTGTACTGCGTCCTCATCGCACATGCCACATTTCAGGGACATCCTAGCACCATGGCCGAGGAGGTTGTCAGGGGCAATGTTAAACTCAGCAAAGTTAGGAAGGCAGACAAAGGGAATCAAACATGGTGGAGTGGAAAGATAGTACAGATTTGGATAGAAAAATTGGGGTCTGAATTCCATAGCCACATGAGCTCGGGCAAGTTGAGAAGATGGTACCGTCTCCGTTACAGACATATGAGGATTTAAATGTATTAATAGTTGTAAAACACTTAGCATAGTGTCGGATGCATGCATGGTAGGTGTTGCACAAAACCAGATGCCTTTGGCCAGCGGTGCCCTTTCCTGGTGGGAGTTACCACCAGTTGCATAGTGTTCAAAAGGGAACACTCTGACTTCAATGTTCTCTGCCTGTTTTCAAAAGTAGTTATCAGGAAAACTGCTGATATCATTCTTTATGATATGCATGCATTTCAACAACCTTCCTAGAATGGCATTTTCCTTTTTTCTCCTCATTTTTTTTTGTAGCCTTATCTAATCTTGGAAAAGCAAGCATCTCTATTTTCATCTTCACAGTAGGATAGGTTTGAGGTTGGGCAATCAGAGAATGAGATCAGATTTACTTCGGCAAAGTCAGTGAATTTTAATCCTGGAATACTTCCCTCGGCCATGATTTGTATATATACATCATTGTCATGTTTCATTCTACAGACTATTTGTGGCATCTTGCTGAATATGGCACCACCACAATAGAAGAGTAGAAATTAAAAATATTTACTATTCAGAACCTGGGAAAATAGAAATTACAAGGTTAAGATGACAAAGAATAATATAACCTAGAAATGTAGATCCTAAGGGCAGAAGCCACATGGAAATGATGAAATTGTGTAATTCATGTAATTAACTATTAGTAATTAGTCAATTATATAATGTTTAGCCCTTGTGTTTAACTAACACTTTATAGCATGATTCACAGTGCCTGCCACATAAGAGAGGTTTAGTGAATATTTCTTGAATGGTGTGAGGAAAAGGAACCTCCAGGAGGTACAACTCTCAAGGTCACCCAGCTATTTAATGGCAGAGCCAGGATCCAGGCCCCATGTCTCCTGACTCTAATTCATTGCCCTTTGGAGTGATGACAAGTCACATTTATTCAACACTAAGAATATAAGAAGCTCTTTCATTTCCGGACTTCTATCGAGCCGTCTGACAGTCCTGGGAGGTGAGCATTGTTGCTCCATGTTGCAGGTGAGAAGTGACTCACACAGCATGAGATCGCTAATACAAAACACAATCAATATTTGAATTTTGCTGGTTTCACTTCAACTCCAGTGTTTTCTCCGCCACAGCCCAGGTCTTTCTCTTTCACACTGTTCACGAAAGAATGAAAGTAAAGATAAAAACAGAAATACAGCCCTGGCCGGTTGGCTCAGCGGTAGAGCGTCGGCCTAGCGTGCGGAGGACCCGGGTTCGATTCCCGGCCCATTTGCTTCTCCACCCCTCCGCCGTGCTTTCCTCTCTGTCTCTCTCTTCCCCTCCCGCAGCCAAGGCTCCATTGTAGCAAAGATGGCCCGGGCGCTGGGGATGGCTCTGTGGCCTCTGCCTCAGGCGCTAGAGTGGCTCTGGTCGCAACATGGCGACACCCAGGATGGGCAGAGCATCGCCCCCTGGTGGGCAGAGCGTAGCCCCCTGGTGGGCGTGCCGGGTGGATCCCGGTCGGGCGCATGCGGGAGTCTGTCTGTCTCTCCCTGTTTCCAGCTTCAGAAAAATGAAAAATGAAAAAAAAAACAAACCCAGAAATACAGTATTTCCCAATCTGGGCATCATACATCAATAGAGGTTCTGGGGGTGATAGTTCCATCTCCCCATGACAGAAAAAATCCCCGAGGTAAGTCCCTTCTGGTCAGTAACTCTTGCACTCCCTTGGAACAAATGCTCTGATATTTGCTTTCATTAAAGGACATTTAGATTCTTAATGTCCATTCAGGGCTAACTCTAGGCAAAGCCTCTGTGTCTTGGTGTATAGAGCATGTGGAAAGGATGCAAGAAACAGTCACGGCCACGTCACCGGGGCTGCTCAGGGACTCCATTAGGTCAGCTCTTCCCAGTTGGCTCTTTCTTTCCTTTTGTAAAGACGCTGTTGGGAAGGGGTGTGCTGATTTGCCCTGTGTGTGTGCATGTTGTATGTTTTTCTCTGTGTGTATTAGGGTGGTTTATTCCAATGTGTGTTGCATTTTGATCATCCTCACAGATGTAAGACTTCACCACGATGAGAAGGGTTGAGGAGAGGCTATTATTTGGTAGAGGAGAAATTGATGGGAGACAGGAAACAGAATTGTGTAGGTTTAATTGGCCTCATTTTACAGCATTTAAGCCCTGTTTTCACAAGGTAGCAATGAACAGGCTCATAAAGGTAAACTGTGTTTCACTATTATTGAACCAGGAGTTGAAAGTTTCATTGTTATTCTTCCTTGGAGCTCATGTGGTCACTCTAAACATTAACCACTTTCTGCCTCAGAAATTCAGAGTTTCAGTGGAACTGCTTGAACATCCACTGGACTTGTAATAACAATCCTGCGCGTTTGCGAAGAGATGTAGTTGGCAAAGCATTGGTCTGTGTTATCCTACCTGCTATTTGGTCTTTATAATAATCTCATAAAGTATCCAATGCAGATTATTTCCATTTTTTAAAGTAGAAAACTGAGGGCCAGTGAAGTGAAATCACTTGCTAGAATCACAGGCCACACCAGGCCTAGAAAGGAAGAGAAGGGCACAAAAATTTGCAGATTATCAACTCTGTGCTCCATACAGAGCTAAGAAAGGACCACAGATCTCAGCCAGGGGTTGTAATTGGACTAAAGTCATTCAATCTGAGCTCCACCGCTGTTAGAAACTGAGCCTGCCACTCTGTGAAACCATTGCTCTTTTCTACAGCACGGCTAACTCTCTATGTAGAATAGCCACAGGCTTGTTTTGAAGGAAGGAAAGACCTTGGCATTGATTACTCCAAACCACTGACAAACCAAACATTATGTAAATCAGGACCCACCATGTGAATAATAGCTCACATGTGTAAGGCACTTTCAAAAGCACTTCTTTAACCCTCACGACAGTCCTGGAGCTAGATATTGCTGTCATTCCTATTTCAAAAATGAAGAAGTTGAGGTTCAGTGATGGGAGTAACTCATCAAAGGTCACAGAACTACTGGGTAGCAGAGCTGGAATTCTAACATAGATCTGACTAGAAAAGATTGTCTCCTTTTAATCCATGTTTTCTATGGGCTGACTCCTGTTTCATTTGGGTCATTTCTATGGTCATATGTGTTAAATTGAATCTATTCCATCCCATCCTCATTACCTATAAAATGAAGTTCAAACTGCTCAGCCTGAAGTTCAAGATCCTCAGGTTTTCCAAGTTTATCTTCCTCTACCTCTCCACCACCTCCTGCCCTAGCCACATGTCCGTGAGTGCTTTCCCCCGACATACCTCCATTGCTCTTCAGTCCTTCAGGTGTGTCTAGAATAGCATTCTAATTCTATTTCTCTGCTGAGAACCCTTCCTCTTTCAAGACCACCTCCAATGTCATCACTTCCAAGAACCTTCTAAGAAGCCCCCAATTGAGTGCAATGGGCCCCTACAATGCTCTCCTACAGCCCAGATCATAACACTTATCTTGTCTTCTTCACCCTGGCTGGATCCTACCTTGAGCGCCCAGGTAGCATCTGATTCATGCCTTCATCCTCAGCACTGTAGATAAGGAATGAGCGTTTTCTTCAGATACCTAAAAATTGACTTATACATCATAATACATAAGTAGCTCTCTGCCATTCCTTTTGATGTAGTAGAACAGTTTGGGACTTTGGAATCAAATAGATCTGGGTCTTAATACCAACATGTTTACTTCTTAGCTGTAACCTTGGACATTAATTATTTAGGCCATCTAACCTTCAGTTTGCCCATCTCTTAAAATGGCAATGGTGCTGCTTTTCCTACAAAGAGAGTAGCTGGAAGGATTGAAGGAGATAGAAGACAGAGACATTCAGGACCATGCTTGGCACACAGACACTCTCAGCGAATGTTTAGCTGTTAGGTAGAACGATTATTATTACAGTATAATATCTTCCAGAATTGTGATTATATTTTCTTTGGATCAGGGTGTGCAACTCTGTTGCTTTGGAATTTAAGTCCTCACCTTGACTCACACTCAACTCTTCTGTTTGCTGCTTATTCCCCATGTCTGTTTGTTTTACAGTTGCTGGAATGATCTATTTGTAAACCATTTCTTAAAAGGCTCCTGTTACAAAAAACAGCATAATGGGGAAAGAACATCAGCTAGAAGGGCATGGGGGGGGGGGGAGCAGGGTTAGAATTCATTTCTTCTTTATTTATTACTTCTTAGAAAGAGAGAGGAAGGGGAGAGAGAGCAAGGGAAAAATCAGTTTGTTGTTCCACTTACTTATGCATTCATTGGTTGATTTCTGTATGTGCCCTGATGAGGATCGAACCCACAACCCCACAACCTTCGTGTATGGGAAAGAAGTTCTAACTAATTAAGCTACCCAGTCAAGACAAGGAATCCAGTTCTTAGGAAGGCCACTCATCCTCTCTAGGACTTCTTTTCCTCGTTTGCCAGTTGAGGAGTGTTTGGCAATATAAAGTGTAAAATCCTTTAGAGCTTAATTAAATGCACTGCTTGTATCAACCTTTCACTTTCCAATGCCGACATCACAAACGCTCTTACTCATAAAGATAAAATGTATGCAAGTGCATCTCCTCCTGAGCTCCTTCCAAAATTCATACACACTCACCAACGCCCAGAGGAAATCCACAGTTCTGTTGTTTGAACATGTTGTTTTTAACCAAGTGGTTGTTTGCAAATGTTTTCTGATTGTAGCAGCAGCAGGCCACCTCCTGAGGAGGAGATTGAGTTCTTTCTATTTGAAAGACACTGTTTACTGAAATAAATTCCACTTCCTTCTTTGTTTGGCTTTGCCTTTGTAAACAATCAAAGCCAACTGGTAGAGCCAACAGGCTCAAGTTTGTTCATTTCAAGTGTGGCATCTGGCTTTATTTCTTTTCTTTTTTTTTCTGAGTTGAAGTACAGGTTGCATTGGGAGCCCCAAATTCTTTTGCAAGCGGCAATTAATTCTATAAGCATTGACCAAGAGTCCACCATGTACCAAGTACTGTGGGAAAAGGAGGTAAAGGTGGTTTAGATTTTTGATGCTGAGTTCAAGATGGTAGAGGATCATAGCAGGTCAGAAAGGAGAATCAGAAACCATGTAGTCTAGTGTCCCCCAAGTGTAGCTTGTCCCATGAATAGATCCTCAGAAAAAGTTCTGGTGAAAAATAAAATTGATAAAAAAGAAAAGCATAGCATAGCTTCTAATCTGGATTCACAATGTACCAGAGCATATGAAAAGTTCTGAGACATAAAATTCAAAAAATTGTGTTTAATTTTATCTAACGGAATTGCCCAAGTTTATATGATGAGATAATTGTGTGTGTGTATATATAACACCAATTAACACTAATTATTGGCAGAATTGAATTGGTACTAAAAGGTATTTTTACCTCAAAGCTCTCCTCTCTCACCATTCCTTGAGTCCTACCTGCTAAAAAGTTAGCATTCAAAATGGAGACCACCAGCTGTAACTGGCTCACTGACAGTTTGGTTTGGCCTTTGTAGTATTGGCGTCAGAGGATTTTACACTCCTGAATTATTTGCCAACATTTAGAAGTTGGATGTTGTTTCATAAGAAGCCAAGGTTCTTGCTTTTCTTGAAAAATTGGAAGAGCTGGCAATATTTGGCCCCATGTGTCGTGGTGACAACGGGGGTGCAGCTGTTCCCTTGGACAAGATGTCTGCTCTTGGGTCACCGCTTTCCTGCGCAGGCTGACTTCATTCACTGGTGTCCCAGGCTTGACCTTGTTGGCATTTGAGTTGGTGACCCCAGTTCAGAGCAGTCCCTGATGAGGCCACAACTTTGCTCCTTGTACTCACCTGCTTTTCACTTCCAAGAGCTGATTGCTCGTTTCGATGACACCATCTTTGTTTGACAGGTGAAACCCCAGGACACCTGGCATAGGTGAACCACTGCATATTACCAGCAACAACAAGACAATATTTATTGAGGGTTTATTCTGTGTCAACGTCTGTTTTTAGCATTTAGCAAGGATTCCCTTATTTAATTTTTATAACAATCTTATAAAGCAGGAATGATCATGCCACTCATTTTGAACATGAGGAAATTAGAGCATAGAAATATTAGTATAAATATTAGTATAACCCCATATGATGCAGTTAATAAGTAGAAGAATGGGGGGTTGAATATAAGGAACATGATCTTAACCACTGTACTACTTTTCAGAAAACATTGTTTTATATAAGTGACATTTATAATGAAGGTTTTTTTTAAAAAAAACTTTTTCTTTTGAACTAACATTAAACTTACAGAGAAGTTAAAAAAAATACAAAGAATTCTCTTAGTGCCTTCACCCTACTCCCCTTAATGTCAACATTTTAAATAAAACCATAGTACAATTATTAAGTACAGGAAATTAACATTACTAACTAAACTGTAGACCTTTTTTCTAATTTCACCAATTTTAACACGAATGTTTTTCCTTGTTGTTCCAAGATCTTATCCACGATCTCACGTGATGTCTCTTTGTTACGTCTCCTTTGCCTCCTCTAGTCTGTAGTCTTTCCTTGGCTTCTGTAACCCTGACACTTTTAAAGGAGTACTGGTTAGCTATTATGTGGAATGGCCTTCAATTTGGGTGTGTCTGATGTTTTCTTGTGGTTGGAATGAGATATGCATCATTTTGGCAAGAATACCGATAGAATGATGTGTCCTCACAGAGTATGTTGATTGTTTTAGTGCTGACAATGCACCTTCATCTCTGGATGAAGTTGGTGTCAGCTGGGCTTCTCTATTGTAAAGTGACTATTTTTTCCTTTGCAGTTGATAAGTTTCTTGGGGAAATTTATTTGAAATTATGTAAATAATGTTTCTCCTCAAACTTTTGTCCACTAATGATAGCATTTTGTAGTTGATCTTCCCTGTGACAATGTGCTTCTTATGCTTTCAGTAAAAGAATTAGAAAACAAGTTGAAAATACTGAAGGATTTTAGCAAGAATCAAGATTTTCATGCAAAATGTTTGAAAGCTACTTCTTCACTTAATAATCAATATTGCCTTATCATGTTATAATGGAGTTCGTATTCTAACTTCATAGGAGTGTGTTTTGTGATGTTGAGCAAGCACTAGAAGTTCAGAATGTCAGTTTCTTTATTGTTAATAAGGAACAGCAGCTGTAATTTCAAAGTGTTGCTGCACGGGTAGAAAGTTCGTAAGAGTAAATGCTCCAGTCAGACTGGCTGGGCTGGAAGTCTGAAGATGTCACTTGTAACTTTTGCTAGGTTTGTAACCCAGCTCTGCCTCAGTTCCTGTGAGATTCAATGCGAAGGTTAAACAACATAATAGATGTCTTACTTAGCATAGTGCTTGGAACACAAGAAGTGATCAATATATATTTGAGAAATCTGAACTTGATATACCTAACCTCTAACCTTAGAAGTAACGCTATCAAGAATTGTACAGAGCCTGAGATTTTACTGTACTTACAAGCTAATACAGGTTACTCTGGTGGATGCTGACAGAAGTCACAAGACTCCTGGATTGGAGACAAAGGACGTCATTACAACACAGCAAGCAGCATGACCGTTTTGTTCTCTTCGGCTCCCCTTGGGGGACTATGTGGCACGACCTAGTGGACGTCATACACAGAGTGGTTTACTTCACAGCTGAGGAATCCTGAGCTTAGGAAACCTTTCATACTGGACAGCAAATGAACCTACTCCCTGCTCTGGAGGGAGACATTCTCTTTATTCTCCGAGGTTGCTTACTGGGTAAATATCCGTGATGAATTCTTCCAGAAGAAAAGATGTCAGTGCCTCTGCTCAGATATACAAAAATATGAGATAGACCCATGGAGAATTGTCTCCTCAAAATACTGAGTAATATTTTATGCTTCCCTTGGAAATGACCAAATTGACCTATACATTTTTTTTCCTTTTAACCAGGTTTCTAGAAATTGACAGAAATTAGTCTAAGTAGTTATTCCATAACTACCCTTGGCTTCTTAAAACTATTTTTTTTTTTGCCACTCTATTTCTACTTCTGTTGAGCTTTCCAATATATAAATCTTACATTAATGCTTTTTTCCTCTGAAGGGGCAATAAGAAGTTCCAACCACTGATTATGGTCCAATTCTTAAATATGTCTCAGAGCAACCAGCTCCTGAATCAGTGTTCTTTCTTGTCTATATGGAGAAAACAATCTTCTCTGCATATGGAGGGTGGCCCTGGGTTTCTCTGTAGTAAGGGCAGAGAGATGCCTGTGGAAGCATGCTGTAACTGGAGCTATGCTCCGGCCTCTCTTTCTCTCCTCTGCAGTTTATAGTGGAAAGCTTTTTAAATGTCACATCTGTTTCTAATCACTCCCTTTAGTCTTTTGCTGTATGTTCAACTCAGCAACCTGACTTGTAAAGGGATCCAGACTATTCTGGAAGACAACCAACATATATTGGAGAAAACTTCCTATTTAACACTTTAATTACAAAACAAACAAACAAACAAAAACACACACAAGACAAATTCTCTTCATTGTTTATACTTTGGACAGAAAGAATGAACTACCCTTTTATGACAAAAAATTTACTGTACAACTTAATCATCAAGGAGGATGGTTAAAGCAATCCATTGATTTAAAAAAATATTTTTAAATGATCAATACTTCATGCATAGACAATTACCTAGCAGACCCCTATTATCTGACAAAGATTAAGCAGATATTAATATTTTGCCATATTTGCTTCAGCTCTTAAAAATATATAGTTAACAGCAACTCTCATTAATAGTTTCTGGGTTTTCTTTCTTTTTGTTTTTGTCTTAGGAAATCTTTTCCTACCACAATTCATCAAAATATTATCCAGTCCTTATATGCAGCAAATTTCACTTCATTATTTTTCTTTTTCTATTTTGTTTGAGTTATTTTTGGCCATTTATTGTTCTGTATGAATTTTATGATCAACTTAGGTTTTTTGAAAATTCCTGTTTGAATTTTGATAATGAAGTTTATGACTGACTGGATAGATTATTTAGAGCAAAAATTGGCATTTTTATATAGAACTTCTTCAACCCATGGACAGGGAATTTTAAAATTCACCTGGGTATTCTTATATGTCTTTCAATAAAGTTTAATAAATTTCTCTAAAAGATATTGCATACGTTTTGCAGTTCACTTCTAGGTCTCAATATTTTTTCATTGCTATTGAATAGTATTATTAAAAGTATTATATCCCCAATTATTTTTAGCTGAAATTTACAAATAATTTTTATGATGAGATTCAGTATTGAAAATAATTTTGGGGAGTTTCTGAAAGTTTATCTGAGGGTTCTTTTTGGTGTTCTATATAGAAAAATATATCATTTGTGAATATGGACTGGTTTATTTTATTCTGGCTATCCTTATACATTATCTCCTTGTCTTCACATTGCCTGTACCTTCAGCACAATATTGAAAAGACTGGGATTAGAGGCTTGTTTGTTTTTTGTTTATTTATTTTTTTTGCCTAGTTCTTATTTTTAAAAGGATTGCTTCTAATGATTCAACATTAAAAATAAATTTTGCTTTAATTTTTGTTTGTTTTTTAGTTATTTTTAATGATGCCTTTCTATTTTTTAAAGTTATGAGTGAGAGTTAATATAGTCATTCTGTGTGAATTTAATGTACCATAACCAAAACTTATTGGCTATGATATATTTTTTATGCCTCACTGAAACTCATTTTCTAATATCTTGTGTATTTATGTCTGCCTTTATAATTAAGAATAAGCTATAATTTGCTTTTTTTATATGTCCTTAGATTTTGTAGCGAGGTTTATGTCTTAAAAATGACTTATAAGTCCTTTTGATTTTTCATTATTCTCTATAATAGTTTACAACATATATTCTTGAAAGTCTGATCAAAGTTACCTATTAAGTAGATCCAGCTTGTTTGTTAGTTATTGTAATTAGTTTTTTAATCTATTGTATTCAGTCACTTAAAGAAACTTAGTTTTCTCAGTTTTGTTTGTTCTATTTTTCTGAAGTATTGTCCAATCTATTATATTTAAGTTTTAAAATTTCTTGACATAAATTATTGATAGTAGTCTGTTACGATTTTCAGAATCTGTATCTATAGATACTTTTACTTTTATTCCTAATATTGGCTTTTGTTGTTTCTCTCTCTCTCTTTTTAAATAGCACTGTCAGATGTTTGTCTATTGTATAAGTCCTTTATAAAAAAAGTTTTACTTGTGTTATTTGAATACCTCTAATACAGGCTATAAAGTTACATTTTCATCCCAAGATTTAGAAAGAGCATATACCAATAATAAACTATTGGAAAATAGTTAACCCGTTATAAACTCTATCATCAAGATTTGTTTAATTAATTTTAAGGACTATCTACACTATCTTCCTCTGGTATGTTTTCATTCACAACACTCCTGACACCAAATGTGTGTGCAGTTTCCTTGTTCTTTCTAAACATGCCACCATCCCAGCACTTCAGTGTGCTCGCTAACTTGGAAGCTCTCTGAACCTTGTCTTTTAGGATTTTTATGGAGGCTCATTATAGAAGCACATCCTAAAGCCATCTACAGTCCCCCAGCAGCCAATTATCTCACTAGCATAAACCCAGGTATGTCTGAAAGAGATTTATTACAAATAACTAAAGATTCTCCTTTCACCCCTATTAACTCAAGAAATTCCAGGTCCCAGAAGCTCTTGTGCCAGGAACCAGGACAATGATTAAACATACATTTTTCATTATATCATAATATCACCCCCCTACCATATGTTCAAAGTTGGGCTAGGTGCTGAGGCTTTGGGGAATTTGTAATATTTACTTTGATAGCTGAGATCTAATGGAATGATAGACACATATCTTAAAAATGGCAACATTATGTAAAAATTGCTGAAAATGAACTTTTGATTTCCTCTTTTCCTGAAGATCTCCATGTCTATAAATGTCATTGACATTTGGCTCTGTTGAACAGGCCAAAATACTTGAAGCCATCTTTGACTGTCCTCTTTCTCTCTCTCTTTCACACCTAGTATCCATCAACAAATCCTATTATGTTCTACCTTCAAGATACATTCCGAACTTGACTGCCCACCACTGCACAGCTACCACTCTCAACTTACCATCATCTCTCCACTCATCTATTGAAACCATCTTATAACTGGTCTTCCTGTTTCCATACTTGACACTAAAGTCTATTCTCAGTAGACCAGCAGAGGAATTCTGTTAAAAGAGAAGTCAGATGATTAATTTCTTGATTGAATCCCTCAGTGACTTCCCTAAATAATGTAGAATAAACTCAAAATCCTTACTGTGCTCTCCACGGCCCATCTCAGTTTGTCCCTTGGCCTCTTCTCTGCCTTTCCTCTTCCCCTTGCTTGCTCTGTTCCAGCCATGCTCATCTGCTTTTTTGTTCCTCGACTACATCCGCGTGTTCCCTACAGACTTGGCATTCTTTTTTTTGAAATAGTCGAAGTGACTATTTCAATCTTCCTCCCTTAGTCTATCCAGATCAGAGGGAGTGTTCCTTGATCATCATGTTGAGAGTATCCTGCCGCCATTATGCCCTTGCCCTTTGAAAATGAAACCAAGACATACAGTGTTAGTGGATCTTGGGTGAAGTCAGGACATTGTATTACATATTTTTATGACTCCTGTGGTGATTGTGTTCAGGTCTGAGAACGATTAATTTAAGTTTTTTTGCATTAGAGACTATTTCTAACAGAAGATGACTATAAATAAAAATGAAGTTTTTCAATTTTATTCACCAGTAGAACAAAGCATTTGATTTATAAGATATATTTATTTTACCAGGGACATCATTATGATAAAATATTTGGTATACCTCTCTATTATTTTCCTGTTTATATGACTGTCATGAAAATCTGGGATGAGTAATAGGAAATCTAAGATTCATTTGTCTCTATAAGCTAATGCTGGCCTTTGCCAGGGGAAGCAGGCATCATATGAGGTGACATGAAGAGAGGAAAAGAGTATGGGAAAATTATGATTTTTCTACTAACTAACACCATTTTCCAAACATAGATGAGTAAGGTCCATACATACTCTTGTGAAATTTTCATAGCTTTTAACACCTTGCCTTTCATGTGGTAACGTTTTTTCAATGCACATGTATTAAATAAATAAAAATAAGAAGATGATCATAACCAAGGACATCTTTATGCTTACAATTCTGAAAGTTCTCAGGAAGTTTATGACCTTTAGTCAAAGATGGCTGAAAGCAGCATAAATCTTACCAGTTCCTTGGAATAATTACTCACCCATTAATTCATTCACTGAAAAATGTTTTTTGAGTGCCTTCCACATACTGGCCATAGGATTAATGCTGGGGATGCAGATTTGATGGGTACCCATAGAAATGTTAATCTAATTTGATTGTAACTGGGCAAATAATTGGATTTGCACTGGTCTCTGGCTATGTAATTTTATGAAGATAGTTTCCCTGGACTGTGTCTCAGTATCTCTATGAGGAAAGAGTGTACATTTCCATAGATTGCAATGAGGATTAAATGAGGATTTACGTAAAAATATTGTTTACAAAGCATGAAGGATAGTATAAGCCATACTCACACCAGTTTACACCCTATATTTTGAAAAAGTATATTGGAAAATGAGCAAAAGTGAAAGATGAATCTGAATACTTTTGCTGTCAAGTGGTGTTTGAAAACTGCTAGTTGTCACTGTTCGCTTGTTAGACAGGTCTTTTAAGTTTTTCTGCCACTAAAGCTGATTGTTGTGAATAAAAGGCCTCCTTCATACTTTAACAATCAAGTGCAGGCCTGTTACCTGCTACCCATCAAGTTGGCCTTGCTGGGCTTGCATGTTGTCTGTGGGGCTCTTAAAACCTCAGGCACTCTGCTGCTTGTGGATGGCAACCAACAAAAGAAGCTGGCAATCAAACATTGTCTTTAATCACCAGGTTTCTTTGAGTGAGGCCTTTCCTGTGTTGTCCAACTCCCAGTGGTAAGCCACTTAATTAACTTCCCCCAGAAAATCAGAAACATTATGAACTGCTACCTACCACCAAGGGACCATGGCTGATTTTTTTGTTTTTGTTTTTGTTTTATCAAACACTCTTGGGTTGCCTTCAGAGAGACTGACTGAACTTCAGAAATTAAAAGGGCCTTTGATATTCTCCAGCCCCCAGCTCAGGCTTGGTCAGAATGGCAGTTACATCCATCTCATCAGCTGACTATATTCATTCTAAAGAATTACCTTTTGTTCTGTTCTTTCATGACATGATAGCTTGATAGTGTAACAGTATAGTGGTTTTCACACATGCACGTACACACACACAAATAAAATTTCTGAAATCACAAATTCTGGGAACCAATTTTATAAATAAGGAAAATAAAACTCTATTGTAACTCAAGTGTTACCATTTTCCTAAAATGACATAGTCTATCACTTAAAGTTCAGGAGCCAACCTTAGGTCTACTGATGCCAAGTGAGGAAACTAAGTTACGTATAACAAAAAAAGTAATTTTCACATGTTAAAGAATTCCCAACTTCCAGAGATGGTATGATAATATAGAGCCAATGTGATTTGTTATTATCTTGTATGTGGCTGAGGGCAAGTTTATATACACTATTTTCCACTCCCTTTTCCTTAACTACAACACATAGCACTGGGAAGGACTTTATAGTATATTGGGAAGGCAATTATGGATAAGATTGGTATTTGTGATGTGTTAGGACTTGAACTTAATTCTGGCTTTATTATTGGCAATGTCACATAATGTCCTGAACCCATCTTAATACCTGTAAAGTCCTTCTCTACTTGCTAAGTTTTATGCAAGGATAAAAAGAGAACACACAGTTGAACATGCTTTGTATACTGTATTACAGTCTACAGATTGAAAAAAACTATTGTTGATGGTAAAACTTCAGAGATTCTGGAGTCAGGAGAAACAAGGAACTGCACTTGCATGAACTTCAGCACAAGCCTCTCTTGAATGTTGCATCCTGGGGACCTTTCTGACACACACACCCCCCACCCCAGCCCAGTCCTGAGTGCTTTCTTGGGTGAGGTGGCTCTCTTCAGCTGAGAGCATATACCCAGAAAGATTTAGCTCAGAGGTATCAGCTGCCAGCATTTCTAGCAGGTGGGGGAATGTGTGCTTACTCCTGGAAGGGGGAGTCCGGCAGCGCACCTGAGCAGCACTCTGCCACTGGGCAAAGATTTGGCAGTGCCTTCCAAAGTTAAACACACCTACCCTATAACCCTGCAAGTCCATTCTTAGGTACATTTTCAACAGTAATGGAAGAAATGTCTGCAAAAATACTTGCACAAGAATATCCACAGCAGCTCCAAATTGGAAACAACCTTTTTGTCTCGCAACAGGTAAATAGAGAAACAAATTGTGGTATGTTAATATATTTTGGAACTACTTAGCAGTAAACAAATTTCATGAATAAGTGTCTCAAATACTATATAGAGTGAAAAAAAGTGGGTAAAAGTTAGTACACTTTGTATGCTTCAATTTATATGAGGTTCTAAACCAGGCAAAAACTAGTAGTAAACAAATTTTAGAATGACTGTCTCTGACGTGGGGGATTACCTGGTAAGAAGGCATAAGGAAGCTTTCTGGGCAATGAGAATGTTTTACATTTTGATAGAAATGTCAATTATACAAGTGCGTACATTTTTCAAAACATCCTATTATGCACTTAGTATTGTGCATTTCACTAAATATAAATCTAACCTAACACAATAATGCGTCACTTTTTTACCTCAACAGGAAAATGCAAATTTTTAAGGTTTAGGATCTTGTCAAGAGGTTCCTAGTCACATGAAAAGTATTTTAAAGCATTTTTCACACTATTAGAGCATAAGCCTCACAAAGAGGCTACTGGCTTCAGGGAAAAATAAATACTGACTAAAGAGAAGATGGAGCACACAGACCAGAAAGTGACAATATTGCAGGACCAAGGAAAGAGAGAAGTATAGTGCCTGGGATAGTAGTAACCAATGTTAGACATTTTGGAAGATGCTTCTTTAAGGCTCTTAATCTCCTCAAGTACAACTGGGAACAAATTTGGTATTTAAATGTTGAGCAACTATAGATAGCTATGGAAATTAGAAGTCTCCTTAAACAGTAATAAAGCTCTTGATACCGAAAGTGGCACTTGGGTGAAATTTAGTGACATGGAAGCTGAATAATGCATATTCAGACATTCAGAACAGGCTGAACAGTGGATTCTTTTTGGATCTAAGTCAGTGATTTTTAAAATCAGTTCAATTATTCCTATTGTTTGTAGTATGTCATATATAATTATTCTTAAATTCACCACATAGAAAACAGTATATAGTTCTATTCAATAATGTGGTTTGGTCACTTTCAAAGAATCCCCTCTAAGAAACAATCCCAAGAATATCATTGATAAATAAACCCTATTTGATTATGCTAATAAATACAGAGGCCAAAATTATATAAACCACTTTTCTTACATAACATAATTTAAGAAGGCCTGTTTATGCCTGGATTTAGTTATTGGTATTGCCTTGTGTTTTTAAAAAATGTTCATTTAATAAAGTTGAAATCAACCAAAGTGGGAATATTATATAAAGTTTCCTAAATTTCATCAAGTTCTCATCCCACAAATTGCCCTGGTTTATTTCCTGCTTTTAGTGCTCTAAAAGCTCTTCTCTAAGTAACCGTGTATTTCCATGGCTAAACTGGGTGAGAGGAGGGAGAGGGACACGATTTGTCTAAGGGCCTTATGCAAAATATGCCCTGACTTGAATAAGCATCAGAATTCTGATCTGTCAGTGATCAGCTACATCTGAAAAAGTAGCTGATTTATGAAAGGTGTTCATAAATTCTGTCTTGCTTTCATAAATTCTGTCTTGCTAATTACATAAATAATTTTGATTTACTTTCCATTTATAAATTCATTCAAACTTTTACGCTTAAAACACTTATTAAGTCCCTACGATAGGCCACATAATAGCATTTGATGCCAATATAATATGAAGAAAAATAAGTCATCCCTGACAGAATTCAAGGCTCTCACATTCTATTAGGTGAGATAAATCTGAACATAAAGAAATAAAAACAAAGTTAATTTGCTTAAACACATTTCTGTTAAAGCTATTTTGAAAATGGCGTTGAAGTGGAAAGTACAACAAAGTGAAACTTGGTGTGAGTTGGGAAGTGGCCTGATGCAAAAAGCTTAACACCTACATCATTTGTTCTTTCATCTCTGTCCCCAGTTAATTAGTAGCTCAGATATTTTATGACTTAGCATTTACCCCTCTTCCTTTACCTTCGATCTCTTACAGCTCTCCTAAGTATTTCTGAAAAATAGAACACATACTCAAATCAAAGAGTTTGGCTACTAAATTTAATTAACTGGAAACACTATTATTTTTATGTTTGCCCCATAAAGCTGGCAAATTTTCTTTCTAGATGGTATGAAACTCCAGAGTGGGCTGCAGCTCTCCACCCAGTTTACGGAGACTGACACTAAGGGGTAGCTTTCCATCACTCCTCATCTACGCTACCATCATTGTGTTGATACAGAAA
Source organism: Saccopteryx leptura (assembly GCF_036850995.1). Lineage (NCBI taxonomy): Eukaryota > Metazoa > Chordata > Mammalia > Chiroptera > Emballonuridae > Saccopteryx > Saccopteryx leptura. Next base: position 129,830,397 of record NC_089505.1, on the reverse strand, counting down.
CCCCATCATTCCTGGTGCTTGTTTTCTGTCTTTAAGCAAGGCAACTGCTTTATCAGTAGCTGCTGGTCTGCCTCTCCATGCCTGAGTGTGCCTGCATTACTTATTCTGAAATTCTCAGGTTGCATACTGTGAGACTCTCCCTTACTTAGCCAGAGAGGGAAAGTTTATTTCTTTAAGCTCTCAGTTTTCATTGTTCGTTCTTTCTCTTGGATGACTCCCAATTTATGCCTTAACTTCCAAGCATAGGATTATTACTAGCCTCCAATAGAGGTATTTTTTTAACGCAATCTGTTGATTTATTGTCCTTTCAATTTTTTCCATAGCACATTTGATAAAAATAATAATTGCAATCAATCAGACTCAGGTTATGTGCCAAGAATCAGTTAGTAATTTTATATATAATATATTTAGCCCTACTAATAATCTCGCAAAATAGGCATATTATTATCCTGGTCGAACAGTAAGTAAACAAAACTCAGAGAGGTTAAGTAACTTGTCACAAAGTGAACAAATGGAGAACTCAGATTGAACCCCAGACCTCTTAACTCCAAATGTTAGACTTTTCCCAGGTTATCATTTTTGCTTTTTCTTGAGGAACAGTTCCAAGAACTTGTTAGATATTTATAGCTTTTTGTTAAATTAACAAATAAATAAACATGTGGAATCTCCCATATACTTTTTGCTATAGTAAAATCCTGAAAGAACATATAACTAGTAATAGACTTGCTCACTGGCCATAAGCAACTAGAAAAACTGAGCAATATACATAATTCTTCTATTTTAATATCGGACAACATGGAACTGTGTTCCAGGAGAGAAGGTAAACAATGAGTGAGCTTCACAATTAATTCAGTTTTCAGTCTGGAGGCATTCTCTGGAATATGGGACAAAGATGGGAGCCCAAGCAAAGTTTTTCAGTTTCAATGAATTAAAGAAACAGACATTTGGGGAGAGCTAAGTGACTTGAATTGCAGAATAGAGTACCATAGTGGAGGGAGGTAAGCCCAGAAAGAAGTTCAGAAATGAGCTTAAAGGTCCCCTTGAATCTGGTTGAATACTATCCTGTGTATGTGTAGAGTGGGTCAAGTAAAGATCAAGTATTTGGCGAAGAATATGTTCCAAGGAAGTGTAAGCTGAACAATTCTTGGAGCCACAAAGTGCTGTGAGTTCTAAAGAGCCAGAGGGCAAAGATCTTATTGAACATATAGGACATTTTTTAGATACCCAAGAAGGTTCATGCCATAGTAGCAGAGTAAAGGGTAGTCTTACTCTACAATTACCCTTATAAAGTTTTAAAACAAGCCCTGAGAACATCAATCTGATTCAAGAGAAATTAAGTGCCTGAGAAAACAAACTTTCACACTCTTTAAGGAAAACAGTAAAATTCAGATATTCAGTAATGTAAAATTTATCATGTCCAGCGTCCAATAAAAATTTACTATAAATGCAAAGAAAAAAAAATATGCCACCCATAACTGGAAGAAAAGTCAATCAGTCGCAATCAACTCAGAAGTTACAAAGATAATGGTATTAACAGACAAAGACTCTATCACATTTTCAAAGATGTAAAGAATAATAAAAATATAGAAGCAAAAAAAAAAAAAAAAGAAAGAAAGAAAAAGGAAACAACAACAAATAGAATAAAAATAATATGTCAAGAAATAATAGATATAAAGAAAACCAAATGGAAATACTGGAGGTGAAAACTGTAATATCTTAAATATTCACTGAATGGGCTTAATAACAGAACAAAAAATTAGCAAGCTTGAAACTAAATAAGAGCACATAGAGGGAAAAAAAAGCATAATAAAAAATAAAATAAACAGACCCTCAATCCCCTTAACAAAATATAAAATAGTTGCCCTGTCCGGTTGGCTCAGTGGTAGAGCATCGGCCTGGCGTGTGGAAGTCCCGGGTTCGATTCCTGGCCAGGGCACACAGGAGAGGCGCCCATCTGCTTCTCCACCCCTCCCCCTCTCCTTCCTCTCTGTCTCTCTCTTCCCCTCCAGCAGCCGAGGCTCCATTGGAGCAAAGATGGCCCGGGCGCTGGGGATGGCTCCTTGGCCTCTGCCCCAGGCGCTAGAGTGGCTCTGGTTGTGACAGAGTGATGCCCCGGATGGGCAGAGCATCGCCCCCTGGTGGGCGTGCCGGGTGGATCCCAGTCGGGCGCATGCGAGAGTCTGTCTGACTGCCTCCCTGTTTCCAGCTTCAGAAAAATACAAAAAAAAAAATATATATATATATATAAAATAGTTTAATATTTATGTAATTAGAGACCCAAACAAGAAGTAGATGGTGGTAGAAACATTATTTAAAGTAATAATTGCCGGATTTTTCCCCAAAGTCTCAACAAGATAAACACACAAAAGGAAAAAAAAACACTAAAGGATGTCATAGCCAAATTGCTAAAAATTGACAATAAGGAAAAACTCTTAAAAGAAGAAAAAGATATTACATACTGGGGGTGGGGGGGGTGGGGGGGAGGAATGACTACTGAATTCCTATCAGAAGCAATGCAAGAAAAAAAGACAATGGAACATCTTTACTATGAGAAAAGAAAAAAATTGTCAAACTAAATTTCTATATTTAGAAAAAATATTTTTTATAAATAGGAAGCAATGAGACTTCCAGTTTTTGGTCTGACATATAAATACTTTGGAAATCCTCACTCTCATTTCACAACAACAATCCTGAAGAAACTGAAAATCAACAACTTTTCTTAAACCGATGAAAAACTTATGGTCATAGAGTCATACTCTAAAAACTGGAGCGATAGGTAAATACAAAGAAACACAGCTACTAGGAGATGTATCCCAGAAGCAGCAGCTTGCACCAGGAGTTGCTGGAGCCTGTACAACTCATCATCATATCAGTTGGGCTACTGTGTAACAAAAATTTACAGCTAAAAGAATTGCAAGCCTCAGACTCTAATTAAGGAATCCCTAAAGAAATCCAAAACAACAGGGAAGACAAAAATAAAGCCATCAAAGGAAATTTTAACCTCTGACCTCTATAGCTATAGCAAATTGTAAACACAGCCTAACTCCTAGCCAGAAAAAACATGAAACCTCACACTGAAAGCCTATTTACTTTATCTTTTTTTACTTAATACATCATGTTTGCTATCAACAAAAATTAGAAGACACATGATGAGAGAGAGAGAGAGAGAGAGAGAGAGAGAGAAAACACAGTTTAAAGAGAGAAAGCAAACATCAAAAACCAGATTTCAAATTTGGTAAAAATTTTGGAACAATCAGACTGGGAATTTAAAAATAACTGATTAAAATGGTTTCTAATGGAGAAAGCGGACAATATACAACATTGAAAGGCTAAATAAAGATGTTTTCCAAACAAACTGAAGATGACAAAATATGATAAGTTACCTGCAGATCTGCATGATGCAAAATGTTAGAGGAAGTTCTTCAGTCTGAATACAAATAACACCAGATGGACACTGAGATCTCCTGAATGAAATAACAGCATTGGAAATGGTGAATATATGGGTGGGTATAAGATACGTTTTTCTTATTAAAGTGATATTAAGAGATCAATGCTTCTTTAAAGTATAAATAATAATAGTGTATTGTGAAGTTCGTAATATATGCAGAGGTCAAATGTATGATGAGTATCACAAAGGAAGGGAGAGGGAGAAATGAAAATACAGGGGTCCTCGGATTACAATACAGAGTTTCTATGACAGTAACCTAATCCGAATTTTGGTCTCAATCAAAACATACCCTGGCCTAAGTCACTTACCTACCTTAACACAGTTATAAAATCATAATCTAGAACATAAAAACACAACTAAGCCACAGAAAACGAATACTGCATATTGTTCCGCTGCACGTAACCAAACTAGTTCACCCACGTAGTCTGTAAGTACAATATTAATGGCTTATTAATGGATAAGCTGAAACACTCACGTCTCAATTTTTTAAAGTTTTTATGGGAGTGAGCATCAGAAACTCTAAACATCATATGTCAAGACTGTCGTAACCCGAGGACCCCCTATATATTGTTATAAGCTTCTTGTTTTATATATGAAGTAGTTTAGTATGATTTAAAGGTGACTGTGTTAAGTTAAAGATGTGTACTTTAAATTTTAATGCAACTACTAAATAAATAAAAAAAATGCTTTTGTTAATAAACCAATAGAAAAGATAAAATATAACACTAGAAATTATGTGATTAATCAAAAACGTATCAGGAAAAGGATAAAAGACATCAAAAAATAGTTGGGAGAAATGGAGAATAAATTAATAAGATGGTAGCCTTAAATACAACTGTATTTGATAGTCAAATAGTTTGTAAAATATGATTTTTATGTTTGCTCGCTTATAGTTTGAATTGGGGGTTGGGCAGTGCCAGGTATATGTGAGTCTGTGAAATTTCAAATTACTTTCCTGTTTGGGAAGGGTCATTGTTTTGCTAATGTTTGCTGGAGGAGAGGTTTTTGAGCCAGAAAGTTTTGAAGAGGAGAAGAAGAATGAAGAGAAGAAAGAAGTCATGTTTGAAGAGTGAGAGCAGAGAGAATGCAGAGTGCTGAGGAAGAAGCCATGTTGGCAGGGAAAGAGAAGGTGTGCAGATGGGGAACCAGAGGTGAGGGGCTTTGTGAGCTCGGAATGAGTGAAATGTAAGTGTTTTCCCTGTGTGGAGCTCGTCAGCTGGTGTGAGACTTTAATAAAAGAATGGCCCACCATTTTTTGGCTGCACTGTTTCTTTACTGTCTGTCCAAATTCAATGGGAACCTGCATGTGAATAGCCGCAATGGCCATGACTACTGGCCTTACAATATTGATAAGCACTTCAAAGTGTAAATGGTAAAAATATATTCATACTTAAAAAAGAAAATAAGCTGTGATTACTAACATATTTCATAAAATTATATATTTATTAATTTCAAAGTCATACTGAACTACATTTAGGAAAGCATTCACAATTTCCTCTCATCGTTAAGGGCTAGTTCTGGAAGTTGTTGCATCAGGATTTAGGAGGACTAACAGTGATGAGAAGTAACAATAGGATAGCTTTGGGGTTTTCCATTAGAGTGCTGGTCAACAGCAAGGGAATGGAGAGAAGTATCAAGTATGAAATAAATGACCAGTTACAGAAATAAAGATTGAAGCAACTATATTTATTTTCTTCTTGTAATTTAAAAAACATTATTTATTGATTTTAGAGAGAGAGGCTACAGTAGTTGATGGGACTTTATGTCTCCTAGTTTTGGAATAAGATGAAAGGATCTTTGTATTGGAGAAAGTTTCATCGTGTTATGTACAATCATGATTTGGTTACTGATGGAAGCTAAAAATGGCCAAAAGGAGTGGATCTGGGTAGCTAACGGGTTGAATGAAGCTGATTGTTTGCCTTTTGCTTTTCCACGTTTCTACGCTTAGGTCTGCATTACAGCAGACTAGACTTCAAACTACACTTCCCAAACTCCCTTGATGGCTGGCTTTCTTGTTGATTTGATCAATGGGAGGTAGTAGCTTGTTAAACAGGGTTAGAAACAAAGAAAAGACATAAGGTGGGGGGAGGGTTCACTACTGTTTTGTTTCTGCTTCCTGTGCTGTTTCTGGCAGAAATGGGGGTCTATGCACCACAGCTACCTTCTGTAGATGCAGTAGCCATGGAGCTGGTGGGCAACGGAGGGTGACAGCCAGAGGGCCTGGGCTTCAAGGGGCATCAGCAGGACAGCAGAAGCAGTAGCTGCCTCTCACGCAGCCGCTGCAGAGTGGAAAGTGAGTATGCTCCTAGGCTGTGCTGATACCACCTCCCTCCCTTTGTGTCTCCAGCTCCATGAGTGGTAGCAGCTCCTGCAGTTACTAAACTCTGAGGATATTGACCCTTTTGGCTTTCTTTACCTTCAAGTGCTTCTGGAACCAGGGGCCTATATTACCATCACCTCCCAACATCCCCAACCCCTATTTGAAATCATTAGTGTGGTTTTGATATTCCTGACAAGATCGTGACTGATATGGGGGCATGGAAGATTTAAGCATATTTAAGGCCCTTCTACCTCCACAGGAGAGTAGACCAATTTGTACTTAGCATCCCTCTGTCTTGGCCACACCCCCATGCCAGCTTTCCCCACCCCCACATCTTTGAGTGTGTTCAACAGATAATATGTGCTTAACATTCAAAATGTTAATCTTGTGATGCACTTATTAGGTAGTGAATGGTTTATGTGACCTTAAGTGTCCCATCTAGTCCTAATATTTTGAACATTAATGTTCACCCTGTGGATCACTGTGAGATACTATAGTATTTGGGCTTTTTTTGTTTTTTGAAAGGGACACAAAAATCCACATAGACATAAGAATTTGTGTGCTGAAAAAATGTCTGGTATTTCAAAGTATTATAATTTGCTTTAACATAACTGTATTCAATACTCCAAGGGTGAGTAAAATACAAATTAACTTATGCATCAATGAATACACAGCTACTTTTATCATTGCAGTTTTAAAAATTAATATAAACTAATAATACTACTTTTCTTACTATAACAGAAGGTGGAGCCACAAATTCTTTTATGCTTAAAAAGTGGCACTTTTACCTGAAAGGGTTGGAAACCATGAGACTAGAGCTCTGACTTTAAAACATGGCATCGTTTCAAATTTAAGGGCCTCAGTTTCAAAGTTCTAAAGCCTGCAGTATTTGGAGAATAATTTTCTGGGATCCGTCTTTGATTAACAAGATTTTACTTATTTAAACTATAGTATTACTAAGTAACTCAGATTTAATGTGCTTAGGTCATTTGGGAATTCCATGATAAATGGGCTTTTGTTGGCAAGATAATTAATTTTTTGAATAACTGTAGTTTTTGTTTCCTTCTCCAAAGGAAATTTTAATTCTACCCTAAGAACCGAGGGAGAAAACTTTGAGAGCAGCAGTGAAATATGACTCTAAGATGAGCTTAATATCTAGCTCCTGTGTTTTTTTTTTACCACTGTCAATTCAAGTGCTGCTATTTTATGATGTTAGATTAACTAACATTTATTTCTGTCATAAAAATACCTAGTGACAATGTATTGTGATTAAAAGAAGCAGAGTTAATATTTACTGGTGGCTTACAAAGAATAAGATGTTGAACCAACCCATATACACAAGACTTAAATAGATGCTTGGTAAAGAGCTAGCTTTGACAAAGAATGCATGGGTTTGAATTCCAGGTCCACTGATAATTCATGTGACCTTGATATAATTACCACCTCTAGCCTTAGTTTCCTCATCTCTATAATGCAAACAATGATACTGCCTCGATCGTAGGTAGTTTGAGAATTAAACAAAGTAATATATATAATGAGCATAGCATAGTGCAGGGGTCCCCAAACTATGGCCCACAGACCGCATGTGGCCTCCTGAGGCCATTTATCCGGCCCCACCGCACTTCTGGAAGGGCACCTCTTTCATTGGTGGTCAGTGAGAGGAGCATAGTTCCCATTGAAATATTGGTCAGTTTGTTGATTTAAATTTACTTGTTCTTTATTTTAAATATTGTATTTGTTCCTGTTTTGTTTTTTTACTTTAAAATAAGATATGTGCAGTGTGCATAGGGATTTGTTCATAGTTTTCTTTATAGTCCGGCCCTCCAACAGTCTGAGGGACAGTGAACTGGCCCCCTGTGTAAAAAGTTTGGGGACCCCTGGCATAGTGTCTGTTACATAGCAAGCACCACTCTAATAATTATCTCCTTCTATTTGAAATATATCCCATTTTCCTTAAACTAAGAATTAGGAAAATTGATGTTTTGGCTTAATTCTGTCACTAGCAACTAAAGTTAAGCAATTTTCAGGAAGTAAAGCTTTTACCTTCAGTTTTTCATCTGGAAAATGGAAATAATTTTTTCCCAGTACCTTTTGCAAGTTGTAATAAAAGAATTAAGTGAGATTAACAGGGCAAAAATGTTCAGTGCACAAATGTGCTTGTTTTATATATGTATTAAAAACTGTATATATATATATATATATTGAGAGCTTCAGCTTCTTTAGAGTTCATCTTTTTTAAGACGAAGGTGTTGCCTTGTGGACAGGTTTGGTTTATTCACACGTCTCCTTACGGAACTCTGGGTGTCTCCAGTACAGGGTGTGCGAGCTCTGGTTGGTCCTCATGGCCTCTGTCAATAGTTCCTCCTTTTCCCCCAGAAATGCTCGATTTAGCAGCAAAGCAAAATGAACACTTTCACACCATTTGTTTATCCAGACAACGGAAGGGACTGGACAGTAACTGGGACTCTTGAGCTGACATGGAGGATGTTCCTTGATATCTTCAAACTTGTCTAGTTGGACGGGAGAGGCTGATTTATGCTGCCGGATCAGTAGTCTCAGTGAGATGCTGCACTCCGTTTAGTGATTTTTCAAGCACCTCAAATCCTATATGGAAAGAAGTGGATCATGCATATAAATATAGAGACAAAAATAGCAATTTTCCTTTCAATTGAGAACAACGAGCTATTCAGCAGAGCCAAAATGAACTGAATTTGTGGAAGCTATTTCACTACATTATATTTTAAATGATTAATATAAAGCCAGAGGATGTATATTTTCTTCTTATAAAGACATGGCTGCATAACGTGTTAATCTTAGAATTCTAAAATTTCTCTTTAATCTATCCTTTTTTATCTTCCCTCTGAGTTCAGGTTCTCATCCTTCTTCACTCAGGCTATGGTCATAGTTTCCTAAAAGCACCCCCTCAAATATTCAAGCCCCATGACGACCCAATGTCTACCCTGTTGCTGGAGGGACATATTTCAGATACAGATCTCAGCATGTTACTCTTTCAATTTCTCCTCATTCCTACAGAACAAGAACACACACTTTTGCATGACAGTGCTCTCAAGAAATATTAGCCTTCTATACCCCTTCACTGCTTAGTATATAGCACTGAAGGCCTTTGGTCTAGCTCTGTCTGCTCTTCCATTTTCTTCTTCCCAACTTGACAATTTCTCAGCCATCCAGAATGTCTCGATGTTCCCCATAGAGGGTTTAAACTTCCACACTTCTCTTCCCTAACTGGTTCTGGAAGATAGCTATCTTTCCAGAACCAGCTTTCTTGTGCAGTGATTTTGTGAGAGATCTTTGCCCTCCTCGCCCCACCACCCCAACTCTCCTCCGGGCAAGTTCAGCTCCCCTGCCTGTGATGCTATAGCACCTGGTACTCCAGCATCTCTAAGAGTGCACTGAGTATTAGTCAGCAGCGTTTATATACGTGGCTGTCTCTCCTTTTAGACTGTGAGTTCCTTGAGGGTAGAGACTGCCTGCCTTATTTTATTATCAGTGCAAATGTATTTTCTGGCAGAGTATTAGTAGGCTGTAATGGACCAATGCTTAAAGAACAGATTTAGACAGACTTTGATGGGACGTCTAATGCCATTACTTACTAGTTGTGTAATCTTGGGAAAGTTATCTAATTCCTCTTGATTTTATCTTTTTCATCTGTAAAATGCAAACAAGAACAAAATACCCATCTTACAAGGATGTTGTAAAAATCAAATGAGTTAATTGAGGGAAAGCGTTTAGAACAGTGTCTGGCTCAGCAACTCTGGACTCTCTTTTAGCTCTTATTGCCTATTGTTTTTTATTATTGTTGCCATTTCTTATCATTGTTGGGAAGATTACAAAGGTTGCTCATGCATGGGAAGTATTTAACATAGTAACTGGCATATAGTATATGTTCAACACAAATTAGATTTTTTCATCATTATTTTATTATTAAAGATTGTTGAAGAGATGAGTTTCTTGTTTTCTTCTCTGTTGCCCATCAGACGCCATCCCTGGAAGCTGCACTAGCTCCAAAAGTCCCTGCGCCCAAATTATTTCTCCCAGTATTTCTCCTGACACTCACTTCTGTGTAAGTGCTTGGTTGAAGCGATTGCTTGAATACTTTCTTCTTCCCTCTCTGCTTCTCTTCCTGCTTCCTACCCTCTTTCCCTTCTCCTTTCCTTCCATTTCTGCTTTCATCCCTAATTAGCACATTTTAATCACCTTTCTCTTGGTGTTTTAGATCGTAATTCCTGAAATTACTTTAAACTCTGCTTCTACTTGCCCTAGATATGCTCTTTCACTGATTGCCATAATTTTACTCTTTGAAAGGTGTCCAGGATGCATATATTTCTGCTTCCTTTCCCATTGCCACTTCTTTGTTGAGGTTCACATCACCTGTCACTTGGATCACTTCCTATTCTTCTGCAGCCCTTCTAGGGCAGGAACCCAGCATCCCCACAGTGTGAAGCACATAGCAAGAGGTCAGAATGTTAACTGCCAAGGAGGCACATAAGAACATAAATAAGTGAAGTCCACAAGGGAATGATGGTGACAATGGCATATTAGAGAAGTCATGCCTCATCTAGAGGAAAGAGCTGCTATATAAGAAAGGACCTGCTCATTGCTTCCATGTGGGAATGTTGGGCCTTTTGATATTTTAGGAGAAACTGCTAATCTGTACATAAAATTTACTGTATCGAAATAATGCACTGATTGAAAATTTAAAATCCCTAGTGTTTGGGCTAAAGAAGCCTGCTGGTCAGATTTGGCATACAGGTAGAGAAGTTATGATGTTTTAGATGGTGCCTAAGAAGTGTTTATGAGAACAAATGTTTCCAGAACTCATTAATCCTCTAGGCCCTTTTCTCAGTCTTTTCCTGCCTCCTGTATTCTCCCCTTTTATTTAATCCCACCTTCAAAGTCCTGGTATTTTCCTCTTCTTTCATATCTTTCATGCCAATCACTCATACCATTGAGCACTTACTCTGTTCTAAGCACTGAGAGTGAACTAATACTAAGAAAACATTACCCCTGAACAAGTTGATAACAGACAAAACCAGTAGTTCATAGTAGTGGCAAATAGAAACAATAATAATCCAATATTTTGAAAAATCTTGTTTTCTTCTCTTTGGTACAATTACACTTGGAGAATAATTTTAAATTAAATCATACATAAATAATTAAACTAAAAGCATTCATTAGCATTTAACTAGATTGTGGGTTCATCCATGGCAAGGAACTTGCATTAAACATGATTTATATTCAGTGTTCCTATAGATTAGCAGATTGTCAGATATATAAATGACAACACACAGTTATCTACAAGCTTGTTAGGACTGGCATTTGGTTAGTTATTATATTTAGTTAAGAGAAAATCATATTAATGAAAAATTCATATAACAATCTTTCAAAGTAGAGCTCAGGCCTTTGCTTTGCCCATAGGTCCCTGATTCGAGCGCCCACGTGCCTCTCTTAAGTGGTTGTCCTCATAAACGCTACAATTTTCAGTTTCTTCAAAGAGAACCAAGATATAAAAGACATTTGAAAGAAATTTAAACCTATAGGCTCCTATAATTTTATTCTAGTCTTTTACAGTGGTCTTGCCCACTATTAATTTGGCAATACTCTTTTTTAAAAATTTTATTCATTTTAGAGACGAGAGAGAGAGAGAGAGAGAGAGAGAAGGGGGGAGGAGCAGGAAGCATCAACTCCCATATGTGCCTTGACCAGACAAGTGCAGGGCTTCAAACTGGCGACCTCAGCATTTCAAGTCGATGCTTTATCCACTGCGCCACCACAGGTCAGGCGACAATAGTCTTTTACCAAATTATCTTTAAATAGTTGTTACATAGCAATCACTTGTATATACATATAAATAACAAATCTCTTTATACAAATTCTTGTTTTATTAGTTTACATAATATTTAATTGTTTTGTATTTACTTTCAGAAATACAACTAGAACAGGAGTATGGGAACAAATATGACTGCCTTGTGATCAGCTGCCCACTGGCCTGGTGGGAGCCGAGTGCTTGGCATGCTCAAGACTGGGTCACTAGCACTGGACATCTCTGTGTCATGGGCAAACTTCATCTTCTACAAAATAAATGGAAGCAATCACTCCTATCAGGTCAGTAAGTAAAGGTAAGTCTACTCTACTATTGATTGGATTTAGGCAGAATTTATTAGGTTCTTTATAATAATAATTTCTCCCTCATTCACATTTTCAAGGGCATATCTAAGGTATATTTACTTATATGATCATACTCTTGTGGCATCCCTCTGAGTAAGCCATTTTCCCCTTTTGACAGACGAGGAATGTAATTTTCAGACAGGTTGAAGTGACTTCCTTAAGACCAGAGAGCTCGAAAATAACAAGAGCAGAGACTAGAACCCTGTTCCAGTCTGACCCAAATCTGGGGCTCTTCCTTCTGCCCTAGGTGCTACCTCTACAAATCAGGCTAAATGAATTTCAAAGACCCTTTCCACTCTAATGTGCTCTGGTTCTGTGATATATTAGCAATATCCTGTATACCTCATCCATTCTACTGCTAAGAGCTAGCCATCCCTTTCTAGCTCTGTGGCAACTGGCTTGACACGGAGGGGAGCAGGAGATTAAGTAGAGGGGCCAATTAGTTTCAGATTGGTTGGGCAAATGTTTCAAAACATCTTTGAGTTTGTCCTTCTCTCTTCTGATGAATGGCCCTTGCCTCTTTTTGACAGATTGATCTTGAGTGCTGGGTATTTTTCTCTCACCACGTTAGCTGCCAGTTTCCAGGCTATCCCCCCAGGGCCGAGATGAGGTGAGAGGTAAGTTGTTTGTAAGTATGACTTGACTGAGCTATGCAACCAGCCTGAACGTTCAGAAAGCCCTTCTGTGCTTGGAGCCTGCTTTCATGTCTTGAAAATCCTGATTTATTTTAGGACAGGGAAAATCCGAGCCAGCTTGCAGAGTGGAAATTAAAATCTTAAAACTATGTATGAAAATCGAATATTCCAAATGGCCTGGTTTAAACATCACCCCGCATCGTTGATCAAATGTAAAAGTTCTTGAAAAGAAGCAGGGGGATTTATGACTAGGTGTAGGACTGGGGAAAGGCTTGGTGAATATTTATGGGTAACTTCAAGGAATTCCACTGACTGTACTTTAGTCTGCTTTTGTACCCTCAAGTTTCTGCTTTGGAGATTTCAAGTCTGCAAATGCATATGAATTGAAAAACATTTTGGTTTGGCTGCATTCTGTTAAATTCTGAATTTTGGGGGGTGAGAGAGAGACTTTATTTGGACGCATTTATCATACTAAATGTAAGTATATATGCATATGTTTTTATTCCTTTATATTATGTCTGTGACTTCTTGATGACTTGTTTTTTTAAACTATCTCTGTGCCTCCAGACATAATATAATCTCTGGAAAACAGGAGGCACCCCATAACTGCTCTACTCATTCATATTGTTGAGTCAACTTTTGTTGAGCATGTCCTCATGCTATATCTTGTGCTAGCTGTTGAGGAAGGTACAGGGACCAATGGAGAGAGTGAAAATTTTAAAAATAAATTTTATCTTAAAACTTAATATAATTTAAAATGCAAAGCATAAAACCATCTTGCTTTAAAAATTAATTTCTTTTTTTTTCTTCACCTTTTAATAACTAGCTCTATAGGCCCTCAAATGTTGTTCATGACATATACATATCTCATGTGTATTAGGAAAAGGCAGGGAAGTCCATCTGAGTTTTACTTTCCTTTTGGCTGGTGAAGAATGAGATGTTCATTTACAACACTGACTGTCGAATGAGTTGGTGCCAGTGGTGTAAACACCATCAACTAATTCTGAGACATGGTTTTAGGGATTTCTTTCTTTTCTTTCTTTCTTTCTTTCTTTCTTTCTTTCTTTCTTTCTTTCTTTCTTTCTTTCTTTCTTTCTTTCTTTCTTTCTTTCTTTCTTTCTTTCTTTCTTTCTTTCTTTCTTTCTTTCTTACTTTCTTCCTTCCTTCCTTCCTTCCTTCCTTCCTTCCTTCCTTCCTTCCTTCCTTCCTTCCTTCCTTCCTTTCTTTCTCTTTTTCTTTTCCTTTTTTATTCAGTGAGAGGAAGGGAGACAGAGAGAGAGAGACTCCTGTCGCCTGACTGGGATCCACCCAGCAACCCCACTAGGGGGCAATAGTCTGCCCATCTGGGATGTTGCTCCATTGTTTAGCAACCAAGCTCTTCTTAGCACCTGAGGTGGAGGCCATAGAGCCATCCTCAGCACCTGGGGCCAACTTGCTTCAATTGAGCTATGGCTGCAGGAGGAAGAGGGAGAGGGAGGGGTGGAGAAGCATATGGGTTCTTCTTCTGTGTGTCCTGATCAGGAATCTAACCTGGGACATCCACACTCCTGGCTGATGCTCTCCCACTGAGCCAACTGGCCAGGGCCTAGGGATTTCTATGTAAATTATTTTCTTTATTCTTTCCAAATGTGTTGTAGGATTGGCATTATTATTTATAATTTTTAAAATGCTGTTCTTCCTTCTAGAAGTTCTTTCTTCCATTTCAATCTGTTAAAGACTCCTAATCTTTCAGGAGCCAACTCTTATGATAATCTTTCTGTGATTCCTTTTTTCTAATTCCAACCAGATATTTAGGCTCCTTCCTTTCTGCTTCTTTAAGACTTGGGGTATTCTTCAAGCATGACACTTAAGCAATTCCACTGCAAAAGTTCTTTGTGCCTGTTAGACTGTGAACTCCTCTAAACACCTTCTCCGTCATAAAAATAGAACTTTTACTTATCTAGTTGCTTAACTTAGAACTCTAGGAGCTTTTCTGGCCACCTTCTCTACCATTTCATTCCACATCCAGTGAGTCACAGACTTTCACGTTTTACCCCTAAATAGCTTGGGGCCTCGGAACTCCTTTTACTTGAATTGCTCTCATTTTAGTTCTCGTCAGCCCCGCATCTCTTCAGGCTTTGGTGATAGCCTCCCAACTAGTCTCGTTGCTTCCACTCTCATGGGTTATGTTCTCCTGCTTTAGACTGCCCAGTCAATGTCCACTGCAGCTCAAATACAAGCCACAGACCTAATGGCACATTTTGTGCCCTTGCTCACTGTTCTCCAAACAGCTTGGCCTCTTCTTTGTCAAGTGCTTTTCTACCTCATGCTGTTCCCTCTGCCTAGAAGGCTCTTCCTGTTACTCTTTGATCAGCTAGCTTCTGCTAAATCTTTAGATCTTAGCACAAATGTTACTTATTAGCACAAATGTTACTTTCACAGAGTGGGCTTTACCAAGCCCCTGGGATCTGCTTCAGAAACTTTTATTTATATATTTATTTGTAGCATTGATCTAAACTTGTATGCATGTATGTATATGTGCATGTATTTATGCATGTATGTATTTGCCTGCTGTCTGTCTCCTCCACTGGAATGCAAGACTTCTTGGGGAATAGATATGCCGTTTTGTTTTTGCACTGTTATATAACCAGTACTAAGTTAGTGCCTGAGAGTAAGTACAGTGGACATTTAATACATATTTATAAAAATTTAGATAAATTTCTGAATGATAAAACCTATATTCTTCAAATGTGACTATCACCCCACTACTATGGAATGGGCCGCTTATTTTTGTTTAGTGTGTTTCTCCCTCATAAAGATAACTTGAAATGTTTTTAATTTCCATTGGTTGTAAACTCCCTTTGATTCCCACCTTGCCCTTGCCTGACAGCATTCGGAAGGTGCTAATTGCCCCCCTTATGAGAAACACCCATGTAAATATGTCCCACCTTTTGTCATGCATCTGTAAGGGGTCAACCCTGCCCTCACCTACCTCCCTTCCCCCCAAATAAGAATGGGTCTCTTCACTTGGGTGAGGGCTGTTCAACAAGCCACATTAGCTCCATTTCATAATGAGGGAACTGAGGCAAGCAAGAAGTGAAGTGACCTGGGTGAGCTAGAGCAGGCTACCGGGCTCCGGGTCGATGAAGACGGATGAAGAGTCAGGAAAAGTGAGGAGGACTTGAACCACATGCCCGTCCAGGCTGAAGGCAAGGCTTTCTACAGGCAGCTGCTCTTCATCTGTCCTGGTTCCACGTGCCCTGGTCCTCCGAGAAGGAAGCCCAAGCAGTCAGCTGGCTGCCAGAAAAGAAATTCTCACGCAGAATATTTCCCTAACAACATTTTTACTTGAAGGGAACCTAGCCTAGTGAACACACACACACACACACACACACACACACACACACACACACACACACCACAGTATTTTCTTTTTACATGTCTCTGCCTGTATATATATTTTTTCTTTCTTTCTTTTGTATTTCTGACCACTCTGACCTTATAGTTTTTATTTTGTGAGAAGTTTAAAGTCATTTTTTTTGTAACTCACTCACCTTCCTGTTCTGGGGTAGAATGAGTTTTCACATTTCCCAGCCAGTCTCAATGTAGCAGCAACATGAGAGGTGCGGCTGGGTCGTTAGGTGCTGGAGGAGGGGGCAGAGGGGGCGCGGTGGGCGGAACCGAGGGGACGTGGCAGGGAAATGGAACTTGGGAGAGAAAGTTCCCCAGGATGCCCTAGGCTGGAGCCCAGCCATGCTCTCCTGGGAAAACTAGGCACTATCTGGTTTCCTGCCCGACTTCTTCATAGGCTTGAAATCTTGCGATGTCGCTCTCGTCTTGGACCTCTCTTGCTCCCTGTGGCGGTCCCCGGGTGCACACTGAATACCGTCTTCCAGGTGTAGGACCGAGCCATCACTGAGCTCATTCCTGCTTACTTCCCTGGGAGCTGCTTCGCTGGTTAGGCTTATGGCAGAAACAGCATCACATTTGGAAAGGTGTGTCCGCCCGTTTTCAGCATTGTTTTCACACTGTCTTAAGTAATGCAGGAGAGAATTCCCTCTAAAGACAAACAAAACATCCTTAGTTTGTCCTAAAGAATCTGGGATAATTTATGACAACCTGTTTTCTGTTTAAGTCACTGTTACAAGCATTAGTTCATGCAGTCGACCTGTGCTTTGAGTTCCAGACTTTTTTACTGAAGGTTATCTCTGACAATATCATTCAGACTAGTTCTGCGGTTTCCCCTTGGGGCCTCTGCTGAACGCTATACCCTTCCCCTTGAATGGTCTTCCCTAGCGTTTTCTTTTCATTACACATTCCTCTAGGCTCAGTTCTAATTCTACCCCCTCTACCACGAAGCCTGCTCTGAGGACATGAGGAGTAAGAGCAGAGGCAGATGTAAGGCAGGCACACCCGGCATGTGTCCTAGGCCCCGACTTCTGAAGGGCCCTGCAAAACCCCAACTTTACACTTTTTTTCTAATGCCAAGGGCTCAATATTTTCTTCTGTGCCAGGGGCCTCAACCGACCTTAGTCCGCCTCTGGTTAAGAGCCCACACTCTCTAGCACTGGGATTTCTGGATTTGAATCAGCAGTGAGATTCAGCTGGTTTGCATTGGTTGGGCAGAACCGATAGCTAATTTTTTGTTGAGTTCCGTGAACCGGTTTTTAAAATGGCACTTGTAATCAGGTTTCTCTCTAAGGTGGGCACCTGGGCAGCCGCCCAATGTAGAAATCACAAATTTACATTCCTTACTCTTTTTTAATGTTCATCTGCACAATAGCATATTCTAAGTGCCAGTAGTAATATTCATTCTGTCCACAGGTGAAAAAAATTGCAAGTGGGACGCCAATTAAGAAGTAATATGGAAATATGTTAAATAATAGTTTTATTGCTTTTTTGTCAGGTATTACTTACTATTTTTCATTAAGATTTTAAAACTCTGCCTGACCAGGCAGTGGCACAGTGAATAGAGCGTCGGACTGGGATGCGGAGGACTTAGGTTCGAGACCCGAGGTCGCCAGCTTGAGTGCGGGCTCATCTGGTTTGAGCAAAAGCTCACCAGCTTGTACCCAAGGTCGCTGGCTCGGGCAAGGGGTTACCCGGTCTGCTGAAGGCCTGCAATCAAGGCACATATGAGAAAGCAATCAATGAACAGCTAAGGTGTCGCAATGAAAAACTGATGATTGATGCTTCTCATCGCTCTCTGTTCCTGTCTGTCTGTCCTTATCTATTCCTCTCTCTGACTCTCTCTGTCTCTGTAAAATAAATAAAAATAAATAAATAAAAGCATGTGGTCAATTTAAAAAAATAATTTAAAAACTCTTTTTTATAACATAATCTAGTTTTGTGTATTTCTAAATGCATGAAAAAATGAACTACCTTTTGGCATATCTTTTATACTTAAAACAGCCATTAGGGCAGAGAACCAGTTGTTAAGTTATTTGAATTCCACTATGAAATTGAATCCCAACTTATTCACTTGGTAGCCATGCAACATAGAACTATTTGCTTAATCTGTGCCTCAGTTGTCATATCTGTAATATGGGAATTATATTAGTATCTATTTCATAAGACTGTTGAGAAAATTTACTTATTTAAAACATATGAACTTGTTAGAATAGTTTAGTGCTCCATATCTTTCTCTCTACACAGCCAAGCCGGTTTAGGCTGCTATAATAGATAGAATAAAGAAATATTTTTCAAGGTTACTGTGTCTGGGCAGACTTCCAGGGCTCACGAGGAAGGTGCTCACAGTCTGGGATACTGTGTTCACAGCACTGTATATCTTCTGTCCTTGCTCTCAAGATGTAGAGATTGTGAGGGTAGAAACTTTCATTCCTTTTTGAAAACTCACATAAGAATGTCTCAGTATGGACTGATTAAATTTTTCTAGAGATGGGCCCTCCAGGATCCATATTTTACCATCTTATTACCCCTGATTACATAGAAGAGTGTTTAATGCCACTACTTGTGAATAGAGTCATATGTTCTTTAAATACAGCATTTAATAACATATAAGACTCACAGTTTAGGTAAGAGGATCAATGTGCCAATGACACAACCATCCGCACCATCATTATGTATACTCTCCCCATCACCACCACCACCATTACCACCACCATCTCCATTATCACAGCTGTCACCATTGTGCACATCTGCACCACCACTACCATTACTGCCACCACCAGCTCCACCACCACCATAATCATAAACATATATATATATACTGATTTAAATATATGTATATATTTATATATGTATCTTAAGTATATGTGTGTGTATGTGTGTGAATATATAACAATGATAAAATAATATTGACAAAACAAGTTAACAGACATTGCTGATTTTCAAGATTACCCAATAACTTTATGAAGTAAGAGTTATTTTTATCTGAATTTGATGGATGAGAAAAGTGAGTTTCAAATGCGATCAATTTCTTAATCTGTGCATTTTTCTGTTTGAGAAATATAATGATTTATGGGGCATATCCTCTTCATCCCTTCAGATCATGCTTCTCTGTTCTCTAATTTGCTCGATGCCCTCACGCGGCTGCCCTCACAGACGGTCGCCTAGGTTCCCTCGTCTTCCAGTACTTCTCTGAGTTCCGCCAGGTGAAGACCCTTGCAGGAGACTGGAAGAAGGGAGGAAAGAAGGATTGAAATGTTTGTTCCCATTCCATATGGCTCTGTAGTGCTTGTTCTTTCTATGGCAAAACTTTCTTCTACAGCCACAGTTCTCTCCGGGTTCTAGAAACTTGCTTCTTCCTGTTTTCTTCTAACATTGGACTAGTAACAGCTCCCGGCTATGGCTAGACAGCAAGTATTTCATCATCTCTTGTGCTTCTCTTAACACTGCTCACGTCTCAGAGGATAGTACTGTAAATAAGTACTTTTCAATTATCTCCTTGAGTATGCTGTTTCCTGCCTTGACTCTGAACAATGCAATTCCTAAAAACAGGAAGGAAGGAAGAAAAAAATGGAAGGAAAAGTGGGAGGGAGGGAGGAAGGAAAAAAGGAAGGAGGAAAGGAGGAAGGAAGGAAGGAAGGAAGGAAGGAAGGAAGGAAGGAAGGAAGGAAGGAAGGAAGGGAGGAAGGAAAAAGAAAAGGGAAAAAAGAAGAGGGAGAGAGGGAAATAAACTCAGGTTTCTACTAGCAAAATAAAACACTACTATATATCATTTTAGTGTGTTTACCTTCAGTTTATCTTCGTTTTCTATGCAATTTTTCTGTAGTTGTCACTGTGGCATACATGTATTTATGCTTTTTACTTTTTTTCACTTTAATGTTTCAATAACATTTTAACATTGCTTGGTCTTTGTAACCATTATTTTTAGTGACTAGATAATAATTCTGTTGGGAGTTCTTTTTTTGTTGTTACAAATGATGCTCTTTTTTTTTCATATTTTAGTTGTATTTATGATAGACTCCCTAAGGTATGATTCTTGGGTCAAAGAAATGAATATTTTTTCATTCTCTTATTTCCAAATTTCAAATCAAGGGATTTTATTTTAGAAGTTAATAGTCTCATTAAGAAGAGATTTAAAATATTTATGGTTATTTTTATAATTGTTTTGTCCCATAAGATTTTTGCTTTCTATGCATTTTTTTCTTGCTATTTTTTTCATCTTTTGTTTCCTAGATTCAGTGTTGAGCTTGTTTTTATGATTTGCAAGGTAAACATTTCTGGTTTTTACTCCAACAGTAGCTTTCTTAAAGTCTAAAGGCATATGTAACTAATAATCAAAAGTAAATCATATCAAAGTTTAATATTTTACTCACTGAGAGTTTTTATAGCAGTAATTTGGATTTTTTAAAAAAAATATCGCAAGGCAATATTTTGTATCTTGATAACTGAGAGTTTTGGCATCTCCTTACATTTTGCTCTAAGGCAAGTGTCTCACTGGCCTCACCCTAATCCTGGCCTGAGGCGCATCTCTTACTCATTTAGCCTGGGTTTGCACCTGGAAGACATATGCTATCTCCTGTTTGCTTGTTGATGTGATTTATTATGCTACATCTTACATATGGAGCATTTTAAAAGAGGGCTCTCTAGCTGATTGGCATGAATCACTTCCCTGTCCTTAGAAACAGACTTCCTCATGCCGTCCCTGCCTGCTCTCTGGGTAAATGAAGCATTTCTGAGGTGCAGGCTTTTGTAAATGTGCCTTTGAATACTCTGGTTGACTATCCATTTCATTATGATTGCCTTCCCTTACATGAATACAATCTAAATATTATGATGAGATATAAAAGCAAAACAAAAATACTGAAAGATTAAAAAAAAAAAAAGGAAAGCCAAAAATCCATTCTTCTTTCTCTAGGCTTAAGCATTAAGCAAAAGTATAAAACAATTACAGTTTCACCTAATTGACTGCAGCTGTGTAAACAGACCAGCACACTCAGAGTCTGGTGTCCCCCATCCCACCCCATGAACATTTTGATATCTGGGTTTGTTTCACTTTTGCACAAGGCAAGGTGTATGTAGGAGGAAAGAAACCAGGCCTACTGATTAAGAGGGGACGGGATATATTGTTTCTTCAGTCAGACTGGAGCTTGAGCCCATGCAATTGGAATAATTTGAGGGTCCAAACTCCAAGACTTTCCTATCAAGAGAAAAAAAGCCATCAGTTGTCAGAACAGAATAGTGAATTTCAGTACAATGGTCTGCTTTCAAGGTTTCATCTTTTATGTAGGGAGATGGGAATTTGGTCAATGTAGGGAACTTTACATTTGTTGTATGATTAAGAAGTACAAATTGGCAGTTACAAAACAATCATGGAATGTAAAGTACAGCATAAAGTATAGAGTCAGTATTATTGTAATGACTATGTATGATGCCAGGTGGGTACTAGGCTTATCAGGGAGATCACTTTGTAAATTATGTAGTTGTCTAACCACTATTCTGTACATCTGAAACTAATATAATATTAACTGTTAGTCTTAGTTGAAAAAGAAACATAAAAAAAAACCCAACTTGTTGTGATCTTGTTTTTTCCTTAGAAGCACGTGTGATTATCCTTATTTTATAAATGAGGAGATGGGGTTTGGAATGGCTGATGGCTGAAGGGTAAACAACTTCTCTAACTTGTGGCATGGTGTTCGGGATTTGGACTTTCAAAGCTTAATTCAGAGGTTCATGTTCTTTCTATGATGTTACGCTCCATACCCAGTGTAAGGCCAGTAGCTACCGCCTTGGCTATGCAGGTTCACATTGGATTCAGGCAGATGGCATAGAAATTGTGGAGCCAGAAAATAGTGGGCCATCCCCTTTATTAGAGTCTTCTAACGGTGGATGAGCAAACAGGCAGGGAAGGCCACTTCCCTTTTTCTCAGGGCTCCCAAGCCCCTCAGCACTCCAGACTCACCATACTCATTCTCCAGACTCCCTGAACTCACAGGCCCCCACCAGCCTCAATACTCCCCAGACAACAGGCTGGGTGGAAATACCCCTTCTCCTGTAAACAGTAGGAAACAATCGCCCCTCACCATGGAGGTAAGCAATCTGCAATTTGCAATCTGCTGTCCTTAGGCAAGCACCCACAGCCTAACACAGACTACACACACACGGTGCTGCCCTGCGCCAAAACAAAATACAGTGTGTCCGTAAAGTCATGGCGCACTTTTGACTGGTCACAGGAAAGCAACAAAAGATGATAGAAATGTGAAATCTGCACCAAGTAAAAGGAAAACCCTCCCAGTTTCTGTAGGATGATGTGGCAGCATGCGCGCATGTACAGATGATGACGTAACACCGTGTATACAAAGGAGCAGCCCACGGCCATGCCAGTCGAGATGTGGACAGTACAGAGGAAAGTTCAGTGTGTTCTGTGGCTCGCTAAATTCGAATCCGTGACCAAAGTGCAACTTGAATATCGGCGCGTTTATAACGAAGTGCCACCACATAGGAATAACATTAGGTGGGATAAGCAGTTGAAGGAAACCAGCAGTTTGGTGGAGAAACCCCGTTCTGGTAGGCCATCAGTCAGTGATGAGTCTGTAGAGGCTATACGGGATAGCTAACCTAAGGAGCCCTAAAAAATCTGTGCGGGAGCCACATCGAACTGCACTGAATATGTATGAAACTGGGAGAGTTTTCCTTTTATTTGGTGCAGATTTCACATTTCTATTGTCTTTTGTTGCTTTCCTGTGACCGGTCAAAAGTGCACTATGACTTTATGGACACACTTTTTGAACCTAAACACCCTTTTCAAACTTGTTTGCCCAACACCTTGTATTATCTGCAGGGCTCCTTGGAATCCAGTTTCTGCCTTCCTGCTTAGGGCCATCTCTTACCTACTTTCTAACCCTGCAACCTCCTCTTCACTCTCTTGCTTTTAACAGTCCCATTTTCTCATCTTGTTGTCTGTCTCTCTCAGCAATGGCCTCCCTTACTGTCTCAGATTCTCTCTCAGCGCCATGTAGGTTTAAAGCTAAAAGGAGTTGCCAGAAAGAAGCTTCACAAAGGGAGGACTGACTAATTCTTGGTGGGTTTTGTAAGATTCCTAGCACTCTGAAAGAGCACTTGAAACATAAGCAGGTGCTAAATAATTATGTCTTAAATAGATTTTAAAGAATACCCACAAGGACCCAAATTTTAAAAATTTTATTTAATGAATTACTATGTTGATATCATAAATTAAATTTTTACTATAATTTCTGTTAGTGTTTTCTAAGTTCCTGGCATGATATATTACACTCCATATTTCCCAGTGGCATTTTAGTTAACAAAATAATGGGTCTTCAACTACCACAGTGTTTATTAAAAAAATTTAATCAAAAATATTAAAAATAGAACTTCCATATGTTCCAGCAATTTCACCTCTGGGTATTTATTTGAACAAAATGAAAACACTCACTTGAAAAAGTATCTGCACCACCATGTTCATTATAGCATTATTCATTATAGCCAAGATATAAAAACTACCTAAGTATCTCTAGATAGGTGAATGGATAAAGAAGATGTGACATATGTATGTATATGTAAAATATATAAAATTATAAATATATATTACATTATGTATTTAATGAGTAATTAATATAATAATTTATTAACTATATATAATAGAATATTATTCAGACATTAAAAAGAAGGGTATTCTGCCTGACCATGCAGTGGCGCAGTGGATAGAGTGTCGGACTGGGATGCGAAAGGACCCAAGTTCGAGACCCCAAGGTTGCCAGCTTGAGTGCGGGCTCATCTGGCTTGAGCAAAAAGCTCGCCAGTTGGGACTCAAGGTCGCTGGCTTGAGCAAGGGATTACTTAGTCTGCTGAAGGTCCGCGGTCAAGGCACATATGAGAAAGCAATCAATGAACAACTAAGGTGTCACAACGAAAAACTAATGATTGATGCTTCTCATCTCTCTCTGTTCCTGTCTCACTATCCCTTTCTCTGACTCTTTCTCTGTCCCTGTAAATATAAATAAATAAATTAAAAAATATATTGACGTTAAAAAGAAAAGAAGGGTATTCTGCCATTGGCTACAACATGGAAAGAACTTGAAGGCATTATGCTAAATAAAATAAGTCAGAGGAAGAAAAGTATCATATTATCTCAGTTATATGTGGAGTCTAAAAAAAGTCCCTCAAATAGGCAAACAAACACACAGGAAATACTGAGCTCATAGACATGGAGAACAGATTGGTAGTTACCAGAAGTGGGTAAAATGGGTGAAGGTGGTCAAAATGTACAAACTTCCAGTTATAAAATAAATAAGTTATGGAGATACAATGTACAGCATAGTGATTATAGTTAATAATGCTGTATTGTATATTTGAAAGTTGCTAAAAGAGTAAATCTTAAAATTATTACAAGGAAAAATTGTAACTGTGGTGGTAGACATTAACCTTATTTATTGTGGTGATTTTTTCACAATATATCCATACACTGAATTATTATATTTTACATCTGAAACTAATATGTTATATGTTGGTTATATCTTAGTTAATAGAGAAAGACCCTCCCTGCTGGGGTTCTGGGCAAGGGGAGCAGCCCCAGAGGGGACTGTGATAAGGGTACTGTTACCCTGCAGACAACAGAGCTTACTCCACAGGAACCATGGCACATCCCTCTTTGGCTTCTATTGAAAGCAGCTCTGGGACAGCGCAGTAAGCAAATGTGTGTGTGGGGGAAATGATACAGAGAAAAACTCGTGCTCAATGTGAGAAAGAGCTTCCTGAAGATGGAATGGGCCAACACAAAAAGCTGTGAGCTCCCTGTCTTCAAAATTATTTAAGGAGAGTCCACATATACAAATCTGTTAGGAAGCCTAGAGAAAGAGTTTCTACTGAAAACTTGAGATTTCTAGTTTGTGGGTTCAAAGAATTCCCACTGCCCCTGCAATAAACAAACAGGTCAACAACAAAAATAGATAAGGTACATAAAGACAACTTTGAAAAAAAATTGGTCCAGAATAAGTCAGGAAGGTTAAAACATGGAAATCTGCCTTATCTATATTGGGCATTTAATATGTGTGAGGTCATCGCATGATGCCTGAATCCAAAGCTCTGAACTTGGAATCTGAAGTTCTATTTTCTTCATGAAATACTGATCAGCTACTTGACCTTGGACAAGTCCCTTGCTCTCTCTGGGCCTAAGTTTTCTCTTTTTTGGGGTTTTTTTGGGGTTTTTTTTTTTGTTGTTGTTGTTTTTTTGTATTTTTCCGAAGCTAGAAACGGGGAGAGACAGACAGACTCCCGCAAGCGCCCCACCGGGATCCACCCAGCACGCCCACCAGGGGGCGATGCTCTGCCCCTCCGGGGCGTTGCTCTGCTGCGACCAGAGCCATTCTAGCGCCTGGGGCAGAGGCCAAGGAGCCATTCCCAGCGCCCAGGCCATCTTTGCTCCAATGGAGCCTCAGCTGCAGGAGGGGAAGAGAGAGACAGAGAGGAAGGAGAGGGGGAGGGGTGGAGAAGCAGATGGGCGCTTCTCCTGTGTGCCCTGGCCGGGAATCGAACCCAGGACTTCTGCACGCCAGGCCGACGCTCTACCACTGAGCCAACCGGCCAGGGCCGTTTTCTCTTATTTTTAAATGAGGTGATTGAGATACCTGGCAGATATCCAAGGTCCCTTTGAACTCTAAAGTCATTGATTTTGTGGTGAGGTGTGCTTATATTTAGGGAGAGTTTATGCTCTCAGAGAGGGCCTATGTCAGCTTTGGAAAGGAATAATGTAAAACAACCTCCCACAAACTGATTTCCTTCACACATGTCCTAGAGCCAGGTCAGTGATGGTAGTAGCTGTTACCATGACCTCATGTCCAAGAGACCTTTTGAAAAGTGCCTTGCATCCTCGGTCCTAAGGACATGTTTGTGTGGAAACGTGACTTATAGGCTTTGAACCAAACCCAGAGGAATGTTTCAGGTTTGCTCTTGGCAAAGCCCTTTCCTCCGCGCTCTCTAATGGAAGATTGGAAGGCCAAGAGAGGCCTCACATGGCTCTTTTGGGCCGTTGCCTCCCTCTTTAAACAATGGCTGGATGAGTTCTGTAGGAAGTAAAGGAAACATATGGATTGAATTTCCCCCAAGTGCACCGTGGCCTAGGAATGGATTGGAGGCTGGTGTGGGAGTGGGTAGGAAGGAAAGCTTTGGCACAGCACATTGTAGAATTTAGTAAAACCTGTGTCCCCTGAGAAATGGTGGGCTAGGGGCAGGGGTCAATAACTATCCAGGTGCACTCTGAATCAACTACAGGGGACAAGGCTTTACAGGGACCCTTGGCAATAAGGAGTAAGTGGAGTGATGTAATGGGAAGAGAGCGAAAGATGTGGTCATCAAGTCCGGCAGAGGCATCCAGAATTGTTGGAGAGCCGTCAAGGGTCTGAAATTCGAGGGATCCTTCCGGAGGAAGGCAGGTCTGGCTCTGTGCTGTGCCTTGTACAGTGGGACTGAAAGTTTGGAATTTAATTAAGTTAAATCAGAACAGCATTAAACAATCTGTTTGAATCCTACATCTCTTGCCAAATTGCTCAGGACTCATTAAATGGACTTATTGGCAGATACATTTGCAGATGGTAGTTGGGTGGGGAAGAAAGAAAAAATTTGTATTGTTTGAAAGTTAGAAGTGCATCTTTGTGCTTTTGTATATGTTGTGCTTCTGTTTACAATGCCCTCTTCATCCTTCTCTGTCTTTGCAACCAACTCTGCCCACCAATTGGAAGCCCCAGCTCGCTGCCACGACGCCCACACTATCATGATCATGATGCCCCAGGGCTGACAAGCCCTGTACATCTCTCCCCCACATGCACATGAAGTCTTGGGATTCTTTGCAGCTTTACATCAGGTGCACCCCTTATCTCAGACAACTGTAAGCATGCTGTGGATGCCTCTTATTCTTAGCCTGGGTGTTTATTTCTGCTTTCCTGGTCCAGAGTGAAATCCTAAAATACCGAGTGCTTGGCTGATGGCCTGAGTCCATCCTGATTCAGGATGTCTGACTTCTATAATTTTCTTTAGAATGAGTTTTTACTTTTTTAGTTTACATGTAGCACTAAGAACAGTAAATATCCAAATACCTATATGACATGCCTAGCCTCATATCTTTGTATCTTATTCTCTCTGGTATTAGACTAGACTGGACTGAATCTTGCCCATCTCCTTCAGACTTGATTTTGAGTTGTCAGCTCTAGTGAGGGAGGGAGTGACTCTATTGGCTACAGTCTGCTTCCTGAGCTCTTAACATTCGTTTTGGTCTGGTTTTATCCCTTCTCAGTGATGGGAACTCCTACCATACTAGGTCATCAATGAGCTCATCATTTAAGACTTACCTTAATGTTACTTGTCTTGGGAAAGCTGTCCTTCTTCATTCAGAAATGATTAGTGGGTACCTTTTACATGCTTTATACACCCACTTTGCATTTATTATATTGTATTTTAATTACTTGTAAACTACTTTATGGACAGCAATGATGCATACTTTCTAATTAAATGATTATAATGACACAGTCTTATTATCATTCCTTGTTATCTCCCAGAGGACAGTCAAGGTGAAGGAACTTTATAAAAGTTTTCAGAGTGTATGAAATATTTAGTTCAATGCTCTACTATTACAGATGAGTTCAGTGACTTAACCAGACCCTTAGTAAAATCTTTTAGGGCAAAGATGATGTCTGATTTATCTTTGGACTTCTGATACTCAGCAGTGTCTGGCACATATTAGACAATCAATATATGTATATGTATTTCATTGAGTTGGAAGAGAATTCAGATGATGACAAATCTTGCTGGGTACAAGGTGAGGGCTGTGAACAGGTATCCTGGCTTTTAAACTCTTGGCCTGTAGTCAGATTAAATTATAACCAAGATGCTCAAAGTATTACTAAGAAAAAATAAGGTGACATGACAACATGTCTTAAATTTTAGTCTTGGCAGATAGGTCTTATCTATTTTTCCTTTTTACCGGATTACCGGATATCCCCTTTTATTGTCCTGTCCAAATCGTGCAACACTTAAAATATGTGGTTGGCTTAACACTGAGCAAACTATTTCCTTTCTTTTTGATAAATATTCCAGATTTTGAAAACACCTCCAAGTACCAGTTTACAATAAGATTTATTCAAGAGAGGACATCTATAAAAAGTAAAGGTTTTTAATGTCCCCTGATTGACTAGTTCTGAAAAATACTGGGTACACACAGATGCTAAGAAATATCTCCAGTAAACAGAATTAAATACAAACAGTTAGAGGTGCTAGAACTGCACACCAGAGGGCATGTGAAAATTATGGCTGCATGTTTTCTCCTGCTGATAAAAGGTCTAGTTAAGAGACTGGCCATCTTTTTTTCTGTAAAGGGCCAGTAAATATTTTAGGTTTTGCAGGCCATATGAACTGTGCTGCAACTACTCAATTCTGTTGTGTTGTGAAAGCAGGCATAGACTATATGTAAATGAATAAGCATGGCTCTGTTCCAATAAAACTTTATTTATGGACACTGACACTTGAGTTCACACAATTTTAATCAATTGCAAAACAGCTTTCTGCACTTTAAAAATGCAAAAATATCCATGAGGCTTATTGATCAATGTCACCCTGTTAAATTTAATTTTCTAAGTAGAATTTTAAATATTGCAAAAGTATTCTTATCCTGCAGATTATGTAAACACAAGCAGGCCCAGTTTGGTTGGAAGGCATATGGTTTGTCTACCCCGGGTCCAGTTAATAATAATAATGATGATAATAATAAAATAACTTCCATTTACTGAGTCTCTATTATGTGGCAAGCACTATATGCATTTTACCATCCATTTTTTAAATCCATTTTTTAAACTTTAATTTTTAGAACCATCCATTTTTCAAATGAGGAACACAGGTTAATTTGATCAATGTCACAAAGTTCGTAAGTAGAAGAGCTAAGAATGAAACCCAACTCTGTTAGTCTTAGAAACTGTGCTCCTCACCACCATGCAGTGTTGCCTCTTAATTTAAAATGTGCAGCTTTAGATAGCTCTTTTACTGACAAAGTGGTGGTTCAAATCTGCAGGCTTTGGCGGAGAGAGCACCCCAGTGGGAATTATGATAATTGAGTCTCAGTCCCATCCGTGTGAATAAATCCTCATATATCCTTGGTGAAACTCTTACAATTTCGTGAGTTTTAGTTTTCTTCATCTGTAAGACAAAGGGGTTGGAGAAAGATGGTGATTTTCAAGAGCATTGGTGATTCTGTCCCCAAGGGACATTAGATACTATCTGAATGCATTTTTGCCTCCATTTTGTCCCCCATGACTGTGTGTCAGGGTTGGGGGTGCTACTGACATCTAGGGGGTGGAGGCCAGGCATGCTGCTAGCCATCCTGCCATGTACAAGACTGGCCCCACAACAAACAATTTTCTGTTCCAAGATGTCAGTAGTGCCAACATTGAGAAACCCTGCACTGTGGGACTAGTATAGCTCCTTCCTTTTCTGAGAATCAGACTTTTCTTCATTTCACTGGAATATATTTAATTAAAATCCAAGTCACTTCTTTCTGGATCAAAGATTCTTCTTTCATAAAACAATAGAATTAAACCATGCAATCTCTGAGATTCTTTCCAGCTTTAAAATGCTCAAGTCTATGACTATCAAGGGAACATTAAAATAAGTGCTATGCTAGTAAATCCAAGCTCATAGAAATCACTTTTTATTTTTGTCATAATAGCCAGTGCTGCCCAACTTCCTCATCCGCACAGGGCAAAGCCTGCAAACTTGCAATGCAGGTGCTGCACCCAGCCTGCAGATGTGTTTCCTTTGGCCTATAGAGGATATTAGAACTTTGCAAATTAGTGGCCAACATAGAAAAGACTGGGTATTTCCAGTAAACATCCACATTTTGGCTTCTCTTGACAAATCAAAGACCAAGAAATACTGGGCTTGATTTTTGCATAATATTAGTGAGCTGAAGCTGAATAGAATCTGTCCCTTTGCATAGAATTGAATTCTTCAGTTCGCTAGAGTTACCACTTCAAAGGTTTAGATTATACCTGGCCCCTTTTTTTTTGTTTACATTACCCCCTTCTCTACCTGTCTGGTCCTTATAGGTAGTTGAATTGACTCCTCCTACCCTAGCATTCTCAATCTATTCATGGCATGTCTAGAAATGTACAAAGCTAGCCACTTGGAATTGTGGATTCTTAAGATAAATGAAATAAATGTTAAGTCCTGCAGTTGGGTCTAAGTAAACAAGTCTATGCGAACAAGATGGTGTGAGAAGTCTTTGTAGCAGCTTATGAGAAAGGTCTTAAGAGTTGTTATGGATAGTATGAGGCAATGATATTTTGTGCTTGCCAACTAACTAATGCGATCCCTGCCTGCATTATCAGGAATGCAGCATTCTAACAGGGGATGAGGTAGTCCTGCTCTTCCTTCTGCTGCTCAGATGTATCCAAATCATCGTGTTCATTCCTTTGCACTGTACATTAAGTGTGGTTTTAGCAGGGAACTGAGCAAAGGATTGGTGAGATGACTTAAAATACCTTTCTGTGATTGAGATTTGCAAAAGTTCAGGCCATTGATTCTGGAGAAGAGAGGACTCAGGAGCACAGGATGGATATTTACAAATATGGCACAGTCATCCTGAGGAAGAGGGCCAGGTGAGCATCATGACTTTCAACACATGCCTCAACCCTCTCTGAGCTTGTCTTCTCACTTTTATGATATGTAGGTTTTATTTGTAACCTTCCTCCCCACGCTCAAAAAAGGTTTTCTACAAAGGAAAATTAATCTTGAAACAAACAATGTAACTATGAAAAATAAATCAACTCCAATTTTGTTTGATGATCCAAATCAAATAAATTAAATTAATGCTCTGATTAGATGAGTGCAGTGTCCAGAATACCAACTCTTTAGCTCTTTGCTTCAGCTTGCAAGGTCACCACATCTACAGAAACTCTGGGACCCCATGGCATGCAGTGTGATCTAGATTTCTACTAATTCTAAAACCTTCATTTCCTGTAGCTTATGTTTTCTGGCTGTGAAACATCAGGGAAGGCTTTTGAGATTAGCTTGAAGCTGACATGAGCCATTAAAGGCAGCAAGAAGGAAGAGATGGACCAGGTGGATGGAATAGCAAGGACCATGAATAGCTGCAGAGTTTGCTTGAAACACACTTTGTCTGAAGTGAGTTGGGACTTCATGACAATAAGAAATGCAGATGAGGCCTGACCTGTGGTGGCGCAGTGGATAAAGCATCGACCTGGAATGCTGAGGTCGCTGGTTCAAAACCCTGGGCTTGCCTGGTCAAGGCACATATGGGAGTTAAAGCTTCCTGCTCCTCCCTTCTCTCTCTCTCTCTCTCTCTCTCTTTCTCCTCTCTCTAAAATGAATAAATAAAATCTTAAAAAAAAAAAAAGAAATGCAGATGACAGTTTGGCCTTGCTTCTTTAGAAACTTTTGAAGGTTGTATCATGTAGACATTGTAGTTTTGTCATTAACATCCAGCACCTAGTCGCTGCACCTTCATTTTGTAGTAGTCATGCAGTTTGAGGCCGTCCCAAGGCTGGAGGTGGACTCTGGTTGATTTAAGTGATTGTGGTGCTCCCTTCATCTTGATGGTGATTGGTTCAGGAACCCAGGCCTTAACCAATCAAAGAGCATAAGGTTCTTATTATGAAGGTAATTGAGGAATGAGCACCCAACTTGGGCATTAAGAACTGCAAGAGAATGTTTGCTGAGGGACCCTTTAGGAAATATTTTTCACTTGTAAGAGAGAACCAAATGAGGACACAGTTTATTTCTTCCTCTGGATATTTGGTTGTGGCCCTATGCGGATGGGAGACCTAGAGTTACTGCAATTACTTCACGACTAACCTGAATGTAAAGCCAGCTCAAGGAGGAAGCCTGGGTCAGGAGAACTATGGCACTGTGAACTTGAAGTCACAGAAACTAGCTGCCTGACTATGTTTTTAGGTGGATAAGCCAATAACTTTTATTTTTTTCTTAATATTTTAACCAGTTCCACTTGGATTGTCTGCTTCTTAAGCTTACTGAATCCCGGCTGATACTTACCTCATCCAAGCCAAAATAATTTCTTTCCAGAGGTGGGAGAAGCATGTTGAAGAATATGTCAGACATGTCTTCTGTTCAACTTCAGAGTCTCTTGGCTTCACCATCTCCTAAATCTCAGATTCCCTGCTCCATCCCTGCTTGGCAACTGTTTGTGCTGATCCAGTTAAACTACCCGAGGATGACCAATAGCATGCTGGAAAGCACTTGTGTCTCTCAGCACTTCTGGACCCAGGTGAAGACCAAGCTGAAGGCATGAGACCTGGCTTTCTGGGCAGCTACTGCAGCTGCTGCTTAGTAATGCAGCCTGAGGGTGCGGAGGAATTAAATCCCTGGAAGGGACACTTAGAGCGATGGAACTCAGGAAATGTAAGGGATCTGGCAAATAAATTTTCTTTCCCACCCTCCATTCAATAGACTGAACCAAGGAGCACACTTCCCTCTGATGAGCCCGCATGGAGACACCTCATGCAGCCGCCTCATCAGGATGCCCTGCCGGAATGCATCCCCTGGCATGTTTCCCACCTACTCTTCCTCGCTTCCCTTGTTGCCACTTTCATAACTATAGTACTGTACTTCTTAAGGTACTAGGACTTCATCCTTGTCACAGCTCTGTTTCTAGGAAAACCAGCTGATATATTAAGGAAAAAGCCAAAGAAGAATTGGTATGGTTTTAATATTTAGAAAAATCT
Organism: Saccopteryx leptura; assembly: GCF_036850995.1. Classification (NCBI taxonomy): domain Eukaryota; kingdom Metazoa; phylum Chordata; class Mammalia; order Chiroptera; family Emballonuridae; genus Saccopteryx; species Saccopteryx leptura. Next base: position 129,797,664 of record NC_089505.1, on the reverse strand, counting down.
GATTTTTTATGAAGATCAACAATCCAGGAGAAGTACACATCATATACTATCGTGGTTAAGAGTTTAGACATGTATGTGTTTAAGCCTAACTCTGCCCTTTACTAATTGTGTGATCTGGTTCAAAGTTATTTAACTTCTCTGAGCCTCACTTTTCTCTTCTGTAAATAATGAGGATCATACCTACCTAATAGGGCTATTATGAAAATTAAAGAACACAACACATGCATAAATACTTATCACAAGGTTTCCAATCTCAGCACTAGAGACATTGGGGACTAGATAATCTTTGTTGTGGGAGGTTGTCCTCTGCACATGTTTACCAGCATCCCTGGCCTCTAACCACTCGATGCAAGTAATGCCCACCCACTTGTGACAATGAAAAATGTGAAAATTGAAAACAAATGAAAAGTGAACTCCAAGAACCACCAGAGGACCCACCCAGTCAAAACAGAATTGTGAGAAATTATAAATCACTGTCATTTTAAGCCACTAGATCTTGGATAACTTGTTATGCAGCAATAGAAGAATGAAGTACGATGCTGCCATAATAAAACCTCAACTATGTGGCATTGGCTTTGAAACTAGGTGGTGGGTAGAGGCTGGAAAGAGAAGAGAGAAGAGAGGCTAGAGGAGAAGAAAGAAAATGGTTATTAAAAACAAAGAGAAAAGGGGCAATCTGCCACTACGGTGGCAGAACTTTAGTGACTTGGAAGATAGAAATGTACCTAATGAATTTGCTGGATCTGGCTAAGGAGATATTAAGGTAGAAGAATAAAAATACCAAATAGTGTTTTTGATTGCATCTCATAAAGTATGGGAAGAAAGATGAGCTGGTGAGAGAATTGTAACATTGGCAAGCAAAATTTGGAGAAAATGTAAAAGAACAAGGACTTGCTGAGTTGGAAAATAAAGCTATTTTATATTTTCTGTCCTTGCAGCTGAAAAAATATTACTAAGATCAAAACCAGCTTCAAGGCAAAGAGCAAATCAGGGGTATAGCTGTAATGCCTTTTGTTAAGATCTCATAAAATTTAAGGTACTCAGTTAGTTCTCTTAGCTAAAAAGAAGGGGTTGGGGGCTCCTAACAACCTCAATGGCATTGTCCCAAAGAAACCTAACTTTTCCAAAGTAAAAAAGGTCTATCTTTAAAAAAATTTACAGATTTGACTTTTGGGGATGTAGAGTTGAATGCTGGGAAGATGAATGGGAAACTTACAAAGATTTTAAGAGAATTATATTACCAATCGCATTAGTAACTTGAACTTTGATACTTTAACTGAGAGAGATGTAGACAGTTAAAATGAAAAGAGGCTTGTGGGAAACAGGAAGTACAAGGACATGAAGTAAGCTATTCAGATACAAGCACAAACCATTTATTTTGTAAAAAGAAGTGCCTTTTAGAAAGCTGAACAAAAGTTCAGAATATAGAGCACATAGCTGAAGAGAACGATGAGGACAATTCCCAGGGAGAAGAAGCTGTCCCTAATCAAGGAAGGGACACCTCCAGGGTAAGGATCTTGACATGTGACATCTAGATTTCAAAATTATTATTGATTAGTGACTTCTATGCATCTGCCATTATTCCATTATAAATGAGTTTGTTTATTGTAGATCATTTTTTTTTCTCTATCTCAAGTTGTGTGTTTACTGTGTCTGAAGAAAAAAATACTGTTATTTTAGTTCACAGCTATTTAGAGTGCCTGCTGTTCAAGACTTGCTGCACCTGACAACCACACTTAAGGATAAGTCATTCACATCCAGACTGAGGCAGATCATGAAATTCTGGACTTTAAGCTTGACACCATGATTGGTGTGATAGCAAGCCTTCAAAATGGCCTCTGATGATCTCGTGTGGTCCCCTCCCATACTGAATGGAGCTGGCCAGTGTAATGAATAAGATATTACAGAAATAGCTATGTTTTTCAAGGCAAAGTTTACAAATAACACTTCAGTTTTTTCCTTACTTCCTCTTATGTCATTCATTCTGGGGAAAGCCAACTTTCATATTGTGAGAACTCTTACACATTACATGGGTATGTGAATAAGCCACCCTGTAAGAGGATCTTCCAGTCTCATTCAAGCCTTCAGTTAAATACAACTCTGTCTGACATTCTGACTGAAACCACGTGAGAGATCAGGGACAGAAGTATCCGACTAACCTCCCAAATTTTTGACTAACAGATTTGTGTGAAATAAATCTTTATTGTTGTTGTTTTACATAGATAAGTTTTGGATTAATCTGTTATAAAGCAATAGATAACTAAAACAATTAGGATAAAATACTTGGAGGTGACTACATTTTACATGTAGAAGGCATAAGAATAATTTATGGCAATAAGAAAGACTCTAATAAATTGTCTAATGACTACAAATTTCTCCCAATCCATGCCCCTTTTGCAATGTGGCTTTGCTGCTCTACTCATCTAGAGGTGGAATATATATATATATATATATATATGATATATATATATATCATATATATATATATCTCACAAAAATTAGGGGATATTTCAAAATGAATATGAAGTAATAAAATATCCCCTAATTTTTGTGAGCAGTATATACATACATACATATTTATTTATTTATTCTTGAATGTGGGTATCTAGTGACTTGCTCTCACTAATAGAGTATGGCAGAAGTGAAGTTATGTGACTTCTGAAACTAAGCCTTATAAGACCTTACTGCTTCTGCCTTTGCCCCTTTCAAATGTTGCCCTGAGATATCATCTAGAGAAAGTCATTCTATTCTCCTAGAGAGTGAGAGGCCACATGGAGTAGAACTGAGTCACCCAATTCATAGCAAACACAAGCTTCCAGCCTTGTAAGAGAGAGAACCTTGGGCCTTCCAGCCCAGCCAGATCTCTAGCTGGCTGCAGCTGCTCCATCAGGGCAACACAAGTACATCTGAGGAATCCTCAAGCCAACCTAAAAAATTAGTTGGCATTGTTTTGGGGTTGTAAGTTAAGCAGCAAAAGATAAATGCAGCAAACTTTATTCCAGGAATTTATTATAAAGTATAGTGTGTGTGTGTATGTATGTGTGTGTGTGTATGTGTGTGTATGTGACAGAGATAGAGAGAGGGACAGATAGGGACAGAAAGGAAAGAGATGAGAAGCATCAGTTCTTTATTGTGGCACCTTAGTTGTTCATTGATTACTTTCATGTGCCTTGACTGAGGGGCTACAGAAGACTGAGTGACCCCTTGCTCAAGCCAGCAACCTTGGGCTCAAGCTGGTGAGCCTTGCTCGAACCAGATAAGTTCGCATTCAAGCTGGCAACCTTGAGGTTTCGAACTTGGGTCCTCTGTGTCCCAGTCTGATGCTCTATCCACTGTACCACTGCCTGGTCAGGCTAGAGTATACTTTGAATTCCTTGTTGCTCAACAATATCAAAAACTTAATTTCAAGATATAATTGTTGGTGACTTCCTAGAATGCTGTGTGGAGGAAGATTCTAAATTCATGTAGATGCTCACTTGAAAGAGAACCATTGTTAATTAGCAGTGTCTTTCATAGACATGGATAGAACAGAAAAATGGCATTGATGCTCTGTGTGAACACAATTTAGAAATGAGAGTTACTGATCTTTGTGGAATCTGCTGCATGCTTTGTGCACTTGCTTTGTAGTGTTCCTTTAGACACAAAGTAAAAATTGAAAATCTCTAATGTTTAGCTATGCATCGTGTAGGACAATTTACTTAAAGTTGAATTTTTAAAAAACTAGGCTAACCCAACAAATGTTTTATTTGCTTTTATTTATTTACATGTACAACTACATATTTGGATTAAAGGACATCATGACAGACACATGTATATTATTTGATTTGATTCTCCCAACAGCCTTATGACATAGAGAGTGTGGGTATTGTTCCTTAATATTAATTTTATAGATGAGGGCCAATTATACAATGTCCTTCAACTAAGGATGTACATTTAACATAAAGGGATTTACTCCCATTATTCAGTCTTTGAATCTTTTTTTCCCCAAACTGTAAAAGCAAGTTTATTTAGAAAGTCAGAGAAGTCAGAGAAGTGAGCTAGCTGGGCATAGGTTCAAGAAACAAGTTACAGAGGCAAAAGAAGGACCTTGAAGCTTAGAAAAGAGAAAGGTAAAGATAACATGCCAGGTAGAAGAAGAGGGGCAGGAGGAAGTCATGGTCATGCCCCTGGGAGGGAGAGCCACACTGGGCCCTCCACCTCGAAGGTATTTAACTGGACACTTCAGGGGAGGATCTCAATAGAATATTCATGTTTCCCAGGTGTGTCCTTTCAGGCTCATGGTCTCTGCTGTTTGGTTGGCTCCAGGGCAAGGGTCCATTAGTTAATGCAGCTGGTCCTAAGATCAGCCATGGCATTGCTTGTCTGGTTTTGCTGCTTTTCTGGGCTTGGCACTGAAACACAACTGAGGCCTAGATGTTATTGCTAGGGGTTAATGTTTAAGAAAACTGTTTCTGCAAGGGCCCCCATGGGCCACTTGAGGGTCTCATGAGGCCACTCTGCAGCCTCCAAGGGAGTCTACTGCATGACTAGTAATGTGTCAGGGGACTAAAGGTCAGGGGAGGGTTTAAAATGCATGACCAGTGATATGAAAGTTCAGGGGTCCAAACCACATGACCAGTGATATGCTAGAGGTGGAAAGATTACCCTGGGGGCGAGTTTCTTATTTTCCCATTGCTAGGCACCCTGGAGACCCTCTGTACCTGGCCCACTGTCCTTGCTCTGCTCATGTCTGTCTAACTGCCAACCACACCCTCCCCGCCCAAAGATCTTGGCTCTGAATTCTGTCAAGGAAAAAGGGAACAGGATCTCTTCTGTAGCTGCTTGTTGCGAAAAAAGGGGTGCCATTTTCCTTCAGAACCAAGAGATTGTTGCTCTCTGTCAGAGATATGATGAGGCCTGGGCAAAGAAGGAGGTTGCAATGGTGTCCAGAGTTGGCAAGTATGTCCAGCTTGTAACCTGGTGGAGACAAACCATGTTACAAATATCAATCTTATGGCCCTGTCTGGGTAGCTCAGTTGGTTAGAATGTTGTCCTGGCATGCTGAGGTTGTGGGATTGATCTCTGGTTAGGGCACATACAAGAATCAACCAATTGTGGCATGGATGAGTTGAACAACAAATTGACATTCCAGTCAAAGTCTTGGTTAAGAAAACCACAATTGAAAAACTGGTTTTATGTGTTCTATTATAAAGCAACCAGATGCTTATTGGATTCATGCAAATAAATATATTATCATGAAAATAATAATACTCAGTCATTAAGAGTCTCCAGATTCTGGAGGGATCATACAAGAAAAATATATGATATTTACTCAATTATTTTAAAAAGTAAGTTTCCTTGTTACCAGAAGAGGATGGGTTCTGAAGCAGGTCTGCCTCAGACTAGCCTATAGTGTCTGGGTCCTTTTCATCTAATTGAATTTATGGGGGTGAAGCTGGTTAACAAAATCACACAGGTTTCAGGTTCCCGATTTTATAACACATCCTCTGTACACTGTTTTGTGTGTCCACCACCCCAAGTCAAATCTTTGTCTATCACAATTTATCCCCCATACCCTCCTCCACCGCCCCATATACGCCCCCTCTTCCTTCCTGCAGGAAGCATTTCACAACATGAGTCCACGTGATATTGAGAGTGTGTTTATTAAAGCTGGGGACAGTGACACAAGGAAGGGCTTCAGGTAGAAGTAGTAGTAGCAACAGAAGACAGACGAGGCAAGACTACGTTCTCTCTCTAGAAACGTTATGGGAAAGAAGTGAACCAGGGCAGAGTTACTATGGGCTCACTGGAGAGACAGAGAGAAGGGGGCCATGGGGACAGGATCAGGGGTTTAGCCCAGATCCAATGAGCTGCTATTGCTCATTTCTCCCTGGTTGCAAGTCTCACGGGGACCCTTAGAGTTTAAGAGATGCATGCCCATGGGAAAAGGAGAGGGGAAAGGGACAGCGTGAGCATGCTCCCGGTTGGGAGAGCATGTGCCCAGTCTTTCCCCTTCCTCTTTTTCCCTTCCTGCTGTAGTATGGGAGTTGTCTGGATGATTGCTAAGGTCCTTCCAGATCTAACATTCAGTGACTTGAATGAACCCAGTGTATACCATGCTATAATTCATCTGGTGGGAAACTGAATGCCAAGAGAGTGTTAGCTTTAGCAAGTGGTTACTGAGTTGCTTGGTTGTCTAGGCAGTTTGACTGGCGGTGGGAGATCCTGTTTCAACATCTGTCTGGGGTGGCAAACAAATAGAGCTTTAAACCCTGTTGACATGTGTGTCCTGGGTGACTCAAGATTCTGACAGGAAGATAATCATGAGAGTCCTGTTACTTTATGACTGGAGCAATGCTTCACTGGATGTGGAATTCCTGGGAGAGGAGCAATGTGGTTGGTTAAATTGTGGGCACCGCCTTTGTAACGCAAATCAGGAGGGCTGTAGGCTCAAGGCAGTGGCTTAGGGGAAATAGGTGGTTTCAGGAGACTCTGAGTCAGGTCTAGGGAAACTGGGAGATGCAGATGGGGCAGATCACATCGTATGTTCTGTGCAGTGAGATGCAATAAGGTATGCAGGCCATGTCTGTGTTCTTCCCTTTGCCACATCCCCAAGTACACATTAGAGATATAACTTATTTTACCACACTGCAGGTATTCTCTGAACACAAATCCTTCGATACACTATTTCACAGTCTAGGTAGAAAGGCAGATGGGAACTATGATGGTGGCTCTGCCATTTAGTGGCTGGGCTCAAGGCAAATCACTTATTCTCTGAGCCTCAGTGACCTCATCTGTACAATGGTGTTGATAATATTGTTTATTTTGCAGGGTTTTAGTGAACAATAAAACATTTACCAAAATGTCTAGCATATAACTCACAGATACTAAATATTTGCTGTTTGAAAATGAAATTACTTGCAAATATCTAACAGCTGTGAAACATAGAACTAGGACTACACTCCAATGGGTAAACTTACACATATTGAGTTCCAATTACGTGTGAAGTGCTTTGCTAAGCTTTTTCATAAACATTTATTACATGAAACCCTCATAAAATCCTCAGGCCACACGTTTTTGAATCAAGTTTCAGAGAAGGTAAACAACATGAGTAAGGCCATGATGGTATATCACTTTAAAACTTGATTTACATAGAATATTTGAATGACCACATAAAAAAGAACTTTTTATGCAAGACTCAGCATATGCACAATTGGTCAATTCTACCTTATTAAAATTAGATACTTTTACTTACCAAAATAGTCATAAACAGAGCTAAAATTAATCCCCCAGACCAAGAGAAGATATTTGAAATATATATGAGAAAGAATTAGTGTCCAAATATATATATATATTTATAAACAGTAATTTTACAGAAGAGACAACATGAAGTTCCTTGAAGTTCTGAAAAGATGCTCAAGCTCATTGACAACTAAGGAATGCATATTAAAGCCAAAATGAACCACCAGACTGACAACATTAGGAAGTTTGACAATGTAAGTGTTGCCCATAATATGGAGAAAGGTAACTATTATATCTGTGAGAGAGACTGCTAATTAGTATAATAACCTTGGAAAGCTGTTTGGCATTACTTAGAATGGGAGTATGTCTGTGCCAATGATTCAGTGTAGTCCACAGATATACTCCTGTCCATGGTACATAAAAACATGGTTAAAATGTTCACAAAAGCATTATTCAGCACAGCAATTACAATGACAACAGTAAATTCAAACGACCACCTATGATAGATAGATAAACAAATTATTACATACCCAGCAATATATTTTACAATGAAAATAAACTACAGCAACACTATCAACATGGATAAATCTTAAAAAAAATGTTGAGTTAAAAGAGCAAGTCTCAGAGGAATACATTCTGTGTGATTCATTTACATAAACAGCAAAACCAAGCAAATAAACAGAATGTTGTGCAGAGATGAAACAACAACAAAAACAAAGAGATTAACATAAAGTTTAGTCTTGAAGATTCTTTTAGTGGGGAGACAGGGTTGATATCAGGGAGGGCCACATAGCAGGCTTTCAAAGTCCATGCACTCTTTTGTATGTGTGATATGCTTCAAAAGAAAACAACATTAAACAAAACAGAAATATTATGCCCTCCCATCCAGCCGATCCCATTGTTGAGTGACAAAAATAAGAAACAGAATGAGATTTTTGATACCATATGATTTATACAAATTAAAGACATGCATACATAAAAATCAACACTACATAGCTTACAAGTATACACAAATATTTAAGAACACATTGCAAACTGATTCACACGGGGACCCATGGTGTGAATTGGAGGGTGAGAATTGGATTCAGGATAACAATGGAGTGGGACAAGAAAAGTACCATGCATGCATTAATTTTGTAAAGTTATGTAGGTTATTCATTCACTTCCAACCTTATTCCAAAAAGGATCTGAGGAGGAAGAAAGACTTTTGTGCTTTTCAGATCCATAATCCACTTTTTTGAGCCACTTTATTATCTAGCTTCCAAGGAAGTCAAGAAGAGTGTTCTGTATTATAAAGGAGTTTAAATGATTTTGGCAAGGAGTGATTTATTTTCTGAAGGCTAAGCTGAGTCTTAGGAAATGGCAGACCTTGGAATTAGAGAAAGAAGCTGAGGAAAGTACGTGTGCTGGGCATGACTTGAGCATTTCCACACCTCATTCCAGTCCTGTAACGTTCTCTTGTTTGTCCTCACCCTGGCAAGACCACAGGGAAGGAGAAGGCAGGTGCCCCATTTCCCAGGCTCATGTTACACAATCGATCATGCAGAATGGAGTCCCTTGCCAAACCAGATGGGATGCTGGCCTTGGGGCTGTCCTGTGTGAGCCAGAACTGATGGCTCAGTCCAGATCCTGCACTTAATCCCAAGAGCTTCTTAGGGGACCTCCTCTGGGGCTTCAAGCAAAGTGTAAGTAGAGTAGGATGGTCCAGATTTCAGGACCCCAACTAGCCAAAATGACTGCTACACAGGCAAGTTGAGATAAGAGATGACTGAAGCAATGAAGATTTCAGAAGAGAGGCAAAGTGAACACAAGCGAAAGCATGGGAAGATGAATTCACTTTAACCAGAGAAAGATTTGGTATCTTTGAGACAGAAATAACAGATGTAAGGCCTGGTGTGTATACAAGAAAATAAGTCTATAGATAGGGAAGGGAGAGAGCTCAGGCATGAAACCTTTAATAATTTTTTTTTTGAAAAGTCATAATTAGGTACAAGGATTTGTGGTAAATACTTTCAAGTATTGAACTTACACATAAGTATAAGGCAGCCTACACATATCTTATGATTACTTAATAGATGTTCAAGAGCAGGAAAGGAAACGTCAGTGCAGCTGGGCATAGTAAGCAACACTGTCGGACACACCATTGGTGTTCCGCTGGCCCCTGGGTCCCACTCCAGCTGCCGCCATCGTTGAGGTGGGCAGCTCAGACTCACCTCCCGCTGGCAGAGTTTCTGCCTCTCAGTATCTTACCTCAGGGCCTTCTAGACTTTGGAAGTTTTCCAGCTAGCTGGCAATCATAGCCTGGGGGCAATGCCACACCCTTGCCCCCTAGTTTACATGGACCTGATTTCAATAGCCAGTAGCTGCAATCCTTTGCCCATAGGTTTTTCCAACAGGGAGACCCCACTCTTTCTGTATGCTGGGCATGCTGGCAGTCTCAAGGCATTAAATTCTCACCCCTAACCTAGGGGGCAGGCGTCACCTCAAAAACACCTGATGTAAAGGGTGGAAATAGACTCTCCAGTGCCCTCTCCTCTTTGCAGAAACAAGTCTGAGGTCTGTGTCCACACCAACTCCCATAATTCTCCAGCAGCACTAAGCTCCAGTTCTCTGACCCTCGTGGTAACTTACTTGCTAACGCACCTTTGTTAACTTCCTTCACTCCCAGTATGAATTTCCCACTCTTCTTGAGGGGCTTCCTGGCATCACCTCTCACGTGACTTTCAGTTGAATCTTTGTTTCAGCATCTGCTTCTAGGAGAACTTAAATAAACTAAGACAATGCCAAGGGAATAGCCCTCATCAGGGATGGGGACTAGGGGCAGGGTGAGGAGGGCAGGGAGGCAGGGCGAAGCCGGCGGATAAGCATCCCAGTCTGCCATACAACAGACGCACAATTCCGGCAGCCATGTTGTAGTTGTACAGCCATGTTCTCAGGAGGTCCTGACCATGGTGACCTTGACAATGGCCCTTGTGTTGGTTTTTCCTTCCCCGTTTCACTCATCATGCTCCTCACTTTTACTTTCCGGCATCCATCTTAAATAAAGTATCAGCATCCAGGTCTCTGTCTTGGGTTCTTGTTTTCTGGGGAAGTTTAAGGCAGAATGCCTTCTGGAGGAGAAGGCATGAAATGAACTGGAACATTGACTACAGGTAGGAGTTAAGGGAACTTTTGGAGAGAACACCAGGCAGGTGAAGGAAAGGGCCAAAGGCAGGAAGCTAGAACTGGCTAGAACATTTTCTGTTGGCTCTCATGGAAGGTTCTTGGGGGTAAGCTGTGTTGGAGAACACTAGACAGGGAGTCTTATTTTCTTTCTTGGGTTCTTAAGAAGAAACTGCCTCAGCTGAAGAAGCTAGCACTGAGAACACATATGAAGCCACTACAGGTGCTGGTACTTTGTGTCTGAAAGTCTTCCAGAACTTTCCATTGTGTGTCCTCAAAGCTGCAGACCCCTTTTCACTGAAGCATCATACTTTTTCCTCTATTCTCCTCCGGGCGTACTCACTCGGCCATCTGGTGTGGTCTGGCTCTCCCTCTGAGAGAACGCGTCTCTTTGCTAGTTGGGAGGCCTGCCCCATTACTGGCCGCCAGGCTGTGCTTTCCGTGCTGCTAGCTTCCTCCTTCAGAGGAAGGGGGCTAAGTAGGCAGCAAGGATGACATCATTTTTCTGTCTGCTGAGGGTCAGACAGTATGGGTTGGCTAGGAGGACATGCAAGGTAGCCAACAGTGCCCGCTGGGAGGCTGGACAGGTGGCCCCAGAGGTCCAAGGCGTCTGTGCAGGATGCTGGAGTTGGTGTGGTCATTGTTTAACACAGAGCAGGATCCCGAACAAGTCACATTCTTCAGTAAGGGAGTGTCTGTATAATGTTCCTTATTTCCCCTCACCGCTGTTGGCATGCATAGGAAGGCAACTGATGTTCCTAATAATGACGGCACTTGGGCTTCCGCCTCAGAGCCTGTTGCGGGAATTCCAGGCTCCACCATCCTGCTTTTCCTCATCACCTGATCCTGCTCAGACAGTCTGCCTGCTCAGTGAAGCATGAGCTCCGGGAAGGTTTGCTTCGCCTCAGCTCATGTGGGGAATCACTGGGGGTTTTCCCTGCACATTTGTTCATTGTTAGAGGCTTCCTCCCGCCAGCCTTCCTAGATAGCTGGATCTTGTCCATGTACTGGGAGGTACTCCAGGATGACTTGGGGCGAAGGGTGTGTGTGGGGGGGTTTAGCTGCAGCCCACAGGAGGAAATGTCTGGTGATGTGGTGGTGAGGACCTGGCTAAAAGTATCTGTGAGGAGCTGTCAGGAAGGGAGGAAAGGGCATTGGACCCCAGAGGTCAGCAGATGGGTTCCAACTCTGGAGCTGACACGCTCTGTGCCCCTTCATCCCTCTCTGGGCCTCAACTTCCCACTGGGAAAATGCAGATGCTCTCAAAGGGCTCTTCTATGAAAGCACAGTCACGTCTTATTAGGGGACTCATTCCAGAATGTCACTCCAGCTCACATTGATTTTGTAAACTCTATCCTCATTAAATACATTCTTCATTCGGGTCTCAAATGTCTCTGGCCTGGGCGAAGGCAACCGCTTTTTGATTAATCTCTCTGCCTTCATCTGCCTCCAATTTTTCTCTTCGCTTCTGCCAAAATGACATTTCTAAGATAGAAATCTGATTATAGCTTCACAGTAATCATAAGGGGAAAAAATCTAAATGGGCGACACATCTGAGGCCTTTTAAAAATCTGAGCTCGTTGTCATCTTTCAGCCTCAGCCCCATGACTGCCCTCCGTCGCTGTGTATTTCAGCTTGTCTAAGTGCCTTACATTTTGCTGAATGTATCATTTGCCTCTCTTGCCTCATTTGAAATAGAAGCCCCAAAATAATACTGTTTTAGAGCTAGGAAGGCCTGTGTCCAGACCTAGCCCTGCCATTTACTACTTTTGTGAATTTGGACATGTGCTATTTCTCTGAACTCTAGTTTTGTTGTTTTCCAAATGTGACAGAAGAATTATTGACGAAAGATATGAAGTTTCTAGCCTCGTGTTGGTTTATCATAGGCAATCAATACATTATTATGATGATTATCTTTCTTTGGGTGATCTATTTGCCCTTTAAACCCAGATCCAGTGTTACCACCTTTGTGAGGGTTCTCCAAGTCCCTGAGAGAGAAGATTGTCCTTCCTTGGAGCTGTCTTCCAAGTTCTTACAGTACTCACCATCTTGTATTTTTATTGTCTATTGACATATTTGTCTCACTCACCAGACTACAGGCTCCTTGAGGGGAAGAATTATGTTTTATTTATCTCTTCATCTCTTTTATCCAGCGCAAAGCCTGTCCTGGGGTAGGTGCTCTCAGCGAATGTTAAATGAATGAACAAAATGACTGTTTTTGTTCCTGGGTAGAAAGAACTTTCATTAACAACCCAGAGGAAGGAAACCATCAGAATGTGTAGGCTTGTTTAGTCTGCTCTGCTCCATTAACTAGGCACACCCACCTTCTCTTGATCCCCAGCTAGTCCGTTCTTTGGCAAATGTTGGAAGGTCATGTGGCATCCGGTCTCCTTATCTAGGCGGGTGTGATGTGGTTCAGAAGCCTCCCACACCCTCTATCCAAATAGACTAGGTAGCTCTAGCCATTGGGAGTGCTTGAAAAAACAAATTCAGCATTTGTCTTTGGGAGGTCGTCAGAGGTAAATAAAATAATCAAAACTCCACAAAAGTGCCTTGGTGAAACTTTCCTGCTTATAACATTGAGTGGCTAGGATAGCAGGTTACAAAGGGATGGACAGCAAGTCCTAAGATTCTTGGAAGTAAGTTCTCCCTTCAAGCTACAATTGATGTGTACACATGTAAAGCTAGGTGGCCTGGGTTGAGAAGGAGCAAGAATTTTAGAGCTGGAGAGATCAGAATTTATATGCCAATCAGTTGTATGAAGCTTAACCTTTCTGAGTTTAATTACGTATTTCCTCATTGAAGAATTTTGATTTATACTGATGAAATGGTAAAATGAGCGGGATAAGAAAAGGCCTTTGTCATCTCTGGAACACTCAGTGCTTTATATAATTCACAACAACTCTGAGAGGGTAGACAGAGTCATTATTATTTATGTCAGATATTTTCCCTCATCCCTCTGATTTACTCCCACCCTTTCCTACCCCACTCTGTGTGCCAGGAGACTGATCTCTAAGGGCTTAACGGGCTCCCATGTCTTCCGGCTTCTCAGAAATGATAGAGTTCAAATCCTAGCTCCAGCCTGAGCTAGGCACTTGACCATAGGCTCATGGCTTTATTTCCGTGAGCCTCTTCCTGATCCTGTAAAGAAAAAGGGGGTAGGGTGTTAACCACTTACTATATTCATCTCAAGGGGCTGTGGTTAAAAGATCATTACTAATTGCTAGGAAATAGTTGCTTAAATCCAAATTGTTTTATTTCTTACTTTTCATTGTCAGAAGGTGTTATACTTATTAATAGTTTAACCATTCATAGATCCATTGAGCCAATCTTACAGGCATTATTTTATTTCCCCAATATTAATTATGCATCTACCATGTCAGAGGTTAATGAACTTTTCCTGTAAAGGGCCAGAGTGTAAATATTTTAGGATCTTGAGCCATACAGTCCAGGTTACAACAATTAAACTTTGACATGGCAGTATGAAAGCAGTCATAGATATATGTAAATGATTAGAAGTGGCATTGTTGCAATAAAACTTTATTTGCAAAAACAGTTGGCGAGTCAGATTTGGTCCTTGGGCTCTATGGCAAAGATGATGTTAGGTTCTGGAGACATAAAGATGATCTCAAGAAGCTCACACACAGTCTTTGGAAAGGAAATGAACAGATATGATAAAATTGGGTTGGTGCTCTGCTAGAAGTTTCTATAGTTTAGTGAGGATACAGAAAGAACAGGCAATTCTTTAGGTGTGGAGAAAGGGAGGTGGTGGTGGGCTGGTAAAAGTTTCATGTAGAGGCATTGAAAAACTAGGATATGAGGTGGCTTTCTGGGAAGGTGGCATCCTTGGGCCATGGAGAAACATATTAATGTGCAGACATAAGGCACATAGGCTTTAGCTTAATTGATGATTCACCTATGGTTTTGTGGCATCTTTTTTCTCCTGAAAATAAATATCAATATTTCCTTCATAGGGTTATGTAAGGCTCAAATGAGAGAATGAATGTAAACAATTTAGCATAATACCTGGCACATGGTACATGCATGCTTAAAAGGGGGAGGATTAAGTTGATAGAGTTTTGTTTTAGCAGGATTGCTCTGACATGTTGACTATCTTAGGAGGGTCTAATACTGGAGGCAGGAACCAGCTAGGAAATGATGGCAGCAACCTGTGGGACTCATGAAAGCCTGAACTTGGCAGTGGTAGAAGACGGGGAGACAAGAGATGTGGACAGAGCTTGAGGGCTGACTTGATGTTACAGTGAAGGACAGAGGGGTTCAAAATTACCTCCAGAATTTCAGGCATCTGGTGATACCATTTATCAAGTAAAGGAAAACAGGAGGAAAGTCAGATTTGGGGTGAAGGTATTAGATTCCTATTTGAATACATTGATTGAGTGGGAATGTCCAGTAGTTGGTTGACTGTACACTTTATGTTGGAGTTCTATATATAACTGGAAGTAGGCAGCAGAAGAAGAATTATCGGCATGAAGCCTCTGAAGTAAGGAGGTATTAAAAGTTAAAAACAAACAAACAAAAAATCCCATGTCAGATTAACCTTGGGAAACCTAGCAATTCAATGAGAGGCACATCTAAATCTCAAGCTCTCTATCTCTTTCTCCCTCTCTCTCTCTCTATATATATACACACACACACACACACACACACACACACACATATAGATATGTATAACTCTTCTCCCCTTCATTTATATATATATATATATATATATATATATATATATATATATATATATATATATTTTATAATTTTTTTTCCAAGAAAGGCATGTCAGAGTATGTCAGGGGACTCAGTAAGAAGTCATATCTCAGAAGCTGATAAAAGAGAGGGTTAGAAAAAAGAAGCCAGAGTATCAGTGAGAAGCTGCAATGTGATCAATGGAGCTGATGACTGAGAATCACTGGAAACTAGGCAATTGGCAGTTAGGAAGTGCTTGGGAACTTCATCTAAGATAGATTCAATAGAGCAGTGGAGGGCCCTAGAGGTTGTGGATTGAAGACTGAATGGGACTGGGAGGGGCAGGCAGTGATTATGGATGATTCATCGGTAGAATCTGATTTTGAGGAGAAAGGGAAATGAGCACAGGTGCTAGAGGAATAGGGTAGATTTCTTTTCACCATTTGGAGTTGAACCACCTAGGAAAGAGGAGATCTCTAGAGGAGTTCAGTGAAGACCAGCTGAGAGAAGACATGGAGGACTCTGTCTTGAATGGAAGGACATATATTGTTCTGGCACAGCATCCCAGGAGGTGAGGTTGGTTTTAGATGATTGTGTTTAAATCTGTGGTTTGGAAGGAACGTTTTCAAGTGCTTATCTGAAAACCTCAATGTTCTCTTTGAAAAGTCAACCAGTTAATCTGCTAAGAGAAGAGGAGTAGCAATTAGGAAGCTGGCTTGGCCGGCAGAAAATGTGAAATATTTGCTCTGTCAGTAAGGACCAATGAACTTGGAGTGGCACTGATCCATCCAATTGTGTCCCTTCTGCCAGTGCCTGGCAACTAGAGAAGGAGAAGAGAAGGCAAATGGTTACATTGATACAAGCCTGTAGGAGTGTGGTGGAAGAACAAGAAATTGGGAGGATGACGGCACTTACAACAAAGGGATTACAATGATGGACCATGTAGCTCCAGGGAAGGAAGTGGTGGGAGGAGGAGGCTGATAGTGAGAAAAAAAAAAAAAAGGTCAAAGGGTCATGGTGAGGTAAAAAAAAATATGTGTAGTAAGGATCAAGAAGGGTAAACTGAACTGATATGAAGTTGGAATCACAGATTTGTATATTAGAGTTTAATATATCATTGGAATGCTCAAGCAAATCTGGGCACTGGTGGAAGTGACATAGGTTGATGGATTGGTGCCACTCCAAGTTAATTGGAACATTTCTTTTTAATGATAAACTCCAGGATGTAGCCATAAAATACAATAGTAAATTAGGGCTATAGAAGTTGGTTAAGAAAATTTGAAATGATAATAACAACACATAGTTCACATCTGTGTGATAATTTACAGATTGCAAAGCATTTTCACAATCATTATCTCACTTGATCTCATCCTATGAGATAAATAGGCAGGGATTATTCTCAATTCTTATCTTACCCATGAAATAATTGTGGCTTGAAGATACTACTAAGTATATTACCAGACTAGTTAAGTGATGGAAATTCCAACTGGCATAAAACCACTAGCATCTAGATCAATGGTGAATAAAAAATTCCAATTATTTTAACCAATTCAGACACTTCAGTGTTATGTATACAGTAAATCACTGTTTTAGATGAGATTGATTTGACAAAAAAAAAAACAAAAAACCAACCCAAAATAAAACAAAAATACACAGCAACATCTCTTTTGGAAAAAATTAGTGGACTTAGAGTCATGGAGATTTTTTTCCTAAACAAAACATTCTTTACCTGCTCAGTCACACCTGGTAATCTCACAAGGATTAGGTGATCATGTTCCCTGATTCCATTCATCTACAGCAATGCTCCCGGAAGACCTGCTTCTCATTCCTACTGTGGGCCAGAGCCTCCCGGAGCTCCCTGCAGCTCTCGGCCCGGGTGAAGATGGATGGAGATCAGAGGCAGCAGCTGTGGGTGGAGGGGAGGCCAGGAAGCAGGCGCTGAGCCGGGTAATTCATCCAAATGGCAAAACAGAGGTGGGATCTGGGGGAGCTGGAAGCCACCCAAACAGGGTAAGGGGGAGAGGTGCCCTTCCATTTCAGCTAGGATTTCTGCTTTGCCTCCTTTCCTTCATGCTGGCCTAGCCCTGTCCCAAACTGGGTGTCAGATTCCATCTCAACCCCTGACTGTGTGCTGGTTCCTCAACCAGATCCCACATCTTGGCCTATAAAACTTATTAACTACCCCACAACCCCCACCCCACCCTATCCTACCTTTGCAAGTTCTGTTCATCAGGAAACACTGTTTCAGCCAAACCACTGTGGTGTTTGCAAGGACCAGACTGGATTCTACTTTATTTCTGCCACTATTTTGCTCTGTGACCTTGAATATGTTACTTTCTCTCTCTAGACTTCATTCTTCTCATCTTTGTTACTCGTTGGTTGAACTACCCACAATAGCAAAACGTCTCTTTATGTAACAGTACCAACTTAAGGACCACTGGTAGTGGCTTCTTGAGTCTCCGTGTGGAGAAGGATTCTGACATATGCTGAGGTTCAAGAGAACTAGCAATCCCCCTTTGCTCTTAAGATAATGACTCCAAACTACAGTGTGCATCTTTTGTGTAGAGAGCTTGTTAAGATGAGTGCTGGGACCCACAGCCTAAATTTCTGATTCAGTGGGTCTAAGATGTGATCCAAGAATTTGCATTTCTAGCAAGCTCCAGGTGAAGAGGATACCGTTTTTTTCCAGGGACCACACTTTAGAAACATTGTTATAGCATTTAATCCCTGATGGTTTGGTTTAGTTTTCTTGTAACAACACAAGCTTCATCATTAGCTAGTTGACACAAAATGCATAGATACAGGGTCCCAAACATCTTTAAGGGAGGTTAGAGATTCATTAAACAGTACACATATACATTTGGTCTTTTAAAAAAGTGCAGTCAAGCTATAAGCATGAAATAATTTTTCTAGTTCACAGTTAACTGGTATGATGAGACGGAGCATGGGCTTTGGAATCACATACATCCAAATTTAAATCCTGGCTCTACAGTTCATTGATGTGTTTGACCTTGGACCAGTTACCAAACACCGCAGATTTATTTTATGTAGTGAATGAACGACTCTTTGTTTTGTTCACCCTTCTACTTCTAGCACCTAACAGTCAAACATACTCTTTGAATAAATAGGCAATGATTTGTAATAGACAAATCTGTAGAAATTATTTTCTATTTTTACCTTCTCAGTGTGGAGAGATTAAGCAGAACGCTAAGTGAGCTTTAAGTGTGCAAGAGGACTGAAGCCCGTGTTAAGATTCAGCTGGATAAGAATATGCAGTGTCTCTATTTTTCTACAATGGCTCTAACCATGCTCATGAACCTCACCCTTCTGCTTAGCTGTGAGGAGTGGAAAAGAGGAACTTAGTGCAAGTTATTTTGGTTTCAGCTCTTTTGAGTGGTTTGGTTTCTTTCTCCTAAATGTTTAATCTTCCAGAACTCCCTCTGCCTTGCTCCTCTCTCAGATGGCTATGTGATTCCATCGCAGCCAAGAAAGGACTCTGTGCAGGTCCCTTTGTTTAGCAGTTGGTCTGACCTGGCCTCTGGAATGGTGGTCACTATGGAGCAGCCTGTTCTGGCTGGTGCTTTGGAGCGTCATTTACATACCAATGTAGAGTCCCTTGTCCTGGCCATTTTCCTCTGGTTGTTAAGGCCAAGCTGTCTGGGTTCTTGTCCTTTACCTGGGACCTTACAGTTCAGCGCTTTCAGGACCCCTGTGTCTCTTCACTTGAGTAAGGGGGTCTTCTGGACTCTGGCCTGTAGTGTGGTCAGGGTCCTTGTTAATCTCTGAAGTGCAGCTATGCTCAATAAATTCAAACTGGCTTATGGGAAAGAGCTCAGGAGAAAGTTCCAGAAGAACTGTGTTCAAGCCCTTCCATTGCCTCCTACTAGCTGTGGGACTTTGGAGTAAGTGCTTAGCAGCCTGCTCTCCCGTTTCTCCATTGCTACCAAGGATTTATACAGCAGTATGGAAAAAAGAACTGATTTGTTGACCAAAAGAAATATTACTTGTAAAAATTATTGGTAAAAACAGACTTTTCTCCCATTGTCTGGCAGGTATTTTTTGAGAAGTTATTGTGTGTGCTAAGTATGAGGATAAAGGATACCAACTACATCTCACCTTGCTTGTAGGCCTGGGGGGTAGAGTGGGTACAGGGACTGATCTGCACACTGCAGAGAGAAGCACAGGGAATTGTGGGAAGTCACACACAGACCTGAGAGCCCATGTTACCTGGTTTTGTTGCTCCAGCTCCCAGAGGCTCTGTGGCCTCATATGGACTGGGAATAATGCAAGCAACTTACTAATGGTATTCTCTGTGTGTGCTGTGGTGCATGCAGATGGACTGAAAATTTAAGTAATGGTATTTTGTCAATAATAAGAAAGAAATCATGCAGAAATTGTTATTAGAATACTAATTATAATAAATATAGTTATTCTTTCTTTCATGGAACCACAGTCACTTTAGATTTGGAAAAGGAAATAATGATCTTTCATAAAAACTGCAAAGGGAAATTCATTCAGCTTTAAAAAATGAATACAGGTACATAAAATAAATTTTTTGTTCTAATTTTGAAAGACAAAATCCCTAAATTTAAGGACTAGAAAGGGACCACTGGTGTGTGTGGAGGGTTCGGGGTGGGAGGGGGGGCTTTTAAAACAGGGAACTTAATTTGAGAAGGAATATAGAATTATCAGCTTGGCAATATAACAGATGCCTCATTTCATGCAGAGCGGCACCGCTTCCCCACAAAGGAAACCTGACCATACTTCGAAAATACTATACTTTTAATTGCCACACAACTCTATTCTGTTTTATGTGAGCCACAAAATTAATGTGTAACAGTAGCAGATTTGGTTGAGCAAATATGGTCTTTAACCTTGAATACACATGAGGCATGTCAGGAACCAGGAACAAGAGTGAAGGACCTGCTGAACACATCTGAACCTTCAGGACAGAGGGGTTTCCAGGGTGGGGTAAGTGGCTACTTGGGACATAAGATCCTAGACAGTCTGAGCTGGGAGGGGCTTTACAGATGGGCAAGTGCATGGAATTCATTCTTACACAGATGGGAGAAGACAGGAGAGGTGCTTGTAAGGAGCGCCCGCCATGGCACCCACTGTGCTGTGTTATTCTATTTAATCCTGGATACAGTTCTGTGAGATCGCTCTTGCTACACCTATTTTACCCGTGAAAAACTACAACTGGAAAGAGAAAGCCATGTGCTCAGGGCCACATTCTTGACTTTATAGAGTCAAGATTCAAAGAGAACCAGAAAGTGCCGTGGGTTTGGTGAATCATAACAGTGTCCTAAAAGCACTTCAAAAGTTTCTAAGAGTAGAAGAGTAGCAAAGCTAGCATATTTGACACCTGAAGCGGATCACTGAATACTCCCTCACCCCCAAAATGTCAAAATTATTTATTAGTTATACATATGAAACAAAAAACAAAAAACGTTGAGGAAAAAACCATGTAGAGAATGAAAACTAAAAATTAAGTTTGGTATACATTATCTTGCTAGTCAAATATAATAATGAATATCATAATGTAAAACAAAACTATTATACCTTTCAGTTTGCAGCCTGTTTCACTGTTTGAAATTATAAATGCAAATAAAAACTTCAGTTGGTCACCTGGAATGATAGAACTGGATTAACTCAGAGTTTGTGGCTTTGTTTTTACAATTACTGTGCTATCACTGCTTGTTTTTAACCTAGAGTATAAATTCATGGGTTGGAGACATGAATGGCACCAACATTCAGTAAGAGTGAGTGATACCATGGGGAAACCACACTTGAAACAAACATTGTGTAGCTAAATCTGGATGTGTAGGGAGTCAACTACTTTATGTATGTTAGCTTGATTTAATCCTCAACTCGAGATAGGTGATATTATTATTACTCCTATGTTATTGATGAGGAAGCCAAGGGACAGAGCACTCAAATGACTTATCCAAGGTCACAGGGCCAGTGACTGGGTAGGATTGAACTATTGGGGTGGACTCCAGGGTCAACCTTCTCAACCACTCTGCCTTAGTCCTCCCACATCCATTTACCTCTGTCCGCGCACCCTGCACTTCTCCATTAGCTCTTACTGAAGCCATGAGGTGGGTATTTTGTTTCAATGATGAAAGCTCTCTTGGGAAACTTTCTAGTTTGTTGTTTGTTTTGTGTGCTTTCCTATTTTGCTTTTATTTAGCACCCACAATATGGAGGCTGAGGAAGATTGCTAATAGAGATGGGGCCCAATGACAACTTTCCATAAGAGTCTGCCTCTAATTAAGTAACCAATTAAGTGGCACTAATTTAAGACAGATTGTACCAGGCACTATGCTAAAGCCCTTAGGAGAAAGAGGGAATCAAAATATGTATATATATATATATATATTAGGGCTTCCATGTTATATATATATATAGTTTTGAAGTAAATGGCTTTCACAGCATTTATGCTTTCTTTTTATATTCTTCAAAACTTCTACATTTCCTGCCTGACCAGGCAGTGGCACAGTGGATAGAGCATTGGACTGGGATGCGGAAAACCCAGGTTCGAGACCCCCCAGGTCACCAGCTTGAGCGTGGGCTCATCTGGTTTGAGCAAAGCTCACCAGCTTGGACCCAAGGTCATTGGCTTGAGCAAGGGGTTACTCAGTCTGCTGAAGGCCTGTGGTCAAGGCACATATGAGAAAGCAATCAATGAACAACTAAGGTGTCGCAACGAAAAACTGATGATTGACGCTTCTCATCTCTCTCCGTTCCTGTCTGTCTGTCCCTGTCTATCCCTCTCTCTGACTCTCTCTCTGTCTCTGTAAAAAAGAAAAAAATTTTTTGATTGATAAAAAAACCCTTCTACATTTCCTAAAGTTAGTCTGTAATAGTATTATAATCAGAAAATACATACATAATATTTAAAATCTACACATTATATTTTGTATGTAATATTTGATCATAGTTATATAAAATAAATATATGCTACAGAAACAGACTGGAAAGAAGTACCGTGAACTTAATAGAGGTTATCCCAGGATATTAAGACTATGTGACATTTTCTCTATTTTTAAAATTTAATCACTTTCATAATGGAAATGTTGTTTAAAGGGAAATAAATATATATGGAATATTATTCAGGCCCTTGTGAAATGTGCAAAGATTCCTAGCACAGCGTCAATGGTTAAGAGTAAATTGTGGTCTTATAGAAGTCCAGGCTGGAAAAACATTTCACTAGAAGTCAAAATACTTTGGAAAAATCAAGTTTCCACTTAAAAAAAAATTATAGTGGGATAAATTGTCACTTGTCTTGCAAAGATAATTTTAGAGTGGAAAGTGATTCCAAAGCCAGGAACTTGTACACTAGGTTATACCAAGTGTTTAATTACTTCTCCACCCTGCAAAATCTGCTTCATATATACAGACCTTAAGGAACTGAACAATAAAATAGTATTTGCTGAAATTATTTGGATTATGAAAATAAAATTAATTGTTATACTTTAAAGTAAAGAAATATCAGTTGCATTTTTGGAGGGGGTGTCACATAATAGACCCTTAATAAAATTTGAAATCCAGAAATTACTGTCCTGGAAATTTTATATTGCGAAGATTATAAATGTGTCATCTGACAAGTAAAAGTCAAGTTCTTGACAGTTATATAAATATTATTATATAAATATTTTTTCTTCTTATTTTTTGGCCATCTGAATCCTCTTTTCACCTCAAGACTTGATTCATATCCTGCCTCTTCAAGGAAGCCTCATGAGCACTCCTATAACCTTCACTTCCTCCTGTGACACCCTTCAGCATTTCTTTTCCCTAGTACTGGAAATTTTATAGCTTTTATTCAGCCATTTGTTTTCTTAAGCAGTTCTTTAAAATAGTTATACTCCTTGTTATACATGTTCTAATCCCCTTGTAAAATGACCATAATTTTGGATTTCTTTCCCTCTCACTTTTGTCTTTCCTAAGTCTATCTTATTACTGACCTCCTTAAATAAAATATTTGTGTTACTGTTGAATTTCTCTATTTTCTTAAGCCTTTTATTTGTTCCCCAACACCATTTTCCTGGCCACTACCTTGTCTATTCTACATAGCAAATAACAATACATTCACTACTAGTGAACCTGGCTGCTAGTCTGAGAAGTCTTGGGACTCCTGACCCCTGTTTAGTCCTACTCCCACTGAGTCCACTTTGGCACTTGGGTAGAACTGAATCTATAAGCCTTGGCTAAGCAAGGATACTTGGATATGAGACTGTGCTCCATCTCTCTTTCATCTATCTATCTATCTATCTATCTATCTATCTCTATCAATCATATCAAAAGGATATCTGCACTCCCATGTTTATTATAGTATTATTTACAGTAGCCAAGATGTGGAAACAACCTAAGTGTCCACTGATGGATGGATGGATAAATAAAATATGGTATAATATACACTGAAATATTATTGAGCCATAAAAAGAAGGAAATCCTGCCATTTGTGAAAACATGGGTGGATGTTGAAAGCATTATACTAAGTGAAATAAGTCATACAGAGAAAAACAAATGATCTCAGATGTAGAATCTAAAACAACTGAATTCATGGAAACAGAACAAATTGGTGGATGTCAGAGGTGGGGAGTTGGGGAAAGGGGGAATGGTGGTCAAAAGATGCCACATTTCAGATATAAAGTAAATAAGTCCTAGGATTTAATGTCCAGCATGGCGAATGTAGGTAATAATACTATATTGTATATTTAAAAGTTGCTAGCTCAGAGACCTGAAGATGGCAGCGGAGTAGGCAGACGCACAGACTCCCAGCTCATACCACCGAACTGGATTATAAACTAATTTATGAACAATCAGCATGAAAAACCATGCTGATTTTCATGGGGGGGGGGGGGTGGTGAGGCTGGGCTCTCAATTCCAAGGATAAAGAGCAGTAAATATTGCTCAAAGCCACTTACCTGGTGACCAGGGAACAAGGAGTGTTGAAAGGGCCCGCTTGTCTTCCAAAAAGAAAGGAGAAAGAGAGAGACGGATGGTGAGGGGGAGAGGAATATAGGTGATGACATAAAAAGCTGACTCATTCAGTGCTGGAGGTGGCCATAACTGGGGGAGGGGCTGATCCTTCCACAAAGCAAAATACAAAAGTACTTCTAGGTCACAGAGATACAGACATCTCTCCAGCTCCAATCAGCGCAACAAGACACAGCTGAAAACAAGAAGTGGGGAGGAGGGGCAGTAACTCAGGTCTCTTTGGAGATCTGAGATACACCTCCCCATACTGAAGCTGAGAAAGCAACCCGCCCCCAGAGAGATTAACTGGCAGAAGAGGGTTTCAAAGCCTCAGGTCACACTCACTGCATTCCTGGATACAGTTTCAAATAAGCCCACTGCTGAGATCAGCAAACAAGACAATCACCTGTTAAAAAAACAAACAAATCAAGACTTCAAAGTGGCCCAAATTTTAAAGTGGATTACAAATAATAGCTGAAGCCAACCCAAGAAGACTTAGAAACAACACAAAAAAACTAGAGACAGACAACACCAAGCCTAGACTCAACCAGCTCTACAAAGAAAACACCCAGATACCCAGGCACAATGAGAAGACAAAAAAGTGCAATCCAAATGAAACCACAAGAGAGACCTTCAGGAGATGAACTGAGTGATATGGAAATAATCAAACTTCCCGATGCGGAGTTTAAAATAATGATTGTAAGGATGCTTAGGGATCTTAGAACAACAATGGATGGTCATCACAAACACCTAAATAAAGAAATAGCAAGTATAAAAAAGGATATAGAAATATTAAAAAAGAATCAGTCGGAGATGACAAATACAATATCAGAAATGAAGACCCATTGTGGATACAGCTGAGGATCGAATCAGCGAGTTGGAGGACAACTGGAATGAAGGCATGAAAGCAGAGAAGAAAAGAGAAAAGAGACTCAAAAAGTCAGAGGAAACTCTTAGAGAGCTCTGTGACAACATGAAGAGAAATAACATCCGCATCATAGGGGTTCCTGAAGAAGAAGAAAAAGAACAAGGGATAGAGACTTTGTTCAATCATATCATAGCTGAAAACTTCCCTAAATTAATGCAAGAGAAACTCTCACAAGTCCAAGAAGCACAGAGGACTCCATTAAAGAGAAACCCAAAGAAACCTACACCAAGACACATCATAATTAAAATACCAAAGCTAAGCAATAAAGAGAAAATATTAAAAGCTGCAAGAGAAAAAAAAGTTATCACCTACAAAGGAGCCCCCATAAGGATGACATCTGACTTCTCAACAGAAACACTTGAGGCCAGAAAGGAATGGCAAGAAATATTCAAAGTAATGCAGAACAAGAACCTACAACGAAGACTACTTTATCCAGCAAGGCTATCATTTAAAATTGAAGGAGAAATAAAAAGTTTCCCAGACAAAAAAAACTCAAGGAATTCATTACAACCAAACCAATGCTGCAGGAAATGTTAAGGGGCATGGTGTAAACAGACCAAAGTGGGAAAAGAATATAGCAAAAGAGAAATACAGCTTTAAAGAATAAAATGGCAATAAACAATTACGTGTCAATAATAACCCTAAATGTAAATAGATTAAATGATCCAATCAAAAGACATAGGGTAGCTGCATGGATAAGCAAACAGGACCCGTACATATGCTGTCTACAAGAGACATACCTTAAAACAAAAGATGCACATAGGTTGAAGGTAAAAGGATGGAAAAAAACATTTCATGCAAATGAAAATGAAAAAAAAGCTGGGGTAGCAATACTTATATCAGACAAAATGGACTTTAAAACAAAGAACATAGTAAGAGATAAAGAAGGCCACTACATAATGATAAAGGGAGCAATCCAACTGGAAGATATAACTATTATAAATATCTACGCTCCTAATATAGGAGCACCTAAATATACAAAGCAGACTTTGATGGATATAAAGAGCAAGATCAACAGCAACACTATAATAGTAGGGGATTTTAATACCCCATTAACATCACTAGATAGATCCTCAAGAAAGAAACTTAACAAAGAAACAGCAGACTTAAAGGAACACTAGATCAACTCGATTTAATAGATATCTACAGAACCTTTCACTCTAAAGCAGCAGAATATACATTCTTTTCAAGTGCTCATGGTACATTCTCTAGGATAGACCACATACATGTTAGGGCACAAAAGTGGTCTCAACAAATTTAAGAAGTTTGAAATCATATCAAACACTTTCTCTGATTACAATGGCATGAAACTAGTAATCAACCACAACAGAAAAGCTCAAAAATTCTCAAACACATGGAAACTAAATAGCAGGTTGTTAAATAACGAATGGATTAAGAATGAGATCAAAGAAGAAATAAAAAATTCCTAGAAACGAATGATAACGAGCATTTAACAACTCAAAATTTATGGGACACAGCAAAAGCAGTACTGAGAGGGAAGTTCATAGCACTACAGGCACACTTTAAGAAGCTAGAAAAAGCTCAAATAAACAACTTAACCCTGCTTCTAAAAGAACTAGAAAAAGAACAGCAAGTAAAGCATAAATGTAGTAGAAGGAAGGAAATAATAAAGATCAGAGCAGAGGCCCTGGCCAGTTGGCTCAGCGGTAGAGCGTCGGCCTGTCGTGCGGGGGACCCGGGTTCGATTCCCGGCCAATGCACATAGGAGAAGCGCCCATTTGCTTCTCCACCCCCCACCCCCTCCTTCCTCTCTGTCTCTCTCTTCCCCTCCCGCAGCCAAGGCTCCATTGGAGCAAAGATGGCCCGGGCGCTGGGGACGGCTCCTTGGCCTCTGCCCCAGGCGCTAGAGTGGCTCTGGTTGTGGCAAAGCGATGCCCCGGAGGGGCAGAGCATCGCCCTCTGGAGGGCAGAGCGTCGCCCCTAGTGGGCATGCTGGGTGGATCCTGGTTGGGCGCATAGGGAGTCTGTCTGATTGTCTCTCCCCATTTCCAGCTTCAGAAAAATACAAAAAAAAAAAAAAAAAGATCAGAGCAGAAATAAATGACATAGAGACTAAAGAAACAATACAGAGGATCAATGAAACTAGGAGCTGGTTTTTTGAAAAGGTAAACAAAATTGATAAAAGGTAAACCTTTAACTAGATTCACCAAGAAAAAGAGAGAGAGGACTCAAATAAATAAAATTAGAAATGAGAGGGGAGAAATAACAACTGACACAACAGAAATACAAAGGATTGTAAGAAAATACTATGAAGAACTGTATGCCAAAAAACTAGACAACCTAGATGAAATGGATAAATTCCTTGAAACATACAATCTTCCAAAAATCAGTCTGGAAGAATCAGAAAACCAAATGAGATAAAAACAGTTATCAAAAAACTCCCAACAAAGAAAAGTCCTGGGCCAGATTGCTTCACAAGTGAATTCTACCAACTATTCAAAGAAGAACTAACTCCTATCCTTCTCAAGCTATTTCAAAAAATTCAAGAGGAAGGAAGACTTCCAAGCTCCTTTTATGAGGGGAGCATAATTCTGATTCCAAAACCAGGCAAAGACAACACAAAGAAAGAAAATTATAGGCCAATATCCCTGATGAATATAGAAGCTAAAATCCTCAACAAAATATTAGCAAACCGGATCCAACAATATATAGAAAATATCATACACCACGATCAAGTGGGATTTATTCTTGGGAGGCAAGGCTGGTACAATATTCACAAATCAATCAATGTTATTCATCATATAAATGAAAGGAAGGAGAAAAACCACATGACAATTTCAATAGATGCAGAAAAAGCATTTGATAAAATCCAGCACCCATTCATGATCAAAACTCTCAGCAAAGTGGGAATACAGGCAACATACCTCAACATGATAAAAGCCATCTATGAGAAACCCACAGCCAACATCATACTCAATGGGCAAAAATTAAAAGCAATATCCTTAAGATCAGGAATAAGGCAGGGGTGCCCCCTTTCACCGCTCTTATTCAACATAGTCCGGAAGTCCTAGCCACAGCAATCAGACAAGAAGAAGAAATACAAGGCATTCAATTTGGAAAAGAAGAAATAAAGCTATCATTATTTGCAGATGATATGATATTGTATATAGAAAATCCTAAAGTCTCAGTCAAAAAACTACTGGACCTGATAAATGAATTCAGCAAGGTGGCAGGATATAAAATTAATACTCAGAAATCAGAGGCATTTTTATACACCAACAATGAACAATCAGAAAGAGAAATTAAGGAAACAATCCCATTCACTATTGCAACCAAAAAACTAAAGTACCTAGGAGTACATTTAACCAAGGAGACTAAAGACTTGTACTCGGAAAATTATAAAACATTGATAAAAGAAATTAAGGAAGATACAAACAAGTGGAAGCATATACCATGCTCATGGTTAGGAAGAATAAACATCATTAAAATGTCTATATTACCCAAAGTAATTTATAAATTCAATGCAATATCAATTAAAATACCAGTGACATACTTTAAAGATATAGATCACATATTCCAAAATTTTATATGGAACCAAAAGACAACACGAATAGCCTGAGCAATCTTAAAAAAGAAGAATAAAGCGGGAGGTATCACACTTCCAGATATCAAGTTATACTACAAGGCCATTGTACTCAAAACAGCCTGGTACTGGCATAAGAACTGGCACATAGATCAATGGAACAGAACAGAGAACCCAGAAATAAACCCACAGCTCTATGGACAACTGATATTTGACAAAGGAGGTAAGGAAATACAATGGAGTAAAGACAGCCTCTTCAACAAATGGTGTTGGGAAAATTGGACAACAACCTGCTAAAAAATGAAACTAGACCACCAACTTACACCATTCACAAAAATAAACTCAAAATGGATAAAAGACTTAAATGTAAGGTGTGAAACCATAAGCATCTGAGAAGAAAACATAGGCAGTAAGCTCTCTGACATCTCGCGCAGCGATATATTTGCTGATTTATCTCCATGGGCAAGTGAAATAAAAGACAGGATAAACAAATGGGACTATATCAAATTAAAAGCTTTTGCACAGCCAAAGACAATAAGAACAGCATAAAAAGACAAACTACACAATGGGAGAACATATTTGACAGTATGTCTGATAAGGGGTTAATAACCAAAATTTATAAAGAACTTGTAAATCTCAACACCAGAAAGACAAACAATCCAATCAAAAAATGGGCAAAAGAAATGAATAGATACTTCTCCAAAGAGGATATACAGATGGCCAATAGGCATATGAAAAAATGCTCAACATCATTAATCATTAGAGAAATGCAAATTAAAACCACAATGAGATATCACCTCACACCAGGCAGAATGGCGCTCATCAACAAAACAACACAGAATAAGTGCTGGCGAGGATGTGGAGAAAAGGGAACCCTCCTGCATTGCTGGTGGGAATGCAGACTGGTGCAGCCTCTGTGGAAAACAGTATGGAGATTCCTCAAAAAATTGAAAATCGAACTGCCTTTTGACCCAGCCATTCCACTTTTAGGAATATACCCCAAGGACACCATAGAATGGTTCCAGAAGGAGAAATGCACCCCAATGTTTATGGCAGCATTGTTCACAATAGCAAAGATCTGGAAACAGCCCAAGTGTCTGTCAGAGGATGAGTGGATTAAAAAGCTTTGGTACATATATACTATGGAATACTACTCAGCCATAAGAAATGATGACATCAGATCATTTACAATAACATGGATGGACCTTGATAACATTATACAGAGTGAAATAAGTAAATTAGAAAAAAACTAAGAACTATATGAACCAATGCATAGATGGGACATAAAAATGAGACTTAGAGACATGGACAAGAATGTGATGGTAAAAGGGCGTGGGGTGGAGGGGTGGGGAAGCGGTGAGGAAGGAGAGGGAGGGAGTGGGGGGAGGGAAGGGGCACAAAGAAAACCAGATAGAAGGTGACAGAGGACGATTTGACTTTGAGTGAGGGGTATGCAGCATAATCAAAGGTCAAAATAATCTGGAGATGTTTTCTCGGAACATATATACCCTGATTTATCAATGTCACTGCATTAAAATTAATAAAAATAAGATTTTTAAAAAAAGTTGCTAAAAGATTAGATCTTTTAAAAAATTTTATTTAGACAATTAATTTTAATGGGGTGACATTGATCAATTAGAGTACATAGATTCAGAGAGAACATCTCCAGATCATTTTGACATTTGATTTTGTTGTATACCCATCACCCAAAGTCAAATTGTCCTCCGTCACCTTTTATTTGTTTTTTTTTTATGCCCCTCCCCTCCCCTAACCCCTTCCTCTCCTCCCTCCCCCTCCTCCTGGTAACCACTGCACTCTTGTCCATGTCCATGAGTAGATCTTAAAATTTTTCATCATAAGAAAAAGAATTGTAACTATGTGAGGTGATGAATGTTAACTGAACTTATTTTAGTAATCATTTTATAATATATATAGATATCAAATCATTATGTTATACACCTTAAACTAATAGAATATCATATGTTCGTTATGCCTTAATAAAACTGGAAAAAAAAACATTTTGAGCTTGGCTTTCTTCATCTGTATGTGAAAATAGAATCCTCCACAAGTGGGTGTTATAAGAGTTAAGTAAAATTATGTGCATTCAGTACAGTGCCCACCATGCAGTGTATACCTAATAGGTACAATTTCTTTTTCTTCTTTGAGATCACATATTGGCCTGTTTTCCAAAGTTTGGAACTCAGATTCTACAATTGTTTAATGGGCATGTTTGACATAAGACTTCTGTGGTAAATAATTTTGGGAAACACTGGGGTTAAGTTAGATTTGATAGATTTTGCCTTAGAATCTTGAATACACTGTGCTTCTCTAGCAGAATATACCAGCCAAATTTCCCCTAATATATTTGACAGCAGATGTCTGCCTTGCATGCAGTGTTTATAAAATCTTGGATTAAAGGATCATGTGCACAATTTAACTCCTCTTTATGCAGACCTCAAAGTAAAGCTTCCATGTTATTGATTGATATCTCAAGATAAATTGTTTTTTTAACTATATATATATATATATATATATTTTGCCAATTACGTACCCATATAAATCAGGATTTCTCAGTTCTATGCAATCAAAACAAAATAAGAAATTAAATTGAATGTTAAGGATGAAATAAAATTGAGAATCATAAAACATAATTTCAGATTTTGTGTATTTAACAAAACATTCTTATTCTTCTCAGTTAACTTTATAAAAATTTAACGCTATAAGCTTGAACAAAAGTATATAAAATTATTAAATTTAAAAACTGGAATTAAAATTTTACCTTCAGTATGAAGTAGTAAACTGTTCCAAATAGCAGGACTCTAAAATGTATGTATATACATAAAACCCAAACTGAAGGCTTTGGAGACTGAACAAAGGCATTTTAAAGAGAAATCGACAGTTGAAGTGAGGGAACCAAGTAGAGTGAGTTCCTTGTGTTTTGTGATTTTGGTTTGAAAGCGCCCACAATCAGGATACAGGTGGCAAGAAGTGACTAGAAATTTTGATTGAAAACCCTGCCAATTGTTTTGGCCAAATGAACCAGGTGAAGGAACACTGGAGTCACTAGAGCCACCAGAGAGTTCGAAAAAAAAAAATAATAATTAAAAGAAGAAATCAAAGGAAAGGGAAGTCCTAAGTCAATGTTTAAACTCAGAGTTTCTAGATAACCTCAAAACCATGCGTGGGTGAGGCAACTGAAAACATCTTATAACAAAGTCGTAAATACCGGACCTGAACTATGAACTTCCACCTATCACAGGTAAAGCCGTGTGTAGTTTCACTATAAACAAGTTAAGCACCCACTAAAACAAAACAAAATAAAATAAATAAAAACACCAACTCTTTGGAGCAATATAACAAAATACAGAATCTACAAAATAAAACATTTACAATGATCAAAATACAAATCAACAAATATTACTCACCATATTAAGAGTCAGAAAAATATAAACCTATCTTGTAGGGAAAAAAAATGTCAACAGATGCCCAACCCTGAGATAACCTGATACTGAGATAAGGATTTTATTTATTTATTTATTTATTTATTTATTTATTTATTTATTTATTTTTTCTTTTCCCTGTATTTTTCTGAAGCCGGAAACGGGGAGAGACAGTCAAACAGACTCCTGCCTGCGCCCGACCGGGATCCACCCAGCACGCCCACCAGGGGGCGACGCTCTGCCCACAAGGGGGCGATGCTCTGCCCATCGGGGCGTCGCTCTGTTGCGACCAGAGCCACTCTAGCACCTGGGGCAGAGGCCGAGGAGCCATCCCCAGCGCCCGGGCCATCTTTGCTCCAGTGGAGCCTCGGCTGCGGGAGGGGAAGAGAGAGACAGAGAGGAAGGAGAGGGGGAGGGGTGGAGAAGCAGATGGGCGCTTCTCCTGTGTGCCCTGGTTGGGAATTGAACCTGGGAATTCTGCACGCCAGGCCGACGCTCTACCACTGAGCCAACTGGCCAGGGCGTGAGATAAGGATTTTAAAGAAGGCATACTAACTAAATGAGATAATGTTAACATGCCTTAAAGATTTTAAAAATAGGAATTTTAGCAAAGAAATATAAAATGTAAGAAAATAACCAAATGGAAATTTTAAAAAATATATACTATCAAATTAAAAATTCACTGAAATAACTTACTGGCAGAATGAAAATGATAGAGGAAGTAGAGAGTGACTCTGAAGATAGATTACTGAAATTATGCATTTTGAAGAAAAATTAAAAATTGTTTTTAAGTTAATAGCACCTGCAAGACCAGTACAAAATTTCAAAAGGTCTGACTTATGGGTATTTGGAGTTCCAAAAGGAAAGGAAAGAGATAATAGGACAGAAAAATATTTAAAGATGTAATGGCTAAAGTTTTCTCATAGTGTGTAATGAAAAATAAACCAATTCAAGAAGCACTGAATTCCAAATAGTATACATAAATTTGATGATAATGACAATTAAGTACATTATACTGAAATTGCTAAAAACCAAAGATAAAGAAAAAATCTTGAAAATAACCAGAGGAGAAATAAATTTTTATAAATGTTTCTCCTTAGGCCTTTCTCCTTGGCTTATAGATGGCCATCTTCTCTCAGTGTCTTCACATGTTTGGCCCTCTGTGTCCTAATCTTCTCTTCATATAAGGAGTTTAAGAATCCAACATATGGGCCCTGGCTGGTGGCTCAGTGGATAGAGCGTCAGTTCAGTATGGACTGCCCAGGTCCAATTCTCAGTCAGGGCACACAGGAGAAACAACCATCTGCTTCTCCCCTCTCTCCCCTTCCTCTTCCTCTTCCCCTCCCACAGCCAGTGGCCTGATTGATCCAAGCATGTTGGCCTCAGGCAATAAAAATAGGTTGGTACTCACCATTGGCCCTTGACAGGGTTCCTGGGTGGATCCCAGTTGGGGTACATGTGGGAGTTTGGCTCACTATCTCCCCTCTTTTCATCTAAAAAAAAATCAACATATAAATTTTGGATAGGACACAATCTCATAATACTCTTCTCTCTGATACGTAAAATTCATGTCCTTCTTGCACACAAAATTAATTCTCTGAAACTGTGGTGACTGGCTTATCTGCACATAAAGCTGACTGCCATCAGAGAACTAGAAAACTTCAAATCTCTGGGGATAATTGTCTTGTCAAAACAAAACAAAACAAACAACAATAACAAAAAAACTGACTTTATTAAAAGAGATTCTGAGGTTTAAAAAAATCTATCTGAGGTTTAAAAAAATCTCTGAGACCACTAAGTTCTATGTGTAGACAATGGACTGCTAAAACAGCTTAGTCCCCCTAACCTCAGAACATTTTGCCCAGTACCTATTTCAGACATGGCCAAAAAGAAAAATGGAAAAGTACTAATCTCCTGAGGTCAGAGCCAAACACAATGAAGAATAAAGTACAAGGGAACTATTCTCTAAGTGTAGGGTCCGAGCATAATTTAGGCACACTCTCCACTACTGAAGTAGGGACCTTAGAGGCTTTTGCCCAGTGGGATTTCAGATTTACTATGGAACACTGCTATGTGTCTTCCATAGTTTTCCTTTTCAAATGGGACTGTTTGTTGTGGTTTTTCTATTCTGTTATATATCGGGTGTGTGGAGGACAGATAATTTGTCTTTTTAGTACAGAGGTATCCAGATCAAGAGAAGCCACATCTGGACCTAATTAAGAGACGATCTTACATAGTGTTCTGATGAAGAGATTGATGCTTATTACTCAGTGTTATGAACTGTGTCCCTTTAAAATTCACATTAAAATCCTAACACCTGTACTTTAGAATGTGACTGTGTTTGGAGATAGGGTCTTTAAAGAGGTAATTAAGGTAAAATGAGATAATATAGGTGGGCCCTTATCTAGTATGACCACTGGCCTCATAAGAAGAAATTAAGACATAGTCAAGCAAGAGAAAAGACCACGGGAAACACAGGGAGAAGGTAATCATCTACAAGCCAAAGAGAGGCCTTGAGAGAAATCAACCCTGCTGACATCTTGCTCTTGGACTTCTAGCTTCCAGAACTGTGTAAAAATAAATTTCTGTTGTTTCACCAACAAATATAAGTCTTAGTATTTGTTGTGGTAACTAGCAAATTAACCCATCTGGATATACAGCACTTTGTATTTTCTGCAGTGGATAGATAGACTTTTGGGGTGACTCCTTCAGGAGGAGTGTGTGTGTATGCTGTGGGCACAAAAGGGAGTAAAGAAAAAATTTTCAGTAGAAGGACTGGTCTTATAGTCATTAGGGCTGTTTATTGATATTTCTGGCTCTTCTCTGTATTGGTCATCTGTTTCTAGGTTATGCTGCTATAACAAACACTAACTTCAAACTATCAGTGGTGTACAACAACACAAATTTATTTCTCAGGCCTGTTACATGTGAGCTGTAGGTAGAACATGGCTCCACTTCATGTACTTTCCTCATTCTAGAATTCAGGCTCCAGAAACAGCTCTTATTTGGGATATATTCTTGTGACAAAGGGAAAACCACAACACGAAACCATTTAGTAGCTCTCAATTTTCTGCTCAAATGTGACACATATCACTTTCGCTGATATCTAATTGGCCAAGCCTGATATTAAGGAGGTAAGGAATTTTACCTGACCCATAATCAGATGACAATGGCAGGGAATACATGTATAATCTCCTTACCAGAGGGCAGCATGGAATTGGTAGCAACCATACAATCCAAGCACACAGCTTAATCGCACAACTTAACTCTCTTTGTTGTTAAGTGCTTAGGCAGATTCAGTGTTCATAAACGTTATGTGCGATGCTTCCAGGAAGAAACCTTTAAAGAACATTCCATGATATATTACTTTCCTCTCTCCCTGCTATGGGGGAAAATCTGGGAATGCTCAGTATACCTGTGTTTCCGATGGAAAGGGTGAAGCAGAGCTCTTGAAGGCCAACTCATGATAGACATGTGAAGTTACTAAGATTTTAGAGTTGTTTGTTACCATAACTCATTCATTCTGAAAAAGGTAAAAGAGATCTGAAAATCATGGCCTTAAAAAAAAAAACAACTACCTGTGTCATGTGCACAATAGGTGCTTAGCAGTTTATCTCTCATGTTCCTTTTCTAAGTACAACTGCTCTCCTTTCTGACAATGATCCTGATTATTGTGATAATCACATCCTTCTCTGAACCACTATTTATGGTAGAAGATACCTGATAAGGTCTTTTGCATATCACACCTTTTGAAGGAACTTCCCCTTTTCTCTCCATTTCTGTGATTCTAGTAGAAGTTGCCATGTAATATGACAACATTGATGAAACAGGGAGGGGCATGCAAGATGGAGTCAGTGAATTTCTTCCAGGGAATTTCTTTGGGAACAAGAGAGATAAATAGGCTTCTCTGCGTGTGCACCTGGACAGTAACATGTCCAACTTGGGCCAGGGGGCTGGCCAGTATTCACCATAGTATTATTATTGCTAGTAATAGTCTGCAAAGCAATATACCGCAGTCTTAGGGAGAACCAAATAGATGAACAGCGGAGATAAAAGAAGCGAGTCAGAAGTATTTGAGTTCCTGAATCCAATTTTACCTTGGTAATACCTGGAGTAGCCAAAGGTATATATATCAGGCATCCTCAAATTATGGACCACAGGCCAGATTTGGCCTGCTGCCTGTTTTTGTGAATAAAGTTTTATTGGAACAGACACAAATCCATTTGTTTACATATGGCTATTTTTGTGCTACAGTATCAGAGCTGAAAAGTGGTTGCAAGAGAGGCATTATAGCCTGGGAAACCTAAAATATTTATTATCTGGCCTTTTTCAGAAAAAGTTTGCTGACCCTTGGTATATATATTATCTCATCCTTTAAATAAATGTACATTTTCAAAATTAATATAGGAAATATATAAGTAAACATCTCATACATAAATATAAAAATATATATTGATAAATAAACATAGTTTTCATGTGTAATAGTGCAGGATCAAAAAGATTGGAGAGTCAATGATATACCTTTAAAAGAAAAGATTGTAGAGCACTGTTATAGGCAATAATGGGTCCTCAGAAGTATTTGATCAAAGCAATGGCATAATCAGATTAGCGGGACAACCCTAGTGTCTGCTTGAATGCTTATTTGTGCAGCAGCAGGAGAGAAAGTTAATAAACTTGATAGGAACCTTTTGCAATGCAGATAAAATAAACTGGGTAGAGAGATGGTAGTTGGGATGGAGAGGAGGGGAGTCACACAAGTGACTCAGATGTGGCCTTTCAGCAGTCATTCACCTACAGATGACAAACTCCAGGTTTGGGGGAACAGATTGTTTGGCTACAAGAAACCATCAATAATGATTTCCGTGGTCATCCCATCTTGGCCCAGACCCCATTTCAACCAAGTTATTAATACACACATTATTCTTCTTAAAGAAATAGAGAAATGCATTCCAGATTGCCAAAGGAAAAATTTCCCTATGATTTATACTGAAATGTTCCTGGAACTTTTTTTTCCCCCCAATCATCCATCTTCAAGAAATACTAAAGACAAATATTTCATGAATCCAGAGGTGCTTCTGACCAGCATCTGGAGATGATCTTGAGAATACAAATCTGTTATCATTTTTCACCACAGGCCTCAACTGTCAGAACATGTAACAACAACATAACCAGCCAGGGGGCTGGAAGCATGTAGTTAACCACTGTCGCAGGAGGCAGCAGAAATGGAGGTGTATCTGCCCATACTTCCCCCGTGCTTACTCTTCGTGGCTAGGCTGCATCCCTTTTCCCTACAAATGTTGGAATGCTAAAGTCACTCTCCAAGGGTGTGATGTCTTTTTAAATTGTCACATGGAAAGACGACTTGACGCAATAGAAAGTGTATAAGCTAAGAAGTCAATCAGATCTGAGTGTGATTCTTGGTTTTCCCACTTAATGTCTGTGTGACTTAATGTCTGTGTGTCTTAGCTTTGCTCAACACAATTTCCACATCAGTAAAATGAACTTGTCTATAATGTGATAACATAGGTACAGTTATCAGCATAGTGCTTGGCATAGCCTAAAGGTTGCTGTGAGTATCATTTTAAAAACATTCTCTTGTTACCGCTACACATTCACCAGATGGTTAAATAAAATAGAAAATACCGATTATTGGTGAGAATATAAAGCAGAGTTCTCATACATTGCTAGTTAGAGTCTAAAATTAATACAACCTACTTTGGCAGTACCTATTAAGCTGAACACAACCCAGCACTCAGCAATTCCACTCCTAGGTATGTACCCAAAATAAATACTTACATATGTTCGCCGAAAACATGAACCATAATGTTCAAAAGAGCATTCTTCATAATAGCATTCAACTGGAAATTATTCAGACACTCATCAATAATATAGTCCAGAACTCAGCAAAAAAATTTTGTAACAGGCCAGATAATAAACATTTTAGACACTGTGGGCCAGGAAACAAAATCAAGTTAAAATTGCATCACTTCTATTTTCAGAACCCCAACAACAGTACCCAGCAACAGAATGCTACATCACATCTCTGTTGCAACTACTTAACTGCCATTGGAATGTGAGAGCAGCCGTAGATAACAGGAAAAGGAACAAGCAGGGTGTGCTCCAATAAAACGTCATATGTGGACACATATTTAAATTTCATATAATTTTTGTTTGCCATGAAATATTATTCTTTTGATTTTTTAAAGCATTTAAAAATGTACAAATCATTCTTAGCTTGCATGCTGTACAGAAATAGGAGGTGGGCCAAGTTTGGAGTTGGTTTGCCAACCTCTGGTACAGTGGATAAATAAATTATGAAAAAGTACAAGATTACATTTATGCAAACTACAAAAGCAGGCCAAACGAATCTAGGCTTCTATAAGTCAACACAGCAGTGACTGAATGAGGGGTCGAGACAGAAAGGCAGAACAAAGGGGATTCTGGGTGAATGGTAATGTCTGCCTTTTCATTTAGTTTGTTTCATTTATAAAATTCAACAGGCTATATCTTAAAGTATGTGCATTTCTCTGTAAATATTATACTTTAAGAAACATGGAAACTAACAAACAACTCTTCTTAGAGCAGCCTTCTCTACCTCACATCTAACATGTAACAGGTATGCCTTCCCCATTATAGTTACCTTAGTTACAATTCCAGAGAATCTGCAACACCAGTTGGTCCCTTGGTTTATGGAACAATAGGCTGAGGTGCACACTGAAACCCTGTACTTAGGAATGGAGAACTGAGTTTAACGCCTCTGTTGATTAATTGCTATGGGCAAAACACTTAGTCTTTGTGAATTTTCATTTTTGTCTGGAAAATGGGAAAATAAGTCTTCATTTAAACATTTAATATAAAGTTTACTCTTAAGGAGGGAGAGGGTTAGGGGGAGGGGAAGGGGCACAAAGAAAACTAGATAGAGGGTGACGGAGGACAATCTGACTCTGGGCGAGGGGTATGCAATATAATTTAATGACAAGATAACCTAGACATGTTTTCTTTGAATATATGTACCCTGAATTATTAATGTCATCCCATTAACATTAATAAAAATTTATTTAAAAACAAAAACAAAAACAAACAAAAAAAAAGTTTACTCTTAGTTAAGAGGAATTGCTCTGTTAAACACTATACAAATTATCACCACCTATGTCATTTTTTACTTAACCACCCACCACCCACAATGATAAAGTTTGAATCCACCTATCTTTTTTTTTCCTCAGCCTTCCTTTTCTCTACTTTAAGAGACTATACAGCATAATGGTTAGAGACATAGACTCACAGTTCAAATCTTGACCCTGCCACTTGTCCTGTAGCTTCTTTGCGCCTCAGTGTCCTTACTGGTAAACTATCTACTTCATGTGGCTCCTCTAGAGGGTCTGGTCACCAGACTCCCAGACGGTCCCAGTAAGCCCTGTCTCACGGTATTCACGCCATTGTGTAGGGCTGTCCCATATTGTATGGACAATAGGATGTGGCACAAGTGAAGACATTTCACTTCTGAGGTCAGGTTATGATAGGCTGTAGTTTTTGCCTCAGGTGATGTTTCTGTCTTGGATCACTCACTTCCGGGTAGCCAGCCTTATGGTGAGGCATGCGTGGTGAGAAACTGAGGCCTGTCAAAAACAAAAAACAAAAGCAAAAACAAAAATACAAGAATGATTTTGGATGTGGATTCTCCAGCTTTAGATAAGTTTTGTAAATGACTGCAACCCTGTCAGCTTGTCTGCAACCTCATAAAAAACCCTGAGCCAAATCAACTTCGTAAGCTGTTTCCAGATGCCTCATCCCCAGAAACTGTTTCATAATCAGTAACCTTAAAACAATGAGCAGGGCCTGATGCGTACTAAGTATGCAACAAAATAGGGGCTCTCTCTCCCGTCTGCTCCCTGAAAGCTGGCACTTCTGCATCTGAAAGGCCATCGCCCTTGTTGCCACACTGTGTTAAGGAACAGACAGTGTCAATGGGTCACGCACGGGCAGTTTTGCCTCCTTTCCCTGGCCCCATAAAGACAAAATACAATCAGGTGTCTTCTGTCTGAAGAGCACTGGCAGTGTGGTTGGGAGTTCTACAGAAGTACTCTCCCTCTTGTAAGCTTTCCTCAAGGGACCTCATGGGCTCTGCCCCTCCAAGCCTCCCTGCTGCCCTCTGGTCTTTGTTGCATAGTCTATTCTTCAGGTTTCTTTCTTGTTTTCTCATTTTCCTTGGTCATGTTGATGATTCAGATTCTCCTTCTTTGGGATGTGGACATTTATTCCTTAAAAAATTTCTTGAGCCTGACCAGGTGGTACAGTGGATAGAGCATCAAACTGGGACATAGAGGACCCAAGTTCAAAACCCCAAGGTTGCTGGCTTGAGTGCGGGCTCGCCAGCTTGAGCACAGGGTCACTGGCTTGAGCTGGGATCATAGACATGACCCCATGGTTGCTGGTTTGAGCCCAAAAGTCACTGGCTTGAGGCCCAAGGTCACTGGCTTGAGCAAGGAGACACTTGCTCTGCTGTATCCCCCCCCCCCCACTCAGTCAAGGCACATATGAGAAAGCAATCAATGAACAACTAAGGTGCCTGAATGAAGACTTGATGCTTCTCATTTCTCTCCCTTCCTGTCTATCTGTTCCCTATCTGTCCCTGTCTCTGTCACACACACACACACACACACACACACACACACACACACACACACACATTATTGAAGTTATTGGGGTGATATTGGTTAATAAAATATCGATTTCAAGTGTGTAATTCTGTAACACATCATCTGTACATTGCACTGTGTGATCAACATCCCAAGCAGGTCTCCTCCCATCACCCTCTATCAGTCCTCTATCCTCCTTCACATCTTCCCTTTTTGTTCCCTTTTGCCCTGGGCTGCATAGTATCAGGTCAGAAGTCAACAGGCTTTTCCACAAGTAGAGGTTGAGATGGAGTCAGAAGCATAAGCATTTTATTGAGGGTAATGACTAAGACAGCTAATAGGCAGAGAAAGCAGGATTGGTCAGGGACAGTCTCAGATTGTGAAGTAGATCTGATGTCTGGGAGAGGAGGGAGATGTGAGGCTGAGTCAGGACAGCCTCAGATCAAAATCCAGGTAGGTCTGACCACGTCACTGATCCAACAGCAAGCTGTAGATCAAAGAGGAGTCCAAACTCAGGCTGAAATGAGCATGTCCCAGTACTTTTGCTATGCCCAGTCATTAGTGAGGGCTCCCTGGAAATCATGGGGCCTTGCCTAGAAAGCTGAGATGGATCCTAAAGGTGCTAATAGCTGAACGCTATCAGCTCTCAGCTTCTTACAGCTGAACGCCACATTCTTTCTTGAAGGGAGGTTCCAGTGATGTAGTTTCATGGTTGCTAGAGCCAACTTTATTTTTATTAATGGGCCTGGCCTCCTGAGTCCAAATACCTGAGCTTCCAGCTTGCTTAGAAACAGGGATCTGATCACCCCTGAATGGAGCATCACTATGAGAAAAGAAGGGACTCATAAAAGTGTGATAAAATTAATTATCTCCAGGGCAGTCTTAGGAGACCCAGGGGCATTTGGTAGTCATCAGTCATCATGTTTTTACTAAGCATATGCTACACGTTCCGTTCTGTGCAAGATTCTTGCTGTAGGAAACCTCCAACTGTTGAATCATAAAATTGGAAGGGACTTGAATACCCAGTTGAATTTCCGTCCTATGAACAGAAACCTTTTGTAGAACATCCTACATAGGTTTAGTAGCATCTTACCTCCAGTGTTGGCAAGCATTTCATTTCAGCCATCTCTTTGGTTATTGGACAGCTTTAATTGACAGAATCTTCCCTGTTGAGTTGAATTCAAAATGCTCTTCCCACCTTTAAGCTTTGAAGTCACTTTAATTGGACTTCTAGCTTCTCATTTATTAATCTTTTACATATTTGAAGATAGTTGTCATTGTTCTAGACATACCGTCGGGGAGGAGGAGTTATTGAAGGCTTTGATTCCCTGACAGTAAAAAAAAAAAAAAAAAAAAAAAAAAAGATTCTGATTATTCTTGATCACTAGGGTCTCTTTATGACTTAAAAGACTATTAAAGCCATGAAAAATTCATGTAAAAATTCTCAAATTAAAGAGAAATCCACACAAAGTAAAAGACAATGCACTCTCTGTGAAGTGTTTTTTGTATATTTCCTCTGAAGCTCACTGGGACTCCGGAGTCGTGGGACCATCTGCTGAGCCATTGCCCATTTGTATTGAAATAAAACAGGCTCTGGCTAATTAGAAGCATGTTCCTCAAGATGAAACGGTACAAGATCTCCAACATTTCCCCATCATTAGCAATTCCTGATGTTGAGTGGACATGTTAATACAGCCCCCACTCTTCATCAGGAAAAAAATAAAGCAGGCATGATGGTTCACATACAAGAAATAATTCTTTATCCTGATACTCACCCAGCACACAGGAATTCACTAAGTACTCACTGTGCACTGGTCTCCATGGTAGAATAATGTATGTCAAAGAACCTTATATAATTCAATACTCACGAGAGCATCATGAGGCAGATTTTATTTTATTTTTTTGAGGCAGATTTTATTAGCGGCACATTCAAAATAAGGAAATCTGAGTCTCAAAGTAGTCAAGTGACTTGTTCAAGGTTATCTAACTAGTAAATGGATGAACTAGGACCTGCTGACTTGAAGCCCAGGACTCTGCTCACTCCTCAAGTTATGGGGAAATTTCTTAACAAAAGACCCATGCTTGTGTATGTAGAGTACACAACTATTTTAGCTTTGGTCACTCTAGTAGCAAACCTTGAAACAAGGATTTAGGTGAACGTGGTTTATTTTAAGAGGATAGGAGAACACCAAAAGAAGATGGTAAAGTGAGTCAGAGAAGTGAAGGTAGCCAATAAATTGTGTATTATCAAACCAGCTACCACTGTGGGTAACTGAAGCTCAGTCCTGCTGGGAAAATTCTGATAGCCTGTGCAGGACACAGGGCAGAGATAACTCACCCCTGGGGAAGGGGCTGGGTTACTTATAAACTAACTGTCAGTCATTGGTTGAGGTCTTCTAGCCGATATTAACTCCCTTGTACTAACTACCTGCCATGCAGGTGGGCAAAACATGTTTCAGAAGCTTGAAAAGGACCTCAGGTAGAGAAATTCAGGAGCTGGCAATTGAGGGTCGGGTTGGTGTGCACTGAAGTAAAGGGCAGAAGGGTGTGGGCAGAACCCGGACAGTCCCTGGTATAGAAACGAAATGCCAAATACTATGTAATCTATCAACAAACATATCTTGACCACTTACTGGGTGGGATAGCCAAAGGTGAACCACACAGACACAGACCTTCTTTCATGTGGTTTATTATCCAAGGATTAGAGCAGGGAGAACTTTCAAATAAATAGAAAATAATTATAATGTGCTAAGTGTTGGGTAGGAGAAGCAATAGACCCACTTAGTTAACCCTTACTAACAAAAAACAAACAAGTCTCATTCAATCTTACCCTTTGTCCCCTTTACCTCTGATGCTATTTTATCCCTTTTTGTCAGAGTCAAATTCCTTACAATAATGTGTTGAGAGTTCTCCAGTAGACTATAAGATCATCCGGAGTTAGAAATTTTTTCATTATCTTTAATTGTTATATAATATTTGATACATAAAAAGGAGTATATGGACTTTGGTATCAGTCAAGAGGAATTAAGTTTCTTTCTCTCCCGCTGACTACAACTGAAAACTTCCAACAAAATGCAAATACAAACAATAATAATAATAACACAAGACTGAAAGTTAACAACAGCAGGCAGATTGGGAAGGAAGTCCATTCTTGAATAATGACCAATAATGAGGATGAGTTTCAGTTTTGTTTTTTGTTCTCTTGTCTCTTTCAG
Organism: Saccopteryx leptura; assembly: GCF_036850995.1. Classification (NCBI taxonomy): domain Eukaryota; kingdom Metazoa; phylum Chordata; class Mammalia; order Chiroptera; family Emballonuridae; genus Saccopteryx; species Saccopteryx leptura. The sequence continues at coordinate 129,753,838 of NC_089505.1, read as the reverse complement.
CTTTGACGTAAGGGTAGAAAGAGTCCCAGACTGCAGAGAGTGTAATATAACACAATTCTGAAAAATATTCCCATGCTTTATAACCATAGGACTGGCCCCCATCCTCACCCCAGCCTTTATGCAGGAGCTAATGAGTACGAGGAATTCCCTGCTTTTTGTTTTTTTCCTCCTGGTCCTTCTTTGAGGTTGGTCCCACTTCGGAAGCTGCATGGCAGAGGTGGCGGTCATGGTGTGGACATCTAAGTACTCTAGGGACAGCCTATCTTTCTGGACAAATCAACTAGGAAAAATACCCCTGTGGTCCAAAAAGTGTAGGGGAAATTTATCTTTTCCTCTCTCATTTCTCAAAGCACTTTGTTACCAGGGTGGGTCTATTTATCAATAGCACAAGGGGTAAAATTTTGAGAGGAACCCTGATTTTTTTTTTATCTAGATGACTCAGAAAAGGAGTCAGATGGTCCCCATGAGAACCAAAGAGTGTGAGGGGAACCGCAGAGGGAAGAATTCTGGAAAAAGAATCCCTTAGTCTGTGTATGAACTTACACACCTCTCTAAATCATTGCTGAAACATACAGTTCACCCATGAAATGTATGAAACACATCTAGTAAAACATAGTCAAGTCTTTGAAGACAGAACTAACATTGGAACCATCATCCACAGAAGGTGATATAAAACTTGTGGTCTAAACCTAACTGTATTGAATATGGGCTAAAATAACAACAACAAATCAACATTCATTAGAGGATTTTAATAAGACCTGGAGTCTAACAACAAAATATTCAAAATATAATTCCAAATTACTTTACATACAAAGGATCAGGAAACTCTGGCCCACTCTAAAGGAAAAGACAATCATTAGATATCAACTTTGAAGTAATCCAGATGTTGGAATTACCAGATTTGTACTTTAAAGTAACTATTAGAACTATTCTCCATGAGGTAAAAGTGGGTACTTTTGAAATACACAGAAAGATGAAAGCTTTTAGCAGACAAATAGAAATAATAAAGAACCAAATTTAAATATTAGAACTAAAATAAATGAATCACTGTATAGTCTCAAAAATAAAATAGAGGAAAGAGAAAAAAAATTAAAAGAGCCTCAGGAAAGTGTGAGACACAGAGAATACATGTAACAATACAGTTACAAAGCAAAATAATAAAGTGAACACCCAGGAATCTATAACCAAATTTGAGAGGTAGAACAGTATTACTATACTAGCTACGCCTCTCCCATTGTCATGCCTACTTCTCAGAAGTAACTTTGCTTCTGATTTCTGTGTTTATCATTCCTTTTTGCTAGTTTTATCACATATGTATTTATTCTCCAAATAATTTATTTTTAAACATTTTTGCTAGAATAATGAATTTAGTGATTTGGCAGGCGAGAATTCTACCACTGAACCACCAATGCCCAGACGAATTTAGTGATTTGAAACTTGCCTTACAAGATGTTTAAAATTATGTAGTAATCTATAGTCATAGTTAATTTTTTCATTGTTTTATAATATTTAAGTAACTATGCTACAATTTAACAGTTATTTTCTATAGGTTAATATTGTGTTATTTCCATTTTTAATTTATTCATTTATTTATTTTGCTATAGAAGCAATGTTGCTATAATTTTTCTTTTGCTTCTTTCTTTCCTGGCACCAATTTGTATAATTTCTCAAGGGATAAACCTATTGAAATGGAAGTTCTTCTGGATCATTGGGTATATTAATATTTCATTTTATCAAAATAACAATTAACTCATTGTTGTACCTATTTTTATTCTTTTTTTCCATATCTCACTGACATGTGAAACTTAGTGATATTTTTTGTTAGTGTGGTAAGTGAAAATCATATTACAATTTGCATTTCTCAGGCATCTAAAAAGCTGCACATAATTTTATGTTTATTCGCTATATCTGTGCGACTTCTTGTGAAATGCCAGTTCCATCTTGTCCACTTTTCCTTTATGTTATTTAACTTTTCTCATTAATTTATAGCAATGTGTTTCTAGTCTTTACATTAATCCTTTGTTATTTAAAAGTATTATAGATATGTTCTCCCAGTTGGTGGCCTGTTTTTTTTTTTCCACTTTATTTATGGTATCTTAATAAATAAAAGTCTTTAATTCCAATATAGTTGAATGTATCACTTTTTCTTTTTCATTAGCATTTTTTGGTGTCTTATTTAAGAAATTCATTTTTTTATTCCATTGCCATAAAAAAATATCCCACAGAATCTGTTAGACATTTCTAAGTATTACCTGACTTGTATGTTTTTAATCTATTGGGACTAATTTTTGTTTATGCTCTGCTATGTAGGAAAGATCCAAGTTTAGCTCTGTCTATTTTGATATCTAATTGTTCTAACACCATTTAATGACTAAATCCTCTATTTATTTATTTATTTATTTATTTATTTATTGTATTTTTCTGAAGTTGGAAACAGGAGGCAGTCAGACAGACTCCCGCATGCGCCCAACTGGGATCCACCCGGTACGCCCACCAGGGGGTGATGCTCTGCCCATCTGGGGCGTCGCTCTGTTGCAACCAGAGCCATTCTAGCACCTGAGGCAGAGGTCACAGAGCCATCCTCAGCACCCGAGCAAACTTTGCTCCAGTGGAGCCTTGGCTGCGGGAGGGGAAGAGAGAGACAGAGAGGAAGGAGAGGGGGAGGGGTGGAGAAGCAGATGGACGCTTCTCCTGTGTGACCTGGCCAGGAATCGAACCCAGGACTCCTGCATGCCAGGCCGACGCTCTACTACTGAGCCAACCGGCCAGGACCTAAATCCTTTTTTAAAAAATAGTCTATTATATCCTCTGTCAGGTAAATTTTTCATATATGTGAAGATTTATTTCAGCAATCTCTATTCGAATCCTATGATTGATTTGTCTGCTCCTGCACCAATACATATTTATAGTAATCTCTCTTTTCATGAATATGGTATATCACTTCATGAATTTGTCTTCCTTTAAATTATATTTTATAAATAGCCTTTTTTATTGTTTTGTAGGAGTTCTATATATATCCAGGAGGTTTAAGGGAGTAAAATTAAGCAGAAACATTTAAAAATTATTTTATTATTTCTAATAACTGCTATATAGGTTTTTTAAAGCTTTTTATAGATAGTTATTTAATTTTCAAATATATTATTTTTCCTCCAAGGCCTAATTATTTTTGTTTCTTTCCCTTTTCTGATGTCTTTAAAGAACCATGTTCTTCTGTTTCTTAGAGAACTGTGGTATTCTCTAGTACTTGAGACTAAGAGAAAAAAAAGAAAAACTGTGAAATTGACACATTTTTTTTTTATCCAGAAAAATGATAAGGTTACCTATACTTAAAATATTTTAAAGAAATAATGAAAAACCAAGTTGTTTTCTGTATTCAACAAATCATGTTCATTTAACATATTAATTGCTCTCATATCATCTCTAATCAAGGAATATTAGATATCATCATTCCTATTTTACAGATAAAGAAATTAAACTAGAGGATAGAACATATGCTGTTTGAAGTCACAGCTCTCTAAAGTATTAGAGCTGCAATTTGAACCCAGTCTGTCTGGCTCATTTCATTATTCCAGGCTTATTCAGACCTTGTGGCGAGTAGAGAAAGAGACAATGACTGTTCCTGAATTCCTAGTTTAAACTGTAGAGTGCACTGGGACATTATTAACAGGATGGAGAAGGTCATAAAAGGTTTGTAGAGGGGCCGAAGTCAATGAATTTGATTCTTGACATTTCGCTATCAAGTTGAGACCCAGTTCCCTTTCATGGTATAATTCACAGATGATTCAATTATCTTTGTTAATATACTGTGACAAATCATTTTATTGGGAATGTACTTAGCAGTTTGAGAGAAGACCACATCCTCCTCTTTATGCTATATTATAAACTGACTCTGTGGCCAGCTGTTCATATATGTTTTTTTGAGCAGCCAAGAACAGCCAGTCTTCAGTTACATAATAACTATCTTAGTCCAAGGTTTATAGGTAGGAAAATGCATTGTCAGAGCAAATTTAAATGAATCCAAACCATTATTTAGTATATCCTGGCATATCTTTTGCTTTTGTGTGTGGGGGGAGGTGGTGGAAAAAAACCCTATTAACAGCTCTATCAAGAAAAAATCCCCACTTTTTATAATCTCCCAAGAGCCATTTCATCCAGAAATCTGGGGCCTCCACAGGAGTGTAAATAGGTAACAGCAGCCATTTAAGACCCCCCAGGCAATCAAAACCATCTTTCCATGATGGTGAGGACACCAGCTGTATCAGTTTACATCCCAGCTAGAAACAGATGACACTTTCTTTTCTTTTTTTTTTTTTTTTTTTACAGAGTCAGAGAGAGGGATAGATAGGGACAGACAGACAGGAATGGAGAGAGATGAGAAGCATCAATTATCAGTTTCTTATTGCAACACCTTAGTTATTCATTGATTGCTTTCTCATATGTGCCTTGACTGGGGAGCTACAGCAAACCGAGTGACCTCTTGCTCAAGCCAAAGACCTTGGGTTCAAGCTGGTGAACTTTGCTCAAACCAGATGAGCCCACGCTCAAGCTGGTGACCCTGGGGTCTCGAACCTGAGTGCTCTGCATCCTAGTCCGATGCTCTATCCACTGCACCACCACCTGGTCAGGCCAGATGACACTTTCAAACTGGATGACTTGAAGATAGTTTTGAAAGAGGACTATTCACAATAGTATAATCATGCACTAGGGAAACAAGGGAAGGTGAAGTACTCTGGGGCTAGTAAAATAAGAAGAGATTACAGGCATATGCTAGAACACTTAAGGGGAAGAGGTAGTTACTAGAACCCTGAGAAGATCATCTTTAGAGAGGATGCTTGCCAGGACCTGTGGCCTTCAAATAATAGATACAGCCAACCTGAGCTGATCTTCCATGAAGAAAGTAAATACTCAGTTACTTTCCTTCTGTACTCTGATCTCTCATCTCCCACAGACAAGATCATGGGAGCCTGTTGATATGGTTTATAAAGGCCAGTGTCCAGGAGCACAGAGCAGGTTGGAGATTGTGAAGAGTGGTTATGAGGGTCCAACTGGAAGATTTTTGGCACTTTTCACCACCTTTGCCCCTCAGCAACCCTCCTGTCTTCGCCCAGGTGAAAGAGTGATATCTTCAACATGGATGACACAAAAGTCCCACCAGACATCAAAATATCACATGGGGATCTCAATTTGGTTATAGTCCCACCTGAACATAAAGGAACCCTAGCCATTACCCGATTCTTCTGCGTCCCAGTCCGATGTTCTACCCACTGCACCACCACCTGGTCAGGCTGATGTTCATTACCTGATTCTTAATGAAACATTGTGGTAGAATGAAGGGTGAATAAGAAAAACATGATTAAATATAATATGCAGCTACAACTTCAGTTCTCATATAACTAACCATGAGGCCCATGTACTGGGCCTCTAACAATTATGGCCACCTTTGTGAACTACTCATTTTTATTTCCATTATTTTCTGTGGCCTATCAGCTCGATGACATTGTTTACCTATTGAAGTAACCCATATCTTTATCCTTATGAGAGCTATGTCCTTGAAAATCTTGTTTGGGGTTATGCTAGTTTGCCATTGAACAGAAGTGTTGGAGAACAACAAGTACCCCCATGAATCCCCCGGGTTATAGACACAGTCCTATGTACCACCATTATGCAGTGGTATCTCGATTTTTCTCTGGTAACTGGAATACTCATGCTGGGACAATGACACCCTTGTCTATTTATTGGCTCAGAAGCACGTGGGGAAGTAGTAGTCTCAACATCTCATTCAACAGTAATAGAAGTTATTCTCTGGTGAAAGCATTTCTTCCTTGGGACAGTAGTAATGTCAAACTCACTGAGCCCAAAATAAAGTTTTGGCAAGCAAAAATTTATTCATAAGATGTGTTCTTTTACCTACTGCCAAAAGTGAACTTTTATAAGGCCATTCCATCATTCTATCAAGCCAACTGTATATGAGTAATGGGGCAGATGGTAAGACTAGTGAATTCTGTGGGTGGGAACTCACTGTCATACTTTCTTAATTATAAAATGTTTTCACTAATTGGGAGCAAACTAATTTAGGACATCATGGCAATGGATAAGCATTTTGTAAGGTCACAAAGGGTAGAGCTTTCTTAAGTGTGCAGGCAGGGGAGAAAAATATTTAGAATTATATTTATTCTTGTTAGATCAAGTATAACTCCCTCGATGATGATATGAGTTCAAGGTCATCAACCTGCTACAGGATGACCATCTGATCTACTAGAAATAGTGTCGTATCAGGAGCTCAGCAACGGCCTCTGCTGTTATCAGGTTGTACACTCATCAGTGATAGACTAGATTTTTATTTATTCATTTTTTCTTTTTTAGAGAGGAGAGAGAGAGGGAGAGAGAGAGACAGAGAGGGAGAGAGAGGAGAGAGAGACAGAGAGAGAGAAGGAGGGAGGAGCTGGAAGTATCAACTCCCATATGTGCTTTGACCAGGCAAGCCCAGGGTTTCGAACCGGCGACCTCAGTATTTCCAGGTCGACACTTTATCCACTGCGCCACCACAGGTCAGGCTAGATTTTAGTAAAAACATTTTGTATCCAGAGATGACACCCACTCTAAAAATATCACTCTCCAGGTAAAAATAATAAAAATGACACTGTAGAATCAAAATAACAGCAAATTCAAACTAATTCATGTTAAAAACAGCTGGATTTGTTTGCCTTATTATTTCAACACATTTTCTTAGCATTAACTATTTGCTAAGTGTTGTTTTCAGGTCAGAGATACTAAAATGAAAACTATAATTTCTGTCTACGAACTAAAATATCCAAGCAAACAGTTTCTAAAAATGTGATAGTAGCTGCAAAGACATACTCAAAGTGTTGTAAGAAAGAAACCAATTATTCCTGGTGGAGTCAGGGAAGACTTCAGCCAAGAATCTGAATATTGCAGAATAACAAGGTAGTCTAGAATAATGTAAGGGAAAGTATGGTATTTCAGGAAGAAGGGGGAGATTTCCAGTGTCACTGAGGCATAAGCTTGAGATATCTTCATTTTAAATAACTGAACATTTGAGTTGGTGATGGCACTGGCTTATATGGTCATGCTGGAAGGAGGTGGAGAAGTATGGTTAGCATTAGGAAGATTGTGAGGATGGAAGGTCTAAAGCATGGAAAACCTTGCAAGCTGATACGTTTTGCCTCTACCCAGAAGCAGAAACCATTGAAAGGCTTTAAGCATGCACGTGATCAATATTGTGTGTTAGAAAGCACCCTTTGTAAAGGGATGAACCGACATAGGGCTAATAAGAGCTTAATCTAAAGAGAGGGAAGCAATGATAGTGACCTGATTAGGGTATTTACAAGGATGCTGGAAAAGAGAGGTGCAAAAGCAAGAGATATTTAGAAAATATCTTTATAACTTGAAAACTGATTGGATTAAAGGTGAATGAAATAAGGAAGACTCTTTAATGTCTCCTAATCTTAGGGCCAAAGGGCTGGTTGGGCAATGGTGCCATTTACAGTGACAGAGAATAAAAGAAAAGAAATAGGCTTTGTGAGGAAAATAAATTACTATTTAAATAAACAAAATTGATTCAATTCTTGTATGTCACAGAAATAATGTTTTGTATAATTTGGGTTAGTATTTTCTAGAAGGAATTTGAGGTATAGGTATGAGTCTGGAACAGGGGTTGGCAACCTATGGCTCACGAGCCAGATATGGCTCTTTTGATGGCTGCATCTGGCTCTCAGACAAATCTTTAATAAAAAAAATAACGTTAAAAATATAAAACATTCTCATGTATTACAATCCATTCATATCCTACCGCTCATGTTCATGGTTGAGGTTGGCTGGAGCCAATCACAGCTGTCCTCTGGGACAACACCAAATTTTTATTGGATAATGCGTAATGTACACAGGTCGTTGTATGGCTCTCATGGAATTACATTTTAAAATATGTGGCATTCATGGCTCTCTCAGCCAAAAAGGTTCCCAACCCCTGGTCTGGAACATAGCCTGAAGTTCTGAATTGAAACCATTAATTATAAAGTTAAGAGCATGTTGGTGGTAGAAATATGATGGCTGAGGAAATTTTTAGTAACAGTGTGCAAAGTAGGACATCCTTGTGTCCCTTTTATATTTAAAGCTCGATAAGACAGGGAGCTTATCTGCTAATCTCTGGTTACCTAGAACAATTCTTGATATAAAATGTACTCAAAAATATTTCATAAATGAGGACCAAAAAAGGAATAACTGACCAAGAATAAAATGAATAAAATATAGGAAACACAAGTATTTGGAGGAGGGTAAAGGTAGCAGTAAGTAGCTCTGAGAAAGAGTGGCCTGCGAGAGAGAAATAAATGAATAAATAAGGCATAGTGCTGTCAGAGTCAAAGTCAAAGTAGGGCAACGGGAAGAAAAGAATGGCCAAGAGGGTCAAAAGCTGCCAAGATGTTAAATAAGATAAAGGCCTGTGATTAGGAAAGTGAGGAAAACCATAAGGAGACTCACGTGGATTTAAAAGTGAATGGGAAATGAGAAGATGGAGCCAGAAAGTGTAGACAATTCCTTTAAGAAAAATTAGATGAGAAAGAAAAGAAATGAGATAAAAGGAAGAATTCAGGAGCAGATTTTAATTTTTCATCGTTTTTTGTTTTTGGTCCTAGTCTTAAAAAGGAATATTATCTGAGTGAAAGAGATTTGATCAGGGTTAAACACTGCAAGGGGAAGGGAAAGGGGGTATTGGAAAGACATGATGGATGGGGCAAGATTTCAGAAAAGACTTGACCAGACACTGGAGGAAATGGCTGTAACTCTATCAGTTTAATGGCAGCTGGAAGTCCCCTCACAGTCACCTTCATTTTGGATTTTGGAGAGACCTGGCTCAAGATTTATCCTGTCCTTTCAGATTATTTCCATGAGTTTCTGCACGGGGTTTCCATCAGCTGTTGCAGCTCAGGATGTATCTGGCTGGAGTGGAGAAGAGAGGAAGTTGAGGAGGAGTGTGACGAGAGGGCTCCGATACCCGCTTGCGTGTGAAAGCTGACTCACACGTTCCGCGTCTTCCCCACACCTGACTTTTTGTGCTCGGGTTTTGCCCTTTCCCATGGAATCCTCTTTATTTCTTCCCCTCTGAGTCTAAGTGGGTTGGGAAATACAAACACAGGGATCATGACAAACGTGTCCATGTGGGGGAAAAAAGATGTCCCTGCACTTTTACTGGAGCATCTGGGTAGCAGTTACAGCAGAGAAAAAGCAAGAGGGCTTCATCAGGACTAAAAATGATATGTGATGGAAAAGTCCAGTTCTCTGCCCTCAAGACAGCGTTGGTACAGTCAGATAGAGATGTGAAACACATGGACCAAGAACCAAGGACGAAATCCTCTGGAGTGGAAGCCAATTTGCATACAGATCAGGTGCTCCCCAGGTGTGAGAGCTGAGGAGCCCAAGACAAATTACAAGAGAAATCTGTTTTGGAGAAGGAAGTTAGAGCATGGATGGAGTGAAGTGCCTAATTCTTCTACAGAAGCCAAAAGAAAAAGAATAATAATAATAATAAAAAAAGCAGGAGTAAGGAGTGCTATCAATTCCTTTATTAAATATTTATAGGGCACCTACTATGAGGGTAATGGAGCCCGAGTCTGGAGGTTTCAGAGGGGTTCAGATATGTCTGATGAAGATTTTCATATAGGAAAGAGCCACTCAGCCATTTTCTTTTTTGTCTCTACACATTATTTATCCATTCTGAGTCTTACCTCCTTTATAAAATAAGGGGTGAGGAAAGGTTGGAAATCACGTGGGAAGTAGCAATAGTGTGGGGAAACAGACTGGAACAATGTGGAATCAGACATTTCTGGGATCGAATTCTAGCTATGCCATGTGTTCTCTTTGTCATGTCACTTCCCTGAGTCTCAATCTGGATGAAAGGGAATGATAATACCTGGCTCTTCAAGTCATTGTAAAAGGAGGCAGGCAAACGTGAACATGTCTGTCATCTGGTAGATACTGAGCAAATCATATTTTGCCTCTCTACCTATGGAATCTTCCAGTTCTCCTGTTTTCATATTCCAGATTAATAACCCCACACAGTTCATTTCACTCAGCTCTCTCTTTGACTTTCCTCATATAGTTATTCAAATACTCATTCTTTTTCCCTGTCTTCATTTATTCAGTTAAAAATATTTACTCTATTTATTGACTCAGTATTTTAAACTAAAAATTCATTTGGAAAAATTCTATCTCTGCTCTCTCATATTAATATAGGTTAAGTGATCCTAGACTCATGGTTCTCAAAAATTTTTTGTCTCGAGTACCCACTACGCTGTTGAACATCATTGAGAAACCCAAAGCACTTTTGTTTATGTGGGAAATATCAATTAATACTAGAAATTTTAAAAAAATTATAAGAATATTAATTTATTTAAACTAACAATAATAAATTGATTATATGTTTTCAAAAAAGACATTCTATGAGAAATAACTATATTTTCTAAAATAAAAATAATGAATGAGAAGTGTGGCATTGTTTTATATTTTTTCAAAAAATCTCATTTAATTGGGACCTACTCCTAATTTAGAGCTCTCTTTCCCCCTTTTGCCAACTTCTATTATGAATCTACCTTTGCCACCCAGCTTAGTGTATCCCAAGGTTCTTTTTACCAAGCCACAGTCACAGAGCTCCAGGGAAAAGCAACCTGGTCTCATCTCTCCAGGCAGAGGAGAACAGAAGCTCCATCTCCACACATGCTGCAGATGGCTTTTCCAGTCTACCTGAATCATTACCAGCTAGAAGCAGTGGTCATTGGGACTTGGACACGGGCTGCAAAGTATAGAATTGTGACAACAATTTCAATGCCATGCGGACTTTTCCTGGATGTGGACCTTTCCTGGACTCCTGCTCCATGGGACAGCTCCTAACAGACTGAACTGGGGTTGGGTTGCACTTATCAGAGACTTGGCATGGTGTTGGGGCCAACTTGGACTTGGTGAACTTGTTAAGGACACTACTCTTTTATGGATTCTTGCTGTATTGGCCAAGAGTTTGCTTAAAGGCTTTAATCACTGTAAAAAAAAAAATAGAAGACTGGATAAAGAAGATGTGGCACATATACACCATGGTATACTATTTAGCCATAAGAAATGATGACATCGGATCACTTACAACAAAATGGTGGGATCTTGATAACATTACACGGAGTGAAATAAGTAAATCAGAAAAAAAACAAGAACTGCAGGATTCCACACATTGGTGGGACATAAAAACGAGACTAAGAGACATGGACAAGAGTGTGGTGGTTATGGGGGGCAGGGGGAGGGAAGGAGGGAGAGGGGTAGGGGGAGGGAGAGGGGCACAAAGAAAACTAGATAGAAGGTGACGGAAGACAATCTGACTTTGGGCGATGGGTATGCAACATAATTGAATGACAAGATAACCTGGACATGTTTTCTTTAAATATATGTACACTGATTTATTGATGTCACCCCATTAAAATTAATAAAAATTTAAAAAATCTCATTTAATAGAAGAGAGCTGAATTTTCATATCTGCTCTGCAGCAGAAACTGTGCAATATTTGTTTTTGTTAGAGTCTATGAAGAAAATTCAGAGAGGTAATTGGGTACAAAATTAATTTTAAGAATCTTTTCAGATAGTCGTGGATATTCTTCTTTGATATTATACCAAAATTTGACAAGTGGTAATTTCTTAAAGTTTACCTGCAATGTGAAATCTAAAACCATATCAATAAGGTTTTTATATTCTGCTACACAGAAATCCATTGCTCTGTCTTTCCTCTTGAATGACTTTCTAAGCTCATGCTTAATTTTGTAACATTATGCATTGGTCATATGGGCGATACCAGTTCACTGAATTATGCACATCTTTAAAATGTTGACTCATTCCATTATATATTTTAAAAAATCAAATTCCTTATTTATCACCACCAATTTTTTAGAAAATCTGTCTTAGGATGTTATTGAGCTCACAATGGCAAGTACCAGTTTTTTAAAATTGAAATTTTTGCTTGAAAACTTGACCTTAATCATTGGCAACAAATGTTATGAGTTGTTTCTATTTGACGTGATAGTCTCTTTCCGTTCATGTTTTAAGAAAATGTATAACATGTTCCCGAGTCTGAATAACCATAGCTGGTCTGTAAAAATAATTTTTACTGCTTCATCAAAAATATTTTTCAGTAAAATTAGCCTTTACTTATGTTTTTAACTGTAAGTACATGTTGTCAAAGGCATACAATTACTAAATAGTTTGGTGGCACTGCCCTGACACATGCTGAAGCATTAGCAGTTTTACTCCCTCTGGTTTTTGCACCATCAGTCAACACAGTGTCAGCACAAATGTCAACACAGTGAAAAAGCAATTACTTGTTTCTATTATTACTGAAAATAATTTTTATCTCACAGACATCCTGAAAGAATCTTGAGTATTCCCAAAGTTCGTGGTCCCCATTTTGAGAAACATTGCTAATATCTTTTGTTTTTAAAGGTGAGCTAGCCTCAGCTGTGGAGTAGACATCAAGCATAATTTTGAAAGCAGTTCCGACTTTTCTTTGACAATGACCATGGCCTCTTTTCCAGATGACATCTGCCTCGTATGTAATTGATGACTACATCCAAGTAAACATGTGGAAAATGAGAACAAGTGGGTGTGTGGGCTCAGAGGGAGTTGCTTGTTTGGGGGATGATGGGAGAGTACAGTTCTGGAAGGAATTCAGTTCTATGAGTGCATATTTCTGGTCTTAAAAAAATTACCACATACATGTTGTCATACAATTTATAATGTGCCTGAGGGAGTTAGCTTAATGTAGAGGAGGAACATGAGCTTTGCACTCAGCCAGGCTTGGTTCCATACCAGCTCAGTTGCCACTGTATACATGATCTCTTCCAACTACTTTACGTTGCTAAGCCTTAATTGTGCCATCTGAAAAATAAAGCCACAGTGCTTATGTTATGATGCTAGGCATTTAAAGAATGAAATGTTGAGTGGAGGCTCTGATGAGCCCTGTAGGCCCCTTTTCAGGAATGGACCTATTTCCCCAGCTGCAGGGAGTGCTGCTGAAGATGAAAATCCACTTCAATCCTCGTTGGAGAAGGAAGAAAACTGCTTAGCTCAATGTCATGCCTCCTGTCAAGGGGAAGCCTGCTTCCAATGGCTGATCAATGATCTGGCTATCCAGTGGTCGGCAAACTCATTAGTCCACAGAGCCAAATATCAACAGTATAACGATTGAAATTTCTTTTGGGAGCCAAATTTTTTAAACTTAAACTATATAGGTAGGTACATTCCTTATCGAGGTAGCACCGGCACATGGTATTTTATGGAAGAGCCGCACTCAAGGGGCCAAAGAGCCGCATGTGGACCGTGAGCCATAGTTTGTTGACCACTGTATCCCATTGCAACCTAGTATAGCTCTGAATGTCCATCTCAATGCCAGAATTCCTCCTGGGATCAGTTAAGGGCTTGTTGGAAGTATATCACAGCTCAACTTTTCACTCTGCTCAACCCTATGTCTCTCCTTCCATATTGTCATCCCCAAGGTACTTCTGAATAAAGTCCTGAATGCTAAGCGTCAATTGAGAGTCTAGTTTCTGATGAACGTAACCTGAATTAGATGCTTCATTAATATTATAATTATTATCTATAACTCTCCACTTCTTCTAAGGTCGGTAGGCCAAGGTAGCTGGGGATAGGAGCTTTTATAGGCTGAGTACCCAGATGGTTGTAAGGAGAAGTTTGAGGCTAGAGACAGGAGGAGGCTAAATTGATCTCTGAGATTAAGAGAGCAGCAATATGGTTTGTGGGAGGAAGAAATCAAGTTGTAATGAGAGAAGAGAGAGGCAGGCTAGTAAAGAAGAGAACAAGAAGAACCTACTCTGGAAGAACAGTAAGAGGAGGAGGCTTGGGTTTCAGACAAGTCTGATGAGAATTTTTATATGGTAGAGATTCTGGAACCACTGTGCTTGGGTACAAGTCCCAGTTCTGCCACTTACTTTCCCTATAATTAAACAAGTTACTTTACACCTTTATGTCTTATTTTCCTCATCCATAAAATAATAATAATAATAGTAAAAATATCTACAGCATTTCTAAGCATTGTTCTGAAGATTAAATGAGTTCATTAAAAAAGGAAGATGAAAACTATATTTTTTCCCACACAGTTGTCAAGAGCCAAGGGGAAGTCAGAAACATATACACAAATGATAGTAATAAGCATTTTATGACGTGAATGTACATAACTTACTAGTTTTACAGGAGACGAAGTTCTTCAGGCCACGTGGGAGAAAGAGTGAAGTCTTCACAGAAGGAGGGATACTTGAGAGATTGGAGAATAAGTAGGACTTTGCCAGGGAGACAACTATGGGAAGACAGAGAGGACGGCACTCGAGAAGACTCAGAGGTGCACGAGATCTGGAGATCATGAGGGTTCCTAGTGTTCCTGATTTGCTTGACTGAAGTTATAACCAACCTATGGGAGGGGATGGGTGGTCAGGGATGAAATGAAGAAGTGGGAAGAAACTAAGCAGCTGTGCTGGATTCTATGCCAGCTGGGATTTCATCTTGTGGGTGCTGAGGAGCAGGGAGTAACAAGATCGAGTTCACGTTCTGACATCTTTGAAGAAGTGAATTAAAGGTGAGGGGATGGGCAAAGGTCAGGAAGCTGAGAAAGACATTCTCTCTCCAACCTTCTTTTTCCTTAGGTGATTAACAATACTGGCTTATTAAATTAATATTTAGAAAGTATTTTTGGACCTCTTAGTCACACTGTTACTTATATATATTTTCATGTTAAACTGTAAGTTGCAGCAACTGTTTTAGAGGGTGATTTGATAATATCTGTCCATTTTGAAAAGCATATACACTTTTAGCCCAATTTTTTTCTAGATATGTAGCTATATTAACACATTAACAAAGATATCTGAATAAGAATGTTCCCTAAAACATTGTTTGTAAAAGCCCAAGACTAAACATAAACTTGGTATGCACAGGTATGGGACTGAATACTTGACTTACAGTAATTTAATGGAATACTATGCAGTTATGGGAAAGAATGGAACAGAAAGTTATATGCACACATGTGAGACGGTCTTCATACACCTTGTACTTGTGGGAGAAAGAAAGGATGATATACAACACAGCATGCAGTGTCCCTTCCTTTGTACAGACACATGTAATGCATGAAAGGTTTTGGGCAGAAAAGTCAGAAACTGGTAACAGTGATTACCTTTGGAGAGGGGAACAGGCTGACTAATGGTCAGGTGCGGAAGGGTGTTATGGAATGGCTGTTTGTGAATCCCCAAAGTTAACATGCTTAAGTCCTAACCCCCAATGCAGCTGTATTTGTAGATTAGGCCTCACAGGAGGTGATTAAGGTTAAATGAGATCATAAGGGCTGGATTCTGATCCAATAGGATGTGTCCTTAGATAAGACACTAGAGAGCATGCTCCCCACACAAGCACGTAGAAAAGGCTGGGTGAGGATAGTAAGAAGGCAGTGGTCTACAAGCCAGACAGAGGGCTCTCACCAGAAAATGAATTAGCTGGAACCTTGATCTTGGACCTACAGCCTCCAGAGCTGTAAGAAAATATATATCTGTTACTTAAGTCACTACATCTGTGATCTTTTGTTACATCATCTTGAGCAAACTAATAGAGAGACTTAATTTCAATTGCAATGTGTTCTTTTACATTATAAATAGCTTGGTAAAATGATTTGCATCACCAAGCCTCAGCAGCCTAAGAAAGAGCCCTGGCATTAAGGGAGTAGGAAACACCTGCCCCTCCCTTCATGAGCATCTTGAAGGTCCCAGTTCTCTCCCCTTCCTTTCCCTGGCAGTGGGCTGTAGGTCATGTGCTATCCAGAGGCCATCAGCATTTCCTGCTATTGTAGACATCTCTTTGCTGCCAAGAAGACTCCAACAGTAAATGCTGTTGTTACTTCCAAATTTGCTGTTTGGCATCAATGTTATTCAATTTGCTTTAGCCTTTCAGGTTGACTTGGCTGTTACAAGAACAGCAGCAAAGCACAAAACACAGTAGAGAACATGTGGGTTTTCAAATCAGGCAGGGCTTACATTTGAGACCTTAGCTCTGCACTGTGTTAGTGCTCTTGCCATATCCATCTATACAATTTCTCTGAGCCTCTGTTTCTTCATTTAAAAAAGGGGGGATAAGAATCAACAGTGTGCTGAGAGATCCATTATTGACACTGGCTGGTTGGCTCAGTGGTAGAGCATTGGCCTGGTGTCTTGATGTCCTGGTTTCAATTCCTGGTCAGGGCACACGGGAAAAACAGTCATCTGCTTCTCCACCCCTTCCAATTCCCCCTTCTCTCTCTCTCTCTCCTCCTTCTGCAGCCACGGCTTGATTGGTTTGAGCACATTGGCCCTGGCTGCTGAGGATGGCTCCATGGAGCCTCTGCCTCAGGTGCTAAAAATAGCTCAGTTGCAAGCATGGCCCCAGATGGGCAAAGCATCAGTCCCAGATGGGGGTTGCTAGGTGGATGCCAGTTGGGGCACATGCAGGAGTCTGTCTCTGTATCGCCCCTCCTCTCACTTGGAAAAGCAGAAGAGAAAAAAAGAATCAATAGTGTGCAGAGAGATCCATTATGAAGATTAGCAATAAAACACAGAGTGTGACTATCACCTAATAGGCACCTTGTGAGTGGAAGCTATTATTTCAAGTGACAGTATTATGTTTCTTGTCTCTTTCACAGTTCTTAAAAGTGACTGTCAATTCAAAATATACCAATGGCTGTTCTGAGTGTGGGATTGCTCCCCTATATCAGAACTATAACTTCTTAGTCTTCCTGTTTTATGGCCTCTAATTTAGAGAAGCTTAGAATATGTTCTAGCTAGACTCATTGGAAGACTTTTGTAGGGCAGTTCTGAGTATCCACAGAGAACCACAATACTCCTTTTTGCTGACCTTAATCATTAAGATATGTGATCAATAGTTCAAAAACTATTGATTATTTTCTGGTCAGCTTATAGCTTGGAGGCTACCTTTAACTAAACCACCTTTATGTGAAATTTTTAACACACATCCACTGGGGTGAACACATTCAACAATTTCTTACTTGTATCGTAGGCAAACAGTTTAATAAAATGAGAACATTGGCTTTGAGGTCAAACACTCCTGTACTGATTTTGGTTTTGTCCCTGCTAGTTGGTGAACTTGGTTAGGTTATTCAGCTTTGGTTATGTGATCTTTCCAATGGATTTCTATCTCATAGACTGGTTGTGAGAACTGAACAGATTATTAAATGTCAAATCTTTGATACAATACCTAGTATATATTAGGTACCTGGTAAATATTAGTTCTTTTGTTTCCTTGCAAAGAAGAAAATGTTAGCCTTCAGAGGTGTGCCAAGTACTTAATGTCAGCTGGAGACTGAAGTTGGCCTCCTCCACCTCCAAATTAAAATTAAATTGAGTGGTGCAGGTTTTTAGATGCACCCAGTATAGACTACAGATTAAAGAGCCACAGAAAGCCTGACCTGTGGTGGCGCAGTGGATAAAGCATCGACCTGGGAACACTGAGGTCGCTGGTTCAAAACCCTGGGCTTGCCTGGTCAAGGCACATATGGGAGTTGATGCTTCCTGCTCCTCCCCCCCTTTCTCTCTCTCTTCTCTCTAAAATGAATAAATAATAAATAAATTAAAAAAAAATAAAAGAGCCACAGAAAACTTTAAATGATAGACAGTAGGCCTTTGGAGTCAGTTCTGTGACTCACTTTTAACAATGTTCCAAGGTATTTGTTATAAAATTATAGGCAGTAATCATATACACAGCTGTGATATTATTCATTTACCCTGCTTTTTCTAATGATTTGTACTGATGTATTTTTGTAAGCTATCCTAAATTCCTTGTGAAAAGAGTAATGGTCTAGAACACAGACAAAACAATGAAATGGTGTAAAATAAATAAAACAGCCAAAGAAAGTATTGATCTGGGGCGAGCTTCTACCTCAACAGGTGCTCTGCATCCTCATTGGGTTGAAAGCCTTCAGAGAAACATACCATTCAAATGACCAAACACTACTTGACCTTTCTCATTTTTTTTTTTCTACACACAAAGAAAACATCCAAAGGACAAAACTTTCTGATATGGAACAAATTCTTATTTTTCTCTGGCACATCATTTATGGGCTTGTCAAAGACAAAGGAAGAGAGGCTTGCTGAGGGGTCATGGGAGCATGTGGTGCTCGCAAGGCACCTGGCATCCCGGTCTGTCTCCGACTGGGGCACCGCGCTGTGTGGAGGAGGGCTGGGTGTTTTCCCTCACACACTTGCCTGGTCTGTAGTGTTAACCCTTTGAGTCTTCTCCACTCGTTCCATAACATTTGGCATGTATCTCCTTCCCCAACTCTGGGCTGAAAGAGCAAACTGGTAGAATCCGTTGACACAATCTCTATCAGAAGCAACTTATCCAGAGCCAAAAACGCACAACACACAAGATGGCTAACCTCCAAGGTCGCTGCACATGAACAGATGGGAGGGGAATTATCAGTGGAGAAATACAATCAAGCACCATGTGGATGGGTGACAAGAAGTCCTCTGGCCAGAGGAACAGATTACATACCAGCACTGCCTTGGCTCACTGCCCTGAAGAAATACATAGCAATCCACACGCAGGGAAAATTCCATGAAATAGCAAAGCAGGGACATCCTGAAGCCAATGGCAACACATTCCAAGAAAAACATCCAATGAACCAAACCCCAAACAACATAGACCTCAGAAACGTAAATAAAAATTAACTGAAAAAGGAAACCTTCAGAGTCTTGAGAAGGAACACAACAGATTAAGTGACCACAAAACACTAAAACACCAACCAGTTATTTACCCGCTGCTTTGTGGTAAATACAAGGCCCATAGTCTCCAGTTTATTTCTGGGCACCAATGACTTAGCACATAGGCCAGCAGAAAGCATGGACTTTATTTTCCTCCCCAGGGCAAGTGGCATTTATAATGGGCCTGAGAACCAGAAGGAAGTTTCTTTGAACCTCCTAGTCCTACAGCTATTTATAAGGATGAGAGAGGAGCAGAGGGTGGGAAAGGCACCAACCTTAGTGTCGGAAGCCTTGGGTCTTCCCACCCTGCCACTCACTTACTCTGCTATCTTGGGCAAGCTACTTACCTATTTTGAGTTTCAGTTTTTTCATTTGGAGAAATGAGTGGCTGATAATAATTTTTATTTTCCCCTCACAAGATTGAATATTAATGAGAAAATATCAGTCAGGAGCACTTTGTAAGAGGCAAAGTATAACACAACAGTCAGTCATTAAGGTTGCTATTCCCATCGCTATTACTACTTAGATTTAGTAATAGGAGGATGGCATAGATTATAGGAGAATCCACATACCTTAGGTGAATTTGCTGATAGCTGAGGGGTGCCTCTCTAGCATCTTTTTAGCCAATTTTGCTAAAATCTATAACCATTTACTTTTTTAAAGGTTATCAAAGGCCCTGGTCGGTTGGCTCAGAAGTAGAGCATCAGCCTGGCATGTGGAAGTCCCAGGTTTGATTCTCAGTCAGAGTACACAGGAGAAGTGACCACTGCTTCTTCACCCCTCCCTTGCCCCTCTTTTCTCTTTCTTTCTCTCTCTTCTCCTCCCACAGCCATAGCTCGAATGGTTTGAGCAAGTTGGCCCTGGGCACTAAGGATGGCTCCATGGCCTCACCTCAAGTGCTAAAATAGCTCGGTTGCTGAGCACAGAGCAATGACCTAGATGAGCAGAGCATTGCTCCATAGAGGGCTTGCCAGGTAGATCTTGATCAGGGTGCATGCAGGAATCTGTCTCTCTGCCTCCCACTTAATATAAGTAGATAGATAGATAGATAGATAGATAGATATAGGGTATAGTTTAAACTTCTCTTGATGACTTAGATTCAAAGTTAGGAACACCTGCTATTGTTGTAAATAGTACTGTTACTTGTGCTTGTGTTTGTTTTTTATTTTATCTCCTGAGAGGTCAAGCATTAGCCTCAACCACTGTTTTGTCTTAATAGCTTCTTTTACCTCTATTCTGCCTATTTCTAATTTGGTCAAAACCAGATAAATTAGCTTATTAAAAAGGAGTGATAACTATTAATCAGAGAGTCTGTATTTAGAATCTCTTTAATAAGATATGTAGTATTCATGCAGGGGCCCTGAGAGCGCCGTGGTAGAGTCCAAAGATTTTTTTTTTTTTTTTTTTTTTGCCAGAGATTAGAGAGTAGGAGGTGTTAGAAAAATTGACCTCATGGTGAACATGTGGTGCTAGCAATACTTTGGATGTACTTGGCCTGCTCACAATTCTTTCACATTTTGATGAAGGTAAGTGCAAGTGTGATAATCACCGCTTAACAGTCAGCAGAAAACAGAACCTCTAGAAGGGTTAATGTTAGGGACAAGGACGTGTCTTGAGGACCTCTGTCTGGGATATTCCTATGTGTTGATCAATGCATTAAAATCCTAGACTGTTTTGCTAAATTAAACTCCCTATATCAACCCGGAGTTACCAGAGTTATTCAGTTCAGCAAAACTAGTTTTTGAATTTATTTCTTCTCAGGTTGGCTCACTGTTTTATGAATCTTACCCGAACACACTTATTTTAGCAGCATAACTTCCTATCACAGTAGAATCATGATAGCATCACAGATTCTTTGTGCTAGAAGACACATTCCAGGTCATGTAGCCTACTGGCTCCCATATGCTACCCTAAAGGCCCTTGTTGGTCCTGATGAATTTTCACAAGTCTGTGGATAAATGAGGGGAAAAACAAGGACAATAAGACAATTCCGCAATTTTTCTATGGTCACTTTTATCTCAAGAGTATTTTAATGTATTTTATTTCAAGAGATGCCTTGTATTCTGAAATATTGCTCTTCCTTTTTGGGGGGGAGAGCGTGTTTCTTTTCTTTTTATTTGAAATGACTGTAACAGTCAGTGGCAGTTATCTGAAAAATATTTTTTTTATCAAGTCAAAAAGTTGTCCATTCTACGTGAGGCTTCTGGTTTATGGTTGTTGTGCTTACTTGTTTTGTTTATGAATTTCAAAAGTTTGAGAACTTCAGATCTAGATCAGCTCCTTCATTTTTAGATGGGGGAACAGAGACCCTGAGAAAACTGCTGAAGTTCAAATAACGGGGAAGTTGGAAAGCTAGGACCGCAGCCTGCGCTCGCTGCTCTGTCTGCTCCACAGCTGTGTCCTCTAATAGCTAGAACATCAGTATAATCACCGATTCTGTAGGTTGAGAAGCATGACACTCTTAAAGAGAAAGGGATCAGGGAAAAGGGAACCTCTATTTCTTGTGCACACCGATGTGCAAGACACAGCACTAATACCTCACGTGTGTTATTTTGCTTATTTCTCAAAGCAACTATAAAGGAAAATAAAATTGTACGCACATTACAAATGAAGCGAACTGAGTTCAAGATGTGAGATAATAACTGGATGACTCAGAATCCATCAAACTGAATTACTGCCTTGTTTCATGTTATTCAGCAAACATCAGTGGGGTGTCTTCTCTGTACCAAGTAGGTCTAATACTGATGTAATTGAAAGATTTTTAGCAAATTATAAAGCAATAAGCAAATAGTCAGTTCAGTAATTGTTTACTATTTCTCTCAAACAATCCTGTGAAATGGCTAATCCCCCATCTCCATTTTACAGATGAGGATCTTAAGCTAAGAGAGCTTAAATTTACTTGTGCAAAGCCATTTATATTTGGTGTGTTCTTGGAGCCAAGGCTGGCTTTCCAACTCTTAATCCTGTCCTCCTTGCTCTATGCTACGTTGGGGATACCTTTTTCTGGAGATAAAGCATAGCGCACCAGCAAAACTTTAGTCTGCAAAGGTTCATGATCCAATAGGCCACAATTGTTGCTTTGAAAGGCAGGAGCAAAAGAAGAGTTGATGGAGATACCAGACATGAAAGGGTCGTAAGTTCTGGGCTTTCCAATAACGAGCCATTCTCCTCCAGATGATTTTAATAATCTTCAGCACATGTGTTCTAACCCCTCGATGCTGTACAATATGTGTAACCAAATAAAAGAGCTCTCCAGATTCGGAGATTTACTGTTTGTGATGGGAAAAGGCCAACCAAATGACATCATTTATATTCCAAATATGAGCGGCTGCCAAGGCTGGTGATGTTAAGCTGGAGAAATTGATCCTCAACATTATTCTTTGAAGGAAAAAAAAAAAAAGGGAGCTTGGCCTAGATAGTATCATTTTTTAAAATTTATGAGAATATGAAGATGAAGTTGGTAAATTTCTATTTTATCTAGAATTGCTTATGTTTGATGTGTGAGTTGTTTAGGCACAAAATTACTTCCAGATAGTTCAATTTACCAGGTTAGGAGATAAGAGTTATCATTTTTTTGTCGTTGAATAGATAATTGATGAGAGATTGGCCTGAGGCTGGTCAGCTCCAGCGGACCTGGTCATGTCTGTGGTCACTTCTTCCAAAGCAGACGTGCCCAGTCTGTACCCGTGGAGTGTAGTAGACTCTGCTCCCGTTCCTCCACTTCTTCCTTCCTAACATAACCATATTTCCTTCCTGCATCAATACCCTCCACCACTAAGAGACGAGACACAGGGAGAGTTGACGCCATTCCCAGTTTCAAAGGTAGATCTCAATTCATCTAAGGCAATAAACACGTAGCATTTCCCCACGATCAGTGATCCAGGAGTGATTGGTGAGTATAATCAGAAGGGACTTGGTTCCATGCTTGAGCAAAAGGGCTTCCCCTCTCTCCTGATGGACAATAACAAAGAGACACATAGCCTCAATTGCTTCTGGCATTCATTCTGCAGGCTCTTGGGGGGTCAAGTTTAGGATGAATCTATGTTCAGGATGGCTGAATGGAGATAAATAGAAACCCCAAAATTTTCTTGATTACATCATTGAGCCTCAGATTGTACAGTGTGTTCTCTATCTCTAAATTTCTTTTTATGTACATATTGTTTTAGTATTATTTAATTCCATTTGAATTTCTGTATCTTATAGTTGAAACCATCTTGATTGGGAAAGGTGACAATATTTGCTTCCTGAGGTCCCTTCAACTTTTTGAACCACATTTTCATGGTTCATGGTATTTTTAAATACAGAGAGCCTGCTATGTGGTGGAACAGTGGATAAAGCATTGACCTGGAATGCTGAGGTCACCAGTTCGACACCCCAGACTTGCCTGATTAAGGCACATGCGAGAAGCAGCTAACAGGTGCCTCCTGCTTCTCTCTGCCCCCCCTTCTCTCTTGCTCTCCTCTCTTTACAATTAATAAATAAATATTTAAATACAGAGAGTTTTGAATCTATGTCTCCAGCTGCCACCACAGAGTGGTTTTCTAAAACAATAATTTCTCATAACACTCCCTGGGTTTTGATCTTGCCCCTCCACCCCATCTACATTTCCAGCCTCATCTTTAGGCATGCCAATCCACCGCTCTATCCTCTTAGTATCTCTCACCATTAGCCTTCCTCACAACCTTTCCACTGCCTCTAACAATCTCCCTGACCACCTCTTCCCCACACTCCCCCTCCATCAAGCTTTGACTGAGGCATCAGGGAAGGAAGCCTTTCCTTCCCTGGTTCTTGTAACGCTTCTCTAGCACCCTCTCCATTGCCCATCCGAACCCTTTCCCCTCTCTATGGAAATGACCCATTCTCTCTGTTGAGCAGCGAGTCCAACGAGGACAGGAAACATTTGTGGGTCCAAGGAGGACAGGAAACATCTGTTCTGTTTACAGTTTTGTCCCTAGGGCTTAACACATAGTTGGTACTACATAAAATATTTGTTGAAAGAATGATGAATTAATTGCTTAAATCTATTTAAACTTTTTTCATTGCCCAGTGCCGAAGTGCTTTAATATGGCTTTCAGTGATCTGGCCCTGACTTCCAATCCTATTACTCTCAACATTTCTTATTTGAAGTGCGCTGAGTCACACATCCTCTGCTGTTTGTGTCTCAATGCCTGTGATGGGCATCTTGCCATTTCCTAACCGATACATTGTTGTGTAGATCACCTTCTTCAGCTTGGGAGACTGTTTTTTGTTTTGTTCTGTTTTTACCACAAACAAAAGAAAAATCAAATTCTGGGTTTGAATTCTTCTCAGCCTTTTCTCAGTTGTGTGACATTAGGTGGTGTACTTAATCTCTCATCTACAACGCAGGGGTCAAATTGTACTCAACAGGGTTGTGAAGATAAATGAGGGACTGGATGAGTGAGAAGTCACCTGCAATAATCCTTGCACCAAGTTTTTTAGAATAACACTGTTTGCTGAATCATCGTTGAACTTTTAGTTCTGGTTTCAGGATCAACAACCATTTTGATTTTAAGTTATTGTTTTGAAAAAGTAAAATCAAAGAATAAAAATTGATCATAAATTTGGATGTCAGAAAAAGAAAATGTTTGAGAAGGAATAA